>NW_027458966.1:0-600060 GCF_050624435.1 Tenrec ecaudatus
TAGGTTAGGTAACGGGCACTTTGAGTATCTAGGTTACCTAGCAGGAACTTGGACAATGTAAGGTACCTAGCGGGCACTTGGACTATCTAGGTTACCAAACGGGCACTTTGACTATCTAGGTTACATCGCGGGCACTTGGACTATGTAGGTTAGCTAGCGAGCATTTGGACTCTAGGTTATCTAGCGGACACTTGGACTATCTAGGTTAACGAACGGGCACTTGGACTATGTAGGTTACCTAGCGGGCACTTGGACTATGTAGGATCCCTATCGGACATTTGGACTACTTAGGTTACCTAGCGGGCACTTGGACTATTTAGGTTAACTAGCGGGCACTTGGACGATCTAGGTTAACTAGAGGGCACTTGGACTATCTAGGTTAACTAGCGTGTACTTGGACTATCTAGGTTAACTAGCGGGCACTTGGATGATCACTGTTAACTAGCGGGCACTTGGACTATCTAGGTTAGCTAACGGGCACTTGGACTAAGTACGTCCCCTAGTGAGCAATTGGACACTCTAGGTTAACTAACGGACAATAGGACTATCTAGGTTAACTAGCGGGTACTTGGACTATATAGGTTAACTAGCGGGCACTTGGATTATCTAGGTTACCTAGTGGGCACTTTGACTATGTAGGTTCCCTAGGGGGCATCTGGACTATATAGATAACCTAGCGGGCCCTTAGACTTTGTAGGTTACCTAGCGGGCCCTTCGACTATGTAGGTTAACTAGCGGGCCCTTGGACTATGTAGGTTACCTAGCGGTCACTTGGACGATCTAGGTTAACTAGCGCGTACTTGGACTATGTAGGTTAACTAGCGGGCCCTAGGACTATCTAGATTAACTAGCGACACTTGGACTATCTACGTTAACTAGCGGGCCCTTGGACGATGTAGACTCCCTAGCGGGCATTTGGACTATATAGATAATCTAGCGGGCACTTAGACTTTGTAGGTTACCTAGCGGGCACTTGGACTATCTAGGTTACCTAGAGGGCACTTGGACTATGTAGGTTACTTAGTGGGCACTTGGACTATCTAGGTTAACGAACGGGCACTTGGAATATGCAGGTAACCTAGCGAGCACGTGGACTGTCTAGGTTACCTAGTGCGCACTTGGACTTCTAGGTTAACGAACGGGCACTTAGACTATGTAGGTTGCTTAGAGGGCACTTGGACTATCTAGGTTAGGTAACGGGCACTTTGAGTATCTAGGTTACCTAGCGGGCACTTAGACTTTCTAGGTTACCTAACGGGCACTTTGACTATCTAGGTTACATAGCGGGACCTTGGACTATGTAGGTTAGCTAGCGAGTACTTGGACTCTAGGTTATCTAGCGGGCACTTGGACTATCTAGGTTACCTAGCGGGCCCTTGGACTATGTAGGTTGCCTAGCGGGCACTTGGACTATCTAGGTTAACGAACGGGCACTTGGACTATGTAGGTAACCTAGCAGGCACTTGGACAGTCTAGGTTACCTAGCCGGCACTTGGACTATCTAGGTTAACGAACGGGCACTTGGACTATGTAGGTTACCTAGCAGGCACTTGGACTATGTAGGATCCCTATAGGACAATTGGACTACTTAGGTTACCTAGCGGGCACTTGGACTATCTAGGTCAACTAGCGGGCCCTTGTACTATGTAGGTTAACTAGCGAGCACTTGGACTATCTAGGTTAACTAGCGGACCTTGGACTACGTAGGTTAACTAGCGGGCGCTTGGATTATGTAGGTTAACTAGCGTGCACTTGAACTATCTAGGTTAACTAGCGGGCACTTGGATGATCAATGTTAACTAGCGGGTCTTGGACTATCTAGGTTAACTAACAGGCACTTGGACTAAGTACGTCCCCTACTGGGCACTAGGACTATCTAGGTTAACTAGCGGGCACTTGGACTATCTAGGTTACGTGGCTGGCACTAGGACTGCGAAAGTTCCCTAGCGCGCACTAGGATTATCTAGGTTACCTAGCGGGCACTTGGACTATGTAGGTCAAATAGCGGGCACTTGGATTATAAAGGTTCCCTATCGGGCACTTGGACTATGTAGGTTAACTAGAGGGCATTTGGACTATGTAGGTTACCTAGCGGGCACTTGGTCTATGTAGGTTCCCTATCGAGCACTTGGAAAATGTAGGTTAACTAGGGGGCACTAGGACTATGTAGGTTACCTAGCGGGCCCTTAGACTATCTAGGTTACCTAGCGGCCATTTGGACGATGTAGGCTCCCTAGCGGTTATTTGGACTATATAGATTACTTAGCGGGCACTTAGACTTTGTAGGTTACCTAGCGGGCACTTGGACTATCTAGGTTACCTAGCAGGCACTTGAACTATCTACGTTACCTAGCGGGTACTTGGAGTATGTAGGTTACCTACCGGGCTGTTGGACTATCTAGGTTACCTAGTGGGCACTTGGACTATCTAGGTTAACTAGTGGGCCGTTGGACTATGTAGGTTAACTAGCAGGTACTTGGACAATCTAGGTTAACTAGCGGGCACTTGGACGATCTAGGTTAACTAGCGGGCACTTGGACTATCAAAGTTAACAAGTAAGCCCTTGGACTATGTAGGTTAACTAGCGGGCCCTTGGACTATCTAGGTTACCTAGCGGGCACTTGGATTATATAGGTTACCTAGGGGCACTTGGACTATGTAGGTTACCTAGTGGGCACTTGGACTTCTAGGTTAACGAACGGGCACTTAGACTATGTAGGTTGCTTGGCGGGCACTTGGACTATCTAGGTTAGGTAACGGGCACTTTGAGTATCTAGGTTACCTAACAGGAACTTGGACAATGTAAGTTACCTAGCGGGCACTTGGACTATCTAGGTTACCTAACGGGCACTTTGACTATCTAAGTTACATAGCGGGCACTTGGACTATGTAGGTTAGCTAGCGAGCACTTGGACTCTAGGTTATCTAGCGGACACTTGGACTATCTAGGTTAACGAACGGGCACTTGGAATATGTAGGTTACCTAGCGGGCACTTGGACTATGTAGGATCCCTATCGGACATTTGGACTACTTAGGTTACCTAGCGGGCACTTGGACTATTTAGGTTAACTAGCAGGAACTTAGGGCACTTGGACTATCTAGGTTAACTAGCGTGTACTTGGACTATCTAGGTTAACTAGCGGGCACTTGGATGATCACTGTTAACCAGCGGGCCCTTGGACTATCTAGGTTAGCTCACGGGCACTTGGACTAAGTACGTCCCCTAGTGGGCATTTGGACACTCTAGGTTAACTAACGGACAATAGGACTATCTAGGTTAACTAGCGGGTACATGGACTATCTAGGTTACCTAGCTGGCACTTGCACTATGAAGGTTACCGAGCGGGCACATGGATTATCTAGGTTACCCAGCGGGCACTTGGACTATATAGGTCAACTAGCGGGTCCTTGGAATATCTAGGTTAGCTAACTGGCACTTGGACTATGTAGGTTAACTAGCGGACACTTGCACGATCTAGGTTAACTAGCGAGCTCTTGCACTATGTAGGTTTACTAGCGGGCCCATTGACACTGTTGGTTAACTAGCGGGCACTTGGACAATACAGTTTAACTAGCAGGCACTTGGAATATCTAGGTTACCTAGTGGGCTCTTGGGCTATGTAGGTTCCCTAGGGGGCATTTGGACTATATAGATAACCTAGCGGGCCCTTAGACTTTGTAGGTTACCTAGCGGGCCCTTCGACTATGTAGGTTAACTAGCGGGCCCTTCGACTATGTAGGTTACCTAGCGGGCACTTGGACGATCTAGGTTAACTAGCGGGTACTTGGACTATGTAGGTTACCTATCGGGCCCTTGGACTATGTAGATTCCCTAGCGGGCATTTGGACTATATAGATAATCTAGCGGGCACTTAGACTTTGTAGGTTACCTAGCGGGCACTTGGACTATCTAGGTTACCTAGAGGGCACTTGGAGTATGTAGGTTACTTAGTGGGCACTTGGACTATATAGGTTACCTAGTGGGCACTTGGACTATCTAGGTTAACGAACTGGCACTTGGAATATGCAGGTAACCTAGCGGGCACTTGGACTATCAAAGTTAACAAGTGAGCCCTTGGACTATGTAGGTTAACTAGCGGGCCCTTGGACTATCTAGGTTACCTAGCGGGCACTTGGACTATATAGGTTACCTAGAGGGCACTTGGACTATATAGGTTACCTAGTGGGCACTTGGACTATCTAGGTTAACGAACTGGCACTTGGAATATGCAGGTAACCTAGCGGGCACTTGGACAGTCTAGGTTACCTAGCAGGCACTTGGACTTCTAGGTTAACGAACGGGCACTTAGACTATGTAGGTTGCTTAGCGGGCACTTGGACTATCTAGGTTAGGTAACGGGCACTTTGAGTATCTAGGTTACCTAGCGGGCACTTGGACTATCTAGGTTACCTAACGGGCACTTTGACTATCTAGGTTACATAGCGAGACCTTGGACTATGTAGGTTAGCTAGCGAGCACTTGGACTCTAGGTTATCTAGCGGACACTTGGACTATCTAGGTTACCTAGCGGCCCTTTGGACTATGTAGGTTGCCTAGCGGGCACTTGGACTATCTAGGTTAACGAACGGGCACTTGGACTATGTAGGTAACCTAGCAGGCACTTGGACAGTCTAGGTTACCTAGCGGGCACTTGGACTATCTAGGTTAACGAACGGGCACTTGGACTATGTAGGTTACCTAGCGGGCACTTGGACTATGTAGGATCCCTATCAGACATTTGGACTACTTAGGTTAACTAGCGGGCACTTGGACTATCTAGGTCAACTAGCGGGCCCTTGTATTATGTAGGTTAACTAGCGTGCACTTGGACTATCTAGGTTAACTAGCGGGCACTTGGATGATCAATGTTAACTAGCGGGCACTTGGACTATCTAGGGTAGCTAACAGGCACTTGGACTAAGTACGTCCCCTACTGGGCACTAGGACTATCTAGGTTAACTAGCGGGCACTTGAGCTATCTAGGTTACCTAGCTGGCAATAGGACTGTGAATGTGCCCTAGCGGGCACTAGGATTATCTAGGTTACCTAGTGGGCACTTGGACTATGTAGGTCAACTAGCGGGCACTTGGATTATGTAGGTTCCCTATCGGGCACTTGGACTATGTAGGTTAACTAGAGGGCATTTGGACTATGTAGGTTATCTAGCGGGCACTTGGACTATGTAGGTTCCCTTTGGGGCACTTGGAAAATGTAGGTTAACTAGGGGGCACTAGGACTATGTAGGTTACCTAGCGGGCCCTTAGACTATCAAGGTTACCTAGCGGCCATTTAGAAGATGTAGGCTCCCTAGCGGTTATTTGGACTATATAGATTACTTAACGGACACTTAGACTTTGTAGGTTACCTACCGGGCTGTTGGACTATCTAGGTTACCTAGCGGGCACTTGGACTATCTAGGTTAACTAGTGGGCCGTTGGACTATGTAGGTAACTAGCAGGCACTTGGACAATCTAGGTTAACTAGAGGGCACTTGGACGATCTAGGATAACTAGCGGGCACTTGGACTATCAAAGTTAACAAGTGAGCCCTTGGACTATGTAGGTTAACTAGCGGGCCCTTGGACTATCTAGGTTACCTAGCGGGCACTTGGATTATATAGGTTACCTAGGGGGCACTTGGACTATGTAGGTTACCTAGTGGGCACTTGGACTTCTAAGTTAACGAACGGGCACTTAGACTATGTAGGTTGCTTGGCGGGCACTTGGACTATATAGGTTAGGTAACGGGCACTTTGAGTATCTAGGTTACCTAGCAGGAACTTGGACAATGTAAGGTACCTAGCGGGCACTTGGACTATCTAGGTTACCAAACGGGCACTTTGACTATCTAGGTTACATCGCGGGCACTTGGACTATGTAGGTTAGCTAGCGAGCATTTGGACTCTAGGTTATCTAGCGGACACTTGGACTATCTAGGTTAACGAACGGGCACTTGGACTATGTAGGTTACCTAGCGGGCACTTGGACTATGTAGGATCCCTATCGGACATTTGGACTACTTAGGTTACCTAGCGGGCACTTGGACTATTTAGGTTAACTAGCGGGCACTTGGACGATCTAGGTTAACTAGAGGGCACTTGGACTATCTAGGTTAACTAGCGTGTACTTGGACTATCTAGGTTAACTAGCGGGCACTTGGATGATCACTGTTAACTAGCGGGCACTTGGACTATCTAGGTTAGCTAACGGGCACTTGGACTAAGTACGTCCCCTAGTGAGCAATTGGACACTCTAGGTTAACTAACGGACAATAGGACTATCTAGGTTAACTAGCGGGTACTTGGACTATATAGGTTAACTAGCGGGCACTTGGATTATCTAGGTTACCTAGTGGGCACTTTGACTATGTAGGTTCCCTAGGGGGCATCTGGACTATATAGATAACCTAGCGGGCCCTTAGACTTTGTAGGTTACCTAGCGGGCCCTTCGACTATGTAGGTTAACTAGCGGGCCCTTGGACTATGTAGGTTACCTAGCGGTCACTTGGACGATCTAGGTTAACTAGCGCGTACTTGGACTATGTAGGTTAACTAGCGGGCCCTAGGACTATCTAGATTAACTAGCGACACTTGGACTATCTACGTTAACTAGCGGGCCCTTGGACGATGTAGACTCCCTAGCGGGCATTTGGACTATATAGATAATCTAGCGGGCACGTAGACTTTGTAGGTTACCTAGCGGGCACTTGGACTATCTAGGTTACCTAGAGGGCACTTGGACTATGTAGGTTACTTAGTGGGCACTTGGACTATCTAGGTTAACGAACGGGCACTTGGAATATGCAGGTAACCTAGCGGGCACGTGGACTGTCTAGGTTACCTAGTGCGCACTTGGACTTCTAGGTTAACGAACGGGCACTTAGACTATGTAGGTTGCTTAGAGGGCACTTGGACTATCTAGGTTAGGTAACGGGCACTTTGAGTATCTAGGTTACCTAGCGGGCACTTAGACTTTCTAGGTTACCTAACGGGCACTTTGACTATCTAGGTTACATAGCGGGACCTTGGACTATGTAGGTTAGCTAGCGAGTACTTGGACTCTAGGTTATCTAGCGGGCACTTGGACTATCTAGGTTACCTAGCGGGCCCTTGGACTATGTAGGTTGCCTAGCGGGCACTTGGACTATCTAGGTTAACGAACGGGCACTTGGACTATGTAGGTAACCTAGCAGGCACTTGGACAGTCTAGGTTACCTAGCCGGCACTTGGACTATCTAGGTTAACGAACGGGCACTTGGACTATGTAGGTTACCTAGCAGGCACTTGGACTATGTAGGATCCCTATAGGACAATTGGACTACTTAGGTTACCTAGCGGGCACTTGGACTATCTAGGTCAACTAGCGGGCCCTTGTACTATGTAGGTTAACTAGCGAGCACTTGGACTATCTAGGTTAACTAGCGGACCTTGGACTACGTAGGTTAACTAGCGGGCGCTTGGATTATGTAGGTTAACTAGCGTGCACTTGAACTATCTAGGTTAACTAGCGGGCACTTGGATGATCAATGTTAACTAGCGGGTCTTGGACTATCTAGGTTAACTAACAGGCACTTGGACTAAGTACGTCCCCTACTGGGCACTAGGACTATCTAGGTTAACTAGCGGGCACTTGGACTATCTAGGTTACGTGGCTGGCACTAGGACTGTGAAAGTTCCCTAGCGCGCACTAGGATTATCTAGGTTACCTAGCGGGCACTTGGACTATGTAGGTCAAATAGCGGGCACTTGGATTATAAAGGTTCCCTATCGGGCACTTGGACTATGTAGGTTAACTAGAGGGCATTTGGACTATGTAGGTTACCTAGCGGGCACTTGGTCTATGTAGGTTCCCTATCGAGCACTTGGAAAATGTAGGTTAACTAGGGGGCACTAGGACTATGTAGGTTACCTAGCGGGCCCTTAGACTATCTAGGTTACCTAGCGGCCATTTGGACGATGTAGGCTCCCTAGCGGTTATTTGGACTATATAGATTACTTAGCGGGCACTTAGACTTTGTAGGTTACCTAGCGGGCACTTGGACTATCTAGGTTACCTAGCAGGCACTTGAACTATCTACGTTACCTAGCGGGTACTTGGAGTATGTAGGTTACCTACCGGGCTGTTGGACTATCTAGGTTACCTAGTGGGCACTTGGACTATCTAGGTTAACTAGTGGGCCGTTGGACTATGTAGGTTAACTAGCAGGTACTTGGACAATCTAGGTTAACTAGCGGGCACTTGGACGATCTAGGTTAACTAGCGGGCACTTGGACTATCAAAGTTAACAAGTAAGCCCTTGGACTATGTAGGTTAACTAGCGGGCCCTTGGACTATCTAGGTTACCTAGCGGGCACTTGGATTATATAGGTTACCTAGGGGGCACTTGGACTATGTAGGTTACCTAGTGGGCACTTGGACTTCTAGGTTAACGAACGGGCACTTAGACTATGTAGGTTGCTTGGCGGGCACTTGGACTATCTAGGTTAGGTAACGGGCACTTTGAGTATCTAGGTTACCTAACAGGAACTTGGACAATGTAAGTTACCTAGCGGGCACTTGGACTATCTAGGTTACCTAACGGGCACTTTGACTATCTAAGTTACATAGCGGGCACTTGGACTATGTAGGTTAGCTAGCGAGCACTTGGACTCTAGGTTATCTAGCGGACACTTGGACTATCTAGGTTAACGAATGGGCACTTGGAATATGTAGGTTACCTAGCGGGCACTTGGACTATGTAGGATCCCTATCGGACATTTGGACTACTTAGGTTACCTAGCGGGCACTTGGACTATTTAGGTTAACTAGCAGGAACTTGGTCGATCTAGGTTAACTAGAGGGCACTTGGACTATCTAGGTTAACTAGCGTGTACTTGGACTATCTAGGTTAACTAGCGGGCACTTGGATGATCACTGTTAACCAGCGGGCCCTTGGACTATCTAGGTTAGCTCACGGGCACTTGGACTAAGTACGTCCCCTAGTGGGCATTTGGACACTCTAGGTTAACTAACGGACAATAGGACTATCTAGGTTAACTAGCGGGTACATGGACTATCTAGGTTACCTAGCTGGCACTTGCACTATGAAGGTTACCGAGCGGGCACATGGATTATCTAGGTTACCCAGCGGGCACTTGGATTATATAGGTCAACTAGCGGGTCCTTGGAATATCTAGGTTAGCTAACTGGCACTTGGACTATGTAGGTTAACTAGCGGACACTTGCACGATCTAGGTTAACTAGCGAGCTCTTGCACTATGTAGGTTTACTAGCGGGCCCATTGACACTGTTGGTTAACTAGCGGGCACTTGGACAATATAGTTTAACTAGCAGGCACTTGGAATATCTAGGTTACCTAGTGGGCTCTTGGGCTATGTAGGTTCCCTAGGGGGCATTTGGACTATATAGATAACCTAGCGGGCCCTTAGACTTTGTAGGTTACCTAGCGGGCCCTTCGACTATGTAGGTTAACTAGCGGGCCCTTCGACTATGTAGGTTACCTAGCGGGCACTTGGACGATCTAGGTTAACTAGCGGGTACTTGGACTATGTAGGTTACCTATCGGGCCCTTGGACTATGTAGATTCCCTAGCGGGCATTTGGACTATATAGATAATCTAGCGGGCACTTAGACTTTGTAGGTTACCTAGCGGGCACTTGGACTATCTAGGTTACCTAGCTGGCACATGAACTATCTACGTTACCTAGCAGGTTCTTGGAGTATGTAGGTTACCTAGCGGGCTGTTGGACTATCTAGGTTACCAAGCGGGCACTAGGACTATCTAGGTTAACTAACATGCACTTGGACTATGTAGGTTCCCTAGCGGGCCCTTGGACTATGTAAATTCCCTAGCGGGCACTTCGACTATATGGGTTTCCTGGTGGGCATTTGGACTATCTAGGTTACCTAACGGGCACTTGGACTATGTAGGTTCCCTAGCGGGCACTTGGATTATGTACGTTCCCTATCGGGCACTGGACTATGTAGGTTACCTACCGGGCTGTTGGACTATCTAGGTTGCCTAGCGGGCACTTGGACTATCTAGGTTAACTAGAGGGCCGTTGGACAATGTAGGTTAACTAGCAGGCACTTGGACAATCTAGGTTAACTAGCTGGCACTTGGACGATCTAGGTTAACTAGCGGGCACTTGGACTATCAAAGTAAACAGGTAAACCCTTGGACTATGTAGGTTACCTAGCGGGCACCTGGATTATATAGGTTACCTAGGGGGCACTTGGACTATGTAGGTTACCTAGTGGGCACTTGGACTTCTAGGTTAACGAACGGGCACTTAGACTATGTAGGTTGCTTGGCGGGCACTTGGACTATCTAGGTTAGGTAACGGGCACTTTGAGTATCTAGGTTACCTAACAGGAACTTGGACAATGTAAGTTACCTAGCGGGCACTTGGACTATCTAGGTTACCTAACGGGCACTTTGACTATCTAGGTTACATAGCGGGCACTTGGACTATGTAGGTTAGCTAGCGAGCATTTGGACTCTAGGTTATCTAGCGGACACTTGGACTATCTAGGTTAACGAACGGGCACTTGGACTATGTAGGTTACCTAGCGGGCACTTGGACTATGTAGGATCCCTATCGGACATTTGGACTACTTAGGTTACCTAGCGGGCACTTGGACTATTTAGGTTAACTAGCGGGCACTTGGACAATCTAGGTTAACTAGAGGGCACTTGGACTATCTAGGTTAACTAGCGTGTACTTGGACTATCTAGGTTAACTAGCGGGCACTTGGATGATCACTGTTAACCAGCGGGCACTTGGACTATCTAGGTTAGCTAACGGGCACTTGGACTAAGTACGTCCCCTAGTGGGCATTTGGACACTCTAGGTTAACTAACGGACAATAGGACTATCTAGGTTACCTAGCGGGTACATGGACTATCTAGGTTACCTAGCTGGCACTTGCACTATGAAGGTTACCGAGCGGGCACATGGATTATCTAGGTTACCCAGCGGGCACTTGGACTATATAGGTAAACTAGCGGGTCCTTGGAATATCTAGGTTAGCTAACTGGCACTTGGACTATGTAGGTTAACTAGCGGACACTTGCACGATCTAGGTTAACTAGCGAGCTCTTGCACTATGTAGGTTAACTAGCGGGCCCATTGACACTGTTGGTTAACTAGCGGGCACTTGGACAATATAGGTTAACTAGCGGGCACTTAGATTATCTAGGTTACCTAGTGGGCACTTGGACTATGTAGGTTCCCTAGGGGGCATTTGGACTATATAGATAACCTAGCGGGTCCTTAGACTTTGTAGGTTACCTAGCGGGCCCTTCGACTATGTAGGTTAACTAGCGTGCACTTGGACTATCTATGTTAACTAGCGGCACTTGGACTATCTAGGTTAGCTAACAGGCACTTGGACTAAGTACGTCCCCTAGTGGGCATTTGGACACTCTAGGTTAACTAACGGGCACTAGGACAATCTAGGTTAACTAGCGGGCACTTGGACTATCTAGGTTACCTAGCTGGCACTAGGACTATGAAGGTTCCCTAGCGGACACTAGGATTATCTAGATTACCTCGCGGGCACTTGGACTATGTAGGTCAACTAGCGGGCACTTTGATTATGTAGGTTCCATATCGGGCACTTGGACTATGTAGGTTAACTAGAGGGCATTTGTACTATGTAGGTTACCTAACGGGCACTTGGACTATGTAGGTTCCCTATCGGGCACTTGGAAAATGTAGGTTAACTAGGGGGCACTAGGACTATGTAGGTTACCTAGTGGGCCCTTAGACTATCTAGGTTACCTAGCGGGCACTTGGACTATGTAGGCTCCCTAGCGGTTTTTTGGACTATATAGATTACTTAGTGGGCACTTAGAATTTGTAGGTTACCTAGTGGGCACTTGGACTATCTAGGTTACCTAGCAGGCACTTGAACTATCTACGTTACCTAGCGGGTACTTGGAGTATGTAGGTTACCTACCGGGCTGTTGGACTATCTAGGTTACCTAGCGGGCACTTGGACTATCTGGGTTAACTAACGGGCACTTGGACTATGTAGGTTCCCTAGCGGGTACTTGGATTATGTAGGTTCCCAATCGGGCACTTGTACTATGTAGGTTAACTAGCGGGCACTTGGACTATGTAGGTCAACTGGCGGGCACTTGGATTATGTAAGTTCCCTAGCGGGCACATCGACTATGTGGGTTCCCTAGCATTTGGACTATCTAGGTTACCTAACGGGCACTTGGATTATGTAGGTTCCCTAGCGGGCACTTGGATTATGTAGATTCCCTATCGGGCACTTGAACTATGTAGGTTAACTAGCGGCATTTGGACCATGTAGGTTACCTAGCAGGCAGCTGGACTATGTAGGTTCCCTATCGGGCACTTGGAGAATGTAGGTTAATAGGGGGCACTAGGACAATGTAGGTTACCTAGCGGGCCCTTGGACTATCTAGGTTACCTAGGGGGAACCTGGACTATGTAGGTTAACTAGTGGGCACTTGGACTATCTAGGTTACCTAGCAGGCACTTGGACCATGTACGTTCCCTAGCAGGCCCTTGGACTATCTAGGTTACCTAGCGGGCACTTAGACTATGTACATTACCTAGTGGGCACTTGACCTATGTACGTTCCCTAGCGGGCACTTGGTCTATATAGGTTAACTAGCGGGCACTTGCACTATCTAGGTTAACTAGCGAGCACTTGGAATATCTAGGTTAACTAGCGGGCATTTGGACTATTAGGGCCCCTAGAGGGCATTTGGACTATATTGGTTACCTAGCGGGCACTTGGACTATGTAGGTTAACGAACGGGCACTTGGACTATGTAGGTAACCTAGTGGTCACTTGAACTGTCTAGGTTACCTCGCGGGCACTTGGACTATGTAGGTTAACTAGCGGGCACTTGGACTATCTAGGTTACGTAGCGGGCCCTTGGACGATGTAGGTTAACTAGCGGGCCCTTGGACTATGTAGGTTAACTAGCGGGCCCTTGGACGATGTAGGTTAACTAGCGGGCCCTTGGACTATATAGGTTAACTAGCGGGCCCTTGGACTATGTAGGTTACCTAGTGGGCACTTGGATGATCTAGGTTAACTAGCGGGTACTTGGACTATGTAGGTTAACTAGCGGCCATTGCACTATGTAGATTCCATAGCGGGCACTTGGACTATGTATGTTCCAGAGCGGGCACTTGGACTATGTAGGTTCCTTAGCAGTCACTTGGACTAAGTAGGTTCCAGAGCGGGCACTTGGACTATCTAGGTTCCCTAGCGGGCACTTGTACTATATAGGTTAATTAGCGGACACTTGGACGATCTAGGTGAACTAGCGGGTACTTGGATTATGTAGGTTAACTAACGGGCCCTTGTACTATGTAGATTAACTAGCGGCACTTGGACTATCTACATTAACTATCAGGCCCTTGGACTATGTAGATTGCCTAGCGGGCACTTGGAATATGTAGGTTCCCTGGCGGGCACTTGGACTCTGTATGTTCCCTACGGACACTTGAACTATGTAAGTTAACTACCGGGCACTTGGAGTATGTAGGTTAACTAGCGGGTCCTTAGACTATCTAGGTTACCTAGCGGGCACTTGGACTATGTAGGTTAAATACCGGGCACTTGCACTATCTAGGTTACCGAACGGGCATTTGGACTATGTCGGTAACCTAGCGGACACTTGGAGAGTCTAGGTTACCTAGCGGGCCCTTGGACTTCTAGGTTAACGAACGGGCACTTGGACTATGTATGTTGCCTAGCGGGCAATTGGACTATCTAGGTTAGGTAATGGGCACTTGGATTATCTAGGTTTCTTAGCGGGCACTTGGACGATCTAGGTTAACTAGAGGGCACTTGGACTATCTAGGTTAACTAGCGTGCACTTGGACAATCTAGGTTTTAAGCGGGTACTTGGACTATGTAGGTTAACTAGCGGGCCCTTGGACTATGTAGATTAACTAGCGGCACTTGGACTATCTAAGTTAACTAACGGGCCCTTGGACTATGTAGATTCCCTAGCGGGCATTTGGACTATATAGATAACCTAGCAGGCACTTAGACTTTGTAGGTTACCTTGCGGCACAAGAACTATCTAGGTTACCTAGCTGACACTTGAACTATCTACGTTATAGCGGGGTTTTGGAGTATGTAGGTTACCTAGAGGGCTGTTGGATTATCTAAGTTACCAAGGGGGCACTGGGACTATCTAGGTTAACTAAGGGGAACTTGGACTATGTAGGTTCCCTAGCGGGCCCTTGGACTATGTAGGTTCCCTAGCGAGCACTTAGACTATGTGGGTTCCCTAGCGGGAATTTGGACTATCTAGGTTACCTAACGGGCACTTGAACTATGTAGGTTCCCTAGCGGGCACTTGGATTATGTAGGTTCCCTATCGGGCACTTGGATTATGTAGGTTAACTAGTGGGCATTTGGACTATGTAGGTTACCTAGCGGGCACATGGACTATGTAGGTTACCTAGCGGGCACTTGGACTTTATAGGTTCTCTATGAGGCATTTGGACTATGTAGGTTACCTAGCGGGCCCTTGGACTATCTAGGTTACCTAGGGGGAACCTGGACTATGTAGGTTAACTAGTGGGCACTTGGACTATCTAGGTTACCTAGCAGGCACTTGGACTATGTAGGTTAACTAGAGGGCACTTGGATTATGTAGGTTACCTAGCGGGCACTTGGACTATCTACGTTCCCTAGCGGCCACTTGGACTATGTACGTTACCTAGCGGGCACTTGGACTATGTACGTTTCCTAGCCGGTACTTGGACTAGATAGGTTCCCTAGGAGGCACTTGGTCTATATAGGTTAACTAACGGGCACTTGGACTATCTAGGTTAACTAGCGAGCACTTGGACCATCTAGGTCAACTAGCGGGCATTTGGATTATTAGGGCCCCTAGCGGACATTTGGACTATATTGGTTACCTCGCGGGCACTTGCACTATGTAGGTTAACGAACGTGCACTTGGACTATGTAGGTAACCTAGTGATCAATTGAACTGTCTAGGTTACCTAGCGGGCACTTAGACTATGTAGGTTAACTAGCGGGCACTTGGACTAACTAGGTTAACTAGCGGGCCCTTGGACGATGTAGGTTAACTAGCGGGCCCTTGCACTATGTAGGCTAACTAGTGGGCCCATGGATTATGTAGGTTTACTAGCAGACACTTTGACTATCTAGATTAACTAGCGGGCACTTGGACTATGTAGTTTCCCTAGCGGGCATTTGGACTATCTAGGTTACCTAGCAGGCACTTTGAATATCTAGGTTAACTAATGGGCACTTGGACTATGTAGGTTGCCTAGCGGGCACTTGGATTATGTAGGTTCCCTATAGGGCACTTGGACTTTGTAGGTTAACTAGCGGGCACTTGGACTGTCTAGGTTACCTAGTGGGCACTTGGATTATCTCGGTTAACGAACGGGCATTTGGATTATCTAGGTTAACGAAAGGGCACTTGGACTATGTAGGTTACCTGCCCGCCACTTGGACTATCTATGTTAGCTAACAGGCACTTGCACTATCTAGGTTCCCTAGCGGGCACTTGTACTATGTAGGTTACCTAGCTGGCACTTTGACTATGTAGGTCAACTAGCGGGCCTTGGACTATCTAGGTTAGCCAATGGGCACTTAGATTATGTAGGTTAACTAGCGGGAACTTGGAATATGTAGGTTAACTAGCGGGCCCATGGACTATGTATGTTTACTAGCGGGCCCTTGGACTATCTAGGTTCCCTAATGGGCACTTGGACTATCTAGGTTCCCTTAAGGGCACTTGGACTATGTAGGCTAACTAGGGGGCCCTTGATGATCTAGGTTACCTAGCGGGTACTTGAACTATCTAGGTTACCTAGCGGGTACTAGGACTATGTACGTTCCCTAGCGGGCACTTGGACTATCTATATTAACTAGCGGGCACTTGGAATATGTAGGTTAACTAGCGGACACTTGCACTATGTAGGTTACCTAGCAGGCACTTGGACTATCTAGGTTACCTAGCGGGCACTTGGACTATGTAGGCTAACTAGGGGGCCCTTTGATGATCTAGGTTACCTAGCGGGTACTTGAACTATTTAGGTTACCTAGCAGGCACTTTTACTATGTACGTTCCCTAGCGGGCACTTGGACTATCTATGTTAACTAGCGGGCACTTGGAATATATAGGTTAACTAGCGGACACTTGCACTATGTAGGTTACCGAGCAGGCACTTGGACTATCTAGGTTAGCCAACGGGCACTTAGATTATGTAGGTTAACTAGCGGGCACTTGGAATATGTAGGTTAAGTAGCGGACACTTGCACTATGAAGGTTAACTAGCGGGCCCATGGAATATGTAGGTTTACTAGAGGGCCCTTGGACTATCTAGGTTCCCTAAAGGGCACTTGGACTATCTAGGTTACCGAACAAGCCCTTGGACTATCTAGGTTACCTAGTGGGCACTTGGACTATGTAGGCTAACTAGGGGGCCCTTGGACGATCTAGGTTAATTAGTGGGCCCTTGGACTATGTAGGTTAACAAGCGGGCACTTGGACAATCTAGGTAACTAGCGGGCACTTGGAAGATCTAGGTTAACTAGCGGGCACTTGGACTATCAAAGTGAACAAGTGAGCCCTTGGACTAGGTAGGGTAACTAGCGGGCCCTTGGACTATCTAGGTTACGTAGCGGGCACTTGGTATATAGGTTAACTAGCGGGCACTTGGACTATGTAGGATAACTAGAGGACACTTGGACTATCTAGGTTAACTAGTGGGCCCTTGGACTATGTAGGTTAACTAGTGGGCACTTGGACTATCTAGGTTACCTAGCGGGCACTTGGACTATTTAGGTTACCTAGCGGGCACTTGGACTAAGTAGGTTACCTAGTGGGCACTTGGACTTCTAGGTTAACGAATGGGCACTTGGAATATGTAGGTTCCCTAGCGGGCACTTGGACTCTGTATGTTCCCTACGGACACGTGAACTATGTAAGTTAACTACCGGGCACTTGGACTATGTAGGTTAACTAGCGGGCCCTTGGACTATCTAGGTTACCTAGCGGGCACTTGGATTATGCAGGTTAACTACCGGGCACTTGCACTATCTAGGTTACCGAACGGGCATTTGGACTATGTAGGTAACCTAGCGGGCACTTGGAGAGTCTAGGTTACCTAGCGGGCCCTTGGACTTCTAGGTTAACGAACGGGCACTTGGACTATGTATGTTGCATAGCGGGCAATTGGACTATCTAGGTTAGGTAACGGGCACTTGGACTATCTAGGTTACCTAGCGGGAACTTGGACAATGTAAGTTACCTAGCGGGCTCTTGGACTATCTAGGTTAACTAACGGGCACTTTGACTATCTAGGTTACCTAGCGGCACTTGGACTATGTAGGTTAACTCGCGGGCTTTGAACTATGTAGATTAACTAGCGGCACTTGGACTCTCTACATTAACTAGCGGGCCCTTGGTCTATGTAGATTGCCTAGCGGGCACTTGGAATATGTAGGTTCCCTAGCGGGCACTTGGACTCTGTATGTTCCCTACGGACACGTGAACTATGTAAGTTAACTACCGGGCACTTGGACTATGTAGGTTAACTAGTGGGCCCTTGGACTATCTAGGTTACCTAGCGGGCACTTGGACTATGCAGGTTAACTACAGGGCACTTGCACTACCTAGTTTACCGAACGGGCATTTGGACTATGTAGGTAACCTAGCGGGCCCTTGGACATCTAGGTTAACGAACGGGCACTTGGACTATGTATGTTGCATAGCGGGCAATTGGACTATCTAGGTTAGGTAACGGGCACTTGGACTATCTAGGTTTCTTAGCGGGCACTTGGACGATCTAGGTTAACTAGAGGGCACTTGGACTATCTAGGTTAACTAGCGTGCACTTGGACTATCTAGGTTTTTAGCGGGTACTTGGACTATGTAGGTTAACTAGCGGGCCCTTGGACTATGTAGATTAACTAGCGGCACTTAGACTATCTAAGTTAACTAGCGGGCCCTTGGACTATGTAGATTCCCTAGCGTGCATTTGGACTATATAGATAACCTAGCAGGCACTTAGACTTTGTAGGTTACCTAGCGGCACAAGAACTATCTAGGTTACCTAGCTGGCACTTGAACTATCTACGTTATAGCGGGTTTTTGGAGAATGTAGGTTACCTAGAGGGCTGTTGGATTATCTAAATTACGAAGCGGGCATTGGGACTATCTAGGTTAACTAACGGGAATTTGGACTATGTAGGTTCCCTAGCGGGCCCTTGGACTATGTAGATTCCCTAGCGAGCACTTGGACTATGTGGGTTCCCTAGCGGGCATTTGGACTATCTAGATTACCTAATGGGCACTTGGACTATGTAGGTTCCCTAGCGGGCACTTGGATTATGTAGGTTCCCTATCGGGCACTTGGATTATGTAGGTTAACTAGTGGGCATTTGGACTATGTAGGTAACCTAGCGGGCACTTGGACTATGTAGGTTACCTAGCGGGCACTTGGACTATATAGGTTCCCTATCAGGCATTTGGACTATGTAGGTTACCTAGTGGGCCCTTGGACTATCTAGGTTACCTAGGGGGAACCTGGACTATGTAGGTTAACTAGTGGGCACTTGGACTATCTAGGTTACCTAGCAGGCACTTGGACTATGTAGGTTAACTAGCGGGCACTTGGATTATCTAGGTTACCTAGCGGGCACTTGGCCTATCTACGTTCCCTTGCGGGCACTTGGACTATCTACGTTACCTAGCGGGCACTTGGACTATGTATGTTACCTAGCGGGCACTTGGACTATGTACGTTTCCTAGTTGGTACTTGGACTAGATAGGTTCCCTAGCGGGCACTTGGTCTATGTAGGTTAACTAGCAGGCACTTGGACTATCTAGGTTAACTAGCAAGCACTTGGACCATCTAGGTTAACTAGCGGGCATTTGCAATATTAGGGCCCCTAGCGGGCATTTGGACTATGTAGGATAACGAACGGGCACATGGACTATGTAGGTAACCTAGTGGTCACTTGAACTGTCTAGGTTACCTAGCGGGCACTTAGACTATGTAGGTTAACTAGCGGGCACTTGGACTATCTAGGTTAACTAGCGGGCCCTTGGACGATGTAGGTTAACTAGCGGGCCCTTGCACTATGAAGGCTAACTAGCGGGCCCATGGATTACGTAGGTTTACTAGCAGACACTTTGACTATCTAGGTTAACTAGCGGGCACTTGGACTACGTAGTGTCCCTAGCGGGCATTTGGACTACTTAGGTTACCTAGCGGGCACTTGGACTATGTAGGTTACCTAGCGGGCACTTGGACTATCTAGGTTACCTAGCAGGCACTTTGACTATCTAGGTTAACTAACGGGCACTTGGACTATGTAGGTTGCCTAGCAGGCACTTGGATTATGTAGGTTCCCTATAGGGCACTTGGACTTTATAGGATAACTAGCGGGCACTTGGACTGTCTAGGTTACCTAGTGGGCACTTGGATTATCTCGGTTAACGAACGGGCACTTGGATTATCTAGGATAACGAACGGGCACTTGGACTATGAAGGTTACCTGGCCGCCACTTGGACTATCTAGGTTAGCTAACAGGCACTTGGTCTATCTAGGTTCCCTAGCGGGCACTTGTACTACGTAGGTTACCTAGCTGGCACTTTGACTATGTAGGTCCACTAGCAGGCCCTTGGACTATCTAGGTTAGCCAACGGGCACTTAGATTATGTAGGTTAACTAGCGGGAACGTGGAATATGTAGGTTTACTAGCGGGCCCTTGGACTATCTAGGTTCCCTAAAGGGCACTTGGACTATCTAGGTTCCCTTAAGGGTCTTGGACTATCTAGGTTACCTAGCGGGTACTTGAACTATCTAGGTTACCTAGCGGGCACTTGGAATATGTACGTTTCCTAGCGGGCACTTGGACTATCTATGTTAACTAGCGGGCACTTGGAATATGTAGGTTAACTAGCGGACACTTGCACTATGTAGGTTACCTAGCAGGCACTTGGACTATCTAGGTTAGCCAACGGGCACTTAGATTATGTAGGTTAACTAGCGGGCACTTGGAATATGTAGGTTAAGTAGCGGACACTTGCACTATGAAGGTTAACTAGCGGGCCCATGGACTATGTAGGTTTACTAGCGGGCCCTTGGACTATCTAGGTTCCCTAAAGGGCACTTGGACTATCTAGGTTACCGAACAGGCACTTGGACTATCTAGGTTACCTAGTGGGCACTTGGACTATGTAGGCTAACTAGGGGGCTCTTGGACGATCTAGGTTAATTAGTGGGCCCTTGGACTATGTAGGTTAACGAGCGCGCACTTGGACAATCTAGGTAACTAGCGGGCACTTGGAAGATCTAGGTTAACTAGCGGGCACTTGGACTATCAAAGTGAACAAGTGAGCCCTTGGAGTAGGTAGGTTAACTAGTGGGCCCTTGGACTATCTAGGTTACGTAGCGGGCACTTGGTATATAGTTTAACGAGTGGGCACTTGGACTGTATAGGCTAACTAGCGGACACTTGCACGAACTAGGTTAACTACCGGGCCCTTGCACTATGTAGGTTAACTAGCGGGCCCATGGATTATATAGGTTTACTAGCACTTGGACTATCTAGGTTAAAGAGTGGGCCCTTGGACTATCTAGGTTACGTAGCGGGCACTTGGTATATAGGTTAACTAGCGGGCACTTGGACTATGTAGGTTAACTAGCAGGCACTTGGACTATCTAGGTTACCTAGCGGGCACTTGGACTATATAGGTTACCTAGTGGGCACTTGGACTGCTAGGTTAACGAATGGGCACTTGGAAAATGTAGGTTGCCTAGCGGGCACTTGGAATATCTAAGTTAGGTAACGGGCACTTGGACTACCTAGGTTACCTAGCGGGAACTTGGACAATGTAAGTTACCTAGCGGGCACTTGGACTATCTAGGTTACCTAACGGGCACTTTGACTATCTAGGTTACATAGCGGCACTTGGACTATGTAGGTTAACTAGCGATCACTTGGACTCTAGGTTATCTAGCGGACACTTGGACTATCTAGGTTACCTAATGGGCCCTTGGACTATGTAGGTTTCCTAGCGGGCACTTGGACTATCTAGGTTAACGAACGGGCACTTGGACTATGTAAGTAACCTAGCGGGCACTTGGACAGTCTAGGTTACCCAGGGGGCACTTGGACTATCTAGGTTAAGGAACGGGCACTTGGACAATGTAGGTTACCTAGCGGGCACTTGGACTATCTAGGTTAGATAGCGGGCACTTGGATTATCTAGGTCAACTAGTGGGCCCTTGTACTATGTAGGCTAACTAGCGAGCACTTGGACTATCTAGGTTAACTAGCGGACCTTGGACTATGTAGGTTAACTAGCGGGCCTTTGGACTATGTAGGTTAACTTGCGGGCACTTGGACGATCTAGGTTAACTAGAGGGCACTTGGACTATCTAGGTTAACTAGCGGGCACTTGGACTATCTAGGTTAGCTAATGGGCACATGGACTAAGTAGGTTCCCTATCGGGCACTTGGAGAATGTAGGTTAACTAGGGGGCACTAGGACAATGTAGGTTACCTAGCGGGCCCTTGGACTACCTAGGTTACCTAGCAAGCATTTGGACTATGTAGGCTTCCTAGTGGTCATTTGGACTATATAGATTACCTAGCGGGCACTTAGACTTTGTAGGTTACCTAGCGGGCACTTGAACTATCTACGTTACCTAGCGGGTACTTGGAGTATGTAGGTTACCTACCCGGCTGTTAGACTATCTAGGTTCCCAGGCGGGCCCTTGGACTATGTAAGTACCCTAGCGGGCACGTGGACTATATGGGTTCCCTAGCGGGCATTTGGACTATCTAGGTTACCTAACGGGCACTTGGACAATGTAAGTTCCCTAGCGGGCACTTGGATTATGTAGGTTCCCTATTGGGCACTTGGACTATGTAGGTTAACTAGCGGGTATTTGGACTATGTAGGTTACCTAGCGGGCCCTTGAACTATCTAGGTTACCTAGGGGGAACCTGGACTATGTAGGTTAACTAGTGGACACTTGGACTATCTAGGTTACCTAGCGGGCACTTGGACTATATACGTTTCCTAGAGGGTACTTGGACTAGATAGGTTCCCTAGCGGGCACTTGGTCTATCTAGGTTAACTAGCGGGCACTTGGACTCTCTAGGTTAACTAGCGAGCACTTGGACTATCTAGGTTAACTAGCGGGCATTTGGACTATTAGGGCCCTTAGCGGGCATTTGGACTATATTGGTTACCTAGCGGGCATTTGGACTATGTAGGTTAACGAACGGGCACTTGGACTATGTAGGTAACCTAGCGAGCACTTGGACTATCTAGGTTACCTAGCGGGCACTTGGACTATGTACGTTCCCTAGCGAGCACTTGGACTATCTATGTTACCTAGCGGGCACTTGAACTATGTACGTTTCCTAGCGGGTACTTGGACTAGATAGGTTCCCTAGCGGGCACTTGGTCTATCTAGGTTAACTAGCGGGCACTTGGACTATCTAGGTTAACTAGTGAGCACTTGGACTATCTAGGTTAACTAGCGGGCATTTGGATTATTAGGGCCCCTAGCGGGCATTTGGACTATATTGGTTACCTACCGGGCATTTGGACTATGTAGGTTAACGAACGGGCACTTGGACTATGTAGGTAATCTAGTGGTCACTTGAACTGTCTAGGTTACCTAGCGGACACTTGGACTATGTAGGTTAACTAGCGGGCACTTGGACTATCTAGGTTAACTAGCAGGCTCTTGGACGATGTAGGTTAGCTAGCGGTCCCTTGGACTATGTAGGTTAACTAGCGGGCCCTTGGAATATGTAGGTTACCTAGCGGGCATTAGGACGATCTAGGTTAACTAGCGGGCCCTTGGACTATGTAGATTAACTAGCGGCACTTGGACTATCTACGTTAACTAGCGGGCCCTTGGACTATGTAGGTTCCCTAGCAGGCACTTGGACTATGTAGGTTCCAGAGCGGGTACTTGGACTAACTAGATTCCTGAGCGGGCACTTGTACTATGTAGATTAACTAGTGGACACTTGGACGATCTAGGTTAACTAGCGGGTACTTGGACTATGTAGGTTAACTAGCGGGCCCTTGAACTATGTAGATTAACTAGCGGAACTTGGACTATCTACATTAACTAGCGGGCTCTTGGACTATGTAGATTCCCTAGCGGGCACTTGGACTATGTATGTTTCCTAGCGGGCACTTGGGCTATGTATGTTCCCTATGGACACTTGAACTATGTAAGTTAACTACCGGGCACCTGGACTATGTAGGTTAACTAGCGGGCCCTTGGACTATCTAGGTTACCTAGCGGGCCCTTGGACTATGTAGATTAACTAGCGGCACTTGGACTATCTATGTTAACTAGCGGGCCCTTGGACTATGTAGATTCCCTAGCGGGCATTTGGACTATATAGATATACTAGCTGGCACTTAGACTTTGTAGGTTACCTAGCGGACACTTGGACTATCTTGGTTACCTAGCTGGCACATGAACTATCTACGTTACCTAGAGGGTTCTTGGAGTATGTAGGTTACCTAGCGGGCTGTTGGACTATCTAGGTTACCAAGCGGGCACTTGGACTATCTAGGTTAACTAACGGACACTTGGACTATGTAGGTTCCCTAGCGGGCCCTTGGACTATGTAAATTCCCTGGCGGGCACTTGGACTATGTGGGTTCCCTATCGGGCACTTGGAGAATGTAGGTTAACTAGGGGGCCTAGGACTATGTAGGTTTCCTAGCGGGCCCTTGGACTACCTAGGTTACCTAGCGGGCATTTGGACTATGTAGGCTCCCTAGTGGTCATTTGGACTATATAGATTACCTAGCGGGCACTTAGACTTTGTAGGTTACCTAGCGGGCACTTGAACTATCTAGGTTACCTAGCGGGCACTTGGACTATATAGGTTACCTAGTGGGCACTTGGACTGCTAGGTTAACGAATGGGCACTTGGAAAATGTAGGTTGCCTAGCGGGCACTTGGAATATCTAAGTTAGGTAACGGGCACTTGGACTACCTAGGTTACCTAGCGGGAACTTGGACAATGTAAGTTACCTAGCGGGCACTTGGACTATCTAGGTTACCTAACGGGCACTTTGACTATCTAGGTTACATAGCGGCACTTGGACTATGTAGGTTAACTAGCGATCACTTGGACTCTAGGTTATCTAGCGGACACTTGGACTATCTAGGTTACCTAATGGGCCCTTGGACTATGTAGGTTTCCTAGCGGGCACTTGGACTATCTAGGTTAACGAACGGGCACTTGGACTATGTAAGTAACCTAGCGGGCACTTGGACAGTCTAGGTTACCCAGGGGGCACTTGGACTATCTAGGTTAAGGAACGGGCACTTGGACAATGTAGGTTACCTAGCGGGCACTTGGACTATCTAGGTTAGATAGCGGGCACTTGGATTATCTAGGTCAACTAGTGGGCCCTTGTACTATGTAGGCTAACTAGCGAGCACTTGGACTATCTAGGTTAACTAGCGGACCTTGGACTATGTAGGTTAACTAGCGGGCCTTTGGACTATGTAGGTTAACTTGCGGGCACTTGGACGATCTAGGTTAACTAGAGGGCACTTGGACTATCTAGGTTAACTAGCGGGCACTTGGACTATCTAGGTTAGCTAATGGGCACATGGACTAAGTAGGTTCCCTATCGGGCACTTGGAGAATGTAGGTTAACTAGGGGGCACTAGGACAATGTAGGTTACCTAGCGGGCCCTTGGACTACCTAGGTTACCTAGCAAGCATTTGGACTATGTAGGCTTCCTAGTGGTCATTTGGACTATATAGATTACCTAGCGGGCACTTAGACTTTGTAGGTTACCTAGCGGGCACTTGAACTATCTACGTTACCTAGCGGGTACTTGGAGTATGTAGGTTACCTACCCGGCTGTTAGACTATCTAGGTTCCCAGGCGGGCCCTTGGACTATGTAAGTACCCTAGCGGGCACGTGGACTATATGGGTTCCCTAGCGGGCATTTGGACTATCTAGGTTACCTAACGGGCACTTGGACAATGTAAGTTCCCTAGCGGGCACTTGGATTATGTAGGTTCCCTATTGGGCACTTGGACTATGTAGGTTAACTAGCGGGTATTTGGACTATGTAGGTTACCTAGCGGGCCCTTGAACTATCTAGGTTACCTAGGGGGAACCTGGACTATGTAGGTTAACTAGTGGACACTTGGACTATCTAGGTTACCTAGCGGGCACTTGGACTATATACGTTTCCTAGAGGGTACTTGGACTAGATAGGTTCCCTAGCGGGCACTTGGTCTATCTAGGTTAACTAGCGGGCACTTGGACTCTCTAGGTTAACTAGCGAGCACTTGGACTATCTAGGTTAACTAGCGGGCATTTGGACTATTAGGGCCCTTAGCGGGCATTTGGACTATATTGGTTACCTAGCGGGCATTTGGACTATGTAGGTTAACGAACGGGCACTTGGACTATGTAGGTAACCTAGCGAGCACTTGGACTATCTAGGTTACCTAGCGGGCACTTGGACTATGTACGTTCCCTAGCGAGCACTTGGACTATCTATGTTACCTAGCGGGCACTTGAACTATGTACGTTTCCTAGCGGGTACTTGGACTAGATAGGTTCCCTAGCGGGCACTTGGTCTATCTAGGTTAACTAGCGGGCACTTGGACTATCTAGGTTAACTAGTGAGCACTTGGACTATCTAGGTTAACTAGCGGGCATTTGGATTATTAGGGCCCCTAGCGGGCATTTGGACTATATTGGTTACCTACCGGGCATTTGGACTATGTAGGTTAACGAACGGGCACTTGGACTATGTAGGTAATCTAGTGGTCACTTGAACTGTCTAGGTTACCTAGCGGACACTTGGACTATGTAGGTTAACTAGCGGGCACTTGGACTATCTAGGTTAACTAGCAGGCTCTTGGACGATGTAGGTTAGCTAGCGGTCCCTTGGACTATGTAGGTTAACTAGCGGGCCCTTGGAATATGTAGGTTACCTAGCGGGCATTAGGACGATCTAGGTTAACTAGCGGGCCCTTGGACTATGTAGATTAACTAGCGGCACTTGGACTATCTACGTTAACTAGCGGGCCCTTGGACTATGTAGGTTCCCTAGCAGGCACTTGGACTATGTAGGTTCCAGAGCGGGTACTTGGACTAACTAGATTCCTGAGCGGGCACTTGTACTATGTAGATTAACTAGTGGACACTTGGACGATCTAGGTTAACTAGCGGGTACTTGGACTATGTAGGTTAACTAGCGGGCCCTTGAACTATGTAGATTAACTAGCGGAACTTGGACTATCTACATTAACTAGCGGGCTCTTGGACTATGTAGATTCCCTAGCGGGCACTTGGACTATGTATGTTTCCTAGCGGGCACTTGGGCTATGTATGTTCCCTATGGACACTTGAACTATGTAAGTTAACTACCGGGCACCTGGACTATGTAGGTTAACTAGCGGGCCCTTGGACTATCTAGGTTACCTAGCGGGCCCTTGGACTATGTAGATTAACTAGCGGCACTTGGACTATCTATGTTAACTAGCGGGCCCTTGGACTATGTAGATTCCCTAGCGGGCATTTGGACTATATAGATATACTAGCTGGCACTTAGACTTTGTAGGTTACCTAGCGGACACTTGGACTATCTTGGTTACCTAGCTGGCACATGAACTATCTACGTTACCTAGAGGGTTCTTGGAGTATGTAGGTTACCTAGCGGGCTGTTGGACTATCTAGGTTACCAAGCGGGCACTTGGACTATCTAGGTTAACTAACGGACACTTGGACTATGTAGGTTCCCTAGCGGGCCCTTGGACTATGTAAATTCCCTGGCGGGCACTTGGACTATGTGGGTTCCCTATCGGGCACTTGGAGAATGTAGGTTAACTAGGGGGCCTAGGACTATGTAGGTTTCCTAGCGGGCCCTTGGACTACCTAGGTTACCTAGCGGGCATTTGGACTATGTAGGCTCCCTAGTGGTCATTTGGACTATATAGATTACCTAGCGGGCACTTAGACTTTGTAGGTTACCTAGCGGGCACTTGAACTATCTACGTTACCTAGCGGGTACTTGGAGTATGTAGGTTACCTACCGGGCTGTTGGACTATCTAGGTTACCCAGCGGGCACTGGGACTATCTAGGTTAACTAACGGGCACTTGGACTATGTAGGTTCCCTAGCGGGCCCTTGGACTATGTAAGTTCCTTACCGGGCACTTGGACTATGTGGGTTCCCTAGCGGGCATTTGGACTATCTAGGTTACCTAACGGGCACTTGGACAATGTAGGTTCCCTAGCGGGCACTTGGATTATGTAGGTTCCCTATCGGGCACTTGGACTATGTAGGTTAACTAGCGGGCATTTGGACTATGTAGGTTACCTAGCGGGCACTTGGACTATGTAGGTTCCCTATCGGGCATTTAGACTATGTAGGTTACCTAGCGGGCCCTTGGACTATCTAGGTTACCTAGGGGGAACCTGGACTATGTAGGTTAACTAACGGGCACTTGGACAATGTAGGTTACCTAGCAGGCACTTGGATTACGTAGGTTAACTAGCGAGCACTTGGAGTATCTAGGTTACCTAGCGGGCACTTGGACTATGTACGTTCCCTAGCGGTCACTTGGAATATGTACGTTTCCTAGCGGGTTCTTGGAGTAGATAGGTTCCCTAGCGGGCACTTGGTCTATCTAGGTTAACTAGCGGGCACTTGGACTATCTAGGTTAACTAGCGCGCACTTGGACTATCTAGGTTAACTAGCGGGCATTTGGGCTATTAGGGCCCCTAGCGGACATTTGGACAATATTGGTTACCTAGCGGTCATTTGGACTATGTAGGTTAAAGAACGGGCACTTGGACTATGTAGGTAACCTAGTGGTCACTTGAACTGTCTAGGTTACCTAGCGGGCACTTGGACAATGTAGGTTAACTAGCGGGCACTTGGACTATGTACGTTTCCTAGTGGGTACTTGGATTAGATAGGTTCCCTAACAGGCATTTGGTCTATCTAGGTTAACTAGCGGGCACTTGGACTATCTAGGTTAACTAGCGAGCACTTGGACTATCTAGGTTAACTAGCGGGCATTTGGACTATTAGGGCCCCTAGCGGGCTTTTGGACTATCTAGGTTACCTAGTGAGCACTTGGACTCTCTAGGTTAACTAGCGAGCATTTGGATTATTAGGGCCCCTAGCGGGCATTTGGACTATATTGGTTACCTACCGGGCATTTGGACTATGTAGGTTAACGAACGGGCACTTGGACTATGTAGATAACCTAGTGGTCATTTGAACTGTCTAGGTTACCTAGCGGGCACTTGGACTATGTAGGTTAACTAGCGGGCACTTGGATTATCTAGGTTAACTAGCAGGCTCTTGGACGATGTAGGTTAACTAGCGGTCCCTTGGACTATGTAGGTTAACTAACGGGCCCTTGGACAATGTAGGTTACCTAGCGGGCACTTGGACGATCTAGGTTAACTAGCGGGCCCTTGGACTATGTAGATTAACTAGCGGCCCTTGGACTATCTACGTTAACTAGCGGGCCCTTGGACTATGTAGGTTCCCTAGCAGGCACTTGGACTATGTAGGTTCCAGAGCGGGCACTTGGACTAACTAGATTCCCGAGCAGGCACTTGTCCTATGTAGATTAACTAGCGGACACTTGGACGATCTAGGTTAACTAGCGGGTTCTTGGACTATGTAGGTTAACTAGCGGGCCCTTGAAATATGTAGATTAACTAGCGGAACTTGGACTATCTACATTGACTAGCGGGCCCTTGGACTATGTAGATTCCCTAGCGGGCCCTTGGACTATGTATGTTCCCTAGCGGGCACTTGGGCTATGTATGTTCCCTATGGACACTTGAACTATGTAAGTTAACTACCGGGCACTTGGACTATGTAGGTTAACTAGCGGGCCCTTGGACTATCTAGGTTACCTAGCGGGCCCTTGGACTATGTAGATTAACTAGCGGCACTTGGACTATCTATGTTAACTAGCGGGCCCTTGGACTATGTAGATTCCCTAGCGGGCATTTGGACTATATAGATATACTAGCGGGCACTTAGACTTTGTAGGTTACCTAGCGGACACTCAGACTATCTAGGTTACCTAGCTGGCACATGAACTATCTACGTTACCTAGCGGGTTTTTGGAGTATGTAGGTTACCGAGCGGGCTGTTGGACTATCTAGATTACCAAGCGGGCACTTGGACTATCTAGGTTAACTAACGGACACTTGGACTATGTAGGTTCCCTAGCGGGCACTTGGATTATGTAGGTTCTGTATCGGGCACTTGGACTATGTAGTTTAACTAGCGGGCATTTGGACCATGAAGGATACCTAGCGGGCACTTGGACTATGTAGGTTCCCTATCGGGCACGTGGACTATATGGGTTCCCTAGCGGGCATTTGGACTATCTAGGTTACCTAATGGGCATTTGGACAATGTAAGTTCCCTAGCGGGCCCTTGGACTATGTAAGTACCCTAGCGGGCACGTGGACTATATGGGTTCCCTAGCGGGCATTTGGACTATCTAGGTTACCTAACGGGCACTTGGACAATGTAAGTTCCCTAGCGGGCACTTGGTTTATGTAGGTTCCCTATCGGGCACTTGGACTATGTAGGTTAACTAGCGGGCATTTGGACTATGTAGGTTACCTTGCAGGCCCTTGGACTATCTAGGTTACCTAGGGGGAACCTGGACTATGTAGGTTAACTAGTGGGCACTTGGACTATCTAGGTTACCTAGCAGGCACTTGGATTATGTAGGTTAACTAGCGAACACTTGGACTATCTAGGTTACCTAGCGGGCACTTGGACTATATACGTTCCCTAGTGGGCACTTGGACTATCTATGTTACCTAGCGGGCACTTGGACTATGTATGTTTCCTAGCGGGTACTTGGACTAGATAGGTTCCCTAGCGGGCACTTGGTCTATCTAGGTTAACTAGCGGGCACTTGGACTCTCTAGGTTAACTAGCGAGCACTTGGACTATCTAGGTTAACTAGCGGGCATTTGGACTATTAGGGCCCCTAGCGGGCATTTGGACTATATTGGTTACCTAGAGGGCATTTGGACTATGTAGGTTAACGAACGGGCACTTGGACTATGTAGGTAACCTAGTTGTCCTTTGAACTGTCTAGGTTACCTAGCGGGCACTTGGACAATGTAGGTTAACTAGCGGGCACTTGGACTATGTACGTTTCCTAGCGGGTACTTGGACTAGATAGGATCCCTAGCGGGCACTTGGTCTATCTAGGTTAACTAGCGGGCACTTGGACTATCTAGGTTAACTAGCGGGCATTTGGACTATTAGGGCCCCTAGCGGGCATTTGGACTATATTGGTTACCTAGCGGCATTTGGACTATGTATGTTAACGAACGGGCACTTGGACTATGTAGGTAACCTAGTGGTCACTTGAACTGTCTAGGTTACCTAGCGGGCACTTGGACAATGTAGGTTAACTAGCGGGCACTTGGACTATCTAGGTTAACTAGCGGGCCCTTAGACGATGTAGGTTAACTAGCGGGCCCTTGGACTATGTAGGTTAACTAGCGGGCCCTTGGACTATGTAGGTTACCTAGCGGGCACTTGGACGATCTAGGTTAACTAGCGGGTACTTGGACTATGTAGGTTAACTAGCGGGCCCTTAGACTATGTAGATTAACTAGCGGAACTTGGACTATCTACGTTAACTAGCGGGCCCTTGGACTATGTAGGTTCCCTAGCAGGCACTTGGACTATGTAGGTTCCAGAGCTGGCACTTGGACTAACAAGATTCCCGAGCGGGCACTTGTACTATGTAGATTAACTAGGGAACACTTGGACGATCTAGGTTAACTAGCGGGTACTTGAACTATGTAGGTTAACTAGCGGGCCCTTGAACTATGTAGATTAACTAGCGGAACTTGGATTATCTACATTAACTAGCGGGCCCTTGGACTATGTAGATTCCCTAGCGGGCACTTGGACTATGTATGTTACCCAGCGGGCACTTGGGCTATGTATGTTCCCTATGGACACTTGAACTTTGTACGTTAACTACCGGGCACTTGGACTATGTAGGTTAACTAGCGGGCCCTTGAACTATCTAGGTTACCTAGCGGGCCCTTGGACTATGTAGATTAACTAGCGGCACTTGGACTATCTATGTTAACTAGCGGGCCCTTGGACTATGTAGATTCCCTAGCGGGCACTTGGAGTATATAGATATACTAGCGGGCACTTAGACTTTGTAGGTTACCTAGCGGACACTTGGACTATCTACGTTACCTAGCTGGCACATGAACTATCTACGTTACCTAGCGAGTTCTTGGAGTATGTAGGTTACCTAGCGGGCTGTTGGACTATCTAGGTTACCAAGCGGGCACTTGGACTATCTATGTTAACTAACGGATACTTAGACTATGTAGGTTCCCTAGCGGGCCCTTGGACTATGTAAATTCCCTAGCGGGCACTTGGACTATGTGGGTTCCCTATCGGGCACATGGACTATGTAGGTTCCCTATCGGGCACTTGTAGAATGTAGGTTAACTAGGGGGCACTAGGACTATGTAGGTTTCCTAGCGGGCCCTTGGACTACCTAGTTTACCTTGCGGGCATTTGGACTATGTAGGCTCCCTAGTGGTCATCTGGACTATATAGATTACCTAGCGGGCACTTAGACTTTGTAGGTTACCTAGCGGGCACTTGAACTATCTACGTTACCTAGCGGGTACTTGGAGTATGTAGGTTACCTACCGAGCTGTTGGACTATCTAGGTTACCTAGCGGGCACTGGGAGTATCTAGGTTAACTAACAGGCACTTGGACTATGTAGGTTCCCTACCGGGCCCTTGGACTATGTAAGTTCCCTAGCGGGCACGTGGACTATGTGGGTTCCCTAGTGGGCATATTGACTATCTAGGTTACCTAACGGGCACTTGGACAATATAGGTTCCCTAGCGGGCACTTGGATTATGTAGGTTCCCTATCGGGCACTTGGACTATGTAGGTTAACTAGCGGGCATTTGGACTATGTAGGTTACCTAGCGGGCACTTGGACTATGTAGGTTCCCTATCGGGCATTTGGACTATGTAGGTTACCTAGCGGGCCCTTGGACTATCTAGGTTACCTAGGGGGAACCTGGACTATGTAGGTTAACTAGTGGGCACTTGGACTATCTAGGTTACCTAGCAGGCACTTGGATTACGTAGGTTAACTAGCGAGCACTTGGACTATCTAGGTTACCTAGCGGGCACTTGGACTATGTACGTTCCCTAGTGGGCACTTGGACTATCTATGTTACCTAGCGGGCACTTGGACTATGTAGGTTAACGAACGGGCACTTGGACTATGTAGGTAACCTAGTGGTCACTTGAACTGTCTAGGTTTCCTAGCGGGCACTTGGACAATGTAGGTTAACTAGCGGGCACTTGGACTATGTACGTTTCCTAGTGGGTACTTGGACTAGATAGGTTCCCTTGCGGGCACTTGGTCTATCTAGGTTAACTAGCGGGCACTTGGACTATCTAGGTTAACTAGCGAGCACTTGGACTATCTAGGTTAACTAGCGGGCATTTGGACTATTAGGGCCCCTAGCGGGCGTTTGGACTATATTGGTTACCTAGCGGTCATTTGGACTATGTAGGTTAACGAACGGGCACTTGGACTATGTAGGTAACCTAGTGGTCACTTGAACTGTCTAGGTTACCTAGCGGGCACTTGGACAATGTAGGTTAACTAGCGGGCACTTGGACTATGTACGTTTCCTAGTGGGTACTTGGATTAGATAGGTTCCCTAGCGGGCACTTGTTCTATCTAGGTTAACTAGCGGGCACTTGGACTATCTAGTTTAACTAGCGAGCACTTGGACTATCTAGGTTAACTAGCGGGCATTTGGACTATTAGGGCCCCTAGCGGGCTTTTGGACTATCTAGGTTAACTAGTGAGCACTTGGACTATCTAGGTTAACTAGCGAGCATTTGGATTATTAGGGCCCCTAGCGGGCATTTGGACTATATTGGTTACCTTCCGGGCATTTGGACTATGTAGGTTAACGAACGGGCACTTGGACTATGTAGGTAACCTAGTGGTCATTTGAACTGTCTAGGTTACCTAGCGGGCACTTGGACTATGTAGGTTAACTAGCGGGCACTTGGATTATCTAGGTTAACTAGCAGGCTCTTGGACGATGTAGGTTAACTAGCGGTCCCTTGGACTATGTAGGTTAACTAGCGGGCCCTTGGACTATGTAGGTTACCTAGCGGGCACTTGGACGATCTAGGTTAACTAGCGGGCCCTTGGACTATGTAGATTAACTAGCGGCCCTTGGACTATCTACGTTAACTAGCGGGCCCTTGGACTATGTAGGTTCCCTAGCAGGCACTTGGACTATGTAGGTTCCAGAGCGGGCACTTGGACTAACTAGATTCCCGAGCAGGCACTTGTCCTATGTAGATTAACTAGCAGACACTTGGACGATCTAGGTTAACTAGCGGGTTCTTGGACTATGTAGGTTAACTAGCGGGCCCTTGAAATATGTAGATTAACTAGCGGAACTTGGACTATCTACATTGACTAGCGGGCCCTTGGACTATGTAGATTCCCTAGCGGGCCCTTGGACTATGTATGTTCCCTAACGGGCACTTGGGCTATGTATGTTCCCTATGGACACTTGAACTATGTAAGTTAACTACCGGGCACTTGGACTATGTAGGTTAACTAGCGGGCCCTTGGACTATCTAGGTTACCTAGCGGGCCCTTGGACTATGTAGATTAACTAGCGGCACTTGGACTATCTATGTTAACTAGCGGGCCCTTGGACTATGTAGATTCCCTAGCGGGCATTTGGACTATATAGATATACTAGCGGGCACTTAGACTTTGTAGGTTACCTAGCGGACACTTGGACTATCTAGGTTACCTAGCTGGCACATGAACTATCTACGTTACCTAGCGGGTTCTTGGAGTATGTAGGTTACCTAGCGGGCTGTTGGACTATCTAGATTACCAAGCGGGCACTTGGACTATCTAGGTTAACTAACGGACACATGGACTATGTAGGTTCCCTAGCGGGCACTTGGATTATGTAGGTTCTGTATCGGGCACTTGGACTATGTAGTTTAACTAGCGGGCATTTGGACCATGTAGGATACCTAGCGGGCACTTGGACTATGTAGGTTCCCTATCGGGCACGTGGACTATATGGGTTCCCTAGCGGGCATTTGGACTATCTAGGTTACCTAACGGGCATTTGGACAATGTAAGTTCCCTAGCGGGCCCTTGGACTATGTAAGTACCCAAGCGGGCACGTGGACTATATGGGTTCCCTAGCGGGCATTTGGACTATCTAGGTTACCTAACGGGCACTTGGACAATGTAAGTTCCCTAGCGGGCACTTGGATTTTGTAGGTTCCCTATCGGGCACTTGGACTATGTAGGTTAACTAGCGGGCATTTGGACTATGTAGGTTACCTAGCGGGCCCTTGGACTATCTAGGGTATCTAGGGGGAACCTGGACTATGTAGGTTAACTAGTGGACACTTGGACTATCTAGGTTACCTAGCAGGCACTTGGATTATGTAGGTTAACTAGCGAACACTTGGACTATCTAGGTTACCTAGCGGGCACTTGGACTATATACGTTCCCTAGTGGGCACTTGGACTATCTATGTTACCTAGCGGGCACTTGGACTATGTACGTTTCCTAGCGGGTACTTGGACTAGATAGGTTCCCTAGCGGGCACTTGGTCTATCTAGATTAACTAGCAGGCACTTGGACTCTCTAGGTTAACTAGCGAGCACTTGGACTATCTAGGTTAACTAGCGGGCATTTGGACTATTAGGGCCCCTAGCGGGCATTTGGACTATATTGGTTACCTAGCGGGCATTTGGACTATGTAGGTTAACGAACGGGCACTTGGACTATGTAGGTAACCTATTGGTCCTTTGAACTGTCTAGGTTACCTAGCGGGCACTTGGACAATGTAGGTTAACTAGCGGGCACGTGGACTATGTACGTTTCCTATCGGGTACTTGGACTAGATAGGATCCCTAGCGGGCACTTGGTCTATCTAGGTTAAATAGTGGGCACTTGGACTATCTAGGTTAACTAGCGAGCACTTGGACTATCTACGTTAACTAGCGGGCATTTGGACTATTTGGGCCCCTAGCGGGCATTTGGACTATATTGGTTACCTAGCGGCATTTGGACTATGTATGTTAACGAACGGGCACTTGGACTATGTAGGTAACCTAGTGGTCACTTGAACTGTCTAGGTTACCTAGAGGGCACTTGGACAATGTAGGTTAACTAGCGGGCACTTGGACTATCTAGGTTAACTAGCGGGCCCTTAGACGATGTAGGTTAACTAGCGGGCCCTTGGACTATGTAGGTTAACTAGCGGGCCCTTGGACTATGTAGGTTACCTAGCGGGCAGTTGGACGATCTAGGTTAACTAGCGGGTACTTGGACTATGTAGGTTAACTAGCAGGCCCTTAGACTATGTAGATTAACTAGCGGAACTTGGACTATCTACGTTAACTAGCGGGCCCTTGGACTATGTAGGTTCCCTAGCAGGCACTTGGACTATGTAGGTTCCAGAGCTGGCACTTGGACTAACAAGATTCCCGAGCGGGCACTTGTACTATGTAGATTAACTAGGGAACACTTGGACGATCTAGGTTAACTAGCGGGTACTTGAACTATGTAGGTTAACTAGCGGGCCCTTGAACTATGTAGATTAACTAGCGGAACTTGGATTATCTACATTAACTAGCGGGCCCTTGGACTATGTAGATTCCCTAGCGGGCACTTGGACTATGTATGTTGCCCAGCGGGCACTTGGGCTATGTATGTTCCCTATGGACACTTGAACATTGTGCGTTAACTACCGGGCACTTGGACTAAGTAGGTTAACTAGCGGGCCCTTGAACTATCTAGGTTACCTAGCGGGCCCTTGGACTATGTAGATTAACTAGCGGCACTTGGACTATCTATGTTAACTAGCGGGCCCTTGGACTATGTAGATTCCCTAGCGGGCACTTGGAGTATATAGATATACTAGCGGGCACTTAGATTTTGTAGGTTACCTAGCGGACACTTGGACTATCTACGTTACCTAGCTGGCACATGAACTATCTACGTTACCTAGCGGGTTCTTGGAGTATGTAGGTCACCTAGCGGGCTGTTGGACTATCTAGGTTACCAAGCGGGCACATGGACTATCTAGGTTAACTAACGGACACTTAGACTATGTAGGTTCCCTAGCGGGCCCTTGGACTATGTAAATTCCCTAGCGGGCACTTGGACTATGTGGGTTCCCTATCGGGCACATGGACTATGTAGGTTCCCTATCGGGCACTTGTAGAATGTAGGTTAACTAGGGGGCACTAGGACTATGTAGGTTTCCTAGCGGGCCCTTGGACTACCTAGTTTACCTTGCGGGCATTTGGACTATGTAGGCTCCCAAGTGGTCATCTGGACTATATAGATTACCTAGCGGGCACTTAGACTTTGTAGGTTACGTAGCGGGCACTTGAACTATCTACGTTACCTAGCGGGTACTTGGAGTATGTAGGTTACCTACCGGGCTGTTGGACTATCTAGGTTACCTAGCGGGCACTGGGACTATCTAGGTTAACTAACAGGCACTTGGACTATGTAGGTTCCCTACCGGGCCCTTGGACTATGTAAGTTCCCTAGCGGGCACGTGGACTATGTGGGTTCCCTAGCGGGCATATTGACTATCTAGGTTACCTAACGGGCACTTGGACAATGTAGGTTCCCTAGCGGGCACTTGGATTATGTAGGTTCCCTATCGGGCACTTGGACTATGTAGGTTAACTAGCGGGCATTTGGACTATGTAGGTTACCTAGCGGGCACTTGGACTATGTAGGTTCCCTATCGGGCATTTGGACTATGTAGGTTACCTAGCGGGCCCTTGGACTATCTAGGTTACCTAGGGGGAACCTGGACTATGTAGGTTAACTAGTGGGCACTTGGACTATCTAGGTTACCTAGCAGGCACTTGGATTACGTAGGTTAACTAGCGAGCACTTGGACTATGTAAATTCCCTAACGGCACTTGGACTATGTGGGTTTCCTTGCGGGGATTTGGACTATCTAGGTTACCTAACGGGCACTTGGATTATGTAGGTTACCTAGCGAGCACTTGGATTATGTAGGTTCCCTATCGGGCACTTGGACTATGTAGGTTACCTAGCGGGCACTTGGACTATATAGGTTCCAGAGCGGGCACTTGGACTAACTAGATTCCCGAGCGGGCACTTGGACTATCTATGTTACCTAGCGGGCACTTGGACTATGTAGGTTAACGAACGGGCACTTGGACTACGTAGGTAACCTAGTGGTCACTTGAACTGTCTAGGTTACCTAGCGGGCACTTGGACAATGTAGGTTAACTAGCGGGCACTTGGACTATGTACGTTTCCTAGCGGGTACTTGGACTAGATAGGTTCCCTAGCGGGCACTTGGTCTATCTAGGTTAACTAGCGGGCACTTGGACTATCTAGGTTAACTAGCGAGCACTTGGACTATCTAGGTTAACTAGCGGGCATTTGGACTATTAGGGCCCCTAGCGGGCGTTTGGACTATATTGGTTACCTAGCGGGCATTTGGACTATGTAGGTTAACGAACGGGCACTTGGACTATGTAGGTAACCTAGTGGTCACTTGAACTGTCTAGGTTACCTAGCCGGCACTTGGACAATGTAGGTTAACTAGCGGGCACTTGGACTATCTAGGTTAACTAGCGGGCCCTTGGAAGATGAAGGTTAACTAGCGGGCCCTTGGACTATGTAGGTTAACTAGCGGGCCCTTGGACTATGTAGGTTACCTAGCGGGCATTTGGACGATCTAGGTTAACTAGCGGGTACTTGGACTATGTAGGTTAACTAGAGGGCCCTTGGACTATGTAGATTAACTAGCGGCACTTGGACTATCTACGTTAACTTGCGGGCCCTTTGACTATGTAGATTCCATAGCGGCCAATTGGACTATATATGTTCCAGCGCGGGCACTTGGACTATGTAGGTTCCCTAGCAGGCACTTGGACTATGTAGGTTCCAGAGCGGGCACTTGGACTAACTAGATTCCCGAGCGGGCACTTGTACTATGTAGATTAACTAGCGGACAATTGGACGATGTAGGTTAACTAGCGGGTACTTGGACTATGTAGGTTAACTAAGGACCCTTGAATTATGTAGATTAACTAGCGGAACTTGGACTATCTATTTTAACTAGCGGGCCATTGGACTATGTAGATTTCCTAGCGGGCACTTGGACTATGTATGTTCCCTATGGACATTTGAACTATGTAAGTTAACTACCGGGCACTTGGACTATGTAGGTTAACTAGCGGGCCCTTGGACTATCTAGGTTACCTAGCGGGCACTTGGACTATGTAAATTCCCTAACGGCACTTGGACTATGTGGGTTTCCTGGCGGGGATTTGGACTATCTAGGTTACCTAACGGGCACTTGGATTATGTAGGTTACCTAGCGAGCACTTGGATTATGTAGGTTCCCTATCGGGCACTTGGACTATGTAGGTTACCTAGCGGGCACTTGGACTATATAGGTTCCATATCGGGCACTTGGAGAATGTAGGTTAACTAGGGGGCACTAGGACTATGTAGGTTTCCTGGCGGTCCCTCGGACTACCTAGGTTACCTAGGGGGCATTTGGACTATGTAGGCTCCCTACTGGTCATTTGGACTATATAGATTACCTAGCGGGCACTTAGACTTTGTAGGTTACCTAGCGGGCACTTGAACTATCTACGTTACCTAGCGGGTACTTGGAGTATGTAGGTTACCTACCGGGCTGTTGGACTATCTAGGTTACCCAGCGGGCACTGGGACTATCTAGGTTAACTAACGGGCACTTGGACTATGTAGGTTCCCTAGCGGGCACTTGGACTATGTGGGTTTCCTGGCGGGCATTTGGAATATCTAGGTTACCTAACGGGCACTTGGACTATGTAGGTTCCCTAGCGGGCACTTGGATTATGTAGGTTCCCTATCGGGCACTTGGCCTATGTAGGTTACCTAGCGGGCACTTGGACTATGTAGGTTAACTAGCTGGCATTTGGACTACGTAGGTTACCTAGCGGGCACTTGGATTATGTAGGTTCGATATCGGGTATTTGGACTATGTAGGTTACCTAGCGGGCCCTTGGACTATCTAGGTTACCTAGGGGGAACCTGGTCTATGTAGGTTAACTAGTGGGCACTTGGACTATCTAGGTTACCTAGCAGGCACTTGGACTATGTAGGTTAACTAGCGAGCACTTGGACTATCTAGGTTACCTAGCGGGCACTTGGACTATGTACGTTCCCTAGTGGGCACTTGGACTATCTATGCTACCTAGCGGGCACTTTTACTATGTACGTTTCCTAGCGGGTACTTGGACTAGATAAGTTCCCTAGCGGGCACTTGGTCTATCTAGCTTAACTAGCGGGCATTTGGACTATCTAGGTTAACTAGTAAGCACTTGGACTATCTAGGATAACTAGCGGGCATTTGGATTATTAGGGCCCTTAGCGGGCATTTGGACTATATTGGTTACCTACCGGGCATTTGGACTGTGTAGGTTAACGAACGGGCACTTGGACTATGTAGGTAACCTAGTGGTCACTTGAAGTGTCTAGGTTGCCTAGCGGGCACTTGGACTATGTAGGTTAACTAGCGGGCACTTGGACTATCTAGGTTAACTAGCAGGCTCTTGGACGATGTAGGGTAACTAGTGGTCCCTTGGATTATGTAGGTTAACTAGCGGGCCCTAGGACTATGTAGGTTACCTAGCGGGCACTTGGACGATCTAGGTTAACTGGCGGGTACTTGGAATATGTAGGTTAACTAGCGGGCCCTTGGACTATGTAGATTAACTTGCGGAACTTGGACTATCTACGTTAACTAGCGGGCCCTTGGACTATGTAGGTTCCCTAGCAGGCACTTGGACTATGTAGGTTCCAGAGCGGGCACTTGGACTAACTAGATTCCCGAGCGGGCACTTGTACTATATAGATTAACTAGCGGACACTTGGACGATCTAGGTTAAGTAGCGGGTACTTGGACTATGTAGGTTAACTAGCGGGCCCTTGAACTATGTAGATTAACTAGCGGGCACTTGGACAATGTAGGTTAACTAGCGGGCACTTGGACTATCTTGGTTAACTAGCGGGCCCTTGGAAGATGTAGGTTAACTAGCGGGCACTTGGACTATGTAGGTTCCCTAGCGGGCCCTAGGATTATGTAAGTTCCCTAGCGGGCACTTGGACTATGTCGGTTTCCTAGCGGGCATTTGGACTATCTAGGTTACCTAACGGGCACTTGGACTATGTAGGTTCCCTAGCGGGCACTTGGATTATGTAGGTTCCCTATCGGGCACTTGGACTATGTAGGTTACCTAGCGGGCACTTGGACTATGTAGGTTCCCTATCGGGCATTTGGACTACTATGTAGGTTACCTAGTGGGCCCTTGAACTATCTAGGTTACCTAGGGGGAACCTGGACTATGTAGGTTAACTAGTGGGCACTTGGACTATCTAGGTTACCTTGCAGGTACTTGGACTATGTAGGTTAACTAGCGAGCACTTGGACTATCTAGGTTACCTAGCGGGCACTTGGACTTTGTACGGTCCCTAGCCGGCACTTGGACTATCTATGCTACCTAGCGGGCACTTGGAGTATGTACGTTTCCTAGCGGGTACTTGGACTAGATATGTTCCCTAGCGGGCACTTGGTCTATCTAGGTTAACTAGCGGGCACTTGGACTATCTAGGTTAACTAGCGAGCACTTGGACTATCTAGGTTAACTAGCGGGCATTTGGACTATTAGGGCCCCTAGCGGGCTTTTGGACTATATTGGTTACTTAGCGGGCACTTGGACTATGTAGGTTAACTAGCGGGCACTAGGACGATCTAGGTTAACTGGCGGGTACTTGGACTATGTAGGTTAACTAGCGGGCCCTTGGACTATGTAGATTAACTAGCGGCACTTGGACTATCTACATTAACTAGAGGGCCCCTGGACTATATAGATTCCCTAGCGAGCACTTGGACTATGTATGTTCCAGCGCGGGCACTTGGAATATGTACGTTCCAGAGCGGGCACTTGGACTAACTAGATTCCCTAGCGGGCACTTGTACTATGTAGATTAACTAGCGGACACTTGAACGATCTAGGTTAACTAGCGGGTACTTGGACTATGTAGGTTAACTTGCGGGCCCTTGAACTATGTAGATTAACTAGCGGAACTTGGACTATCTGCATTAACTAGCGGGCCCTTGGAGTATGTAGATTCCCTAGCGGGCACTTGGACTATGTATGTTCCCTAGCGGGCACTTGGGCTATGTATGTTCCCTATGGACACTTGAACTATGTAAGTTAACTACCGGGCACTTGGACTATGTAGGTTAACTAGCGGGCCCTTGGACTATCTAGGTTACCTAGCGGGCCCTTGGACTATGTAGATTCCCTAGCGGGCATTTGGACTATATAGATATACTAGCGGGCACTTAGACTTTGTAGGTTACCTAGAGGACACTTGGACTATCTAGGTTACCTAGCTGGTACATGAACAATCTACGTTACCTAGCGGGTTCTTGGAGTATGTATGTTACCTAGCAGGCTGTTGGACTATCTAGGTTACCAAGCGGGCACTTGGACTATCTAGGTTAGCTAACGGACACTTGGACTATGTAGGTTCCCTAGCGGGCCCTTGGACTATGTAAATTCCCTAGCGGGCACTTGGAGTATGTGGGTTTCCTGGCGGGCATTTGGACTATCAAGGTTACCTAACGGGCACTTGGACTATGTAGGTTCCCTAGCGGGCATTTGGATTATGTATGTTCCCTATCGGGCAAATGGACTATGTAGGGTACCTAGCGGGCCCTTGGACTATGTAGGTTCCCTATCGGGCACTTGGAGAATGTAGGTTAACTAGGGAGCACTAGGACTATGTAGGTTTCCTAGCGGGCCCTTGGACTACCTAGGTTACCTAGCGGGCATTTGTACTATGTAGGCTTCCTAGTGGTCATTTGGACTATATAGATTACCTAGCGGGCACTTTGACTTTGTAGGTTACCTAGGGGCACTTGAACTATCTACGTTACCTAGCGGGTACTTGGAGTATGTAGGTTACCTACCGGGCTGTTGGACTATCTAGGTTACCTAGCGGGCACTGGGACTATCTAGGTTAACTAACGGGCACTTGGACTATGTAGGTTCCCTAGGGGGCCCTTGGACTATGTAAGTTCCCTAGTGGGCACTTGGACTATGTGGGTTCCCTAGCGGGCATTTGGACTATCTAGGTTACCTAATGGGCACTTGGACAATGTAGGTTCCCTAGCGGTCACTTGGATTATGTAGGTTGCCTATCGGGCACTTGGACTATGTAGGTTAATTAGCGGTCATTTGTACTATGTAGGTTACCCAGCGGGCACTTGGACTATGTAGGTTCCCTATCGGGCATTTGGACTATGTAGGTTACCTAGCGGGCCCTTGGACTATCTAGGTTACCTAGGGCGAACCTGGACTATGTAGGTTAACTAGTGGGCACTTGGACTATCTAGGTTACCTAGCAGGCACTTGGACTATGTAGGTTACCTAGCGAGCACTTGGAATATCTAGGTTACCTAGCGGGCACTTGGACTATGTACGTTCCCTAGCGGGCACTTGGACTATCTATGTTACCTAGCAGGCACTTGGATTTTGTACGTTTCCTAGAGGGTACTTGGACTAGATAGATTCCCTAGCGGGCACTTGGTCTATCTAGGTTAACTAGCGGGCACTTGGACTATCTAGGTTAACTAGCGAGCACTTGGACTATCTAGGTTAACGAACGGGCACTTGGACTATGTAGGTAACCTAGCGGGCACTTGGACAGTCTAGGTTACCTAGCGGGCACTTGGACTATATAGATTAACGAACGGGCACATGGACTATGTAGGTTATCTAGCGGGCACTTGGACTATGTAGGATCCCTATCGGACATTTGGACTTCTTAGGTTACCTAGCGGGCATTTGGAATTTCTAGGTTAACTAGCGGGCACTTGGACTATCTAGGACAACTAGCGGGCCCTTGTACTATATAGGTTAAGTAGCGAGCACTTGGACTATCTAGGTTAACTAGCGGACCTTGGACTACGTAGGTTAACTAGCGTGCACTTGGACTATCTAGGTTAACTAGCGGGCACTTGGATGCTCAATGTTAACTAGTGGTCACTTGGACTATCTAGGTTAGCTAACGGGCACTTGGACTAAGTACGTCCCCTAGTGGGCACTTGGACACTCTAGGTTAACTAACGGGTACTAGGACTATCTAGGTTAACTAGCGGACACTTGGACTCTCTAGGTTACCTAGCTGGCACTAGGACATTGAAGGTTCCCTAGCGGGCACTAGGATTATCTAGGTTACCTAGCGGGCACTTGGACTATGTAGGTCAACTAGCGGGCACTTGGATTATGTAGGTTCCCTATCGGGCCCTTGGACTATGTAGGTTTACTAGAGGGCATTTGGACTATGTAGGTTACCTAGCAGGCACTTGGACTATGTAGGTTTCCTATCGGGCACTTGGAAAATGTAGTTTAACTAGGGGGCACTAGGACAATGTAGGTTACCTAGCGGGCCCATAGACTATCTAGGTTACCTAGCGGGCATTTGGACTATGTAGGCTCGCTACCGTTTATTTGGACTATATAGATTATTTAGCGGGCACTTAGACTTTGTAGGTTACCTAGCGGGCACTTTGACTATCTAGGTTACCTAGCAGGCACTTGAACTATCTACGTTACCTAGCGGGTACTTGGAGTATGTAGGTTACCTACCGGGCTGTTGGACAATCTAGGTTACCTAGCGGGCACTTGGACTATCTAGGTTAACTAATGGGCACTTGGACTATGTAGGTTCCCTAGCGGGCACTTGGACTATGTAAGTTCCATAGCGGGCACTTGGACTATGTGGGTTACCTAGAGGGCATTTGGACTATCTAGGTCACCTAACGGGCATTTGGACGATGTAGGCTCCCTAGCGGGCACTTGGATTATGTAGGTTCCCATTTGGGCACTTGGACTATGTAGGTTACCTAGCGGGCATTTGGATTATGTAGGTTACCTAGCGGGCCCTTGAACTATCTAGGTTACCTAGGGGGAACCTGGACTATGTAGGTTAACTAGTGGGCACTTGGACTATCTAGGTTACCTAGCAGGCATTTGGACTATGTAGGTTAACTAGCGAGCACTTGGACTATCTAGGTTACCTAGCGGGCACTTGGACTATGTACGTTTCCTAGCGGGTACTTGGACTAGATATGTTCCCTAGCGGGCACTTTGTCTATCTAGGTTAACTAGCGGGCACTTGGACTATCTAGGTTAACTAGTGAGCACTTGGACTATCTAGGTTAACTAGCGGGCATTTGGACTATTAGGGCCCCTAGCGGGCATTTGGACTATATTGGTTACTTAGCGGGCACTTGGACTATGTAGGTTAACTAGCGGGCACTTGGACTATCTAGGTTAACTAGCAGGCCCTTGGACGATGTAGGTTAACTAGCGGTCCCTTGGACTATGTAGTTTACCTAGCGGGCACTTGGACGATCTAGGTTAACTAGCGGGTACTTGGACTATGTAGGTTAACTAGCGGGCCCTTGGACTATGTAGATTAACTAGCGGCACTTGGACTATCTACATTAACTAGCGGGCCCTTGGACTATATAGATTCCCTAGCGAGCACTTGGACTATGTATGTTCCAGCGCGGGCACTTGGAATATGTAAGTTCCAGAGCGGGCACTTGGACTAACTAGATTCCCTAGCGGGCACTTGTACTATGTAGATTAACTAGCGGACACTTGGACGATCTAGGTTAACTAGCGGGTACTTGGACTATGTAGGTTAACTTGCGGGCCCTTGAACTATGTAGATTAACTAGCGGAACTTGGACTATCTGCTTTAACTAGCGGGTCCTTGAAGAATGTAGATTCCCTAGCGGGCACTTGGACTATGTATGTTCCCTAGCGGGCACTTGGGCTATGTATATTCCCTATGGACACTTGAACTATGTAAGTTAACTACCGGGCACTTGGACTATGTAGGTTAACTAGCGGGCCCTTGGACTATCTAGGTTACCTAGCGGGCCCTTTGACTATGTAGATTAACTAGCGGCACTTGGACTATCTACGTTAACTAGCGGGCCCTTGGACAATGTAGATTCCCTAGCGGAAATTTTGGACTATATAGATATACAAGCGGGCACTTAGACTTTGTAGGTTACCTAGAGGACACTTGGACTATCTAGGTTACCTAGCTGGCACATGAACTATCTACGTTACCTAGCAGGTTCTTGCAGTATGTAGGTTACCTAGCGGGCTGTTGGACTATCTAGGTTACCAAGCGGGCACTTGGACTATCTAGGTTAGCTAACGGACACTTGGACTATGTAGCTTCCCTAGCGGGCCCTTAGACTATGTAAATTCCCTAGCGGGCACTTGGACTATGTGGGTTTCCTGGCGGGCATTTGGACTATCTAGGTTACCTAATGGGCACTTGGACTATATAGGTTCCCTAGCGGGCACTTGGATTATGTATGTTCCCTATGGACACTTGAACTATGTAAGTTAACTACCGGGCACTTGGACTATGTAGGTTTCCTAGCGGGCCCTTGGACTACCTAGGTTACCTAGCGGGCATTTGGACTATGTAGGCTCCCTAGTGGTCATTTGGACTATATAGTTTACCTAGCGGGCACTTAGACTCTGTAGGTTACCTAGCGGGCACTTGAACTATCTACGTTACCTAGCGGGTACTTGGAGTATGTAGGTTACCTACCGGGCTGTTGGACTATCTAGGTTACCTAGCGGGCACTGGGACTATCTAGGTTAACTAACGGGCAATTGGACTATGTAGGTTCCCTAGGGGGCCCTTGGACAATGTAAGTTCCCTAGCGGGCACTTGGACTATGTGGGTTCCCTAGCGGGCATTTGGACTATCTAGGTTACCTATCGGGCACTTGGACAATGTAGATTCCCTAGCGCTCACTTGGATTAGGTAGGTTGCCTATCGGGCACTTGGACTATGTAGGTTAATTAGCGGGCATTTGGACTATGTAGGTTACCTAGCGGGCACTTGGACTATGTAGGTTCCCTATCGGGCATTTGGACTATGTAGGTTACCTAGCGGGCCCTTGGACTATCTAGGTTACCTAGGGGGAACCTGGACTATGTAGGTTAACTAGTGGGCACTTGGACTATCTAGGTAACCAAGCAGGCACTTGGATTATGTAGGTTAACTAGAGAGCACTTGGACTATCTATGTTACCTAGCGGGCACTTGGTCTATCTAGGTTAACTAGCGGGCACTTGGACTATCTAGGTTAACTAGCAGACATTTGGACTATTAGGGCCCCTAGCGGGCATTTGGACTATATTGGTTACCTAGCGGGCACTTGGAATATGTAGGTTAACGAAAGGGCACTTGGACTATGTAGGTAACCTAGTGGTCACTTGAAATGTCTAGGTTACCTCGCGGGCACTTGAACTATGTAGGTTAACTAGCGGGCACTTGGGCTATCTAGGTTAACTAGCAGGCCCTTGGACGATGTAGGTTAACTAGCGGGCCCTTGGACTATGTAGGTTAACTAGCGGGCCCTTGGACTATGTAGGTGACATAGAGGGCACTTAGACGATCTAGGTTAACTAGCGGGTACTTGGACTATGTAGGTTAACTAGCGGGCCCTTGGACTATGTAGATTAACTAGTGGCACTTGGACTATCTACATTAACTAGCGGGCCCTTGGACTATGTAGATTTCCTAACGGGCACTTGGACTATATATGTTCCAGAGCGGGCACTTGGACTATGTAGGTTCCCTAGCTGTCACTTGGACTATGTAGGTTCCAGAGCGGGCACTTGGACTATCTAGGTTCCCTAGCGGGCACTTGTACTATGTAGGTTAATTAGCGGACACTTGGACGATCTAGGTTAACTAGCGGGTACTTGCATTATGTAGGTTAACCAGCAGGCCCTTGAACTATGTAGATTAACTAGCGGCACTTGGACTATCTACATTAACTAGCGGACACTTGGTCTATGTAGGCTAACTAGGGGGCCTTGGACTATGTAGGTTCCCTAGCGGGCACTTGGACTCTATATGTTCCCTACGGACACTTCAACTATGTAAGTTAACTACCGGGCACTTGGACTATGTAGGTTAATTAGAGGGCCCTTGGACTATCTAGGTTGCCTAGCGGGCACTTGGACAATGTGGGTTAACTACCGTGCACTTGCACTATCTACATTACCAAACGGGCACTTGGACTATGTAGATTCCCTAGCGGGCCCTAGGACTATGTAAGTTCCCTACCGGGCACTTGGACTATGTGGGTTCCTTAGCGGGCATTTGGACTATCTAGGTTACCTAACGGGCACTTGGACAATGTAGGTTCCCTAGCGGGCACTTGGATTATGTAGGTTCCCTATCGGGCACTTGGACTATGTAGGTTAACTAGCGGGCATTTGGACTATGTAGGTTACCTAGCGGGCACTAGGACTATGTAGGTTCCCTATCGGGCATTTGGACTATGTAGGTTACCTAGTGGGCCCTTGGACTATCTAGGTTACCTAGGGGGAACCTGGACTATGTAGGTTAACTAGTGGGCACTTGGAATATCTAGGTTACCTAGCAGGCACTTGGACTATCTAGGTTAACTAGCGAGCACTTGGACTATCTAGGTTACCTAGGGGGCACTTGGACTATGTACGTTCCCTAGCGGGCACTTGGACTATCTATGTTACCTAGCGGGCACTTGGACTATGTACGTTTCCTAGAGGGTACTTGGACTAGATAGGTTCCCCAGCGGGCACTTGGTCTATCTAGGTTAACTAGCGGGCACTTGGACTATCTAGGTTAACTAGCGAGCACTTGGACTATCTAGGTTAACGAACGGGCACTTAGACTATGGAGGTAACCTAGCGGGCACTTGGACAGTCTAGGTTACCTAGCGGGCACTTGGACTATATAGGATAACGAACAGGCACTTGGACTATGTAGGTTACCTAGCGGGCACTTGGACTATGTAGGATCCCTATCGGACATTTGGACTTCTTAGGTTACCTAGCGGGCACTTGGAATTTCTAGGTTAACTAGCGGGCACTTGGACTATCTAGGTCAACTAGCGGGCCCTTGTACTATGTAGGTTAAGTAGCGAGCACTTGGACTATCTAGGTTAACTAGCGGACCTTGGACTATCTAGGTTACCTAGCGGGCACTTGGAATTTCTAGGTTAACTAGCGGGCACTTGGACTATCTAGGTCAACTAGCGGGCCCTTGTACTATGTAGGTTAACTAGCGTGCACTTTGACTATCTAGGTTAACTAGCGGGCACTTGGATGCTCAATGTTAACTAGCGGTCACTTGGACTATCTAGGTTAGCTAACGGGCACTTGGACTAAGTACGTCCCCTAGTGGGCACTTGGACACTCTAGGTTAACTAACGGGCACTAGGACTATCTAGGTTAACTAGCGGGCACTTGGACTATCTAGGTTAACTAGCGGGCACTTGGACTATCTAGGTTACGTAGCTGGCACTAGGACTATGAAGGTTCCCTAGCGGGCACTAGGATTATCTAGGTTACCTAGCGGGCACTTGGACTATGTAGGTCAACTAGCGGGCACTTGGATTATGTAGGTTCCCTATCGGGCCCTTGGACTATGTAGGTTAACTAGAGGGCATTTGGACTATGTAGGTTACCTAGCAGACACTTGGACTATGTAGGTTTCCTATCGGGCATTTGGAAAATGTAGGTTAACTAGGGGGCACTCGGACGATGTAGGTTACCTAGCGGGTCCATAGACAATCTAGGTTACCTAGCGGGCATTTGGACTATGTAGGCTCCCTAGCGTTTATTTGGACTATATAGATTATTTAGCGGGCACTTAGACTTTGTAGGTTACCTAGCGGGCACTTTGACTATCTAGGTTACCTAGCAGGCACTTGAACTATCTACGTTACCTAGCGGGTACGTGGAGTATGTAGGTTACCTACCGGGCTGTTGGACAATCTAGGTTACCTAGCGGGCACATGGACACTCTAGGTTAACTAACGGGCACTTGGACTATGTAGGTTCCCTAGCGGTCACTTGGATTATGTAGGTTCCCTATCGGGCACTAGGACAATGTAGGTTACCTAGCGGGCCCATGGACTATCTAGGTTACCTAGGTGGAACCTGGACTTTGTAGGTTAACTAGAGGGCACTTGGACAATCTATGTTACCTAGCAGGCACTTGGACTATGTACGTTCCCAAGCAGGCCCTTGGACTATCTACGTTACCTAGCGGGCAATTGGTCTATGTACGTTTCCTAGCGAGCACTTGGAGTATGTACGTTTCCTAGCGGGTACTTGGACTAGATTGGTTCCCTAGCGGGCACTTGGTCTATCTAGGTTAACTAGCGGACATTTGGACTATTAGGGCCCCTAGCGGGCATTTGGACTATATTGGTTACCTAGCGGGCACTTGGACTATGTAGGTAAACGAAAGGGCACTTGGACTATGTAGGTAACCTAGTGGTCACTTGAAATGTCTAGGTTACCTCGCGGGCACTTGGACTATGTAGGTTAACTAGCGGGCACTTGGACTATCTAGGTTAACTAACAGGCCCTTGTACGATGTAGGTTAACTAGCGGGCCCTTAGACTATGTAGGTTAACTAGCGGGCCCTTGGACTATGTAGGTGACATAGAGGGCACTTGGACGATCTAGGTTAACTAGCGGGTACTTGGACTATGTAGGTTAACTAGCGGGCCCTTGGACTATGTAGATTAACTAGCGGCACTTGGACTATCTACATTAACTAGCGGGCCCTTGGACTATGTAGATTCCCTTGCGGGCATTTGGACTATATATATTCCAGAGCGGTCACTTGGACTATGTAGGTTCCCTAGCAGTCACTTGGACTATGTTGGTTCCAGAGCGGGCACTTGGACTATCTAGGTTCCCTAGCGGGCACTTGTACCATGTAGGTTAATTAGCGGACACTTGGACGATCTAGGTTACCCAGCCGGTACTTGGATTATGTAGGTTAACCAGCGGGCCCTTGAACTATGTAGATTAACTAGCGGCACTTGGACTATCTACATTAACTAGTGGGCACTTGGACTATGTAGGCTAACTAGGGGGGCCTTGGTCTATGTAGGTCCCCTAGCAGGCAATTGGACTCTATATGTTCCCTAGGGACACTTGAACTATGTAAGTTAACTACCGGGCACTTGGACTATGTAGGTTTATTAGAGGGCCCTTGGACTATCTAGGTTACCTAGCGGGCACTTGGACTATGTAGGTTAACTACCGGGCACTTGCACTATCTAGGTTACCGAACGGGCATTTGGACTATGTAGGTAACCTAGTGGGCACTTGGAGAGTCTAGGTTACCTAGCGGGCACATGGACTTCTAGGTTAAAGAATGGGCACTTGAACTATTTATGTTGCATAGCGGGCAATTGGACTATCTAGGTTAGGTAACGGGCACAAGAACTATCTAGGTTACCTAGCTGGCACTTGAACTATCTACGTTATAGCGTGTTCTTGGAGTATGTAGGTTACCTAGCGGGCTGTTGGACTATCTAGGTTACCAAGCGGCACTTGGACTATCTAGTTTAACTAACGGACACTAGGACTATGTAGGTTCCCTAGCGGGCCCTTGGACTATGTAAATTCCCTAGCGGGTACTTGGACTATGTGGATTTCATGGCGGGCATTTGGACTATCTAGGTTACCTAATGGGCACTTGGACTATGTAGGTTCCCTAGCGGGCACTTGGATTATTTAGGTTCCCTATCGGGCACTTGGACTATGTAGGTTACCTAGCGGGCACTTGGACTATGTAGGTTCCCTATCGGGAATCTTGGAGAATGTAGGTTAACTAGAGGGCACTAGGACTATGTAGGTTTCCTAGCGGGCCATTGGACTACCTAGGTTACCTAGCGGGCATTTGGACTATGTAGGCTCCCTAGTGGTCATTTGGACTATATAGATTACCTAGCGGGCACTTAGACTTTGTAGGTTACCTAGCGGGCACTTGAACTATCTACGTTACCTAGCGGGTACTTGGAGTATGTAGGCTACCTACCGGGCTGTTGGACTTTCTAGGTTACCTAGCGGGCACTGGGACTATCTAGGTTAACTAGCGGGCACTTGGACTATGTAGGTTCCATATCGGGCACTTGGACTATGTAGGTTAACTAGCGGGCATTTGGACTATGTAGGTTACCTAGCGGGTACTTGGACTATGTAGGTTCCCTATCGGGCATTTGGACTATGTAGGTTACCTAGTGGGCCCTTGGACTATCTAGGTTTCCTAGGGGGAACCTCGACTATGTAGGTTAACTAGTGGGCACTTGGACTATCTAGGTTACCTAGCAGGCACTTGGACTATGTAGGTTAACTAGCGAGCACTTGGACTATCTAGGTTACCTAGCGGGCACTTGGACTATGTACGTTTCCTAGCGGGCACTTGGACTATCTATGTTACCTACCGGGCACTTGGACTATGTACGTTTCCTAGAGGGTACTTGGACTAGATAGGTTCCATAGCGGGTACTTGGTCTATCTAGGTTAACTAGCGGGCACTTGGACTATCTAGGTTAACTAGCGAGCACTTGGACTATCTAGGTTAACGAACGGGCACTTGGACTATGTAGGTAACCTAGCGGGCAATGGACAGTCTAGGTTACCTAGCGGGCACTTGAACTATATAGGTTAACGAACGGGCACTTGGACTATGTAGGTTACCTAGCGGGCACATGGACTATGTAGGATCCCTATCGGACATTTGGACTTCTTAGGTTACCTAGCGGGCACTAGGAATTTCTAGGTTAACTAGCGGGCACTTGGACTATCTAGGTCAACTAGCGGCCCTTGTACTATGTAGGTCAACTAGCGAGCACTTGGACTACGTAGGTTAACTAGCGTGCACTTGGACTATCTAGGTTAACTAGCGGGCACTTGGATGCTCAATGTTAACTAGCGGTCACTTGGACTATCTAGGTTAGCTAACGGGCACTTGGACTAAGTACGTCCCCTAGTGGGCACTTGGACACTCTAGGTTAACTAACGGGCACTAGGACTATCTAGGTTAACTAACGGGCACTAGGACTATCTAGGGTAACTAGCGGTCACTTGGACTATCTTGGTTACCTAGCTGGCACTAGGACTATGAAGGTTCCCTAGCGGGCACTAGGATTTTCTAGGTTACCTAGCGGGCACTTGGACTATGTAGGTCAACTAGCGGGCACTTGGATTATGTAGGTTCCCTATCGGGCCCTTGGACTATGTAGGTTAACTAGAGGGCATTTGGACTATGTAGGTTACCTAGCAGGCACTTGAACTATGTAGGTTTCCTATCGGGCACTTGGAAAATGTAGGTTAACTAGGGGGCACTAGGACTATGTAGGTTACCTAGCGGGCCCATAGACTATCTAGGTTACCTAGCGGGCATTTGGACTATGTAGGTTCCCTAGCGTTTATTTGGACTATATAGATTATTTAGCGGGCACTTAGACTTTGTAGGTTACCTAGCGGGCACTTTGACTATCTAGGTTACCTAGCAGGCACTTGAACTATCTACGTTACCTAGCGGGTACTTGGAGTATGTAGGTTACCTACCGGGCTGTTGGACAATCTAGGTTACCTAGCGGGCACATGGACTATCTAGGTTAACTAACGGGCACTTGGACTATGTAGGTTCCCTAGCGGACACTTGGATTATGTAGGTTCCCTATCGGGCACTAGGACAATGTAGGTTACCTAGCAGGCCCTTGGACTATCTAGGTTACCTAGGGGGAACCTGGACTATGTAGGTTAACTAGTGGGCACTTGGACTACGTACGTTCCCAAGCAGGCCCTTGCACTATCTACGTTTCCTAGCGTGCACTTAGACTATGTACGTTACCTAGCGAGCACTTGGAGTATGTACGTTTCCTAGCGGGTACTTGGACTAGATTGGTTCCCTAGCGGGCACTTGGTCTATGTAGGTTAACTAGCGGGCACTTGGACTATCTAGGTTAACTAGCGGACATTTGGACTATTAGGGCCCCTAGCGGGCATTTGGACTATATTCGTTACCTAGCGGGCACTTGCTCTATGTAGGTTAACGAAAGGTCACTTGGACTATGTAGGTAACCTAGTGGTCACTTGAACTGTCTAGGTTACCTCGCGGGCACTTGGACTATGTAGGTTAACTAGCGGGCACTTGAACTATATAGGTTAACTAGCAGGCACTTGGATGATGTAGGTTAACTAGCGGGCCCTTGGACTATGTAGGTTAACTAGCGGGCCCTTGGAATATGTAGGTAATATGGAGGGCACTTGGACGATCTAGGTTAACTAGCGGGTACTTGGACTGTGTAGGTTAACTAGCGGGCCCTTGGACTATGTAGATTAACTAGCGGCACTTGGACTATCTACATTAACTAGCGGTCCCTTGGACTATGTAGATTCCCTTGCGGGCACTTGGACTGTATATGTTCCAGAGCGGGCACTTGGACTATGTAGGTTCCCTAGCAGTCACTTGGACTATGTAGGTTCCAGAGCGGGCACTTGGAGAGTCTAGGTTACCTAGCGGGCACTTGGACTTCTAGGTTAAAGAACGGGCACTTGGACTATTTATGTTGCATAGCGGGCAATTGGACTATCTAGGTTAGGTAACGGGCATGAGAATTATCTAGGTTACCTAGCTGGCACTTGAACTATCTACGTTATAGCGGGTTCTTGGAGTATGTAGGTTACCTTGCGGGCTGTTGGACTATCTAAGTTACCAAGCGGGCACTGGGACTATCTAGGTTAACTAACGGGCACTTGGAATATGTAGGTTCCCTAACGGGCCCTTGGAATATGTAGGTTCCCTAGCGAGCACTTGGACTATGTGGGTTCCCTAGCGGGCATTTGGACTATCTAGGTTAAATAACGGGCACTTGGACTATGTAGGTTCCCTAGCGGGCACTTGCACTATGTAGGTTCCCTAGCAGGCACTTGGACTATCTACGTTACCTAGCGAGCACTTGGACTATGTACGTTACCCAGCGGGCACTTGGACTATGTACGTTTCCTAGCGGGTACTTGGACTAGTAGGTTCCCAGCGGGCACTTAGTCTATCTAGGTTAACTAGCGGGCACTTGGATTGTCTAGGTTAACTAGCGGGCATTTGGACTATTACAGCCCCTAGAAGGCATTTGGACTATATTGGTTACCTCGCGGGCACTTGGACTATGTAGGTTAACGAACGGGCACATGGACTATGTAGGTAACCTAGTGATTACTTGAACTGTCTTGGTTACCTAGCGGGCACTTAGACTATATAGGTTAACTAGCGGGCACTTGGACTATCTATGTTAACTAGCGGGCATTTGGACTATTTAGGTTACCTAGCGGGCACTTGGACTATGTAGGTTACCTAGCGGGCACTTGGACTATCTAGGTTACCTAGCAGGCACTTTGACTATCTAGGTTAACTAACGGGCACTTGGACTATGTAGGTTGCCTAGCAGGCACTTGGATTATGTAGGTTCCCTATCGGGCACTTGGACTATGTAGGTTAACTAGCGGGCACTTTGACTGTCTAGGTTACCTAGTGGGCATTTGGATTATCTACGTCAACGAACGGGCACTTGGATTATCTAGGTTAACGAACGGGCACTTGGACTATGTAGGTTACCTGGCCTCCACTTGGACTATCTAAGTTAGCTTACAGGCACTTGGATTATCTAGGTTACCTAGCTGGCACTTTGACTATATAGGTCAACTAGCGGGCCTTTGGACTATCTAGGTTAGCCAACGGGCACTTAGATTATGTAGGTTAACTAGCGGGAACTTGGAATTTGTAGGTTAAGTAGCGGACACTTGCACTATGAATGTTAACTAGCGGGCCTATGGACTATGTAGGTTTACTATCGGGCCCTTGGACTTTCTAGGTTACCTAGCGGGCACTTGGACTATGTAGGCTTACTAGGGGTCCCTTTGACGATCTAGGTTACCTCGCGGGTATTTGAACTATCTAGGTTACCTAGCGGGTACTTGAACTATCTAGGTTACCTAGCGGGCACTTGGATTATGTACATTCCCTAGCGGGCACTTGGACTATCTAGGTTAACTAGCGGACACTTGGACTATCTAGGTTAACTAGTGGGCCCTTGGACTATGTACGTTCCCTAGCGGGCACTTGGACTATCTATGTTACCTAGCGGGCACTTGGACTATGTACGTTTCCTAGCGGGTACTTGGACTAGATATGTTCCCTAGCGGGCACTTGGTCTATCTAGGTTAACTAGCGGGCACTTGGACTATCTAGGTTAACTAGTGAGCACTTGGACTATCTAGGTTAACTAGCGGGCATTTGGACTATTAGGGCCCCTAGCGGGCATTTGGACTATATTGGTTACCTAGCGGGCACTTGGTCTATCTAGGTTAACTAGCGGGCACTTGGACTATCTAGGTTAACTAGCGAGCACTTGGACTATCTAGGTTAACTAGCGGTCATTTGGACTATTAGGGCCCCTAGCAAGCATTTGGACTATATTGGTTACCTAGCGGTCATTTGGACTATGTAAGTTAACGAACGGGCACTTGGACTATGTAGGTAACCTAGTGGTCACTTGAACTTTCTAGGTTACCTCGCGGGCACTTGGACTATGTAGGTTAGCTAGCGGGCACTTGGACGATGTAGGTTAACTAGCAGGCCCTTGGACGATGTAGGTTAACTAGCGGTCCCTTGGACTATGTAGGTTAACTAGCGGGCCCTTGGACTATGTAGGTTACCTAGCGGGCCCTTGGACGATCTAGGTTAACTAGCGGGTACTTGGACTATGTAGGTTAACTAGCGGGCCCTTGCACTATGTGGATTAACTAGCGGTACTTGGACTATCTACATTAACTAGCGGGCCCTTGGACTATGTAGATCCCTAGCGAGCACTTGGACAATGTATGGTCCAGCGCGGGCACTTGGAATATGTAGGTTCCCTGGCAGGCACTTGGACTATGTAGGTTCCAGAGGGGGCACTTGGACTAACTAGATTCCCGAGCGGGCACTTGTACTATGTAGATTAACTAGCGGACAGATGGACGATCTAGGTTAACTAGCGGGTACTTGGACTATGTAGGTTAACTAGCGGGCCCTTGAACTATGTAGATTCCCTAGCGGGCACTTGGACTATGTATGTTCCCTAGCGGGCACTTGGGCTATGTATGTTCCCTATGGACACTTGAACTATGTAATTTAACTACCGGGCACTTGGACTATGTAAGTTAACTAGCGGGCCCTTGGACTATCTAGGTTACCTAGCGGGCCCTTGGAATATGTAGATTAACTAGCGGGCATTTGGACTATCTAGGTTACCTAACGGGCACTTGGACAATGTAGGTTCCCTAGCGGGCACATGGATTATGTAGGTTGCCTATCGAGCATTTGTACTATGTAGGTTAACTAGCGGGCATTTGGACTATGTAGGTTACCTAGCAGGCACTTGGACTATGTAGGTTCCCTATCGGGCATTTTGACTATGTAGGTTACCTAGCGGTCACTTGGACTATCTAGGTTACCTAGGGGGAACCTGGACTATGTAGGTTAACTAGTGGGCACTTGGACTACCTAGGTTACCTAGCAGGCACTTGGACTATCTAGGTTACCTAGCGGGCACTTGGACTATGTACGTTCCCTAGCGGACACTGGGACTATCTATGTTACCTAGCGGGCACTTGGACTTTGTACGTTTCCTAGCGGGTACTTGGACTAGATAGGTTCCCTAGCGGGCACTTGGTCTATCTAGGTTAACTAGCGGGCACTTGGACTATCTAGGTTAACTAGCGAGCACTTGGACTATCTAGGTTAACTAGAGGGCATTTGGACTATTACGGCCCCTAGCAAGCATTTGGACTATATTGGTTACCTAGCGGTCATTTGGACTATGTAGGTTAACGAAAGGGCACTAGGACTATGTAGGTAACCTAGTGGTCGTTGAACTGTCTAGGTTACCTCGCGGGCACTTGGACTATGTAGGTTAACTAGCAGGCACTTGGACTATCTAGGTTAACTAGCAGGCCCTTGGACGATGTAGGTTAATTAGCGGGCCCTTGGACTATATATGTTAACTAGCGGGCCCTTGGACTATGTAGGTTACCTAGCGGGCACTTGGACGATCTAGGTTAACTTGCGGGTACTTGGACTATGTAGGTTAACTAGCAGGCCCTTGGACTATGTAGATTAACTAGCGGCACTTGGACTATCTACATTAACTAGCGGGCCCTTGGACTATGTAGATTCCCTAGCGGGCACTTGGACTATGTATGATCCAGCGCGGGCACTTGGAATATGTAGGTTCCCTAGCAGGCACTTGGACTATGTAGGTTCTAGAGCGGGCACTTGGACTAACTAGATTCCCGAGCAGGCTCTTGTACTATGTAGATTAACTAGCGGACACTTGGACGATCTAGGTTAACTAGTGGGTACTTGGACTTTGTAGGTTAACTAGCGGGACCTTGAAGCATGTAGATTAACTAGCGGAACTTGGACTATCTACATTAACTAGCGGGCCCTTGGACTATGTAGATTCCCTAGCGGGCACTTGGACTATGTATGTTCCCTAGCAGGCACGTGGACTATGTATGTTCCCTATGGACACTTGAACTATGTAAGTTATCTACCGGGCACTTGGACTATGTAGGTTAACTAGCGGGCCCCTGGACTCTCTAGGTTACCTAGCGGGCACTTAGACTATGTAGGTAATCTAGCGGGCACTTGGACAGTCTAGGTTACCTAGCGGGCACTTGGACTTCTAGGTTAACGAACGGGCACTTGGACTATGTATGTTGCATAGCGGGCAATTGGACTATCTAGGTTAGGTAATGGGCACTTGGACTATCTAGGTTACCTAGTGGGAACTAGGACTATGTAGTTTACCTAGCGGGCACTGGGACTATCTAGGTTACTTAACGGGCACTTGAACTGTCTAGGTTTCTTAGCGAGCACTTGGACGATCTAGGGTAACTAGAAGGCACTTAGACTATCTAGGTTAAATAGCGTGCACTTGGACTATCTAGGTTAACTGGCGGGCACTTGGATGATCAATGTTAACTAGCGGGCACTTGGACTATCTAGGTTACCTAACGGGCACTTGGACTAAGTACGTTCCCTGGTGGGCACTTGGACACTCTAGGTTATCTAACGGGCACTAGGACTATCTAGGTTAACTAGCGGGGACTAGGACTATCAAAGTTAACAAGTGAGCCCTTGGACTATGTAGGCTAATTAGCGGGCCCTTGGACTATCTAGGTTTCCTAGCGGGCACTTGGACTATATAGGTTACCTAGCGGGCACTTGGACTATGTAGGTTACCTAGTGGGCACTTGGACTTCTAAGTTAACGAACGGGCACTTAGACTATGTAGGTTGCTTGGCGGGCACTTGGACTATATAGGTTAGGTAACGGGCACTTTGAGTATCTAGGTTACCTAGCGGGCACTTGGACTATGTAGGTTAGGTAACGGGCACTTGGACTATCTAGGTTACCTAGCGGGAACTTGGACTATGTAGGTTACCTATCGGGCACTTGGACTATCTAGGTTCCTTAGTGGGCACTTGGAATATGTAGGTTACCTAGCGGGCCCTTGGACTATGTAGGTTACCTTGCGGGCACTTGGATGATCTAGGTTAACGAACGTGCACTTGGACTATGTAGGTAATCTAGAGGGCATTTGGACAGTCTAGGTTACCTAGCGGGCACTTGGACTATCTAGGTTAAGGAATGGGCACTTGGACTATGTAGGTTACCTAGCAGGCACTTGGACTATCTAGGTTAGCTAAGAGGAACTTGGAATATCTAGGTTACCTAGCGGGCACTTGGATTATGTAGGTTACCTTGCGGGCACTTGGACTATCTAGGTTACCTAACGGGAACTTGGACTATGTAGGTTAACTAGGGGACTCTTGGACGATCTAGGTTAACTAGCGGGCACTTGGAATATCTAGGTTAACTAGCGGGCCCTTGGACTATATAGGTTATCTAGCGGGCACTTGGACAATCTAGGTAAACTAGCGGGTTCTGGACTATGTAGGTTAACTAGCGGGCACTTGGACAATGCAGGTTCCCTAGTGGGCACTTTGACTATGTAGGTTCCCTAGCGGGCACTTGGACTATATATGTTCCCTACGGGCACTTGGACTATCTAAGTTCCCTAACAGGCACTTGGAATATGTAGGTTCCCTATCGGGCACTTGGACTATGTGGGTTCCTCAGCGGGCACTTGGACTATGTAGGTTCCCTATCGGGCACTTGGACTATCTAGGTTAACTAGCGGGCACTTGGACGATCTAGGTTAACTAGCAGGCCCTGGGCTATGTACGTTAACTAGCGGGCACTTGGACTATGTAGGTTAACTAGCAGGCCCTTGAACTATCAGGTTAACCAGCGGTCACTTAGACTATGTAGGTAACCTAGCGGGAACTTGGACTGTCTAGGTTACCTAGTGGGCACTTTGACTATCTAGGATAACAAACGGGCACTTGGAATATGTACGTCCCCTAGCGGGCACTTGGAATATCTAGGTTAACTAGAGGGCACTTGGACTATCTAGGTTAAGTAGAGGACCTTGGACTATGTAGGATAATTAGCGGGCACTTGGACTATCTAGATTAACTAGCGGGCACTTGGATGATGCAGGTTCCCTAGCTGGCACTTGGACGATCTAGGTTCCCTAACGGGCACTTGGACTATGTAGGTTCCCTAGTGGGCACTTAGATTATGTAAGTCCCTTAGCGGGCGCTTGGACTATGTAGGTTCCCTATTGCGCACTTGGACTATGTAGGTTAACTTGTGGACCCTTGGACTATGTAGGTTAACTACTGAGCATTTAGACTATCTAGGTTACCTAGCAGGCACTTGGACTATGTACGTCCCCTAGCGGGCACTTGGACAATGTAGCTTAACTAGCGGGCACTTGGACGATCAAGGTTAACTAGCGGGCACTTGGACTATCTAGGTTACCTAGGGGGAACCTGGACTATGTAGGTTAACTAGTGGGCACTTGGACTACCTAGGTTACCTAGCAGGCACTTGGACTATCTAGGTTACCTAGCGGGCACTTGGACTATGTACGTTCCCTAGCGGACACTGGGACTATCTATGTTACCTAGCGGGCACTTGGACTATGTACGTTTCCTAGCGGGTACTTGGACTAGATAGGTTCCCTAGCGGGCACTTGGTCTATCTAGGTTAACTAGCGGGCACTTGGACTATCTAGGTTAACTAGCGAGCACTTGGACTATCTAGGTTAACTAGAGGGCATTTGGACTATTACGGCCCCTAGCAAGCATTTGGACTATATTGGTTACCTAGCGGTCATTTGGACTATGTAGGTTAACGAAAGGGCACTAGGACTATGTAGGTAACCTAGTGGTCGTTGAACTGTCTAGGTTACCTCGTGGGCACTTGGACTATGTAGGTTAACTAGCAGGCACTTGGACTATCTAGGTTAACTAGCAGGCCCTTGGACGATGTAGGTTAATTAGCGGGCCCTTGGACTATATAGGTTAACTAGCGGGCCCTTGGACTATGTAGGTTACCTAGCGGGCACTTGGACGATCTAGGTTAACTTGCGGGTACTTGGACTATGTAGGTTAACTAGCAGGCCCTTGGACTATGTAGATTAACTAGCGGCACTTGGACTATCTACATTAACTAGCGGGCCCTTGGACTATGTAGATTCCCTAGCGGGCACTTGGACTATGTATGATCCAGCGCGGGCACTTGGAATATGTAGGTTCCCTAGCAGGCACTTGGACTATGTAGGTTCTAGAGCGGGCACTTGGACTAACTAGATTCCCGAGCAGGCTCTTGTACTATGTAGATTAACTAGCGGACACTTGGACGATCTAGGTTAACTAGTGGGTACTTGGACACTGTAGGTTAACTAGCGGGACCTTGAAGTATGTAGATTAACTAGCGGAACTTGGACTATCTACATTAACTAGCGGGCCCTTGGACTATGTAGATTCCCTAGCGGGCACTTGGACTATGTATGTTCCCTAGCAGGCACGTGGACTATGTATGTTCCCTATGGACACTTGAACTATGTAAGTTAACTACCGGGCACTTGGACTATGTAGGTTAACTAGCGGGCCCCTGGACTCTCTAGGTTACCTAGCGGGCACTTAGACTATGTAGGTAATCTAGCGGGCACTTGGACAGTCTAGGTTACCTAGCGGGCACTTGGACTTCTAGGTTAACGAACGGGCACTTGGACTATGTATGTTGCATAGCGGGCAATTGGACTATCTAGGTTAGGTAATGGGCACTTGGACTATCTAGGTTACCTAGTGGGAACTAGGACTATGTAGTTTACCTAGCGGGCACTGGGACTATCTAGGTTACTTAACGGGCACTTGAACTGTCTAGGTTTCTTAGCGAGCACTTGGACGATCTAGGGTAACTAGAAGGCACTTAGACTATCTAGGTTAAATAGCGTGCACTTGGACTATCTAGGTTAACTGGCGGGCACTTGGATGATCAATGTTAACTAGCGGGCACTTGGACTATCTAGGTTACCTAACGGGCACTTGGACTAAGTACGTTCCCTGGTGGGCACTTGGACACTCTAGGTTATCTAACGGGCACTAGGACTATCTAGGTTAACTAGCGGGGACTAGGACTATCAAAGTTAACAAGTGAGCCCTTGGACTATGTAGGCTAATTAGCGGGCCCTTGGACTATCTAGGTTTCCTAGCGGGCACTTGGACTATATAGGTTACCTAGCGGGCACTTGGACTATGTAGGTTACCTAGTGGGCACTTGGACTATCTAGGTTAACGAACGGGCACTTGGAATATGCAGGTAACCTAGCGGGCACTTGGACTGTCTAGGTTACCTAGCGGGCACTTGGACTTCTAGGTTAACGAACGGGCACTTGGACTATGTAGGTTGCTTAGCGGGCACTTGGACTATCTAGGTTAGGTAAGGGGCACTGTGAGTATCTAGGTTACCTAGCGGGCACTTGGACTATCTAGGTTACCTAACGGGCACTTTGACTATCTAGGTTACATAGCGGGCACTTGGACTATGTAGGTTAACTAGCGAGCACTTGGACTATCTAGGTTAACTAGCGGACCTTGGACTATGTAGGTTAACTAGCGTGCACTTGGACTATCTAGTTTAACTAGCGGGCACTTGGATGCTCAATGTTAACTACCGGTCACTTGGACTATCTAGGTTAGCTAACGGGCACTTGGACTAAGTACGTCCCCTAGTGGGCACTTGGACACTCTAGGTTAACTAACGGGCACTAGGACTATCTAGGTTAACTAGCGGACACTTGGACTCTCTAGGTTACCTAGCTGGCACTAAGACTATGAAGGTTCCCTAGCGGGCACTAGGATTATCTAGGTTACCTAGCGGGCACTTGGACTATGTAGGTTAACTAGAGGGCATTTGGACTATGTAGGTTACCTAGCAGGCACTTGGACTATATAGGTTCCCTATCTGGCACTTGGAAAATGTAGGTTAACTAGGGGGCACTAGGACTATGTAGGTTACCTAGCGGGCCCATAGACTATCTAGGTTACCTAGCGGGCATTTGGACTATATAGGCTCCCTAGCGTTTATTTGGACTATAAAGATTATTTAGCGGGCACTTAGACTTTGTAGGTTACCTAGCGGGTACTTGGACTATCTAGGTTACCTAGCAGGCACTTGAACTATCTACGTTACCTAGCGTGTACTTGGAGTATGTAGGTTACCTACCAGGCTGTTAGACAATCTAGGTTACCTAGCGGGCACTTGGACTATCTAGGTTAACTAACGGGCACTTGGATTATGTAGGTTCCCTAGCGGGCACTTGGATTATGTAGGTTGCGTATCGGACACTTTGACTATGTAGGTTAACTAGCGGGCATTTGGAACATGTTGGTTACCTAGTGGGCACTTGGACTATGTAGGTTCCCTATCGGGCACTTGGAGAATGTATGTTAACTAGGGGGCACTAGGACAATGTAGGTTACCTAGCGGGCCCTTGGACTATCTAGGTTACCTAGGGGGAACCTGGACTATGTAGGTTAACTAGTGGGCACATGGACTATCTAGGTTACCTAGCAGGCACTTGGACTATGTACGTTCCCAAGCAGGCCCTTGGACTATCTACGTTACCTAGCGGGCACTTAGACTATGTACGTTACCTAGTGGGCACTTGGAGTATGTACGTTTCCTAGCGGGTACTTGGACTAGATAGGTTCCCTAGCGGGCACTTGTTCTATCTAGGTTATCTAGCGGGCACTTGGACTATCTAGGTTAACTAGCGGACATGTGGACTATTAGGGCCCCTAGCGGGCATTTGGATTATATTGGTTACCTAGCGGGCACTTGGACTATGTAGGTTAGGTAACGGGCACTTGGACTATCTAGGTTACCTAGCGGGAACTTGGACTATGTAGGTTACCTATCGGGCACTTGGACTATCTAGGTTCCTTAGTGGGCACTTGGAATATGTAGGTTACCTAGCGGGCCCTTGGACTATGTAGGTTACCTTGCGGGCACTTGGATGATCTAGGTTAACGAACGTGCACTTGGACTATGTAGGTAATCTAGAGGGCATTTGGACAGTCTAGGTTACCTAGCGGGCACTTGGACTATCTAGGTTAAGGAATGGGCACTTGGACTATGTAGGTTACCTAGCAGGCACTTGGACTATCTAGGTTAGCTAAGAGGAACTTGGAATATCTAGGTTACCTAGCGGGCACTTGGATTATGTAGGTTACCTTGCGGGCACTTGGACTATCTAGGTTACCTAACGGGAACTTGGACTATGTAGGTTAACTAGGGGACTCTTGGACGATCTAGGTTAACTAGCGGGCACTTGGAATATCTAGGTTAACTAGCGGGCCCTTGGACTATATAGGTAAACTAGCGGGTTCTGGACTATGTAGGTTAACTAGCGGGCACTTGGACAATGCAGGTTCCCTAGTGGGCACTTTGACTATGTAGGTTCCCTAGCGGGCACTTGGACTATATATGTTCCCTACGGGCACTTGGACTATCTAAGTTCCCTAACAGGCACTTGGAATATGTAGGTTCCCTATCGGGCACTTGGACTATGTGGGTTCCTCAGCGGGCACTTGGACTATGTAGGTTCCCTATCGGGCACTTGGACTATCTAGGTTAACTAGCGGGCACTTGGACGATCTAGGTTAACTAGCAGGCCCTGGGCTATGTACGTTAACTAGCGGGCACTTGGACTATGTAGGTTAACTAGCAGGCCCTTGAACTATCAGGTTAACCAGCGGTCACTTAGACTATGTAGGTAACCTAGCGGGAACTTGGACTGTCTAGGTTACCTAGTGGGCACTTTGACTATCTAGGATAACAAACGGGCACTTGGAATATGTACGTCCCCTAGCGGGCACTTGGAATATCTAGGTTAACTAGAGGGCACTTGGACTATCTAGGTTAAGTAGAGGACCTTGGACTATGTAGGATAACTAGCGGGCACTTGGACTATCTAGATTAACTAGCGGGCACTTGGATGATGCAGGTTCCCTAGCTGGCACTTGGACTATCTAGGTTCCCTAACGGGCACTTGGACTATGTAGGTTCCCTAGTGGGCACTTAGATTATGTAAGTCCCTTAGCGGGCGCTTGGACTATGTAGGTTCCCTATTGCGCACTTGGACTATGTAGGTTAACTTGTGGACCCTTGGACTATGTAGGTTAACTACTGAGCATTTAGACTATCTAGGTTACCTAGCAGGCACTTGGACTATGTACGTCCCCTAGCGGGCACTTGGACAATGTAGCTTAACTAGCGGGCACTTGGACGATCAAGGTTAACTAGCGGGCACTTGGACTATCTAGGTTACCTAGGGGGAACCTGGACTATGTAGGTTAACTAGTGGGCACTTGGACTACCTAGGTTACCTAGGAGGCACTTGGACTATCTAGGTTACCTAGCGGGCACTTGGACTATGTACGTTCCCTAGCGGACACTGGGACTATCTATGTTACCTAGCGGGCACTTGGACTATGTACGTTTCCTAGCGGGTACTTGGACTAGATAGGTTCCCTAGCGGGCACTTGGTCTATCTAGGTTAACTAGCGGGCACTTGGACTATCTAGGTTAACTAGCGAGCACTTGGACTATCTAGGTTAACTAGAGGGCATTTGGACTATTACGGCCCCTAGCAAGCATTTGGACTATATTGGTTACCTAGCGGTCATTTGGACTATGTAGGTTAACGAAAGGGCACTAGGACTATGTAGGTAACCTAGTGGTCGTTGAACTGTCTAGGTTACCTCGTGGGCACTTGGACTATGTAGGTTAACTAGCAGGCACTTGGACTATCTAGGTTAACTAGCAGGCCCTTGGACGATGTAGGTTAATTAGCGGGCCCTTGGACTATATAGGTTAACTAGCGGGCCCTTGGACTATGTAGGTTACCTAGCGGGCACTTGGACGATCTAGGTTAACTTGCGGGTACTTGGACTATGTAGGTTAACTAGCAGGCCCTTGGACTATGTAGATTAACTAGCGGCACTTGGACTATCTACATTAACTAGCGGGCCCTTGGACTATGTAGATTCCCTAGCGGGCACTTGGACTATGTATGATCCAGCGCGGGCACTTGGAATATGTAGGTTCCCTAGCAGGCACTTGGACTATGTAGGTTCTAGAGCGGGCACTTGGACTAACTAGATTCCCGAGCAGGCTCTTGTACTATGTAGATTAACTAGCGGACACTTGGACGATCTAGGTTAACTAGTGGGTACTTGGACACTGTAGGTTAACTAGCGGGACCTTGAAGTATGTAGATTAACTAGCGGAACTTGGACTATCTACATTAACTAGCGGGCCCTTGGACTATGTAGATTCCCTAGCGGGCACTTGGACTATGTATGTTCCCTAGCAGGCACGTGGACTATGTATGTTCCCTATGGACACTTGAACTATGTAAGTTAACTACCGGGCACTTGGACTATGTAGGTTAACTAGCGGGCCCCTGGACTCTCTAGGTTACCTAGCGGGCACTTAGACTATGTAGGTAATCTAGCGGGCACTTGGACAGTCTAGGTTACCTAGCGGGCACTTGGACTTCTAGGTTAACGAACGGGCACTTGGACTATGTATGTTGCATAGCGGGCAATTGGACTATCTAGGTTAGGTAATGGGCACTTGGACTATCTAGGTTACCTAGTGGGAACTAGGACTATGTAGTTTACCTAGCGGGCACTGGGACTATCTAGGTTACTTAACGGGCACTTGAACTGTCTAGGTTTCTTAGCGAGCACTTGGACGATCTAGGGTAACTAGAAGGCACTTAGACTATCTAGGTTAAATAGCGTGCACTTGGACTATCTAGGTTAACTGGCGGGCACTTGGATGATCAATGTTAACTAGCGGGCACTTGGACTATCTAGGTTACCTAACGGGCACTTGGACTAAGTACGTTCCCTGGTGGGCACTTGGACACTCTAGGTTATCTAACGGGCACTAGGACTATCTAGGTTAACTAGCGGGGACTAGGACTATCAAAGTTAACAAGTGAGCCCTTGGACTATGTAGGCTAATTAGCGGGCCCTTGGACTATCTAGGTTTCCTAGCGGGCACTTGGACTATATAGGTTACCTAGCGGGCACTTGGACTATGTAGGTTACCTAGTGGGCACTTGGACTATCTAGGTTAACGAACGGGCACTTGGAATATGCAGGTAACCTAGCGGGCACTTGGACTGTCTAGGTTACCTAGCGGGCACTTGGACTTCTAGGTTAACGAACGGGCACTTGGACTATGTAGGTTGCTTAGCGGGCACTTGGACTATCTAGGTTAGGTAAGGGGCACTGTGAGTATCTAGGTTACCTAGCGGGCACTTGGACTATCTAGGTTACCTAACGGGCACTTTGACTATCTAGGTTACATAGCGGGCACTTGGACTATGTAGGTTAACTAGCGAGCACTTGGACTATCTAGGTTAACTAGCGGACCTTGGACTATGTAGGTTAACTAGCGTGCACTTGGACTATCTAGTTTAACTAGCGGGCACTTGGATGCTCAATGTTAACTACCGGTCACTTGGACTATCTAGGTTAGCTAACGGGCACTTGGACTAAGTACGTCCCCTAGTGGGCACTTGGACACTCTAGGTTAACTAACGGGCACTAGGACTATCTAGGTTAACTAGCGGACACTTGGACTCTCTAGGTTACCTAGCTGGCACTAAGACTATGAAGGTTCCCTAGCGGGCACTAGGATTATCTAGGTTACCTAGCGGGCACTTGGACTATGTAGGTTAACTAGAGGGCATTTGGACTATGTAGGTTACCTAGCAGGCACTTGGACTATATAGGTTCCCTATCTGGCACTTGGAAAATGTAGGTTAACTAGGGGGCACTAGGACTATGTAGGTTACCTAGCGGGCCCATAGACTATCTAGGTTACCTAGCGGGCATTTGGACTATATAGGCTCCCTAGCGTTTATTTGGACTATAAAGATTATTTAGCGGGCACTTAGACTTTGTAGGTTACCTAGCGGGTACTTGGACTATCTAGGTTACCTAGCAGGCACTTGAACTATCTACGTTACCTAGCGTGTACTTGGAGTATGTAGGTTACCTACCGGGCAGTTAGACAATCTAGGTTACCTAGCGGGCACTTGGACTATCTAGGTTAACTAACGGGCACTTGGATTATGTAGGTTCCCTAGCGGGCACTTGGATTATGTAGGTTGCGTATCGGACACTTTGACTATGTAGGTTAACTAGCGGGCATTTGGAACATGTTGGTTACCTAGTGGGCACTTGGACTATGTAGGTTCCCTATCGGGCACTTGGAGAATGTATGTTAACTAGGGGGCACTAGGACAATGTAGGTTACCTAGCGGGCCCTTGGACTATCTAGGTTACCTAGGGGGAACCTGGACTATGTAGGTTAACTAGTGGGCACATGGACTATCTAGGTTACCTAGCAGGCACTTGGACTATGTACGTTCCCAAGCAGGCCCTTGGACTATCTACGTTACCTAGCGGGCACTTAGACTATGTACGTTACCTAGTGGGCACTTGGAGTATGTACGTTTCCTAGCGGGTACTTGGACTAGATAGGTTCCCTAGCGGGCACTTGTTCTATCTAGGTTATCTAGCGGGCACTTGGACTATCTAGGTTAACTAGCGGACATGTGGACTATTAGGGCCCCTAGCGGGCATTTGGATTATATTGGTTACCTAGCGGGCACTTGGACTATGTAGGTTAGGTAACGGGCACTTGGACTATCTAGGTTACCTAGCGGGAACTTGGACTATGTAGGTTACCTATCGGGCACTTGGACTATCTAGGTTCCTTAGTGGGCACTTGGAATATGTAGGTTACCTAGCGGGCCCTTGGACTATGTAGGTTACCTTGCGGGCACTTGGATGATCTAGGTTAACGAACGTGCACTTGGACTATGTAGGTAATCTAGAGGGCATTTGGACAGTCTAGGTTACCTAGCGGGCACTTGGACTATCTAGGTTAAGGAATGGGCACTTGGACTATGTAGGTTACCTAGCAGGCACTTGGACTATCTAGGTTAGCTAAGAGGAACTTGGAATATCTAGGTTACCTAGCGGGCACTTGGATTATGTAGGTTACCTTGCGGGCACTTGGACTATCTAGGTTACCTAACGGGAACTTGGACTATGTAGGTTAACTAGGGGACTCTTGGACGATCTAGGTTAACTAGCGGGCACTTGGAATATCTAGGTTAACTAGCGGGCCCTTGGACTATATAGGTTATCTAGCGGGCACTTGGACAATCTAGGTAAACTAGCGGGTTCTGGACTATGTAGGTTAACTAGCGGGCACTTGGACAATGCAGGTTCCCTAGTGGGCACTTTGACTATGTAGGTTCCCTAGCGGGCACTTGGACTATATATGTTCCCTACGGGCACTTGGACTATCTAAGTTCCCTAACAGGCACTTGGAATATGTAGGTTCCCTATCGGGCACTTGGACTATGTGGGTTCCTCAGCGGGCACTTGGACTATGTAGGTTCCCTATCGGGCACTTGGACTATCTAGGTTAACTAGCGGGCACTTGGACGATCTAGGTTAACTAGCAGGCCCTGGGCTATGTACGTTAACTAGCGGGCACTTGGACTATGTAGGTTAACTAGCAGGCCCTTGAACTATCAGGTTAACCAGCGGTCACTTAGACTATGTAGGTAACCTAGCGGGAACTTGGACTGTCTAGGTTACCTAGTGGGCACTTTGACTATCTAGGATAACAAACGGGCACTTGGAATATGTACGTCCCCTAGTGGGCACTTGGAATATCTAGGTTAACTAGAGGGCACTTGGACTATCTAGGTTAAGTAGAGGACCTTGGACTATGTAGGATAATTAGCGGGCACTTGGACTATCTAGATTAACTAGCGGGCACTTGGATGATGCAGGTTCCCTAGCTGGCACTTGGACTATCTAGGTTCCCTAACGGGCACTTGGACTATGTAGGTTCCCTAGTGGGCACTTAGATTATGTAAGTCCCTTAGCGGGCGCTTGGACTATGTAGGTTCCCTATTGCGCACTTGGACTATGTAGGTTAACTTGTGGACCCTTGGACTATGTAGGTTAACTACTGAGCATTTAGACTATCTAGGTTACCTAGCAGGCACTTGGACTATGTACGTCCCCTAGCGGGCACTTGGACAATGTAGCTTAACTAGCGGGCACTTGGACGATCAAGGTTAACTAGCGGGCACTTGGACTATCTAGGTTACCTAGGGGGAACCTGGACTATGTAGGTTAACTAGTGGGCACTTGGACTACCTAGGTTACCTAGGAGGCACTTGGACTATCTAGGTTACCTAGCGGGCACTTGGACTATGTACGTTCCCTAGCGGACACTGGGACTATCTATGTTACCTAGCGGGCACTTGGACTATGTACGTTTCCTAGCGGGTACTTGGACTAGATAGGTTCCCTAGCGGGCACTTGGTCTATCTAGGTTAACTAGCGGGCACTTGGACTATCTAGGTTAACTAGCGAGCACTTGGACTATCTAGGTTAACTAGAGGGCATTTGGACTATTACGGCCCCTAGCAAGCATTTGGACTATATTGGTTACCTAGCGGTCATTTGGACTATGTAGGTTAACGAAAGGGCACTAGGACTATGTAGGTAACCTAGTGGTCGTTGAACTGTCTAGGTTACCTCGTGGGCACTTGGACTATGTAGGTTAACTAGCAGGCACTTGGACTATCTAGGTTAACTAGCAGGCCCTTGGACGATGTAGGTTAATTAGCGGGCCCTTGTACTATATAGGTTAACTAGCGGGCCCTTGGACTATGTAGGTTACCTAGCGGGCACTTGGACGATCTAGGTTAACTTGCGGGTACTTGGACTATGTAGGTTAACTAGCAGGCCCTTGGACTATGTAGATTAACTAGCGGCACTTGGACTATCTACATTAACTAGCGGGCCCTTGGACTATGTAGATTCCCTAGCGGGCACTTGGACTATGTATGATCCAGCGCGGGCACTTGGAATATGTAGGTTCCCTAGCAGGCACTTGGACTATGTAGGTTCTAGAGCGGGCACTTGGACTAACTAGATTCCCGAGCAGGCTCTTGTACTATGTAGATTAACTAGCGGACACTTGGACGATCTAGGTTAACTAGTGGGTACTTGGACACTGTAGGTTAACTAGCGGGACCTTGAAGTATGTAGATTAACTAGCGGAACTTGGACTATCTACATTAACTAGCGGGCCCTTGGACTATGTAGATTCCCTAGCGGGCACTTGGACTATGTATGTTCCCTAGCAGGCACGTGGACTATGTATGTTCCCTATGGACACTTGAACTATGTAAGTTAACTACCGGGCACTTGGACTATGTAGGTTAACTAGCGGGCCCCTGGACTCTCTAGGTTACCTAGCGGGCACTTAGACTATGTAGGTAATCTAGCGGGCACTTGGACAGTCTAGGTTACCTAGCGGGCACTTGGACTTCTAGGTTAACGAACGGGCACTTGGACTATGTATGTTGCATAGCGGGCAATTGGACTATCTAGGTTAGGTAATGGGCACTTGGACTATCTAGGTTACCTAGTGGGAACTAGGACTATGTAGTTTACCTAGCGGGCACTGGGACTATCTAGGTTACTTAACGGGCACTTGAACTGTCTAGGTTTCTTAGCGAGCACTTGGACGATCTAGGGTAACTAGAAGGCACTTAGACTATCTAGGTTAAATAGCGTGCACTTGGACTATCTAGGTTAACTGGCGGGCACTTGGATGATCAATGTTAACTAGCGGGCACTTGGACTATCTAGGTTACCTAACGGGCACTTGGACTAAGTACGTCCCCTGGTGGGCACTTGGACACTCTAGGTTATCTAACGGGCACTAGGACTATCTAGGTTAACTAGCGGGGACTAGGACTATCAAAGTTAACAAGTGAGCCCTTGGACTATGTAGGCTAATTAGCGGGCCCTTGGACTATCTAGGTTTCCTAGCGGGCACTTGGACTATATAGGTTACCTAGCGGGCACTTGGACTATGTAGGTTACCTAGTGGGCACTTGGACTATCTAGGTTAACGAACGGGCACTTGGAATATGCAGGTAACCTAGCGGGCACTTGGACTGTCTAGGTTACCTAGCGGGCACTTGGACTTCTAGGTTAACGAACGGGCACTTGGACTATGTAGGTTGCTTAGCGGGCACTTGGACTATCTAGGTTAGGTAAGGGGCACTGTGAGTATCTAGGTTACCTAGCGGGCACTTGGACTATCTAGGTTACCTAACGGGCACTTTGACTATCTAGGTTACATAGCGGGCACTTGGACTATGTAGGTTAACTAGCGAGCACTTGGACTATCTAGGTTAACTAGCGGACCTTGGACTATGTAGGTTAACTAGCGTGCACTTGGACTATCTAGTTTAACTAGCGGGCACTTGGATGCTCAATGTTAACTACCGGTCACTTGGACTATCTAGGTTAGCTAACGGGCACTTGGACTAAGTACGTCCCCTAGTGGGCACTTGGACACTCTAGGTTAACTAACGGGCAGTAGGACTATCTAGGTTAACTAGCGGACACTTGGACTCTCTAGGTTACCTAGCTGGCACTAAGACTATGAAGGTTCCCTAGCGGGCACTAGGATTATCTAGGTTACCTAGCGGGCACTTGGACTATGTAGGTTAACTAGAGGGCATTTGGACTATGTAGGTTACCTAGCAGGCACTTGGACTATATAGGTTCCCTATCTGGCACTTGGAAAATGTAGGTTAACTAGGGGGCACTAGGACTATGTAGGTTACCTAGCGGGCCCATAGACTATCTAGGTTACCTAGCGGGCATTTGGACTATATAGGCTCCCTAGCGTTTATTTGGACTATAAAGATTATTTAGCGGGCACTTAGACTTTGTAGGTTACCTAGCGGGTACTTGGACTATCTAGGTTACCTAGCAGGCACTTGAACTATCTACGTTACCTAGCGTGTACTTGGAGTATGTAGGTTACCTACCGGGCAGTTAGACAATCTAGGTTACCTAGCGGGCACTTGGACTATCTAGGTTAACTAACGGGCACTTGGATTATGTAGGTTCCCTAGCGGGCACTTGGATTATGTAGGTTGCGTATCGGACACTTTGACTATGTAGGTTAACTAGCGGGCATTTGGAACATGTTGGTTACCTAGTGGGCACTTGGACTATGTAGGTTCCCTATCGGGCACTTGGAGAATGTATGTTAACTAGGGGGCACTAGGACAATGTAGGTTACCTAGCGGGCCCTTGGACTATCTAGGTTACCTAGGGGGAACCTGGACTATGTAGGTTAACTAGTGGGCACATGGACTATCTAGGTTACCTAGCAGGCACTTGGACTATGTACGTTCCCAAGCAGGCCCTTGGACTATCTACGTTACCTAGCGGGCACTTAGACTATGTACGTTACCTAGTGGGCACTTGGAGTATGTACGTTTCCTAGCGGGTACTTGGACTAGATAGGTTCCCTAGCGGGCACTTGTTCTATCTAGGTTATCTAGCGGGCACTTGGACTATCTAGGTTAACTAGCGGACATGTGGACTATTAGGGCCCCTAGCGGGCATTTGGATTATATTGGTTACCTAGCGGGCACTTGGACTATGTAGGTTAGGTAACGGGCACTTGGACTATCTAGGTTACCTAGCGGGAACTTGGACTATGTAGGTTACCTATCGGGCACTTGGACTATCTAGGTTCCTTAGTGGGCACTTGGAATATGTAGGTTACCTAGCGGGCCCTTGGACTATGTAGGTTACCTTGCGGGCACTTGGATGATCTAGGTTAACGAACGTGCACTTGGACTATGTAGGTAATCTAGAGGGCATTTGGACAGTCTAGGTTACCTAGCGGGCACTTGGACTATCTAGGTTAAGGAATGGGCACTTGGACTATGTAGGTTACCTAGCAGGCACTTGGACTATCTAGGTTAGCTAAGAGGAACTTGGAATATCTAGGTTACCTAGCGGGCACTTGGATTATGTAGGTTACCTTGCGGGCACTTGGACTATCTAGGTTACCTAACGGGAACTTGGACTATGTAGGTTAACTAGGGGACTCTTGGACGATCTAGGTTAACTAGCGGGCACTTGGAATATCTAGGTTAACTAGCGGGCCCTTGGACTATATAGGTTATCTAGCGGGCACTTGGACAATCTAGGTAAACTAGCGGGTTCTGGACTATGTAGGTTAACTAGCGGGCACTTGGACAATGCAGGTTCCCTAGTGGGCACTTTGACTATGTAGGTTCCCTAGCGGGCACTTGGACTATATATGTTCCCTACGGGCACTTGGACTATCTAAGTTCCCTAACAGGCACTTGGAATATGTAGGTTCCCTATCGGGCACTTGGACTATGTGGGTTCCTCAGCGGGCACTTGGACTATGTAGGTTCCCTATCGGGCACTTGGACTATCTAGGTTAACTAGCGGGCACTTGGACGATCTAGGTTAACTAGCAGGCCCTGGGCTATGTACGTTAACTAGCGGGCACTTGGACTATGTAGGTTAACTAGCAGGCCCTTGAACTATCAGGTTAACCAGCGGTCACTTAGACTATGTAGGTAACCTAGCGGGAACTTGGACTGTCTAGGTTACCTAGTGGGCACTTTGACTATCTAGGATAACAAACGGGCACTTGGAATATGTACGTCCCCTAGCGGGCACTTGGAATATCTAGGTTAACTAGAGGGCACTTGGACTATCTAGGTTAAGTAGAGGACCTTGGACTATGTAGGATAACTAGCGGGCACTTGGACTATCTAGATTAACTAGCGGGCACTTGGATGATGCAGGTTCCCTAGCTGGCACTTGGACTATCTAGGTTCCCTAACGGGCACTTGGACTATGTAGGTTCCCTAGTGGGCACTTAGATTATGTAAGTCCCTTAGCGGGCGCTTGGACTATGTAGGTTCCCTATTGCGCACTTGGACTATGTAGGTTAACTTGTGGACCCTTGGACTATGTAGGTTAACTACTGAGCACTTAGACTATCTAGGTTACCTAGCAGGCACTTGGACTATGTACGTCCCCTAGTGGGCACTTGGACTATCTAGGATAACTAACGGGCACTTGGACTATCTAGGTTAACGTACTGGCACATGGACTATCTAGGTTACCTAGCGGGCACTTGGACTATGTAGGTTACCTAGCGGGCACTTGGACTATCTAGGTTACCTAAAGGGCACTTGGACTATGCAGGATACCTAGTGGGCCCTTGGACTATATAGGTTAATGAACGGGCACTTGGACTATGTAGGTTACCTAGCAGGCACTTGGACTGTCTACGGTACTTAGCGGGCACTTGGACTATCTAGGTTAACATACGGGCACTTGGACTATCTAGGTTACCTAGCGGGCACTTGGACTATCTAGGTTACCTAACGGGCACTTGGACTATGCAGGATACCTAGTGGGAACTTGGACTGTCTAGGTTACCTAGCGGGCACTTTGACTATGTAGGTTAACTAGCAGGCACTTGGACTATCTAGGTTACCTAACGGGCACTTGGACTATCTAGGTTACCTAGCGGGCACTTGGACTCTAAAGGTTACCTTGCGGGCCCTTGGACTATGTAGGTTACCTAGCGGGCACTTGGACTATCTATGCTATTAACGGGCACTTGGACTATGTAGGTAACCTAGCGGGCACTTGGACAGTCTAGGTTACCTAGCGGGCACATGGACTTCTAGGTTAACGAACGGGCACTTGGACTATGTAGGTTAGGTAGCGGGCACTTGGACTATCTATGCTATTAACGGGCACTTGGACTATGTAGGTAACCTAGCGGGCACTTGGACAGTCTAGGTTACATAGCGGGCACTTTGACTATCTAGGTTAACGAACGGGCACTTGGGCTATCTAGGTTAGGTAACGGGCATTTGGACTATCTAGGTTACTTAGCGGGAACTTGGACAATGTAGGTTACCTAGGGGGAACTTGGACTATCTAGGTTACCTAACGGGACCTTGGACTATCTCGGTTACATAGCGGGTACTTGGAGTATGTAGGTTACCTAGCGGGCCTTTGGACTATGTAGGTTACCTTGCGGGCACTTGGACTATCTAGGTAAACTAGCAGATTCTGGACTATGTAGATTAACTAGCGGGCATTTGGACAATGCAGGTTCCCTTGCGGGCACTTTGACTATGTAGGTTCCCTAGCTGGCACTTGGACTATATATGTTCCCTACGGGTCTTTGGACTATCTAAGTTCCCTAACAGGCACTTGGAATATGTAGGTTCCCTATCGGGCACTAGGATTATGTAAGTTCCCTAGCTGGCACTTGGACTATGTGGGTTTCCTGGCGGGCATTTGGACTATCTAGGTTACCTACCGGGCACTTGGACTCTATAGGTTCCCTAGCGGGCACTTGGATTATATAGGTTCCCTATCGGCCACTTGGACTATGTAGGTTAACTAAAGGGCATTTGGACTATGTAGGTAACCTTGCGGGCACTTGGACTATGTAGGTTCCCTATCGGGAACTTGGAGAATATAGGTTAACTAGGGGGCACAAGGACTATGTAGGTTACCTAGCGGGCCCTTGGAATATCTAGGTTACCTAGCGGGCATTTGGACTATGTAGGCTCCCGAGCGGTCATTTGGACTATATAGATTACCTAGCGGGCACTTAGAATTTGTAGGTTAACTAGCGGGCACTTGGACTATCTAGGTTACCTAGCGGGCACTAGGACTATCTAGGTTAATAAAAGTCACTTGGAGTATGTAGGTTCCCTAGCGGGCCCTTGGACTATGTGGGTTCCATAGCGGGCATTTGGACTATCTAGGTTACCTAACGGGCACTTGGACTATGTAGGTTCCCTAGCGGGCACTTGGATTATGTAGGTTCCCTATCGGTCACTTGGACTATGTAGGATAACTAGCGGGCATTTGGACTATGTAGGTTACCTAGCGGGCACTTGGACTATCTAGATTACCTAGGGGGAACCTGGACTATGGAGGTTAACTAGTGGGCACTTGGACTATCTAGGTAACCTAGCAGGCACTTGGACTATGTAGGTTAACTAGCGGGCACTTGGACTATCTAGGTTACCTAGCGGGCACTTGGGCTATGTACGTTACCTAGGGGGCACTTGGACTATGTACGTTTCCTAGCGGGTACTTGGACCATCTACGTTAACTAGCGGGCACTTGGTCTATGTAGGTTCCCTATTGGGCACTTGGACTAGATAGGTTCCCTAGGGGGCACTTGGTCTATCTAGGTTAACTAGCGGGCACTTGGAATATCTAGGTTAATAGCTGGTTCTTGGACTATGTAGATTAACTAGCAGGCTCTTGGACAATCTAGGTTAACTAGCGGGCACTTGCACAATGCAGGTTCCCTAGCGGGCACTTTGACTATGTAGGTTCCCTAGCGGGCACTTGGACTATATAGGTTCCCAACGGGCACTTGGACTATCTAGGTTCCCTAACGGGCACTTGGAATATGTAGGTTCCCTATCTGGCACTTAGACTATGTAGGTTAACTAGCGGGCATTTGGATGATCAATGTTAACTAGCGGGCACTTGGACTATCTTGGTTAATTAGCGGGCACTTGTACAATGCAGGTTCCCTAGCGGGCACTTTGACTATGTAGGTTCCCTAGCGGGCACTTGGACTATATAGGTTCCCTATGGACACTTGGACTATATAGGTTCCCTATGGGCACTTGGACTATCTAGGTTCCCTAACGGGCACTTGGAATATGTAGGTTCCCTCTCGGGCACTTGGACTATGTAAGTTCCCTAGCGGGCACTTGGACTATGTGGGTTTCATGGCGGGCATTTGGACTATCTAGGTTACCTACCGGGCACTTGGACTCTGTAGGTTCCCTAGCGGGCACTTGGACTATATAGGTTACCTAGCGGGCACTTGGAGTATCTACGTTAGCTAACAGGAACTTGGACTATCTAGGTTACTTAGCGGGCACTTTTCCTATGTAGGTTACCTAGCAGGCACTTGGACTATCTAAGTTAGCTAAAAGAAACTTGGACTATCTAGGTTACCTAGCGGGCACTAGGACTATGTAGGTTACCTACCGGGCACTTGGACTATGTAGGTTAACTAGCGGACACTTGGACGATCTAGGTTAACTAGCCGGCACTTGGAATATCTAGGTTAACTAGCGGGCACTTGGACTATCTAGGTTAACTAGCGGGTTCTTGAACTATGTAGGTTAACTAGCGGGTCCTTGGACTATGTAGGTTAACAAACGGGCACTTGGACGATCTAGGTTAACTAGCGGGCAATTGGACTATATTGTTTAACTAGCGGGCACTTGGACTATCTAGGTTAACTAGCGGGCACTTGGACGATGCAGGTTCCCTAAGGGGCACTTTGCCTATGTAGGTTCCCTAGCGGGAACTTGGACTATATAGGTTCCCTATGGGCACTTGGACTCTCTAGTTTCCCTAAAGGGCACTTGGATTATGTAGGTTCCCTAGCGGGCACTTGGACTATGTAGATTCCGTATCGGGCACTTGGACTATGTAGGTTATCTAGCAGGCCCTTGGACTCTCTAGATTACCTGGCGAGCACTTGGACGATTCAGGTTCCCTAGTGGGCACTTGGGCTGTCCAGGTTCCCTAATGGGCACTTGGACTGTGTAGGTTCCATAGGGGGTACTTGGACTATATAGGTTCCCTATTGGGCACTTGGACTATGTAGGTTTGTATCGGGCATTGGGACTATGTAGGTTAACTACTGGGCACTTGGATATCTAGGTTACCTAGCGGGCACTTGCTCTATTTACATACCCTAGCTGGCACTTGGACTATGTAGGTTACCTAGCGGGCCCTTGGACTATCTAGGTTAGCTAGCGGTGACTTGAACTATGTAGGTTAACTAGTGGGCCCTTTGACTATCTAGGTTAGCTAACTGGCACTTGGACAATATAGGTTAATTAGCCCGTACTTGGACTATGTAGGTCAACTAACGGGCCCTTGGACTATCTAGGTTAGCTAAGGGGCACTTGGATTATGTAGGTTAACTAGCGGGCACTTGGAAAATGTAGGTTAACTAGCGGACACTTGGACGATCTAGGTTAACTAGCGGGCCCTTTCACTATGTAGGTTAACTAGCGGTCCCTTGGACTATGTAGGTTAACTAGCGGGCACTTGGACGATCTAGGTTAACTAGCGGGCACTTGGACTATGTTGGTTAGCTAGCGGGCACTTAAACTATGTAGGTTAACTAGTGGGCCCTTAGACTATCTAGGTTAGCTAGCGGGCACTTGGACTATGTAGGTTAAAGAGCGGGTATTTCGACTATGTAGGTGCCCTAGCGGGCATTTGGACTATATAGATTACCTGGAGGGCACTTGGACATTGTAGGTTACATAGCGGGCACTTGGACTATCTAGGTTACCTAGCGTGCACTTGAACTATCTACGTTACCTAGCGGGTACTTGGACTATCTAGGTTAACTAGCGGGCACTTGGACTATCTAGGTTAACTAACGGGCACTTGGACTATGTAAGTTTCCTAGCGGGCACTTGGATTACGTAGGTTCCCTATCAGGCACTTGGACTATGTAGGTTACTAGCGGGCATTTGGACTATGTAGGTTACCTAACGGGCACTTGGACTATCTAGGTTATGTAACGGGCACTTGGACTATCTAGGTTTCCTAGTGGGAACTTGGACTATGTAGGTTACCTATCGGGCACTTTGACTATCTTGGTTATTTAGCGGGCACTTGGACTATGTAGGTTAACTAGCGGACACTTGGACGAACTAGGTTAAGGAGCGGGTCCTTGGACTATGTAGGTTACCTAGCGGGCACATGGACTATCTAGGTTAGCTAACAGGAACTTGGACTATCTAGGTTACCTAGAAGGCACTTTGACTATTTAGGTCACCTAGAGGGCACTTGGACTATCTAGGTTACCTAACGGGCACTTGGACTATGCAGGTAACCTAGCGGGCAGTTGGACTGTCTAGTTTACCTAGCGGCGACATGGATTTCTAGGTTAACGAACGGGCACTTGGACTATGTAGGTTGCCTACCGGCACTTGGACGATCTATGTTAGGTAACGGGCACTAGGACTATCCAGGTTACCTAGCGGGAACTAGGACTATGTAGGTAACCTAGCGGGCACTTGGACTATCTAGGTTAACTAGCGGGGACTAGGACTATCAAAGTTAACAAGTGAGCCCTTGGACTATGTAGGCTAATTAGCGGGCCCTTGGACTATCTAGGTTACCTAGCGGGCACTTGGACTATATAGGTTACCTAGCGGGCACTTGGACTATGTAGGTTACCTAGTGGGCACTTGGACTATCTAGGTTAACGAACGGGCACTTGGAATATGCAGGTAACCTAGCGGGCACTTGGACTGTCTAGGTTACCTAGCGGGCACTTGGACTTCTAGGTTAACGAACGGGCACTTGGACTATGTAGGTTGCTTAGCGGGCACTTGGACTATCTAGGTTACGTAAGGGGCACTTTGAGTATCTAGGTTACCTAGTGGGCACTTGGACTATCTAGGTTACCTAACGGGCACTTTGACTATCTAGGTTACATAGCGGGCACTTGGACTATGTAGGTTAACTAGCGAGCACTTGGACTATCTAGGTTAACTGGCGGACCTTGGACTACGTAGGTTAACTAGCGTGCACTTGGACTATCTAGTTTAACTAGCGGGCACTTGGATGCTCAATGTTAACTACCGGTCACTTGGACTATCTAGGTTAGCTAACGGGCACTTGGACTAAGTACGTCCCCTAGTGGGCTCTTGGACACTCTAGGTTAACTAACGGGCAGTAGGACTATCTAGGTTAACTAGCGGACACTTGGACTCTCTAGGTTACCTAGCTGGCACTAAGACTATGAAGGTTCCCTAGCGGGCACTAGGATTATCTAGGTTACCTAGCGGGCACTTGGACTATGTAGGTTAACTAGAGGGCATTTGGACTATGTAGGTTACCTAGCAGGCACTTGGACTATATAGGTTCCCTATCGGGCACTTGGAAAATGTAGGTTAACTAGGGGGCACTAGGACTATGTAGGTTACCTAGCGGGCCCATAGACTATCTAGGTTACCTAGCGGGCATTTGGACTATATAGGCTCCCTAGCGTTTATTTGGACTATAAAGATTATTTAGCGGGCACTTAGACTTTGTAGGTTACCTAGCGGGTACTTGGACTATCTAGATTACCTAGCAGGCACTTGAACTATCTACGTTATCTAGCGTGTACTTGGAGTATGTAGGTTACCTACCGGGCTGTTGGACAATCTAGGTTACCTAGCGGGCACTTGGACTATCTAGGTTAACTAACGGGCACTTGGATTATGTAGGTTCCCTAGCGGGCACTTGGATTATGTAGGTTGCGTATCGGGCACTTGGACTATGTAGGTTAACTAGCGGGCATTTGGACCATGTAGGTTACCTAGCGGGCACTTTGACTATGTAGGTTCCCTATCGGGCACTTGGAGAATGTAGGTTAACTAGGGGGCACTAGGACAATGTAGGTTACCTAGCGGGCCCTTGGACTATCTAGGTTACCTAGGGGGAACCTGGACTATGTAGGTTAACTAGTGGGCACATGGACTATCAAGGTTACCTAGCAGGCACTTGGACTATGTACGTTCCCAAGCAGGCCCTTCGACTATCTACGTTAACTAGCGGGCACTTAGACTATGTACGTTACCTAGTGGGCACTTGGAGTATGTACGTTTCCTAGCGGGTACTTGGACTAGATAGGTTCCCTAGCAGGCACTTGGTCTATCTAGGTTAACTAGCGGGCACTTGGACTATCTAGGTTAACTAGCGGACATTTGGACTATTAGGGCCCCTAGCGGGCATGTGGATTATATTGGTTACCTAGCGGGCACTTGGACTATGTAGGTTAGGTAACGGGCACTTGGACTATCTAGGTTACCTAGCGGGAACTTGGACTATGTAGGTTACCTATCGGGCACTTGGACTATCTAGGTTCCTTAGTGGGCACTTGGAATATGTAGGTTACCTAGCGGGCCCTTGGACTATGTAGGTTACCTTGCGGGCACTTGGATGATCTAGGTTAACGAACGTGCACTTGGACTATGTAGGTAATCTAGAGGGCATTTGGACAGTCTAGGTTACCCCGCGGGCACTTGGACTATCTAGGTTAAGGAATGGGCACTTGGACTATGTAGGTTACCTAGCAGGCACTTGGACTATCTAGGTTAGCTAAGAGGAACTTGGAATATCTAGGTTACCTAGCGGGCACTTGGATTATGTAGGTTACCTTGCGGGCACTTGGACTATCTAGGTTACCTAACGGGAACTTGGACTATGTAGGTTAACTAGGGGACTCTTGGACGATCTAGGTTAACTAGCGGGCACTTGGAATATCTAGGTTAACTAGCGGGCCCTTGGACTATATAGGTTATCTAGCGGGCACTTGGACAATCTAGGTAAACTAGCGGGTTCTGGACTATGTAGGTTAACTAGCGGGCACTTGGACAATGCAGGTTCCCTAGTGGGCACTTTGACTATGTAGGTTCCCTAGCGGGCACTTGGACTATATATGTTCCCTACGGGCACTTGGACTATCTAAGTTCCCTAACAGGCACTTGGAATATGTAGGTTCCCTATCGGGCACTTGGACTATGTAGGTTCCCTATCGGGCACTTGGACTATGTAGGTTCCCTATCGGGCACTTGGACTATCTAGGTTAACTAGCGGGCACTTGGACGATCTAGGTTAACTAGCAGGCCCTGGGCTATGTACGTTAACTAGCGGGCACTTGGACTATGTAGGTTAACTAGCAGGCCCTTGAACTATCAGGTTAACCAGCGGTCACATAGACTATGTAGGTAACCTAGCGGGAACTTGGACTGTCTAGGTTACCTAGTGGGCACTTTGACTATCTAGGATAACAAACGGGCACTTGGACTATGTACGTCCCCTAGCGGGCACTTGGAATATCTAGGTTAACTAGAGGGCACTTGGACTATGTAGGTTAACTAGCGGGCACTTGGACTATCTAGATTAACTAGCGGGCACTTGGATGATGCAGGTTCCCTAGCGGGCACTTGGACTATCTAGGTTCCCTAACGGGCACTTGGACTATGTAGGTTCCCTAGCGGACACTTAGACTATGTAAGACCCTTAGCGGGCGCTTGGACTATGTAGGTTCCCTATTGCGCACTTGGACTATGTAGGTTAACTTGCGGACCCTTGGACTATGTAGGTTAACTAGCGAGCACTTAGACTATCTAGGTTACCTAGCAGGCACTTGGACTATGTAGGTTAAAGAGCGGGTATTTCGAATATGTAGGTGCCCTAGCGGGCATTTGGACTATATAGATTACCTAGAGGGCACTTGGACATTGTAGGTTACATAGCGGGCACTTGGACTATCTAGGTTACCTAGCGTGCACTTGAACTATCTACGTTACCTAGCGGGTACTTGGACTATCTAGGTTAACTAGTGGGCACTTGGACTATCTAGGTTAACTAACGGGCACTTGGACTATGTAAGTTCCCTAGCGGGCACTTGGATTATGTAGGTTCCCTATCAGGCACTTGGACTATGTAGGTTACTAGCGGGCATTTGGACTATGTAGGTTACCTAACGGGCACTTGGACTGTCTAGGTTATGTAACGGGCACTTGGACTATCTAGGTTACCTAGTGGGAACTTGGACTATGTAGGTTACCTATCGGGCACTTTGACTATCTTGGTTATTTAGCGGGCACTTGGACTATGTAGGTTAACTAGCGGACACTTGGACGATCTAGGTTAACTAGCGGGCACTTGGACTATCTAGGTTAACTAACGGGCACTTGGACTATGTAAGTTCCCTAGCGGGCACTTGGATTATGTAGGTTCCCTATCAGGCACTTGGACTATGTAGGTTACTAGCGGGCATTTGGACTATGTAGGTAACCTAACGGGCACTTGGACTGTCTAGGTTATGTAACGGGCACTTGGACTATCTAGGTTACCTAGTGGGAACTTGGACTATGTAGGTTACCTATCGGGCACTTTTACTATCTTGGTTATTTAGCGGGCACTTGGACTATGTAGGTTAACTAGCGGACACTTGGACGAACTAGGTTAAGGAGCGGGTCCTTGGACTATGTAGGTTACCTAGCGGGCACATGGACTATCTAGGTTAGCTAACAGGAACTTGGACTATCTAGGTTACCTAGAAGGCACTTTGACTATTTAGGTCACCTAGCGGGCACTTGGACTATCTAGGTTACCTAACGGGCACTTGGACTATGCAGGTAACCTAGCGGGCAGTTGGACTGTCTAGTTTACCTAGCGGCGACATGGATTTCTAGGTTAACGAACGGGCACTTGGACTATGTAGGTTGCCTAGCGGGCACTTGGACGATCTATGTTAGGTAACGGGCACTAGGACTATCCAGGTTACCTAGCGGGAACTAGGACTATGTAGGTAACCTAGCGGGCACTTGGACTATCTAGGTTTCTTAACGGGCACTTGGACGATCTAGGTTAACTAGCGGGCACTTGGACTATTTAGGTTAACTAGCGGGCACTTGGACTATCTAAGTTAACTAGCGGGCACTTGGGCGATGCAGGTTCTCTAGCGGGCACTTGGACTATCTAGGTTGCCTAACGGGCACTTGGACTATGTAGGTTCCCTAGCGGGCACTTGGACTATGTAAGTCCCTTAGCGGGCACTTGGACTATGTTGGTTTCCTATCTGGCTCTTGGACCATGGTGGTTAACTAGCGGGCCCTTGGACTATGTAGGTTAAATAGCGGGCACTTAGACTATCTAGGTTACCTAGCGGGCACATGGACTATGTACGTCCCCTAGTGGGCACTTGGACTATCTAAGTTACTTAGCGGGCACTTGGACTATGTAGGTTAACTAGAGGGCACTGGGACTATGTAGGTTATCTAGCAGACACTTGGACGATCTAGGTTAACTAGTGGGCCCTTGCACTATGTAGGTTAACTAGCGGGTCCTTGTATTATGTAGGTTTACTAGCAGGCACTTGGACTATCTAGGTTAACTAGCGGGCACTTGGACTATGTAGTTTCCCTAGCGGGCATTTGGACTATTTAGGTTACCTAGCGGGTAATTGGACTATGTAGGTTGCCTAGCGGGCACTTGGATTATGTAGGTTCACTATCGGGCACTTGGACTATGTAGGTTAACTAGCGGGCACTTGGATTGTCAAGGTTACCTAGTGGGCACTTTGAAGATCTAGGTTAGCAAACGGGCACTTGGAATATGTAGGTTACCTAGCAGGCACTTGGACTGTCTAGGTTACTTAGCGGGCACTTGGACTATCTAGGTTAACGAACGGGCACTTGGACTATGTGGTTACCTAGCGTGCACTTGGACTATCTATGTTAGCTAACGGGCACTTGGACTATCTAAGTTACCTAGCGGGCACTTGGAATATGTAGGTTACCTAGCAGGCACTTGGACTGTCTAGGTTTCCTAGCGGGCACTTGGACTATCTAGGTTAACGAACGGGCACTTGGACTATGTGGTTACCTAGCGGGCACTTGGACTATCTCTGTTAGCTAATGGGCACTTGAACTATCTAAGTTGGCTAGCGGGCACTTGGACTACGTAGGTTCCCTAGAGGGCACTTGGACTCTGTATGTTCCCTAGCGGGCACTTGGACTATGTATGTTCCCTATGGACACTTGAACTATGTAAGTTAACTACCGGGCACTTGGACTATGTAGGTTAACAAGCGGGCCCTTGGACTATCTAGGTTACCTAGCGGGCACTTGGACTATGTAGATTTACTAGCGGCATTTGGACTATCTACGTTAACTAGCGGGCCCTTGGACTATGTAGATTCCCTAGCGGGCATTTGGACTATATAGATATACTAGCGGGCACTTAGACTTTGTAGGTTACCTAGAGGACACTTGGACTATCTAGGTTACCTAGCTGGCACTTGACCTATCTTCGTTACCTAACGGGCACTTGGACTATGTAGGTTCCCTAGCGGGCATTTGGATTATGTATGTTCCCTATCGGGCACTTGGACTATGTAGGGTACCTAGCGGGCACTTGGAGAATGTAGGTTAACTAGGGGGCACTAGGACTGTGTAAGTTTCCTAGCGGGCCCTTGGACTACCTAGGTTACCGAGCGGGCATTTGGACTATGTATGCTCCCTAGTGGTCATTTGGACTATATAGATTACCTAGCGGGCACTTAGACTTTGTAGGTTACCTAGTGGGCACTTAGACTATCTAGGTTACCTAGCTGGCACTTGAACTATCTTCGTTACCTAGCGGGTACTTGGAGTATGTATGTTACCTACCGGGCTGTTGGACTATCTAGGTTACCTAGCGGGCACTGGGACTATCTAGGTTAACTAACGGGCACTTGGACTATGTAGGTTCCCTAGCGGGCCCATGGACTATTTAAGTTCCCTAGCGGGCACTTGGACTATGTGAATTCCCTAGCGGGCATTTCTACTATCTAGGTTACCTAACGGGCACTTGGACAATTTAGGTTCCCTAGCGGGCACTTGGATTATGTAGGTTGCCTATCGGGCACTTGTACTATGTAGGTTAACTAGCGGGCATTTGGACTATGTAGGTTACCTAGCAGGCACTTGGACTATGTAGGTTCCCTATCGGGCATTTTGACTATGTAGGTTACCTAGCGGGCCCTTGGACTATCTAGGTTACCTAGGGGGAACCTGGATTATGTAGGTTAACTAGTGGGCACTTGGACTACCTAGGTTACCTTGCAGGCACTTGGACTATCTAGGTTGCCTAGCGGGCACTTGGACTATGTACGTTCCCTAGCGGGCACTTGGACTATCTATGTTACCTAGCGGGCACTTGGACTATGTACGTTACCTAGCGGGTACTTGGACTAGATAGGTTCCCTAGCGGGCACTTGGTCTGTCAAGGTTAACTATCGGGCACTTGGACTATCTAGGTTAACTAGCGAGCACTTGGACTATCTAGGTTAACTAGCGAGCATTTGGACTATTAGGGCCCCTAGCAAGCATTTGGACTATATTGGTTACCTAGCTGTCATTTGGACTATGTAGGTTAACGAACGGGCACTTGGACTATGTAGGTAACCTAGTGGTCACTTGAACTGTCTAGGTTACCTCGCGGGCCCTTGGATGATGTAGGTTAACTAGCGGGCCCTTGGACTATGTAGGTTAACTAGCGGGCCCTTGGACTATGTAGGTTACCTAGCGGGCACTTGGACGATCTTGGTAAACTTGCGGGTACTTGGACAATGTAGGTTAACTAGCAGGCCCTTGGACTATGTAGATTAACTAGCGGCACTTGGACTATCTATGTTAACTAGCGGGCCCTTGGACTATGTAGATTCCCTAGCGGGCACTTGGACTATGTATGATCCAGCGCGGGCACTTGGACTATGTAGGTTCCCTAGCAGGCACTTGGACTATGTAGGTTCTAGAGCGGGCACTTGGACTAACTAGATTCCCGAGCGGGCTCATGTATTATGTAGATTAACTAGCGGACACTTGGACGATCTAGGTTAACTAGTGGGTACTTGGACTATGTAGGTTAACTAGCGGGCCCTTGAAGTATGTAGATTAACTAGCGGAACTTGGACTATCTACATTATTTAGCTGGCCCTTGGACTATGTAGATTCCCTAGCGGGCACTTGGACTCTGTATGTACCCTAGCGGGCACGTGGACTATGTATGTTCCCTATGGACACTTGAACTATGTAAGTTAACTACCGGGCACTTGGACTATGTAGGTTAACTAGCTGGCCCCTGGACTATCTAGGTTACCTAGCAGGCACTTGGACTATGTAGGTAACGTAGCGGACACTTGGACAGTCTAGGTTACCTAACGGGCACTTGGACTAAGTACGTCCCCTGGTGGGAATTTGGACACTCTAGGTTATCTAACGGGCACTAGGACTATCTAGGTTAACTAGCGGGGACTAGGACTATCAAAGTTAACAAGTGAGCCCTTGGACTATGTAGGCTAACTAGCGGGCCCTTGGACTATCTAGGTTGCTAGCGGGCACTTGGACTATATAGGTTACCTAGCGGGCACTTGGATTATGTAGGTTACCTAGTGGGCACTTGGACTATCTAGGTTAACGAACGGGCACTTGGAATATGCAGGTAACCTAGCGGGCACATGGACTGTCTAGGTTACCTAGCAGGCACTTGGACTTCTAGGTTAACGAACGGACACTTGGACTATGTAGGTTGCTTAGCGGGCACTTGGACTATCTAGGTTAGGTAAGGGGCACTTTGAGTATCTAGGTTACCTAGCGGGCACTTTGACTATCTAGGTTACATAGCGGGCACTTGGGCTATGTAGGTTAACTAGCGAGCACTTGGACTATCTAGGTAAACTAGCGGACCTTGGACTACGTAGGTTAACTAGCGTGCACTTGGACTATCTAGTTTAACTAGCGGGCACCTGGATGCTCAATGTTAACTAGCGGTCACTTGGACTATCTAGGTTAGCTAACGGGCACTTGGACTAAGTACGTCCCCTAGTGGGCACTTGGACACTCTAGGTTAACTAACGGGCAGTAGGACTATCTAGGTTAACTAGCGAACACTTGGACTATCTAGGTTACCTAGCTGGCACTAAGACTATGAAGGTTCCCTAGCGGGCACTAGGATTATCTAGGTTACCTAGCGGGCACTTGGACTATGTAGGTTAACTAGAGGGCATTTGGACTATGTAGGTTACCTAGCAGGCACTTGGACTATATAGGTTCCCTATCGGGCAGTTGGAAAATGTAGGTTAACTAGGGGGCACTAGGACTATGTAGGTTACCTAGCGGGCCCATAGACTATCTAGGTTACCTAGCGGGCATTTGGACTATATAGGCTCCCTAGCGTTTATTTGGACTATAAAGATTATTTAGCGGGCACTTAGACTTTGTAGGTTACCAAGTGGGTACTTGGACTATCTAGGTTACCTAGCAGGCACTTGAACTATCTACGTTACCTAGCGTGTACTTGGAGTATGTAGGTTACCTACCGGGCTGTTGGACAATCTAGGTTACCTAGCGGGCACTTGGACTATCTAGGTTAACTAACGGGCACTTGGACTATGTAGGTTCCCTAGCGGGCACTTGGACTATGTAGGTTAACTAGCGGGCATTTGGAACATGTTGGTTACCTAGCGGGCACTTGGACTATGTAGGTTCCCTATCGGCACTTGGAGAATGTAGGTTAACTAGGGGGCACTAGGACAATGTAGGTTACCTAGCGGGCCCTTGGACTATCTAGGTTACCTAGGGGGAACCTGGAATATGTAGGTTAACTAGTGGGCACTTGGACTATCTAGGTTACCTAGCAGGCACTTGGATTATGTACGTTCCCAAGCAGGCCCTTGGACTATCTACGTTACCTAGCGGGCACTTAGACTATGTACGTTACCTAGCGGGCACTTGGAGTATGTACGTTTCCTAGCGGGTACTTGGACTAGATAGGTTCCCTAGCGGGCACTTGGTCTATCTAGGTTACCTAGCGGGTACTTGGACTATGTAGGTTACCTAGGGGGAACTTGGACTATCTAGGTTACCTAACGGGCACTTGGACTATGCAGGATACCTAGTGGGCCCTTGGACTATATAGGTTAACGAACGGGCACTTGGACTATGTAGGTTACCTAGCAGGCACTTGCACTGTCTAGGTTACCTATCGGGCACTTGGACTATCTAGGTTAACGTACGGGCACTTAGAATATCTAGGTTAACTAGCGGGCCCTTGCACTATGGAGGTTATCTAGCGGGCACTTGGACTATCTAGGTAAACTAGCGGGTTCTGGAGTATGTAGGTTAACTAGCGGGCACTTGGACAATGCAGCTTCCCTAGTTGGCACTTTGACTATGTAGGTTCCCTAGCGGGCACTTGGACTATATATGTTCCCTACGGGCACTAGGACAATCTAGGTTCCCTAACAGGCACTTGGAATATGTAGGTTCCCTATCGGGCACTTGGACTATGTAGGTTCTTCAGGGGGCACTTGGACTATGTAGGTTCCCTATCGGGCACTTGGACTATGTAGGATCCTCAGCGGGCACTTGGACTATGTAGGTTAACTAGCGGGCACTTGGACAATCTAGGTTAACTAACAGGCCCTGGGCTATGTAGGTTAACTAGCGGGTACTTGGACTATGTAGGTTAAGTAGCAGGCACTTGAACTACCAGGTTAACTAGCGGTCACTTGGACTATGTAGGTAACCTAGCGGGAACTTGTACTGTCTAGGTTACCTAGTGGGCACTTGGACTATCTAGGATAACAAACGGGCACTTGGACTATGTATGTCCCCTAGCGGACACTTGGACTATCTAGGTTAAGTAGAGGACCATGGACTATGTAGGTTAACTAGTGGGCACTTGGACTATCTAGATTAACTAGCGGGCACTTGGATGATGCAAGTTCCCTAGCGGGCACTTGGACTATCTAGGTTCCCTAACGGGCACTTGGACTATGTAGGTTCCCTAGCGGGCACTTAGACTATGTACGTCCCTTAGCGGGCACTTGGACTATGTAGGTTCCCTATCGCGCACTTGGACTATGTAGGTTAACTTGCGGGCCCTTGGACTATGTAGGTTAACTAGCGGGCACTTATACTATCTAGGTTACCTAGCGGGCACTTGGACTATGTACGTCCCCTACTGGGCACTTGGACTATCTAGGATAACTAACGGGCACTTAGACTATCTAGGTTAACATACGGGCACTTGGACTATCTAGGTTAACTAGCGGGCACTTGGACTATGTAGGTTACCTAGCAGGCACTTGGACTATCTAGGTTACCTAACGGGCACTTGGACTATGCAGGATACCTAGTGGGCCCTTGGACTATATAGGTTAACGAACGGGCACTTGGACTATGTAGGTTATCTAGCAGGCACTTGCACTGTCTAGGTTACCTATCGGGCACTTGGACTATCTAGGTTAACGTACGGGCACTTGGACTATCTAGGTTACCTAGCGGGCACTTAGACTATCTAGGTTACCTAGCGGGCACTTGGACTATGTACGTCCCCTAGTGGGCACTTGGACTATCTAGGAAACTAACGGGCACTAGGACTATCTAGGTTAACTAGCGGGCACTTGGTGTATCTAGGTTACCTAGCGGGCACTTGGACTATGTACGTCCCCTAGTGGGCACTTGGACTATCTAGGAAACTAACGGGCACTAGGACTATCTAGGTTAACTAGCGGGCACTTGGTGTATCTAGGTTACCTAGTGGGCACTTGGACTATGTAGGTAACCTTGCGGGCACTGGACAGTCTAGGGTACCTAGCGGGCACTTGGACTGTCTAGGTTAGCTAACAGGAAATTGGAATATCTAGGTTAACTTGCGGGCCCTTGGACTATGTAGGTTAACTAGCGGGCACTTGGACTATCTAGGTTAAGTATCGGACCTTGGACTATGTAGGTTAACAAGCGGGCCCTTGGATTATGTAGGTTAACTAGCGGGCACTTGGACGATCTAGGTTAACTAGCGGGCACTTGGACTATCTAGGTTAACTAGCAGGCACTTTGACTATCTAGATTAACTACCGGGCAATTGGATGATGCAGGTTCCCTAGCGGGCACTTGGACTATCTAAGTTCCCTAACGGGCACTTGGACTATGTAGGTTCCTTAGCGGGCACTTGGACTATGTACGTCCCTTAGCGGGCACTTGGACTATGTAGGTTAACTAGCGTGCCCTTGGACTATGTAGGTTAACTAGACGGCGCTTAGACTATCTAGGTTACCTAGCGGGCAGTTGGATTATGTACGTTCCCTAGCGGGCACTAGGACTATCTAGGTTAACTAGAGGGCCCTTGGTCTATCTAGGTTAACTAGCGGGCACTTGGACTATCTAGATTAAGTAGCGGACCTTGGACTTTGTAGGTTAACAAGCGGGCCCTTGGACTATGTAGGTTAACTAGCGGGCACTTGGACGATCTAGGTTAACTAGCGGGCACTTGGACTATCTAGGTTAACAAGAGGGCACTTGGACTATGTATGTCCCCTAGCGGGCACTTGGACTATCTAGGTTAACTAGAGGCCACTTGGAATATCTAGGTTAACTAGAGGGCACTTGGACTATGTAGGTTAACTAGGGGGCACTTGGACTATCTAGGTTAAGTAGCGGACCTTGGACTATGTAGGTTAACTAGTGGGCACTTGGACTATCTAGATTAACTAGCGGGCACTTGGATTATGCAGGTTCCCTAGCGGGCACTTGGACTATCTAGGTTCCCTAACGGGCACTTGGACTATGTAGGTTCCCTAGCGGGCACTTAGACTATGTACGTCCCTTAGCGGGCACTTGGACTATGTAGGTTCCCTATCGCGCACTTGGACTATGTAGGTTAACTTGCGGGTCCTTGGACTATGTAGGTTAACTAGCGGGCACTTAGACTATCTAGGTTACCTAGCGGGCACTTGGACTATGTACGTCCCCTACTGGGCACTTGGACTATCTAGGATAACTAACGGGCACTTAGACTATCTAGGTTAACATACGGGCACTTGGACTATCTAGGTTACCTAGCGGGCACTTGGACTATGTAGGTTACCTAACAGGCACTTGGACTATGCAGGATACCTAGTGGGCCCTTAGACTATATAGGTTAACGAACGGGCACTTGGACTAGGCAGGTTACATAGCAGGCACTTGCACTTTCTAGGTTACCTATCGGGCACTTGGACTATCTAGGTTAACGTACGGGCACTTGGACTATCTAGGTTACCTAGCGGGCACTTGGACTATGTACGTCCCCTAGTGGGCACTTGGACTATCTAGGATAACTAACGGGCACTAGGACTATCTAGGTTAACTAGCGGGCACTTGGTGTATCTAGGTTACATAGCGGGCACTTGGAGTATGTAGGTAACCTGGCGGGCACTGGACAGTCTAGGGTACCTAGCGGGCACTTGGACTGTCTAGGTTAGCTAACAGGAAATTGGAATATCTAGGTTACCTTGCGGGCCCTTGGACTATGTAGGTTAACTAGCGGGCACTTGGACTATCTAGGTTAACTTGCGGGTTCTTAGACTATGTAGGTTAACTAGCGGGCCCTTGGACTATGTAGGTTAACTAGCGGGCACTTGGACTATCTAGGTTAAGTACCGGACCTTGGACTATGTAGGTTAACAAACGGGCACTTGGATTATGTAGGTTAACTAGCGGGCACTTGGACGATCTAGGTTAACTAGCGGGCACTTGGACTATCTAGGTTAACTAGCAGGCACTTTGACTATCTAGATTAACTACCGGGCAATTGGATGATGCAGGTTCCCTAGCGGGCACTTGGACTATGTAGGTTCCTTAGCGGGCACTTGGACTATGTACGTCCCTTAGCGGGCACTTGGACTATGTAGGTTAACTAGCTGGCCCCTGGACTATCTAGGTTACCTAGCAGGCACTTGGACTATGTAGGTAACGTAGCGGACACTTGGACAGTCTAGGTTACCTAACGGGCACTTGGACTAAGTACGTCCCCTGGTGGGAATTTGGACACTCTAGGTTATCTAACGGGCACTAGGACTATCTAGGTTAACTAGCGGGGACTAGGACTATCAAAGTTAACAAGTGAGCCCTTGGACTATGTAGGCTAACTAGCGGGCCCTTGGACTATCTAGGTTGCCTAGCGGGCACTTGGACTATATAGGTTACCTAGCGGGCACTTGGATTATGTAGGTTACCTAGTGGGCACTTGGACTATCTAGGTTAACGAACGGGCACTTGGAATATGCAGGTAACCTAGCGGGCACATGGACTGTCTAGGTTACCTAGCAGGCACTTGGACTTCTAGGTTAACGAACGGACACTTGGACTATGTAGGTTGCTTAGCGGGCACTTGGACTATCTAGGTTAGGTAAGGGGCACTTTGAGTATCTAGGTTACCTAGCGGGCACTTTGACTATCTAGGTTACATAGCGGGCACTTGGGCTATGTAGGTTAACTAGCGAGCACTTGGACTATCTAGGTAAACTAGCGGACCTTGGACTACGTAGGTTAACTAGCGTGCACTTGGACTATCTAGTTTAACTAGCGGGCACCTGGATGCTCAATGTTAACTAGCGGTCACTTGGACTATCTAGGTTAGCTAACGGGCACTTGGACTAAGTACGTCCCCTAGTGGGCACTTGGACACTCTAGGTTAACTAACGGGCAGTAGGACTATCTAGGTTAACTAGCGAACACTTGGACTATCTAGGTTACCTAGCTGGCACTAAGACTATGAAGGTTCCCTAGCGGGCACTAGGATTATCTAGGTTACCTAGCGGGCACTTGGACTATGTAGGTTAACTAGAGGGCATTTGGACTATGTAGGTTACCTAGCAGGCACTTGGACTATATAGGTTCCCTATCGGGCAGTTGGAAAATGTAGGTTAACTAGGGGGCACTAGGACTATGTAGGTTACCTAGCGGGCCCATAGACTATCTAGGTTACCTAGCGGGCATTTGGACTATATAGGCTCCCTAGCGTTTATTTGGACTATAAAGATTATTTAGCGGGCACTTAGACTTTGTAGGTTACCTAGTGGGTACTTGGACTATCTAGGTTACCTAGCAGGCACTTGAACTATCTACGTTACCTAGCGTGTACTTGGAGTATGTAGGTTACCTACCGGGCTGTTGGACAATCTAGGTTACCTAGCGGGCACTTGGACTATCTAGGTTAACTAACGGGCACTTGGACTATGTAGGTTCCCTAGCGGGCACTTGGACTATGTAGGTTAACTAGCGGGCATTTGGAACATGTTGGTTACCTAGCGGGCACTTGGACTATGTAGGTTCCCTATCGGCACTTGGAGAATGTAGGTTAACTAGGGGGCACTAGGACAATGTAGGTTACCTAGCGGGCCCTTGGACTATCTAGGTTACCTAGGGGGAACCTGGAATATGTAGGTTAACTAGTGGGCACTTGGACTATCTAGTTACCTAGCAGGCACTTGGATTATGTACGTTCCCAAGCAGGCCCTTGGACTATGTACGTTACCTAGCGGGCACTTAGACTATGTACGTTACCTAGCGGGCACTTGGAGTATGTACGTTTCCTAGCGGGTACTTGGACTAGATAGGTTCCCTAGCGGGCACTTGGTCTATCTAGGTTACCTAGCGGGTACTTGGACTATGTAGGTTACCTAGGGGGAACTTGGACTATCTAGGTTACCTAACGGGCACTTGGACTATGCAGGATACCTAGTGGGCCCTTGGACTATATAGGTTAACGAACGGGCACTTGGACTATGTAGGTTACCTAGCAGGCACTTGCACTGTCTAGGTTACCTATCGGGCACTTGGACTATCTAGGTTAACGTACGGGCACTTAGAATATCTAGGTTAACTAGCGGGCCCTTGCACTATGGAGGTTATCTAGCGGGCACTTGGACTATCTAGGTAAACTAGCGGGTTCTGGAGTATGTAGGTTAACTAGCGGGCACTTGGACAATGCAGCTTCCCTAGTTGGCACTTTGACTATGTAGGTTCCCTAGCGGGCACTTGGACTATATATGTTCCCTACGGGCACTAGGACAATCTAGGTTCCCTAACAGGCACTTGGAATATGTAGGTTCCCTATCGGGCACTTGGACTATGTAGGTTCTTCAGGGGGCACTTGGACTATGTAGGTTCCCTATCGGGCACTTGGACTATGTAGGATCCTCAGCGGGCACTTGGACTATGTAGGTTAACTAGCGGGCACTTGGACAATCTAGGTTAACTAACAGGCCCTGGGCTATGTAGGTTAACTAGCGGGTACTTGGACTATGTAGGTTAAGTAGCAGGCACTTGAACTACCAGGTTAACTAGCGGTCACTTGGACTATGTAGGTAACCTAGCGGGAACTTGTACTGTCTAGGTTACCTAGTGGGCACTTGGACTATCTAGGATAACAAACGGGCACTTGGACTATGTATGTCCCCTAGCGGACACTTGGACTATCTAGGTTAAGTAGAGGACCATGGACTATGTAGGTTAACTAGTGGGCACTTGGACTATCTAGATTAACTAGCGGGCACTTGGATGATGCAAGTTCCCTAGCGGGCACTTGGACTATCTAGGTTCCCTAACGGGCACTTGGACTATGTAGGTTCCCTAGCGGGCACTTAGACTATGTACGTCCCTTAGCGGGCACTTGGACTATGTAGGTTCCCTATCGCGCACTTGGACTATGTAGGTTAACTTGCGGGCCCTTGGACTATGTAGGTTAACTAGCGGGCACTTATACTATCTAGGTTACCTAGCGGGCACTTGGACTATGTACGTCCCCTACTGGGCACTTGGACTATCTAGGATAACTAACGGGCACTTAGACTATCTAGGTTAACATACGGGCACTTGGACTATCTAGGTTAACTAGCGGGCACTTGGACTATGTAGGTTACCTAGCAGGCACTTGGACTATCTAGGTTACCTAACGGGCACTTGGACTATGCAGGATACCTAGTGGGCCCTTGGACTATATAGGTTAACGAACGGGCACTTGGACTATGTAGGTTATCTAGCAGGCACTTGCACTGTCTAGGTTACCTATCGGGCACTTGGACTATCTAGGTTAACGTACGGGCACTTGGACTATCTAGGTTACCTAGCGGGCACTTAGACTATCTAGGTTACCTAGCGGGCACTTGGACTATGTACGTCCCCTAGTGGGCACTTGGACTATCTAGGAAACTAACGGGCACTAGGACTATCTAGGTTAACTAGCGGGCACTTGGTGTATCTAGGTTACCTAGCGGGCACTTGGACTATGTACGTCCCCTAGTGGGCACTTGGACTATCTAGGAAACTAACGGGCACTAGGACTATCTAGGTTAACTAGCGGGCACTTGGTGTATCTAGGTTACCTAGTGGGCACTTGGACTATGTAGGTAACCTTGCGGGCACTGGACAGTCTAGGGTACCTAGCGGGCACTTGGACTGTCTAGGTTAGCTAACAGGAAATTGGAATATCTAGGTTAACTTGCGGGCCCTTGGACTATGTAGGTTAACTAGCGGGCACTTGGACTATCTAGGTTAAGTATCGGACCTTGGACTATGTAGGTTAACAAGCGGGCCCTTGGATTATGTAGGTTAACTAGCGGGCACTTGGACGATCTAGGTTAACTAGCGGGCACTTGGACTATCTAGGTTAACTAGCAGGCACTTTGACTATCTAGATTAACTACCGGGCAATTGGATGATGCAGGTTCCCTAGCGGGCACTTGGACTATCTAAGTTCCCTAACGGGCACTTGGACTATGTAGGTTCCTTAGCGGGCACTTGGACTATGTACGTCCCTTAGCGGGCACTTGGACTATGTAGGTTAACTAGCGTGCCCTTGGACTATGTAGGTTAACTAGACGGCGCTTAGACTATCTAGGTTACCTAGCGGGCAGTTGGATTATGTACGTTCCCTAGCGGGCACTAGGACTATCTAGGTTAACTAGAGGGCCCTTGGTCTATCTAGGTTAACTAGCGGGCACTTGGACTATCTAGATTAAGTAGCGGACCTTGGACTTTGTAGGTTAACAAGCGGGCCCTTGGACTATGTAGGTTAACTAGCGGGCACTTGGACGATCTAGGTTAACTAGCGGGCACTTGGACTATCTAGGTTAACAAGAGGGCACTTGGACTATGTATGTCCCCTAGCGGGCACTTGGACTATCTAGGTTAACTAGAGGCCACTTGGAATATCTAGGTTAACTAGAGGGCACTTGGACTATGTAGGTTAACTAGGGGGCACTTGGACTATCTAGGTTAAGTAGCGGACCTTGGACTATGTAGGTTAACTAGTGGGCACTTGGACTATCTAAATTAACTAGCGGGCACTTGGATTATGCAGGTTCCCTAGCGGGCACTTGGACTATCTAGGTTCCCTAACGGGCACTTGGACTATGTAGGTTCCCTAGCGGGCACTTAGACTATGTACGTCCCTTAGCGGGCACTTGGACTATGTAAGGTTCCCTATCGCGCACTTGGACTATGTAGGTTAACTTGCGGGTCCTTGGACTATGTAGGTTAACTAGCGGGCACTTAGACTATCTAGGTTACCTAGCGGGCACTTGGACTATGTACGTCCCCTACTGGGCACTTGGACTATCTAGGATAACTAACGGGCACTTAGACTATCTAGGTTAACATACGGGCACTTGGACTATCTAGGTTACCTAGCGGGCACTTGGACTATGTAGGTTACCTAACAGGCACTTGGACTATGCAGGATACCTAGTGGGCCTTAGACTATATAGGTTAACGAACGGGCACTTGGACTAGGCAGGTTACATAGCAGGCACTTGCACTTTCTAGGTTACCTATCGGGCACTTGGACTATCTAGGTTAACGTACGGGCACTTGGACTATCTAGGTTACCTAGCGGGCACTTGGACTATGTACGTCCCCTAGTGGGCACTTGGACTATCTAGGATAACTAACGGGCACTAGGACTATCTAGGTTAACTAGCGGGCACTTGGTGTATCTAGGTTACATAGCGGGCACTTGGAGTATGTAGGTAACCTGGCGGGCACTGGACAGTCTAGGGTACCTAGCGGGCACTTGGACTGTCTAGGTTAGCTAACAGGAAATTGGAATATCTAGGTTACCTTGCGGGCCCTTGGACTATGTAGGTTAACTAGCGGGCACTTGGACTATCTAGGTTAACTTGCGGGTTCTTAGACTATGTAGGTTAACTAGCGGGCCCTTGGACTATGTAGGTTAACTAGCGGGCACTTGGACTATCTAGGTTAAGTACCGGACCTTGGACTATGTAGGTTAACAAACGGGCACTTGGATTATGTAGGTTAACTAGCGGGCACTTGGACGATCTAGGTTAACTAGCGGGCACTTGGACTATCTAGGTTAACTAGCAGGCACTTTGACTATCTAGATTAACTACCGGGCAATTGGATGATGCAGGTTCCCTAGCGGGCACTTGGACTATGTAGGTTCCTTAGCGGGCACTTGGACTATGTACGTCCCTTAGCGGGCACTTGGACTATGTAGGTTAACTAGCGTGCCCTTGGACTATGTAGGTTAACTAGACGGCGCTTAACTATCTAGGTTACCTAGCGGGCAGTTGGATTATGTACGTTCCCTAGCGGGCAGTTGGATTATGTACGTTCCCTAGCGGGTACTTGGACTATCTAGGTTAACTAGAGGGCCCTTGGTCTATCTAGGTTAAGTAGCGGACCTTGGACTTTGTGGGTTAACAAGCGGGCCCTTGGACTATGTAGGTTAACTAGCGGGCACTTGGACGATCTAGGTTAACTAGCGGACACTTGGACTATCTAGGTTAACTAGCGGGCACTTACACTATGTATGTTGCAGAGCGGGCACTTCGACTATGTAGGCTCCCTAGCAGGCACTTGGACTATGTAGGTTCCCTAGCGGGCACTTGGACTATGTAGGTTCCGTATCGGGCACTTGAACTATGTAGGTTAACTAGCGGGCATTTGGACCATGTAGGTTACCTAGCGGGCACTTTGACTATGTAGGTTCCCTATCAGGCACTTGGAGAATGTAGGTTAACTAGGGGGCACTAGGACAATGTAGGTTACCTAGCGGGCCCTTGGACTATCTAGGTTACCTAGGGGGAACCTGGACTATGTAGGTTAACTAGTGGGCACTTGGACTATCTAGGTTACCTAGCAGGCACGTGGACAATGTACATTTCCTAGCAGGCCCTTGGACTATGTACGTTACCTAGCGGGCATTTAGACTATGTACGTTACCTAGCGGGCACTTGGACTATGTATGTTTCCTAGCGGGTACTTGGACTAGATAGGTTCCCTAGCGGGCACTTGGTCTATCTAGGTTAACAAGCGGGCACTTGGACTATGTAGGTTAACTAGCGGACATTTGGACTATTAGTGCCCCCAGCGGGCATTTGGACTATATTGGTTACTAGCGGGCACTTGGACTATTATAGGTAACCTAGTGGTCACTTGAAATGTCTAGGTTACCTCGCGGGCACTTGGAATATGTAGGTTAACTAGCGGGCACTTGGGCTATCTAGGTTAACTAGCGGGCCATTGGACTATGTAGGTTATCTAGCGGGCCCTTGGACTATGTAGGTTAACTAGCGGGCCCTTGGACTATGTAGGATACGTAGTGGGCACTTGGACGATCTAGGTTAACTAGCGGGTACTTGGACTATGTAGGTTAACTAGCGGGACCTTGGACTATGTAGATTAACTAGCGGCACTTGGACTATCTACATTAACTAGCAGGCCCTTGGACTATGTAGATTCCCTGGCAGACACATGGACTATGTATGTTCCAGAGCGGGCACGTGGACTATGTAGGTTCCCTAGCAGCATTTGGACTATGTAGGTTCCAGAGCGGGCATTTGGGCTATCTTGGTTCCCTAGCGGGCACTTGTACTATGTAGGTTAATTAGCGGACACATGGACGATCTAGGTTAACTAGCGGGTACTTGGATTATGTAGGTTAACTAGCGGGCCCTTGAACTATGTAGATTAACTAGCGGCACTTGGACTATCTACATTAACTAACGGGTCCTTGGACTATGTCGATTGCCTAGCGAGCACTTGGACTATGTAGGTTCCTTAGCGGGCACTTGGACTCTGTATGTTCCCTACGGACACTTGAACTATGTAAGTTAACTACCGGGCACTTGGACTATGTAGGTTAACTAGCGGGCCCTTGGACTATCCAGGTTACCTAGCGGGCACTTGGACTATGTAGGTTAACTACCGGGCACTTGCATTATCTAGGTTACCGAACGGGCATTTGGACTATGTAGGTAACCTAGCGGGCACTTGGAGAGTCTAGGTTACCTAGCGGGCACTTGGACTTCTAGGTTAACGAACGGGCACTTGGACTATATATGTTGCATAGTGGGCAATTGGACTATCTAGGTTAGGTAACGGGCACAAGAACTATCTAGGTTACCTAGCTGGCACTTGAATATCTACGTTATAGCGGGTTCTTGGAGTATGTAGGTTACCTAGCGGGCTGTTGGACTATTAGGGCCCCTAGCGGGCATTTGGAATATATTGGTTACCTAGCGGGCACTTGGACTATGTAGGTTAACGAACGGCACTTGAACTATGTAGGTAACCTAGTGGTCACTTGAAATGTCTAGGTTACCTAGCGGGCACTTGGACTATGTAGGTTAACTAGCGGTCACTTGGACTATCTAGGTTAACTAGCGGGCCATTGGACTATGTAGGTTAACTAGCGGGCCCTTGGACTATGTAGGTTAACTAGCGGGCCCTTGGAATATGTAGGTTACATAGTGGGCACTTGGACGATCTAGGTTAACTAGCGGGTACTTGGACTATGTAGGTTAACTAGCGGGCCCTTGGACTATGTAGATTAACTAGCGGCACTTGGACTATCTACATTAACTAGCGGGCCCTTGGACTATGTAGATTCCCTGGCAGGCACTTGGACTATGTATGTTCCAGAGCGGGCACTTGGACTATGTAGGTTCCCTAGCAGTCCCTTGGACTATGTAGGTTCCACAACGGGCACTTGGACTATGTACGTTCCCTAGCGGGCACTTCGACTCTCTACGTTACCTAGTGGGCACTTGGAGTATGTAGGTTACCTAGCGGGCACTTGGACTATGCACGTTTCTAGCGGGCACTTGGACTATGTACGTTAACGAACGGGCACTTGGACTATCTAGGTTAACTAGCTGGCACTTGGACTATGTAGTTTCCCTAGCGGGCATTTGGACTATTTAGGTTACCTAGCATGCACTTGAACTATATAGGTTACCTAGCGGACACTTGGACTATCTAGGTTACCTAGCAGGCACTTTGACTATCTAGGTTAACTAACGGGCACTTGGACTATGTAGGTTGCCTAGCGGGCACTTGGATTATGTAGGTTCACTATCGGGCACTTGGACTATCTAGGTTACTTAGCTGGCACTTGAACTATCTACGTTACCTAGCGGGTACTTGGAGTATGTAGGTTACCTACCGGGCTGTTGGACTATCTAGGTTACCTAGCGGGCACTTGGACTATCTAGATTAACTAACGGGCACTTGGACTATGTAGGTTCCCTAGCGGGCACTTGGACTATGTAGGTCAACTAGCGGGCACTTGGATTATGTAGGTTCCCTATCGGGCACTTGGACTATGTAGGTTAATTAGAGGGCATTTGGACTATGTAGGTTACCTAGCGGGCACTTGGATTATCTAGGTTACCTAGCTGGCACTTGAACTATCTACGTTACCTAGCGGGTACTTGGACTATGAAGGTTCCCTAGCGGGCAGTAGTATTATCTGGGTTACCTATCGGGCACTTGGACTATGTAGGTTAACTAGAGGGCATTTGGACTATGTAGGTTACCTAGGGGGCACTTGGACTATGTAGGTTCGCTATCGGGCACTTGGAAATTTTAGGTTAACTAGGGGGCACTAGGACTATGTAGGTTACCTAGCGGGCCCTTAGACTATCTAGGTTACCTAGCGGGCATTTGGACTATGTAGGCTCCCTAGCGGTTATTTGGACTATATAGATTACTTAGCGGGCACTTAGACTTTGTAGGTTACCTAGCGGGCACTTGGACTATGTAGGTTAACTTGCGGGCACTTGGACTATCTAGGGTAACTAGAGGGCCATTGGACTCTGTAGGTTAACTAGCCGGCCCTTGGACTATGTAGGTTAAATAGTGGGCACTTGGACGATCTAGGTTAACTAGCGGGTACTTCGACTATGTAGGTTAACTAGCGGGCCCTTGAACTATGTAGATTAACTAGCGGCACTTGGACTATCTACATTAACTAGCGGGCCCTTGGACTATGTAGATTCCCTGGCAGGCACTTGGACTATGTATGTTCCAGAGCGGGCACTAGGACTATGTAGGTTCCCTAGCAGTCACTTGGACTATGTAGGTTCCAGAGCGGGCACTTGGACTATCTAGGTTCCCTAGCGGGCACTTGTACTATGTAGGATAATTAGCGGACACTTGGACGATCTAGGTTAACTAGCGGTTACTTGGATTATTTCTGTTAACTAGCGGGCCCTTGAACTATGTAGATAAACTAGCGGCACTTGGACTATCTACATTAACTAGCGGGTCCTTGGACTATGTAGATTGCCTAGAGGGCACTTGGACAATGTAGGTTCCCTAGCGGACACTTGGACTCTGTATGTTCCCTACGGACACTTGAACTATGTAAGTTAACTACCGGGCACTTGGACTATGTAGGTTCCCTAGCGGGCCCTTGGACTATCTATGTTACCATCGGGCACTTGGACTATGTAGGTTAACTACTGGGCACTTGCATTATCTAGGTTACCGAACGGGCATTTGGACTATGTAGGTAACCTAGCGGGCACTTGGAGAGTCTAGGTTACCTAGGGGGCACTTGGACTTCTAGGTTAATGATCGGGCACTTGGACTATGTATGTTGCATAGCGGGCAATTGGACAATCTAGGTTAGGTAACGGGCACAAGAACTATCTAGGTTACCTAGCTGGCACTTGAACTATCTACGTTATAGCGAGTTCTTGGAGTATGTAGGTTACCTAGCAGGCTGTTGGACTATCTAAGTTACCAAGCGGACACTGGGACTATCTAGGTTAACTAACGGGCACTTGGACTATGTAGGTTACCTAGCGGGCCCATGGACTATGTAGGTTCCCTAGCGAGCACTTGGACTATGTGGGTTCCCTAGCGGGCATTTGGACTATCTAGGTTAACTAACGGGCACTTGGACTATGTAGGTTCCCTAGCGGGCACTTGGATTCTGTAGGTTCCCTATCTGGCACTTGGACTATGTAGGTTAACTAGCGGGCATTTGGACCATGTAGGTTACCTAGCGGGCACTTTGACTATGTAGGTTCCCTATCGGGCACTTGGAGAATATAGGTTCAGTAGGGGGCACTAGGACAATGTACGTTACCTAACGGGACCTTGGACTATCTAGGTTACCTAGGGGGAACCTGGACTATGTAGGTTAACTAGTGGGAACTTGGACTATCTAGGTTACCTAGCAGGCACATGGACTATGTACGTTCCCTAGCAGGCCCTTGGACTATCTACGTTACCTAGCAGGCACATGGACTATGTACGTTCCCTAGCAGGCCCTTGGACTATCTACGTTACCTAGCGGGCACTTGGACTATGTATGTTTCCTAGCGGGTACTTGGACTAGATAGGTTCCCTAGCGGGCATTTGGTCTATCTAGGTTAACTAGCGGGCACTTGGACTATGTAGGTTAATGAACGGGCACTTGGACTATGTAGGTATCATAGTGGTCACTTGAAATGTCTAGGTTACCTCGCGGGCACTTGGCCTATGTAGGTTAACTAGCGGGAACTTGGACAATCTAGGTTAACTAGCGGGCCATTGGACTATGTAGGTTAACTAGCTGGCCCTTGGACTATGTAGGTTAACTAGCGGTCCCTTGGACTATGAAGGTTAGATAGTGGGCACTTGGACGATCTAGGTTAACTAGCGGGTACTTGGATTATGTAGGTTAACTAGGGGGCCCTTGGACTATGTAGATTAACTAGCAGCACTTGGACTATCTACATTAACTAGCGGGCCATTGGACTATGTAGATTCCCTAGCGGGCACTTGGACTCTGTATGTTCCCTACGGACACTTGAACTATGTAAGTTAACTACCGGGCACTTGGACTATGTAGGTTAACTAGCGGGCCCTTGGACTATCTAGGTTACTTAGCGGGCACTTAGACTATGTAGATTAACTACCGGTCACTTGCATTATCTAGGTTACCGAACGGGCATTTGGACTATGTAGGTAACCTAGCGGGCACTTGGAGAGTCTAGGTTACCTAGAGGGCACTTGGACTTCTAGGTTAACGAACGGGCACTTGGACTATGTATGTTGCATAGCCGGCAATTGGACTATCTAAGTTAGGTAACGGGCACAAGAACTACCTTGGTTACCTAGCTGGCACTTGAACTATCTACGTTATAGCGGGTTCTTGGGGTATGTAGGTTACCTAGCGGGCCCATGTACTATGTAGGTTCCCTAGCGAGCACTTGGACTATGTGGGTTCCCTAGCGGGCATTTGGACTATCTAGGTTAACTAACGGAACTTGGATTATGTAGGTTCCCTAGCAGGCACTTGGATTATGTAGGTTCCCTATCGGGCACTTGGACTATGTAGGTTAACTAGCGGGCATTTGGACTATGTAGGTTACCTACCGGGCACTTGGACTATGTAGGTTACCTAGCGGGCCCTTGGACTATCTAGGTTACCTAGGGGAAACCTGGACTATGTAGGTTAACTAGTGGGCACTTGGACTATCTAGGTTACCTAGCGGGCACTTGGACTATGTACGTTCCCTAGCGGGCACTTGGACTATCTACGTTACCTAGTGGGCACTTGGACTATGTACGTTTCCTAGCGGGTACTTGGACTAGATACGTTCCCTCGCGGGCACTTGGTCTATCTAGGTTAACTAGCGGGCATTTGGACTATGTAGGTTACCTACCGGGCACTTGGACTATGTAGGTTACCTAGCGGGCCCTTGGACTATCTAGGTTACCTAGGGGAACCTGGACTATGTAGGTTAACTAGCGGGCACTTGGACTATCTAGGTTACCTAGCGGGCACTTGGACTATGTACGTTCCCTAGCGGGCACTTGGACTATCTACGTTATCTAGCAGGCACTTGTACTATGTACGTTTCCTAGCGGGTACTTGGACTAGATACGTTCCCTAGCGGGCACTTGGTCTATCTAGGTTAACTAGTGGGCACTTGGACTATCTAGGTTAACTAGCGAGCACTTAGACTACCTAGGGTAACTAGCGGGCATTTGGACTATTAGGGCCCCTAGCGGGCATTTGGACTATATTGGTTACCTAGTGGGCACTTGGACTATGTAGGTTAACGAACGGGCACTTGGACTATCTAGGTTAACTAGCTGGCACTTGGACTATCTAGGTTACCTAGCAGGCACTTTTACTATCTAGGTTAACTAACGGGCACTTGGACTATGTAGGTTGCCTAGCGGGCACTTGGATTATGTAGGTTCACTATAGGGCACTTGGACTATCTAGGTTACCTAGCTGGCACTTGAACTATCTACGTTACCTAGCGGGTACTTGGAGTACGTAGGTTACCTACCGGGCTGTTGGACTATCTAGGTTACCTAGCGGGCACTTGGAATATCTAGGTTAACTAACGGGCACTTTCACTATGTAGGCTCCCTAGCGGGCCCTTGGACTATGTAAATTCCCTAGCGGGTACTTGGACTATGTAGGTCAACTATCGGGCACTTGGATTATGTAGGTTCCCTATCGGGCACTTGGACTATGTAGGTTAACTAGAGGGCATTTGGACTATGAAGGTTACCTAGCGGGCACTTGGACTATCTACGTTACCTAGCGCGGTACTTGGACTATGAAGGTTCCCTAGCGGGCACTAGGATTATCTGGGTTACCTAGCGGGCACTTGGACTATGTAGGTCAACTAGCGGGCACTTGGATTACGTAGGTTCCCTATCGGGCACTTGGACTATGTAGGTTAACTAGAGGGTATTTCGACTATGTAGGTTACCTAGCGGGCACTTGGACTATGTAGGTTCGCTATCGGGCACTTAGAAAATGTAGGTTAACTAGGGGGCACTAAGACTATGTACGTTACCTAGCGGGCCCTTAGACTATCTAGGTTACCTAGCGGGCATTTGGACTATGTAGGCTCCCTAGCGGTTATTTGGACTATATAGATTACTTAGCGGGCACTTAGACTTTGTAGGTTACCTAGGGGGAACTTGGACTATGTAGGTTAACTTGCGGGCACTTGCTCTATCTAGGTTAACTAGCGGGCCATTGGACTATGTAGGTTAACTAGCGGGCCCTTGGACTATGTAGGTTAACTAGCGGGCCCTTGGACTATGTAGGTTACATAGTGGGCACTTGGACGATCTAGGTTAACTAGCGGGTACTTGGACTATGTAGGTTAACTAGCGGGCCCTTGGACTATGTAGATTAACTAGCGGCACTTGGACTATCTACATTAACTAGCGGGCCCTTGGTCTATGTAGATTCCCTGGCAGGCACGTGGACTATGTAAGTTCCAGAGCGGGCACTTGGACTATCTAGGTTCCCTAGCGGGCACTTGTACTATGTAGGTTAACTAGCGGACACTTGGACGATCTAGGTTAACTAGCGGGTACTTGGACTATGTAGGGTAACTTGCGGGCCCTTGAACTATGTAGATTAACTAGCGGAACTTGGACTATCTGCTTTAACTAGCGGGCCCTTGAAGAATGTAGATTCCCTAGCGGGCACTTGGACTATGTATGTTCCCTAGCGGGCACTTGGGCTATGTATGTTCCCTACGGACACTTGAACTATGTAAGTTAACTACCGGGCACTTGGACTATGTAGGTTAACTAGCGGGCCCTTGGATTATCTAGGTTACCTAGCGGGCACTTGGACTATGTAGGTTAAATACCGGGCACTTGCATTATCTAGGTTACCGAACGGGCATTTAGACTATGTAGGTAACCTAGCGGGCACGTGGAGAGTCTAGGTTACCTAGGGGGCACTTGGACTTCTAGGTTAACGAACGGGCACTTGGACTATGTATGTTGCATAGCGGACAATTGGACTATCGAGGTTAGGTAACGGGCACAAGAACTATCTAGGTTACCTAGCTGGCACTTGAACTATCTACGTTATAGCGGGTTCTTGGAGTATGTAGGTTACCTAGCGGGCTGTTGGACTATCAAAGTTACCAAGCGGGCTCTGGGACTATCTAGGTTAACTAACGGGCACGTGGACTATGTAGGTTCCCTAGCGGGCCCATGGACTATGTAGGTTCCCTAGCGAGCACTTGGACTATGTGGGTTCCCTAGCGAGCACTTGGACTATGTGGGTTCCCTAGCGGGCATTTGGACTATCTAGGTTAACTAACGGGCACTTGGACTATGTAGGTTCCCTAGCGGGCACTTGGATTATGTAGGTTCCCTATCGGGCACTTGGACTATGTAGGTTAACTAGCGGGCACTTGGACTATGTAGGTTACCTAGCGGGCACATGGACTATATAGGTTCCCTATCGGGCATTTGGATTATGTAGGTTACCTAGCGGGCCCTTGGACAATCTAGGTTACCTAGGGGGAACCTGTACTATGTAGGTTACGTAGCGGGCACTTGGATTATGTACGTTCCCTAGCGGGCATGGACTATCTACGTTACCTAATGGGCACTTGGACTATGTACGTTACCTAGCGGGCACTTGGACTATGTACGTTTCCTAGTGGGTACTTGGACTAGATAGGTTCCCTAGCAGGCACTAGGTCTATCTAGGTTAACTAGCGGACACTTGGACTATCTAGGTTAACTAGCGAGCACTTGGACTATCTAGGTTAACTAGCGGGCATTTGGACTATTAGGGCCCCTAGCGGGCATTTGGACTATATTGGTTACCTAGCGGGCACTTGGACTATGTAGGTTAACGAACGGGCACTTGGACTATCTAGGTTAACTAGCTGGCACTTGGAATATGTAGTTTCCCTAGCGGGCATTTGGACTATTTAGGTTACCTAGCGGACACTTGGACTATCTAGGTTGCCTAGCAGGCACTTTGACTATCTAGGTTAACTAACGGGCACTTGGACTATGTAGGTTGCCTAGCGGGCACTTGGATTATGTAGGTTCACTATCGGGCACTTGGACTATCTAGGTTACCTAGCTGGCACTTGAACTATCTACGTTACCTAGCGGTTACTTGGAGTATGTAGGTTACCTACCGGGCTGTTGGAATATCTAGGTTACCTAGCGGGCACTTGGACTGTCTAGGTTAACTAACGGGCACTTGGACTTTGTAGGTTCCCTAGCGGGCCCTTGGACTATGTAAGTTCCCTAGCGGGCCCTTGGACTATGTAGGTTAACTAGCGGGCCCTTGGACTATGTAGGTTAACTAGCGGGCACTTGGACTATCTAGGTTAACTAACGGGCCATTGGACTATGTAGGTTAACTAGCGGGCACCAGGTCTATCTAGGTTAGCTAGCGGGCACTTGGACTATCTAGGTTAACTAGCGGGCATTTGGACTATTAGGGCCCCTAGCGGGCACTTGGACTATATTGGTTACCTAGCGGGCACTTGGACTATGTAGGTTAATGAACGGGCACTTGGACTATCTAGGTTAACTAGCTGGCACTTGGACTATGTAGTTTCCCTAGCGGGCATTTGGACTATTTAGGTTACCTAGCGGGCACTTGGACTATATAGGTTACCTAGCGTACACTTGGACTATCTAGGTTATCTAGCATTCACTTTGACTATCTAGGTTAACTAACGTGCACTTGGACTATGTAGGTTGCCTAGCGGACCCTTGTTTATGTAGGTTCACTATCGGGCACTTGGACTATCTAGGTTACCTAGCTGGCACTTGAACTATCTACATTACCTAGCGGGTACTTGGAGTATGTAGGTTACCTACCGGACTGTTGGACTATCTAGGTTATCTAGCGGGCACTTGGACTATCTAGGTTAACTAACGGGCACTTGGACTATGTAGGTTCCCTAGCGGGCCCTTGGACTATGTAAGTTCCCTAGCGGGCACTTGGACTATATAGGTCAACTAGTGGGCACATGGATTATGTAGGTTCCCTATCGGGCACTTGGAATATATAGGTTAACTAGAGGGCATTTGGACAATGTAGGTTACCTAGCGGGCACTTGGACTATCTAGGTTACCTAGCTGGCACTTGAACTATCTACGTTACATAGCGGGTACTTGGACTATGAAGGTTCCCTAGCGGGCACTAGGATTATCTGGGTTACCTAGCGGGCACTTGGACTATGTAGGTCAACTAGCGGGCACTTGGATTATGTAGGTTCCCTATCGGGCATTTTGTGGACTATGTAGGTTACCTAGCGGGCACTTGGACTATGTAGGTTCACTATCGGGCACTTGGAAAATGTAGGTTAACTAGGGGGCACTAGGACTATGTAGGTTACCTAGCGGGCCCATAGACTATCTAGGTTACCTAGCGGGCATTTGGACTATGTAGGCTCCCTAGCGGTTATTTGGACTATATAGATTACTTAGCGGGCACTTAGACTTTGTAGGTTACCTAGCGGGCACTTGGACTATCTAGGTTACCTAGCAGGCACTTGAACTATCTACGTTACCTAGCGGGTACTTGGAGTATGTAGGTTACCTACCGGGCTGTTGGACTATCTAGGTTACCTAATGGACACTTGGACTATCTAGGTTAACTAACGGGCACTTGGACTATGTAGGTTAACTAGCGGGCATTTGGACCATGTAGGTTACCTAGCGGGCACATGGAGAATGTAGGTTAACTAGGGAGCACTAGTACAATGTAGGTTACCAAGCGGGCCCTTGGACTATCTAGGTTACCTAGGGGGAACCTGGACTATGTAGGTTAACTAGTGGGCACTTGGACTATCTAGGTTACCTAGCAGGCATTTGGACTATGTACGTTCCCTAGCAGGCCCTTGGACTATCTAGGTTACCTAACGGGCACTTAGACTATGTATGTTACCTAGCGGGCACTTGGACTATGTACGTTTCCTAGCGGGTACTTGGACTAGATAGGTTCCCTAGCGGGCACTTGGTCTATCTAGGTTAACTAGCGGGCACTTGGACTATCTAGGTTAACTAGAGGGCATTTGGAGTATTAGGGCCAGTAGCGGGCATTTGTACTATATTGGTTACCTAGCGGGCACTTGGACTATGTAGGTTAACGAACGGGCACTTGGACTATGTAGGTAACCTAGTGGTCACTTGAAATGTCTAGGTTACCTCGCGGGCACTTGGACTATGTAGGTTAACTAGCGGGCACTTGGACTATGTAGATTAACTAGCGGCACTTGGATTATCTACATTAACTAGCGGGCCCTTGGACTATGTAGATTCCCTAGCGGGCATTTGGACTATTTAGGTTACCTAGCGGGCACTTGGACTATGTAGGTTACCTAGCGGGCACTTGGACTATCTAGGTTACCTAGCAGGCACATTGACTATCTAGGTTAACTAAAGGGCACTTGGACTATGTAGGTTAACTAGCGGGCACTTGGACTGTCTAGGTTACCTAGTGGGCACTTGGATTATCTCGGTTAACGAATGGGCACTTGGATTATCTAGGTTAACGAACGGGCACTTGGACTATGTAGGTTACCTAGCCGCCACTTGGACTATCTAGGTTAGCTAACAGGCACTTGTACTATCTAGGTTACCTAGCTGGCACTTTGACTATGTAAGTCAACTAGCGGGCCCTTGGACTATCTAGGTTAGCCAACGGGCACTTAGATTATGTAGGTTAACTAGCGGGCACTTGGAATATGTAGGTTAACTAGCGGACACTTGCACTATGTACGTTACCTAGCAGGCACTTGGACTATATAGGTTAACTAGCGAGCACTTGCACTATCTAGGTTATCTAGCGGGCATTTGGACTATTAGGGCCCCTAGCGGGCATTTGGACTATATTGGTTACCTAGCGGGCACTTGGACTATGTAGGTTAACGAACGGGCACTTGGACTATCTAGGTTAACTAGCTGGCACTTGGACTATGTAGTTTCCCTAGCGGGCATTTGGACTATTTAGGTTACCTAGCGGGCACTTGGACTATGTAGGTTACCTAGCAGACACTTGGACTATCTAGGTTACCTAGCAGGCACTTTGACAATCTAGGTTAACGAACGGGCATTTGGACTATGTAGGTTGCATAGCGGGCACTTGGATTATGTAGGTTCACTATCGGGCACTTTGACTATGTAGGTTAACTCGCGGACACTTGCACTATGTAGGTTAACTAGCGGGCCCATTGACTATGTAGGTTAACTAGCGGGCACTTGGACGATCTAGGTAACTAGCGGGCACTTGGACGATATAGGTTAACTAGCGGGCACTTGGATTATCTAGGTTAGCTAGCGGGCTCTTGCACTATGTCGGTTAACTTGCGGGTCCATTGACTATGTAGGTTAAGTAGCGGGCACTTGGACGATCTAGGTTAACTAGCGGGCACTTGGACGATCTAGGTTAACTAGCGGGCACTTGGACGATATAGGTTAACTAGCGGGCACTTGGATTATCTAGGTTACCTACCGGGCACATGGACTATGTAGGTTCCCTAGCGGGCATTTGGACTATATAGATAACCTAGCGGGCACTTAGACTTTGTAGGTTGCCTAGCGGGCACTTGGACGATATAGGTTAACTAGCGTGCCCTTGGAATATCTAGGTTACGTAGCAGGCACTTGGTATATAGGTTAACTAGCGGGCACTTGCACTATGTAGGTTAACTAGAGGAAACGTGGACTATCTAGGTTAACTAGTGGGCCCTTGGACTATGTAGGTTAACTAGCGGGCACCTGGACAATCTAGGTTAACTAGCGGGCACTTGGAAGATCTAGGTTAACTAGCGGGCACTTGAACTATCAAAGTGAACAAGTGAGCCCTTGGACTATGTAGGTTAACTAGCGGACCCTTGGACTATCTAGGTTACCTAGCGGACACTTGGACTATATAGGTTACCTAGCGGGCACTTGGACTATTAGGCTACCTGACAGGCACTTGAACTATCTACGTTACCTAGCGGGTACTTGGAGTATATAGGTTACCTACCGGGATGTTGGACTATCTAGGTTACCTAGCGGGCACTTGGAATATGTAGGTTAACGAACGGGCACTTGGACTATGTAGGTAACCTAGTGGTCACTTGAAATGTTTAGGTTACCTCTCGGGCACTTGGACTATGTAGATTAACTAGCGGCACTTGGACTATCTACATTAACTAGCAGGCCCTTGGACTATGTAGATTCCCTAGCGGGCATTTGGACTATTTAGGTTACCTAGCGGGCACTTGGACTAGCTAGGTTAACTAGCGGGCACTTGGACTATGTAGGTCAACTAGCGGGCCCTTGGACTATCTAGGTTAGCCAACGGGAACTTAGATTAGGTAGGTTAACTAGCGGGCACTTGGAATATGTAGGTAAAGTACCGGACACTTGCACTATGAAGATCAACTATCGGGCCCATGGACTATGTAGGTTTACTAGCGGGCCCTTGGACTATCTAGGTTCCCTAAAGGGCACTTGGACTATCTAGGTTACCGAACGGGCACTTGGACTATCTAGGTTACCTAGCGGGCACTTGGAATATGTAGGCTAACTAGGGGGCCCTTGGACGATCTAGGTTACCTAGGGGGTTCTTGAACTATCTAGGTTAACTAGCGGGCACTTGCAGTATCTAGGTTACCTAGCGGGCACTTGGACTATGTACGTTCCCTAGCGGGCACTTGGACTATCTAGGTTAACTAGCGGGCACTTGGACTATCTAGGATAACTACCGTGCACTTGGACTATGTAGGTTCCTTAGCGGGCACTTGGACTATCAAGGTTGCCTAGCGGGCACTTGGACGATATAGGTTAACTAGCGTGCCCTTGGAATATCTAGGTTACGTAGCGGGCACTTGGTACATAGGTTAACTAGCGGGCACTTGGACTATGTAGGTTAACTAGAGGACACGTGGACTATCTAGGTTAACTAGTGGGCCCTTGGACTATGTAGGTTAACTAGCGGGCACTTGGACGATCTAGGTTAACTAGCGGGCACTTGAAAGATCTAGGATAACTAGCGGGCACTTGGACTATCAAAGTGAACAAGTGAGCCCTTGGACTATGTAGGTTAACTAGCGGGCCCTTGGACTATCTAGGTTACCTAGCGGGCACTTGGACTATATAGGTTACCTGGCAGGCACTTGAACAATCTACGTTACCTAGCGGGTACTTGGAGTATGTAGGTTACCTACCGGGCTGTTGGACTATCTAGGTTACCTAGCGGGCACTTGGACTATCTAGGTTAACTAACGGGCACTTGGACTATGTAGGTTCCCTAGCGGGCCCTTGGACTATGTAGGTTCCCTATCGGGCACTTGGACTATGTGGGTTCCCTAGCGGGCATTTGGACTATATAGGTTACCTAACGGGCACTTGGACTATATAGGTTCCCTAGCGGGCACTTGGATTATGTAGGTTCCCTATCGCGCACATGGACTATGTAGGTTAACTAGCGGGCATTTGGACCATGTAGGTTACCTAGCGGGCACTTGGACGATGTAGGTTCCCTATCGGGCACTTGGACAATGTAGGTTAACTAGGGGGCACTAGGACAATGTAGGTTACCTAGCGGGCCCTTGGACTATCTAGGTTACCTAGGGGGAACCTAGACTATGTAGGTTAACTAGTGGGCACTTGGACTATCTAGGTTACCTAGCAGGCATTTGGACTATGTACGTTCCCTAGCAGGCCCTTGGACTATCTAGGTTACCTAACGGGCACTTAGACTATGTATGTTACCTAGCGGGCACTTGGACTATGTACGTTTCCTAGCGGGTACTTGGACTAGATAGGTTCCCTAGCGGGCACTTGGTCTATCTAGGTTAACTAGCGGGCACTTGGACTATCTAGGTTAACTAGCGGACATTTGGACAATTAGGGCCCCTAGCGGGCATTTGGACTATATTGGTTACCTAGCGGGCACTTGGTCTATGTAGGTTAATGAACGGGCACTTGGACTATGTAGGTAACCTAGTGGTCACTTGAAATGTCTAGGTTACCTTGCGGGCACTAGGACTATGTAGGTTAACTAGCGGGCACTTGGACTATGTAGATTAACTAGCGGCACTTGGATTATCTACATTAACTAGCGGGCCCTTGGACTATGTAGATTCCCTAGCGGGCATTTGGACTATTTAGGTTACCTAGCGGGCACTTGGACTATGTAGGTTACCTAGCGGGCACTTGGACTATCTAGGTTACCTAGCAGGCACTTTTACTATCTAGGTTAACTAATGGGCACTTGGACTATGTAGGTTAACTAGCGGGCACTTGGACTGTCTAGGTTACCTAGTGGGCACTTGGATTATCTCGGTTAACGAATGGGCACTTGGATTATCTAGGTTAACGAACGGGCACGTGGACTATGTAGGTTACCTAGCCGCCACTTGGACTATCTAGGTTAGCTAACAGGCACTTGTACTATCTAGGTTACCTAGCTGGCACTTTGACTATGTAAGTCAACTAGCGGGCCCTTGGACTATCTAGGTTAGCCAACGGGCACTTAGATTATGTAGGTTAACTAGCGGGCACTTGGAATATGTAGGTTTACTAGCGGACACTTGCACTATGTACGTTACCTAGCAGGCACTTGGACTATCTAGGTTAACTAGCGAGCACTTGCACTATCTAGGTTATCTAGCGGGCATTTGGACTATTAGGGCCCCTAGCGGCCATTTGGACTATATTGGTTACCTAGCGGGCACTTGGACTATGTAGGTTAACGAACGGGCACTTGGACTATCTAGGTTAACTAGCTGGCACTTGGACTATGTAGTTTCCCTAGCGGGCATTTGGACTATTTAGGTTACCTAGCGGGCACTTGGACTATGTAGGTTACCTAGCAGACACTTGGACTATCTAGGTTACCTAGCAGGCACTTTGACAATCTAGGTTAACGAACGGGCATTTGGACTATGTAGGTTGCATAGCGGGCACTTGGATTATGTAGGTTCACTATCGGGCACTTGGATTATGTAGGTTAACTCGCGGACACTTGCACTATGTAGGTTAACTAGCGGGCCCATTGACTATGTAGGTTAACTAGCGGGCACTTGGACGATCTAGGTAACTAGCGGGCACTTGGACGATATAGGTTAACTAGCGGGCACTTGGATTATCTAGGTTAGCTAGCGGGCTCTTGCACTATGTCGGTTAACTTGCGGGTCCATTGACTATGTAGGTTAAGTAGCGGGCACTTGGACGATCTAGGTTAACTAGCGGGCACTTGGACGATCTAGGTTAACTAGCGGGCACTTGGACGATATAGGTTAACTAGCGGGCACTTGGATTATCTAGGTTACCTACCGGGCACTTGGACTATGTAGGTTCCCTAGCGGGCATTTGGACTATATAGATAACGTAGCGGGCACTTAGACTTTGTAGGTTGCCTAGCGGGCACTTGGACAATGTAGGTTAACTAGCGTGCCCTTGGAATATCTAGGTTACGTAGCGGGCACTTGGTATATAGGTTAACTAGCGGGCACTTGGACTATGTAGGTTAACTAGAGGACATGTGGACTATCTAGGTTAACTAGTGGGCCCTTGGACTATGTAGGTTAACTAGCGGGCACCTGGACAATCTAGGTTAACTAGCGGGCACTTGGAAGATCTAGGTTAACTAGCGGGCACTTGGACTATCAAAGTGAACAAGTGAGCCCTTGGACTATGTAGGTTAACTAGCGGGCCCTTGGACTATCTAGGTTACCTAGCGGGCACTTGGACTATATAGGTTACCTAGCGGGCACTTGGACTATCTAGGCTACCTGGCAGGCACTTGAACTATCTACGTTACCTAGCGGGTACTTGGAGTATGTAGGTTACCTACCGTGATGTTGGACTATCTAGGTTACCCAGCGGGCACTTGGAATATGTAGGTTAACGAACGGGCACTTGGACTATGTAGGTAACCTAGTGGTCACTTGAAATGTTTAGGTTACCTCTCGGGCACTTGGACTATGTAGGTTAACTAGCGGGCACTTGGACTATGTAGATTAACTAGCGGCACTTGGACTATCTACATTAACTAGCAGGCCCTTGGACTATGTAGATTCCCTAGCGGGCACTTGGACTAGCTAGGTTAACTAGCGGGCACTTGGACTATGTAGGTTACCTAGCGGGCACTTGGAGAGTCTAGGTTACCTAGCAGGCATTTGGACTGTCTAGGTTAACTAAAGGGCACTTGGACTATGTAGGTTAACTAGCGGGCACTTGGACTGTCTAGGTTACCTAGTGGGCACTTGGATTATCTCGGTTAACGAATGGGCACTTGGATTATCTAGGTTAACGAACGGGCACTTGGACTATGTAGGTTACCTAGCCGCCACTTGGACTATCTAGGTTAGCTATCAGGCACTTGTACTATCTAGGTTACCTAGCTGGCACTTTGACTATGTAAGTCAACTAGCGGGCCCTTGGACTATATAGGTTAGCCAAAGGGCACTTAGATTATGTAGGTTAACTAGCGGGCAATTGGGCTATCTCTGTTAACTAGCGGGCACTTGGAATATGTAGGTTAACTAGCGGACACTTGCACTACGTAGGTTACCTAGCAGGCACTTGGACTATCTAGGTTAACTAACGGGCACTTGGACTATCTCGGAAAACTAGCATGCACTTGGACTATGTAGGTTCCTTAGCGGGCACTTGGACTATCTAGGTTGCCTCGCGGGCACTTGGACGATATAGGTTAACTAGCGTGCCCTTGGAATATCTAGGTTAAGTAGCGGGCACTTGGTATGTAGGTTAACTAGTGGGCCCTTGGAATATGTAGGTTAACTAGCGGGCACTTGGACAATCTAGGTTAACTAGAGGGCACTTGGAAGATCTAGGTTAACTAGCGGGCACTTGGACTATCAAAGTGAACATGTGAGCCCTTTGACTATGTAGGTTAACTTGCGGGCCCTTGGACTATCTAGGTTACCTAGCGGGCCCTTGGACTATATAGGTTACCTAGCGGGCACTTGGACTATGTAGGTTACCTAGTGGGCAATTGGACTTTCTAGGTTAACGAATGGGCACTTGGAATATGCAGGTAACCTAACGGGCACGTGGACTGTCTAGGTTACCTAGCGGGCACTTGGACTTCTAGGTTAACGAACGGGCTCTTGGACAATGTAGGTGGCCTAGCGGGCACTTGGACTATCTAGGTTAGGTAACGGGCACTTGGACTATCTAGGTTACCTAGCGGGAACTTGGACAATGTAAGTTACCTAGCAGGCACTTGGACTATCTACGTTACCTAACGGGCACTTTGACTATCTAGGTTACATAGCGGGCACTTGGACTATGTAGGTTAACTAGAGAGCACTTGGACTCTAGGTTATCTAGCGGACACTTGGACTATCTAGGTTACCTAGCGGGCCCTTGGACGATGTAGGTTAACTAGCGGGCCCTTGGACTATGTAGGTTAACTAGCGGGCCCTTGGACTATGTAGGTTTACTAGCGTGCACTTGGAAGATCTAGGTAAACTAGCGGGTACTTGGACTATGTAGGTTAACTAGCGAGCCTTTGGACTATGTAGATTAACTAGCGGCACTTGGACTATCTACGTTAACTAGCGGGCCCTTGGACTATGTATATTGCCTAGCGGGCACTTGGACTATGTATGTTCCAGAGCGGGCACTTCGACTATGTAGGTTCCCTAGCAGGCACTTGGACTATGTAGGTTCCCTAGGGGGCACTTGGACTATATAGGTTAAATAGCGGACACTTGGACGATCTAGGTTAACTAGCAGGTACTTGGATGATCTAGGTTAACTAGCGGGCTCTTGCACTATGTAGGTTAACTAGCGGGCCCATTGACTATTTAGGTTAACTAGCGGGCACTTGGACGATCTATGTTACCTAGGGGGAACTTTGACTATATAGGTTAACTAGCGGGTACTTGGACTATCTAGGTTACATAGCAGGCACTTGGACTATGTACGTTCCCTAGCGGGCACTTGGACTATCTACCTTACCTAGCGGGCACTTGGACTATGTCCGTTAACTAGCGGGCACTTGGACTATGTACGTTTCCTAGCGGGTACTTGGACTATCTATGTTAACTAGCGGGCACTTGGACTATGTAGGTTCCCTATGGGGCACTTGGACTAGGTAGGTTCCCTAGCAGGCACTTGGTCTATCTAGGTTAACTAGCGGGCACTTGGACTATCTAGGTTGACTAGTGAGCACTTGGACTATCTAGGATAACTAGCGGGCACTTGGACTATGTAGGTAACCTAGTGGTCACTTGAACTGTCTAGGTTACCTAGCAAGCACTTGGATTATGTAGGTTAACTGTGGGCACTTGGACTATCTAGGTTAACTAGCGGGCCCTTGGACGATGTAGTTTAACTAGCGGGTATTTGGACTATGTAGGTTAACTAACGGGCCCTTGGACTATGTAGATTAACTAGCGGCACTTGGAATATCTACGTTAACTAGCGGGCCCTTCGACTATGTAGAATCCCTAGCGGGCACTTGGACTACATAGATTAACTAGCAGCACTTGGACTATCTACATTAACCAGCGGGCCATTGGACTATGTAGATTCCCTAGCGGGCACTTGGACTACGTAGGTTCCCTAGTGGGCACTTGGACTATGTAGGTTCCCTAGGGGGCACTTGGACTATGAATGTTCCCTACGGACACTTGAACTCTGTTAGTTAACTACCGGGCACTTGGACTATGTATGTTAACTAGCGGGCCCTTGGACTTCTTAGGTTAACTAGCGGACACTTGCACTATGTAGGTTACCTAGCAGTCAGTTGGACTATCTAGGTTAACTAGCGGGCACTTGGACTATGTAGGTCAACTAGCGGGCCCTTGGACTATCTAGGTTACTTAGGGGGAACCTGGACTATGTAGGTTAACTAGTGGGCACTTGGACTATCTAGGTTACCTAGCAGGCACTTGGACTATGTAGGTTAACTAGCGGGCACTTGAACTATCTACGTTACCTAGCGGGCACTTGGACTATGTACGTTACCTAGCGGGTACTTGGACTATGTAGGTTCCCTAGCGGGCACTTGGACTATGTGGGTTCCCTAGCTGTCATTTTGACTATCTAGGTTACCTAACGGGCACTTGGACTATGTAGGTTCCCTAGCGGGCACTTGGACTATGTAGGTTAACTAGCGGGCCCTTGGACTATGTAGATTAACTAGTGGCACTTGTACTATCTACCTTAAGTAGCGGGCCCTGGGACTATCTAGATGAACTACCGGGCACTTGGACTATGTAGGCTAACTAGGGGGCCCTTGGACAATCTAGGTTGCCTAGCGGGTACATGAACTATCTAGGTTAACAAGCGGGCACTTGCAGTATCTAGGTTACCTAGCGGGAACTTGGACTATGTAGGTTAACTAGCGGGCACTTGGACTATCTAGGTTAACTAGCGTGCACTTGGACTATGTAGGTTCCTTAGCGGGCACGTGGACTATCTAGGTTGCCTAGCGGGCAGTTGGACGATATAGGTTAACTAGAGTGCCCTTGGAATATCTAGGTTACGTAACGGGCACTTGGTATATAGGTTAACTAGCGGGCACTTGGACTATGTAGGTTAACTAAAGGACACTTGGACTATCTAGGTTAACTAGTGGGCCCTTGGACTATGTAGGTTAACTAGCGGGAACTTGGACAATCTAGGTTAACTAGCGGGCACTTGGACGATCTAGGTTAACTAGCGGGCACTTGAACTATCAAAGTGAACAAGTGAGCCCTTGGACTATATTGGTTAACTAGCGGGCACTTGGGCTATATAGGTTACCTAGCGGGCACTTGGACTATGTAGGTTACCTAGTGGGCACTTGGATTATCTAGGTTAACTAACGGGCACTTGGAATATGCAGGTAACCTAGCGGGCACTTGGACTGTCTAGGTTACCTAGCGGGCACTTGGACTTCTAGGTTAACGAACGGGCTCTTGGACTATGTAGGTTGCCTAGCGGGCACTTGGACTATCTAGGTTAGGTAATGGGCACTTGGACTATCTAGGTTACCTAACGGGCACTTTGACTATCTAGGTTACATAGCGTGCACTTGGACTATGTAGGTTAACTACCGAGCACTTGGACTCTAGGTTACCTAGCGGGCACTTGAACTATCTAGGTTACCTAGCGGGCCCTTGGACTATGTAGGTTTCCTAGCAGGCACTTGGACTATCTAGGTTAACGAACGGGCACTTGGACTATGTAGGTAACCTAGCGGGCACTTGGACAGTCTAGGTTACCTAGCGGGCACTTGGACTATCTAGGTTAACTAACAGGCACTTGGACGATGTAGGTTACCTAGCGGGCACTTGGACTATGTAGGATCCCTATCGGACATTTGGACTACTTAGGTTTCCTAGCGGGCACTTGGACTATCTAGGTTAACTAGCGGGCACTTGGACTATCTAGGTCAACTAGTGGGCCCTTGTACTATGTAGGTTAACTGGCGAGCACTTGGAATATCTAGGTTAACTAGCGGACCTTGGAATATGTAGGTTAACTAGTGGGCCCTTGGACTATGTAGGTTTACTAGCTGGCACTTGGTCGATCTAGGTTAACTAGAGTGCACTTGGACTATCTAGGTTAACTAGCGGGCACTTGGATTATCATTGTTAACTAGCGGGCACTTGGACTATCTAGGTTAGCTAACGGGCACATGGACTAAGTCCGTCCAATAGTGGGCACTTGGACTATCTAGGTTAACTAACGGGCACTAGGACTATCTAGGTTAACTAGCGGGCACTTGGACTATCTAGGTTACCTAGCTGGCACTTGGACTATGTAGGTCAACTAGCGGGCTCTTGGACTATCTAGGTTAGCTAACTAGCATGTGGACTATATAGGTTAACTAGCGGACACTTGCACGATCTAGGTTAACTAGCGGGCTCTTGCACTATGTAGGTTAACTAGCGGGCCCATTGACTATTTAGGTTAACTAGCGGGCACTTGGACGATCTATGTTACCTAGGGGGAACTTTGACTATATAGGTTAACTAGCGGGTACTTGGACTATCTAGGTTACATAGCAGGCACTTGGACTATGTACGTTCCCTAGCGGGCACTTGGACTATCTACCTTACCTAGCGGGCACTTGGACTATGTAGGTTCCCTAGCGGGCACTTGGACTATGTAGGTTAACTAGCGGGCATTTGGACTATGTAGGTTACCTATCGGGCATTTGGACTATGTAGGTTACCTAGCGGGCACTTGGACTATCTAGGTTACCTAGCAGGCACTTTTACTATCTAGGTTAACTAATGGGCACTTGGACTATGTAGGTTAACTAGCGGGCACTTGGACTGTCTAGGTTACCTAGTGGGCACTTGGATTATCTCGGTTAACGAATGGGCACTTGGATTATCTAGGTTAACGAACGGGCACGTGGACTATGTAGGTTACCTAGCCGCCACTTGGACTATCTAGGTTAGCTAACAGGCACTTGTACTATCTAGGTTACCTAGCTGGCACTTTGACTATGTAAGTCAACTAGCGGGCCCTTGGACTATCTAGGTTAGCCAACGGGCACTTAGATTATGTAGGTTAACTAGCGGGCACTTGGAATATGTAGGTTTACTAGCGGACACTTGCACTATGTACGTTACCTAGCAGGCACTTGGACTATCTAGGTTAACTAGCGAGCACTTGCACTATCTAGGTTATCTAGCGGGCATTTGGACTATTAGGGCCCCTAGCGGGCATTTGGACTATATTGGTTACCTAGCGGGCACTTGGACTATGTAGGTTAACGAACGGGCACTTGGACTATCTAGGTTAACTAGCTGGCACTTGGACTATGTAGTTTCCCTAGCGGGCATTTTGACTATTTAGGTTACCTAGCAGGCACTTGGACTATGTAGGTTACCTAGCAGACACTTGGACTATCTAGGTTACCTAGCAGGCACTTTGACAATCTAGGTTAACGAACGGGCATTTGGACTATGTAGGTTGCATAGCGGGCACTTGGATTATGTAGGTTCACTATCGGGCACTTGGATTATGTAGGTTAACTCGCGGACACTTGCACTATGTAGGTTAACTAGCGGGCCCATTGACTATGTAGGTTAACTAGCGGGCACTTGGACGATCTAGGTAACTAGCGGGCACTTGGACGATATAGGTTAACTAGCGGGCACTTGGATTATCTAGGTTAGCTAGCGGGCTCTTGCACTATGTCGGTTAACTTGCGGGTCCATTGACTATGTAGGTTAAGTAGCGGGCACTTGGACGATCTAGGTTAACTAGCGGGCACTTGGACGATCTAGGTTAACTAGCGGGCACTTGGACGATATAGGTTAACTAGCGGGCACTTGGATTATCTAGGTTACCTACCGGGCACTTGGACTATGTAGGTTCCCTAGCGGGCATTTGGACTATATAGATAACGTAGCGGGCACTTAGACTTTGTAGGTTGCCTAGCGGGCACTTGGACAATGTAGGTTAACTAGCGTGCCCTTGGAATATCTAGGTTACGTAGCGGGCACTTGGTATATAGGTTAACTAGCGGGCACTTGGACTATGTAGGTTAACTAGAGGACATGTGGACTATCTAGGTTAACTAGTGGGCCCTTGGACTATGTAGGTTAACTAGCGGGCACCTGGACAATCTAGGTTAACTAGCGGGCACTTGGAAGATCTAGGTTAACTAGCGGGCACTTGGACTATCAAAGTGAACAAGTGAGCCCTTGGACTATGTAGGTTAACTAGCGGGCCCTTGGACTATCTAGGTTACCTAGCGGGCACTTGGACTATATAGGTTACCTAGCGGGCACTTGGACTATCTAGGCTACCTGGCAGGCACTTGAACTATCTACGTTACCTAGCGGGTACTTGGAGTATGTAGGTTACCTACCGTGATGTTGGACTATCTAGGTTACCCAGCGGGCACTTGGAATATGTAGGTTAACGAACGGGCACTTGGACTATGTAGGTAACCTAGTGGTCACTTGAAATGTTTAGGTTACCTCTCGGGCACTTGGACTATGTAGGTTAACTAGCGGGCACTTGGACTATGTAGATTAACTAGCGGCACTTGGACTATCTACATTAACTAGCAGGCCCTTGGACTATGTAGATTCCCTAGCGGGCACTTGGACTAGCTAGGTTAACTAGCGGGCACTTGGACTATGTAGGTTACCTAGCGGGCACTTGGAGAGTCTAGGTTACCTAGCAGGCATTTGGACTGTCTAGGTTAACTAAAGGGCACTTGGACTATGTAGGTTAACTAGCGGGCACTTGGACTGTCTAGGTTACCTAGTGGGCACTTGGATTATCTCGGTTAACGAATGGGCACTTGGATTATCTAGGTTAACGAACGGGCACTTGGACTATGTAGGTTACCTAGCCGCCACTTGGACTATCTAGGTTAGCTATCAGGCACTTGTACTATCTAGGTTACCTAGCTGGCACTTTGACTATGTAAGTCAACTAGCGGGCCCTTGGACTATATAGGTTAGCCAAAGGGCACTTAGATTATGTAGGTTAACTAGCGGGCAATTGGGCTATCTCTGTTAACTAGCGGGCACTTGGAATATGTAGGTTAACTAGCGGACACTTGCACTACGTAGGTTACCTAGCAGGCGCTTGGACTATCTAGGTTAACTAACGGGCACTTGGACTATCTCGGAAAACTAGCATGCACTTGGACTATGTAGGTTCCTTAGCGGGCACTTGGACTATCTAGGTTGCCTCGCGGGCACTTGGACGATATAGGTTAACTAGCGTGCCCTTGGAATATCTAGGTTAAGTAGCGGGCACTTGGTATATAGGTTAACTAGTGGGCCCTTGGAATATGTAGGTTAACTAGCGGGCACTTGGACAATCTAGGTTAACTAGAGGGCACTTGGAAGATCTAGGTTAACTAGCGGGCACTTGGACTATCAAAGTGAACATGTGAGCCCTTTGACTATGTAGGTTAACTTGCGGGCCCTTGGACTATCTAGGTTACCTAGCGGGCCCTTGGACTATATAGGTTACCTAGCGGGCACTTGGACTATGTAGGTTACCTAGTGGGCAATTGGACTTTCTAGGTTAACGAATGGGCACTTGGAATATGCAGGTAACCTAACGGGCACGTGGACTGTCTAGGTTACCTAGCGGGCACTTGGACTTCTAGGTTAACGAACGGGCTCTTGGACAATGTAGGTGGCCTAGCGGGCACTTGGACTATCTAGGTTAGGTAACGGGCACTTGGACTATCTAGGTTACCTAGCGGGAACTTGGACAATGTAAGTTACCTAGCAGGCACTTGGACTATCTACGTTACCTAACGGGCACTTTGACTATCTAGGTTACATAGCGGGCACTTGGACTATGTAGGTTAACTAGCGAGCACTTGGACTCTAGGTTATCTAGCGGACACTTGGACTATCTAGGTTACCTAGCGGGCCCTTGGACTATGTAGGTTAACTAGCGGGCACTTGGACTATCTAGGTTAACTAGCGGGCCCTTGGACGATGTAGGTTAACTAGCGGGCCCTTGGACTATGTAGGTTAACTAGCGGGCCCTTGGACTATGTAGGTTTACTAGCGTGCACTTGGAAGATCTAGGTAAACTAGCGGGTACTTGGACTATGTAGGTTAACTAGCGAGCCTTTGGACTATATAGATTAACTAGCGGCACTTGGACTATCTACGTTAACTAGCGGGCCCTTGGACTATGTATATTGCCTAGCGGGCACTTGGACTATGTATGTTCCAGAGCGGGCACTTCGACTATGTAGGTTCCCTAGCAGGCACTTGGACTATGTAGGTTCCCTAGGGGGCACTTGGACTATATAGGTTAAATAGCGGACACTTGGACGATCTAGGTTAACTAGCAGGTACTTGGATGATCTAGGTTAACTAGCGGGCTCTTGCACTATGTAGGTTAACTAGCGGGCCCATTGACTATTTAGGTTAACTAGCGGGCACTTGGACGATCTATGTTACCTAGGGGGAACTTTGACTATATAGGTTAACTAGCGGTTACTTGGACTATCTAGGTTACATAGCAGGCACTTGGACTATGTACGTTCCCTAGCGGGCACTTGGACTATCTACCTTACCTAGCGGGCACTTGGACTATGTCCGTTAACTAGCGGGCACTTGGACTATGTACGTTTCCTAGCGGGTACTTGGACTATCTATGTTAACTAGCGGGCACTTGGACTATGTAGGTTCCCTATGGGGCACTTGGACTAGGTAGGTTCCCTAGCAGGCACTTGGTCTATCTAGGTTAACTAGCGGGCACTTGGACTATCTAGGTTGACTAGTGAGCACTTGGACTATCTAGGATAACTAGCGGGCACTTGCACTATGTATGTAACCTAGTGGTCACTTGAACTGTCTAGGTTACCTAGCAAGCACTTGGATTATGTAGGTTAACTGTGGGCACTTGGACTATCTAGGTTAACTAGCGGGCCCTTGGACGATGTAGTTTAACTAGCGGGTATTTGGACTATGTAGGTTAACTAACGGGCCCTTGGACTATGTAGATTAACTAGCGGCACTTGGAATATCTACGTTAACTAGCGGGCCCTTCGACTATGTAGAATCCCTAGCGGGCACTTGGACTACATAGATTAACTAGCAGCACTTGGACTATCTACATTAACCAGCGGGCCCTTGGAGTTAGTAGATTCCCTAGCCGGCACTTGGACTACATAGGTTCCCTAGTGGGCACTTGGACTATGTAGGTTCCCTAGGGGGCACTTGGACTATGAATGTTCCCTACGGACACTTGAACTCTGTTAGTTAACTACCGGGCACTTGGACTATGTATGTTAACTAGCGGGCCCTTGGACTTCTTAGGTTAACTAGCGGACACTTGCACTATGTAGGTTACCTAGCAGTCAGTTGGACTATTTAGGTTAACTAGCGGGCACTTGGACTATGTAGGTCAACTAGCGGGCCCTTGGACTATCTAGGTTACTTAGGGGGAACCTGGACTATGTAGGTTAACTAGTGGGCACTTGGACTATCTAGGTTACCTAGCAGGCACTTGGACTATGTAGGTTAACTAGCGGGCACTTGAACTATCTACGTTACCTGGCGGGCACTTGGACTATGTACGTTACCTAGCGGGTACTTGGACTATGTAGGTTCCCTAGCGGGCACTTGGACTATGTGGGTTCCCTAGCTGGCATTTTGACTATCTAGGTTACCTAACGGGCACTTGGACTATGTAGGTTCCGTAGCGGGCACTTGGACTATGTAGGTTAACTAGCGGGCCCTTGGACTATGTAGATTAACTAGTGGCACTTGTACTATCTACCTTAAGTAGCGGGCCCTTGGACTATCTAGATGAACTACCGGGCACTTGGACTATGTAGGCTAACTAGGGGGCCCTTGGACAATCTAGGTTGCCTAGCGGGTACATGAACTATCTAGGTTAACAAGCGGGCACTTGCAGTATCTAGGTTAACTAAAGGGCACTTGGACTATGTAGGTTAACTAGCGGGCACTTGGACTGTCTAGGTTACCTAGTGGGCACTTGGATTATCTCGGTTAACGAATGGGCACTTGGATTATCTAGGTAAACGAACGGGCACTTGGACTATGTAGGTTACCTAGCCGCCACTTGGACTATCTAGGTTAGCTAACAGGCACTTGTACTATCTAGGTTACCTAGCTGGCACTTTGACTATGTAAGTCAACTAGCGGGCCCTTGGACTATCTAGGTTAGCCAACGGGCACTTAGATTATGTAGGTTAACTAGCGGGCACTTGGAATATGTAGGTTAACTAGCGGACACTTGCACTATGTACGTTACCTAGCAGGCACTTGGACTATCTAGGTTAACTAGCGAGCACTTGCACTATCTAGGTTATCTAGCGGGCATTTGGACTATTAGGGCCCCTAGCGGGCATTTGGACTATATTGGTTACCTAGCGGGCACTTGGACTATGTAGGTTAACGAACGGGCACTTGGACTATCTAGGTTAACTAGCTGGCACTTGGACTATGTAGTTTCCCTAGCGGGCATTTGGACTATTTAGGTTACCTAGCGGGCACTTGGACTATGTAGGTTACCTAGCAGACACTTGGACTATCTAGGTTACCTAGCAGGCACTTTGACAATCTAGGTTAACGAACGGGCATTTGGACTATGTAGGTTGCCTAGCGGGCACTTGGATTATGTAGGTTCACTATCGGGCACTTTGACTATGTAGGTTAACTCGCGGACACTTGCACTATGTAGGTTAACTAGCGGGCCCATTGACTATGTAGGTTAACTAGCGGGCACTTGGACGATCTAGGTAACTAGCGGGCACTTGGACGATATAGGTTAACTAGCGGGCACTTGGATTATCTAGGTTAGCTAGCGGGCTCTTGCACTATGTCGGTTAACTTGCGGGTCCATTGACTATGTAGGTTAAGTAGCGGGCACTTGGACGATCTAGGTTAACTAGCGGGCACTTGGACGATCTAGGTTAACTAGCGGGCACTTGGACGATATAGGTTAACTAGCAGGCACTTGGATTATCTAGGTTACCTACCGGGCACATGGACTATGTAGGTTCCCTAGCGGGCATTTGGACTATATAGATAACCTAGCGGGCACTTAGACTTTGTAGGTTGCCTAGCGGGCACTTGGACGATATAGTTTAACTAGCGTGCCCTTGGAATATCTAGGTTACGTATCAGGCACTTGGTATATAGGTTAACTAGCGGGCACTTGCACTATGTAGGTTAACTAGAGGAAACGTGGACTATCTAGGTTAACTAGTGGGCCCTTGGACTATGTAGGTTAACTAGCGGGCACCTGGACAATCTAGGTTAACTAGCGGGCACTTGGAAGATCTAGGTTAACTAGCGGGCACTTGAACTATCAAAGTGAACAAGTGAGCCCTTGGACTATGTAGGTTAACTAGCGGACCCTTGGACTATCTAGGTTACCTAGCGGGCACTTGGACTATATAGGTTACCTAGCAGGCACTTGGACTATTAGGCTACCTGACAGGCACTTGAACTATCTACGTTACCTAGCGGGTACTTGGAGTATATAGGTTACCTACCGGGATGTTGGACTATCTAGGTTACCTAGCGGGCACTTGGAATATGTAGGTTAACGAACGGGCACTTGGACTATGTAGGTAACCTAGTGGTCACTTGAAATGTTTAGGTTACCTCTCGGGCACTTGGACTATGTAGATTAACTAGCGGCACTTGGACTATCTACATTAACTAGCAGGCCCTTGGACTATGTAGATTCCCTAGCGGGCATTTGGACTATTTAGGTTACCTAGCGGGCACTTGGACTAGCTAGGTTAACTAGCGGGCACTTGGACTATGTAGGTCAACTAGCGGGCCCTTGGACTATCTAGGTTAGCCAACGGGAACTTAGATTAGGTAGGTTAACTAGCGGGCACTTGGAATATGTAGGTAAAGTACCGGACACTTGCACTATGAAGATCAACTATCGGGCCCATGGACTATGTAGGTTTACTAGCGGGCCCTTGGACTATCTAGGTTCCCTAAAGGGCACTTGGACTATCTAGGTTACCGAACGGGCACTTGGACTATCTAGGTTACCTAGCGGGCACTTGGAATATGTAGGCTAACTAGGGGGCCCTTGGACGATCTAGGTTACCTAGGGGGTTCTTGAACTATCTAGGTTAACTAGCGGGCACTTGCAGTATCTAGGTTACCTAGCGGGCACTTGGACTATGTACGTTCCCTAGCGGGCACTTGGACTATCTAGGTTAACTAGCGGGCACTTGGACTATCTAGGATAACTACCGTGCACTTGGACTATGTAGGTTCCTTAGCGGGCACTTGGACTATCAAGGTTGCCTAGCGGGCACTTGGACGATATAGGTTAACTAGCGTGCCCTTGGAATATCTAGGTTACGTAGCGGGCACTTGGTATATAGGTTAACTAGCGGGCACTTGGACTATGTAGGTTAACTAGAGGACACGTGGACTATCTAGGTTAACTAGTGGGCCCTTGGACTATGTAGGTTAACTAGCGGGCACTTGGACGATCTAGGTTAACTAGCGGGCACTTGAAAGATCTAGGATAACTAGCGGGCACTTGGACTATCAAAGTGAACAAGTGAGCCCTTGGATTACGTAGGTTAACTAGCGGGCCCTTGGACTATCTAGGTTACCTAGCGGGCACTTGGACTATATAGGTTACCTGGCAGGCACTTGAACAATCTACGTTACCTAGCGGGTACTTGGAGTATGTAGGTTACCTACCGGGCTGTTGGACTATCTAGGTTACCTAGCGGGCACTTGGACTATCTAGGTTAACTAACGGGCACTAGGACTATGTAGGTTCCCTAGCGGGCCCTTGGACTATGTAGGTTCCCTATCGGGCACTTGGACTATGTGGGTTCCCTAGCGGGCATTTGGACTATATAGGTTACCTAACGGGCACTTGGACTATATAGGTTCCCTAGCGGGCACTTGGATTATGTAGGTTCCCTATCGAGCACATGGACTATGTAGGTTAACTAGCGGGCATTTGGACCATGTAGGTTACCTAGCGGGCACTTGGACGATGTAGGTTCCCTATCGGGCACTTGGACAATGTAGGTTAACTAGGGGGCACTAGGACAATGTAGGTTACCTAGCGGGCCCTTGGACTATCTAGGTTACCTAGGGGGAACCTAGACTATGTAGGTTAACTAGTGGGCACTTGGACTATCTAGGTTACCTAGCAGGCATTTGGACTATGTACGTTCCCTAGCAGGCCCTTGGACTATCTAGGTTACCTAACGGGCACTTAGACTATGTATGTTACCTAGCGGGCACTTGGACTATGTACGTTTCCTAGCGGGTACTTGGACTAGATAGGTTCCCTAGCGGGCACTTGGTCTATCTAGGTTAACTAGCGGGCACTTGGACTATCTAGGTTAACTAGCGGACATTTGGACTATTAGGGCCCCTAGCGGGCATTTGGACTATATTGGTTACCTAGCGGGCACTTGGTCTATGTAGGTTAATGAACGGGCACTTGGACTATGTAGGTAACCTAGTGGTCACTTGAAATGTCTAGGTTACCTTGCGGGCACTTGGACTATGTAGGTTAACTAGCGGGCACTTGGACTATGTAGATTAACTAGCGGCACTTGGATTATCTACATTAACTAGCGGGCCCTTGGACTATGTAGATTCCCTAGCGGGCATTTGGACTATTTAGGTTACCTAGCGGGCACTTGGACTATGTAGGTTACCTAGCGGGCACTTGGACTATCTAGGTTACCTAGCAGGCACTTTTACTATCTAGGTTAACTAATGGGCACTTGGACTATGTAGGTTAACTAGCGGGCACTTGGACTGTCTAGGTTACCTAGTGGGCACTTGGATTATCTCGGTTAACGAATGGGCACTTGGATTATCTAGGTTAACGAACGGGCACGTGGACTATGTAGGTTACCTAGCCGCCACTTGGACTATCTAGGTTAGCTAACAGGCACTTGTACTATCTAGGTTACCTAGCTGGTACTTTGACTATGTAAGTCAACTAGCGGGCCCTTGGACTATCTAGGTTAGCCAACGGGCACTTAGATTATGTAGGTTAACTAGCGGGCACTTGGAATATGTAGGTTTACTAGCGGACACTTGCACTATGTACGTTACCTAGCAGGCACTTGGACTATCTAGGTTAACTAGCGAGCACTTGCACTATCTAGGTTATCTAGCGGGCATTTGGACTATTAGGGCCCCTAGCGGGCATTTGGACTATATTGGTTACCTAGCGGGCACTTGGACTATGTAGGTTAACGAACGGGCACTTGGACTATCTAGGTTAACTAGCTGGCACTTGGACTATGTAGTTTCCCTAGCGGGCATTTGGACTATTTAGGTTACCTAGCGGGCACTTGGACTATGTAGGGTACCTAGCAGACACTTGGACTATCTAGGTTACCTAGCAGGCACTTTGACAATCTAGGTTAACGAACGGGCATTTGGACTATGTAGGTTGCATAGCGGGCACTTGGATTATGTAGGTTCACTATCGGGCACTTGGATTATGTAGGTTAACTCGCGGACACTTGCACTATGTAGGTTAACTAGCGGGCCCATTGACTATGTAGGTTAACTAGCGGGCACTTGGACGATCTAGGTAACTAGCGGGCACTTGGACGATATAGGTTAACTAGCGGGCACTTGGATTATCTAGGTTAGCTAGCGGGCTCTTGCACTATGTCGGTTAACTTGCGGGTCCATTGACTATGTAGGTTAAGTAGCGGGCACTTGGACGATCTAGGTTAACTAGCGGGCACTTGGACGATCTAGGTTAACTAGCGGGAACTTGGACGATATAGGTTAACTAGCGGGCACTTGGATTATCTAGGTTACCTACCGGGCACTTGGACTATGTAGGTTCCCTAGCGGGCATTTGGACTATATAGATAACGTAGCGGGCACTTAGACTTTGTAGGTTGCCTAGCGGGCACTTGGACAATGTAGGTTAACTAGCGTGCCCTTGGAATATCTAGGTTACGTAGCGGGCACTTGGTATATAGGTTAACTAGCGGGCACTTGGACTATGTAGGTTAACTAGAGGACATGTGGACTATCTAGGTTAACTAGTGGGCCCTTGGACTATGTAGGTTAACTAGCGGGCACCTGGACAATCTAGGTTAACTAGCGGGCACTTGGAAGATCTAGGTTAACTAGCGGGCACTTGGACTATCAAAGTGAACAAGTGAGCCCTTGGACTATGTAGGTTAACTAGCGGGCCCTTGGACTATCTAGGTTACCTAGCGGGCACTTGGACTATATAGGTTACCTAGCGGGCACTTGGACTATCTAGGCTACCTGGCAGGCACTTGAACTATCTACGTTACCTAGCGGGTACTTGGAGTATGTAGGTTACCTACAGTGATGTTGGACTATCTAGGTTACCCAGCGGGCACTTGGAATATGTAGGTTAACGAACGGGCACTTGGACTATGTAGGTAACCTAGTGGTCACTTGAAATGTTTAGGTTACCTCTCGGGCACTTGGACTATGTAGGTTAACTAGCGGGCACTTGGACTATGTAGATTAACTAGCGGCACTTGGACTATCTACATTAACTAGCAGGCCCTTGGACTATGTAGATTCCCTAGCGGGCACTTGGACTAGCTAGGTTAACTAGCGGGCACTTGGACTATGTAGGTTACCTAGCGGGCACTTGGAGAGTCTAGGTTACCTAGCAGGCATTTGGACTGTCTAGGTTAACTAAAGGGCACTTGGACTATGTAGGTTAACTAGCGGGCACTTGGACTGTCTAGGTTACCTAGTGGGCACTTGGATTATCTCGGTTAACGAATGGGCACTTGGATTATCTAGGTTAACGAACGGGCACTTGGACTATGTAGGTTACCTAGCCGCCACTTGGACTATCTAGGTTAGCTATCAGGCACTTGTACTATCTAGGTTACCTAGCTGGCACTTTGACTATGTAAGTCAACTAGCGGGCCCTTGGACTATATAGGTTAGCCAAAGGGCACTTAGATTATGTAGGTTAACTAGCGGGCAATTGGGCTATCTCTGTTAACTAGCGGGCACTTGGAATATGTAGGTTAACTAGCGGACACTTGCACTACGTAGGTTACCTAGCAGGCACTTGGACTATCTAGGTTAACTAACGGGCACTTGGACTATCTCGGAAAACTAGCATGCACTTGGACTATGTAGGTTCCTTAGCGGGCACTTGGACTATCTAGGTTGCCTCGCGGGCACTTGGACGATATAGGTTAACTAGCGTGCCCTTGGAATATCTAGGTTAAGTAGCGGGCACTTGGTATGTAGGTTAACTAGTGGGCCCTTGGAATATGTAGGTTAACTAGCGGGCACTTGGACAATCTAGGTTAACTAGAGGGCACTTGGAAGATCTAGGTTAACTAGCGGGCACTTGGACTATCAAAGTGAACATGTGAGCCCTTTGACTATGTAGGTTAACTTGCGGGCCCTTGGACTATCTAGGTTACCTAGCGGGCCCTTGGACTATATAGGTTACCTAGCGGGCACTTGGACTATGTAGGTTACCTAGTGGGCAATTGGACTTTCTAGGTTAACGAATGGGCACTTGGAATATGCAGGTAACCTAACGGGCACGTGGACTGTCTAGGTTACCTAGCGGGCACTTGGACTTCTAGGTTAACGAACGGGCTCTTGGACAATGTAGGTGGCCTAGCGGGCACTTGGACTATCTAGGTTAGGTAACGGGCACTTGGACTATCTAGGTTACCTAGCGGGAACTTGGACAATGTAAGTTACCTAGCAGGCACTTGGACTATCTACGTTACCTAACGGGCACTTTGACTATCTAGGTTACATAGCGGGCACTTGGACTATGTAGGTTAACTAGAGAGCACTTGGACTCTAGGTTATCTAGCGGACACTTGGACTATCTAGGTTACCTAGCGGGCCCTTGGACGATGTAGGTTAACTAGCGGGCCCTTGGACTATGTAGGTTAACTAGCGGGCCCTTGGACTATGTAGGTTTACTAGCGTGCACTTGGAAGATCTAGGTAAACTAGCGGGTACTTGGACTATGTAGGTTAACTAGCGAGCCTTTGGACTATGTAGATTAACTAGCGGCACTTGGACTATCTACGTTAACTAGCGGGCCCTTGGACTATGTATATTGCCTAGCGGGCACTTGGACTATGTATGTTCCAGAGCGGGCACTTCGACTATGTAGGTTCCCTAGCAGGCACTTGGACTATGTAGGTTCCCTAGGGGGCACTTGGACTATATAGGTTAAATAGCGGACACTTGGACGATCTAGGTTAACTAGCAGGTACTTGGATGATCTAGGTTAACTAGCGGGCTCTTGCACTATGTAGGTTAACTAGCGGGCCCATTGACTATTTAGGTTAACTAGCGGGCACTTGGACGATCTATGTTACCTAGGGGGAACTTTGACTATATAGGTTAACTAGCGGGTACTTGGACTATCTAGGTTACATAGCAGGCACTTGGACTATGTACGTTCCCTAGCGGGCACTTGGACTATCTACCTTACCTAGCGGGCACTTGGACTATGTCCGTTAACTAGCGGGCACTTGGACTATGTACGTTTCCTAGCGGGTACTTGGACTATCTATGTTAACTAGCGGGCACTTGGACTATGTAGGTTCCCTATGGGGCACTTGGACTAGGTAGGTTCCCTAGCAGGCACTTGGTCTATCTAGGTTAACTAGCGGGCACTTGGACTATCTAGGTTGACTAGTGAGCACTTGGACTATCTAGGATAACTAGCGGGCACTTGGACTATGTAGGTAACCTAGTGGTCACTTGAACTGTCTAGGTTACCTAGCAAGCACTTGGATTATGTAGGTTAACTGTGGGCACTTGGACTATCTAGGTTAACTAGCGGGCCCTTGGACGATGTAGTTTAACTAGCGGGTATTTGGACTATGTAGGTTAACTAACGGGCCCTTGGACTATGTAGATTAACTAGCGGCACTTGGAATATCTACGTTAACTAGCGGGCCCTTCGACTATGTAGAATCCCTAGCGGGCACTTGGACTACATAGATTAACTAGCAGCATTTGGACTATCTACATTAACCAGCGGGCCATTGGACTATGTAGATTCCCTAGCGGGCACTTGGACTACGTAGGTTCCCTAGTGGGCACTTGGACTATGTAGGTTCCCTAGGGGGCACTTGGACTATGAATGTTCCCTACGGACACTTGAACTCTGTTAGTTAACTACCGGGCACTTGGACTATGTATGTTAACTAGCGGGCCCTTGGACTTCTTAGGTTAACTAGCGGACACTTGCACTATGTAGGTTACCTAGCAGTCAGTTGGACTATCTAGGTTAACTAGCGGGCACTTGGACTATGTAGGTCAACTAGCGGGCCCTTGGACTATCTAGGTTACTTAGGGGGAACCTGGACTATGTAGGTTAACTAGTGGGCACTTGGACTATCTAGGTTACCTAGCAGGCACTTGGACTATGTAGGTTAACTAGCGGGCACTTGAACTATCTACGTTACCTGGCGGGCACTTGGACTATGTACGTTACCTAGCGGGTACTTGGACTATGTAGGTTCCCTAGCGGGCACTTGGACTATGTGGGTTCCCTAGCTGGCATTTTGACTATCTAGGTTACCTAACGGGCACTTGGACTATGTAGGTTCCCTAGCGGGCACTTGGACTATGTAGGTTAACTAGCGGGCCCTTGGACTATGTAGATTAACTAGTGGCACTTGTACTATCTACCTTAAGTAGCGGGCCCTGGGACTATCTAGATGAACTACCGGGCACTTGGACTATGTAGGCTAACTAGGGGGCCCTTGGACAATCTAGGTTGCCTAGCGGGTACATGAACTATCTAGGTTAACAAGCGGGCACTTGCAGTATCTAGGTTACCTAGCGGGAACTTGGACTATGTAGGTTAACTAGCGGGCACTTGGACTATCTAGGTTAACTAGCGTGCACTTGGACTATGTAGGTTCCTTAGCGGGCACGTGGACTATCTAGGTTGCCTAGCGGGCAGTTGGACGATATAGGTTAACTAGAGTGCCCTTGGAATATCTAGGTTACGTAACGGGCACTTGGTATATAGGTTAACTAGCGGGCACTTGGACTATGTAGGTTAACTAAAGGACACTTGGACTATCTAGGTTAACTAGTGGGCCCTTGGACTATGTAGGTTAACTAGCGGGAACTTGGACAATCTAGGTTAACTAGCGGGCACTTGGACGATCTAGGTTAACTAGCGGGCACTTGAACTATCAAAGTGAACAAGTGAGCCCTTGGACTATATTGGTTAACTAGCGGGCACTTGGGCTATATAGGTTACCTAGCGGGCACTTGGACTATGTAGGTTACCTAGTGGGCACTTGGATTATCTAGGTTAACTAACGGGCACTTGGAATATGCAGGTAACCTAGCGGGCACTTGGACTGTCTAGGTTACCTAGCGGGCACTTGGACTTCTAGGTTAACGAACGGGCTCTTGGACTATGTAGGTTGCCTAGCGGGCACTTGGACTATCTAGGTTAGGTAATGGGCACTTGGACTATCTAGGTTACCTAACGGGCACTTTGACTATCTAGGTTACATAGCGTGCACTTGGACTATGTAGGTTAACTACCGAGCACTTGGACTCTAGGTTACCTAGCGGGCACTTGAACTATCTAGGTTACCTAGCGGGCCCTTGGACTATGTAGGTTTCCTAGCAGGCACTTGGACTATCTAGGTTAACGAACGGGCACTTGGACTATGTAGGTAACCTAGCGGGCACTTGGACAGTCTAGGTTACCTAGCGGGCACTTGGACTATCTAGGTTAACTAACAGGCACTTGGACGATGTAGGTTACCTAGCGGGCACTTGGACTATGTAGGATCCCTATCGGACATTTGGACTACTTAGGTTTCCTAGCGGGCACTTGGACTATCTAGGTTAACTAGCGGGCACTTGGACTATCTAGGTCAACTAGTGGGCCCTTGTACTATGTAGGTTAACTGGCGAGCACTTGGAATATCTAGGTTAACTAGCGGACCTTGGAATATGTAGGTTAACTAGTGGGCCCTTGGACTATGTAGGTTTACTAGCTGGCACTTGGTCGATCTAGGTTAACTAGAGGGCACTTGGACTATCTAGGTTAACTAGCGGGCACTTGGATTATCATTGTTAACTAGCGGGCACTTGGACTATCTAGGTTAGCTAACGGGCACATGGACTAAGTCCGTCCAATAGTGGGCACTTGGACTATCTAGGTTAACTAACGGGCACTAGGACTATCTAGGTTAACTAGCGGGCACTTGGACTATCTAGGTTACCTAGCTGGCACTTGGACTATGTAGGTCAACTAGCGGGCTCTTGGACTATCTAGGTTAGCTAACTAGCATGTGGACTATATAGGTTAACTAGCGGACACTTGCACGATCTAGGTTAACTAGCGGGCTCTTGCACTATGTAGGTTAACTAGCGGGCCCATTGACTATTTAGGTTAACTAGCGGGCACTTGGACGATCTATGTTACCTAGGGGGAACTTTGACTATATAGGTTAACTAGCGGGTACTTGGACTATCTAGGTTACATAGCAGGCACTTGGACTATGTACGTTCCCTAGCGGGCACTTGGACTATCTACCTTACCTAGCGGGCACTTGGACTATGTAGGTTCCCTAGCGGGCACTTGGACTATGTAGGTTAACTAGCGGGCATTTGGACTATGTAGGTTACCTATCGGGCATTTGGACTATGTAGGTTACCTAGCGGGCACTTGGACTATCTAGGTTACCTAGCAGGCACTTTTACTATCTAGGTTAACTAATGGGCACTTGGACTATGTAGGTTAACTAGCGGGCACTTGGACTGTCTAGGTTACCTAGTGGGCACTTGGATTATCTCGGTTAACGAATGGGCACTTGGATTATCTAGGTTAACGAACGGGCACGTGGACTATGTAGGTTACCTAGCCGCCACTTGGACTATCTAGGTTAGCTAACAGGCACTTGTACTATCTAGGTTACCTAGCTGGCACTTTGACTATGTAAGTCAACTAGCGGGCCCTTGGACTATCTAGGTTAGCCAACGGGCACTTAGATTATGTAGGTTAACTAGCGGGCACTTGGAATATGTAGGTTTACTAGCGGACACTTGCACTATGTACGTTACCTAGCAGGCACTTGGACTATCTAGGTTAACTAGCGAGCACTTGCACTATCTAGGTTATCTAGCGGGCATTTGGACTATTAGGGCCCCTAGCGGCCATTTGGACTATATTGGTTACCTAGCGGGCACTTGGACTATGTAGGTTAACGAACGGGCACTTGGACTATCTAGGTTAACTAGCTGGCACTTGGACTATGTAGTTTCCCTAGCGGGCATTTGGACTATTTAGGTTACCTAGCAGGCACTTGGACTATGTAGGTTACCTAGCAGACACTTGGACTATCTAGGTTACCTAGCAGGCACTTTGACAATCTAGGTTAACGAACGGGCATTTGGACTATGTAGGTTGCATAGCGGGCACTTGGATTATGTAGGTTCACTATCGGGCACTTGGATTATGTAGGTTAACTCGCGGACACTTGCACTATGTAGGTTAACTAGCGGGCCCATTGACTATGTAGGTTAACTAGCGGGCACTTGGACGATCTAGGTAACTAGCGGGCACTTGGACGATATAGGTTAACTAGCGGGCACTTGGATTATCTAGGTTAGCTAGCGGGCTCTTGCACTATGTCGGTTAACTTGCGGGTCCATTGACTATGTAGGTTAAGTAGCGGGCACTTGGACGATCTAGGTTAACTAGCGGGCACTTGGACGATCTAGGTTAACTAGCGGGCACTTGGACGATATAGGTTAACTAGCGGGCACTTGGATTATCTAGGTTACCTACCGGGCACTTGGACTATGTAGGTTCCCTAGCGGGCATTTGGACTATATAGATAACGTAGCGGGCACTTCGACTTTGTAGGTTGCCTAGCGGGCACTTGGACAATGTAGGTTAACTAGCGTGCCCTTGGAATATCTAGGTTACGTAGCGGGCACTTGGTATATAGGTTAACTAGCGGGCACTTGGACTATGTAGGTTAACTAGAGGACATGTGGACTATCTAGGTTAACTAGTGGGCCCTTGGACTATGTAGGTTAACTAGCGGGCACCTGGACAATCTAGGTTAACTAGCGGGCACTTGGAAGATCTAGGTTAACTAGCGGGCACTTGGACTATCAAAGTGAACAAGTGAGCCCTTGGACTATGTAGGTTAACTAGCGGGCCCTTGGACTATCTAGGTTACCTAGCGGGCACTTGGACTATATAGGTTACCTAGCGGGCACTTGGACTATCTAGGCTACCTGGCAGGCACTTGAACTATCTACGTTACCTAGCGGGTACTTGGAGTATGTAGGTTACCTACCGTGATGTTGGACTATCTAGGTTACCCAGCGGGCACTTGGAATATGTAGGTTAACGAACGGGCACTTGGACTATGTAGGTAACCTAGTGGTCACTTGAAATGTTTAGGTTACCTCTCGGGCACTTGGACTATGTAGGTTAACTAGCGGGCACTTGGACTATGTAGATTAACTAGCGGCACTTGGACTATCTACATTAACTAGCAGGCCCTTGGACTATGTAGATTCCCTAGCGGGCACTTGGACTAGCTAGGTTAACTAGCGGGCACTTGGACTATGTAGGTTACCTAGCGGGCACTTGGAGAGTCTAGGTTACCTAGCAGGCATTTGGACTGTCTAGGTTAACTAAAGGGCACTTGGACTATGTAGGTTAACTAGCGGGCACTTGGACTGTCTAGGTTACCTAGTGGGCACTTGGATTATCTCGGTTAACGAATGGGCACTTGGATTATCTAGGTTAACGAACGGGCACTTGGACTATGTAGGTTACCTAGCCGCCACTTGGACTATCTAGGTTAGCTATCAGGCACTTGTACTATCTAGGTTACCTAGCTGGCACTTTGACTATGTAAGTCAACTAGCGGGCCCTTGGACTATATAGGTTAGCCAAAGGGCACTTAGATTATGTAGGTTAACTAGCGGGCAATTGGGCTATCTCTGTTAACTAGCGGGCACTTGGAATATGTAGGTTAACTAGCGGACACTTGCACTACGTAGGTTACCTAGCAGGCGCTTGGACTATCTAGGTTAACTAACGGGCACTTGGACTATCTCGGAAAACTAGCATGCACTTGGACTATGTAGGTTCCTTAGCGGGCACTTGGACTATCTAGGTTGCCTCGCGGGCACTTGGACGATATAGGTTAACTAGCGTGCCCTTGGAATATCTAGGTTAAGTAGCGGGCACTTGGAATATAGGTTAACTAGTGGGCCCTTGGAATATGTAGGTTAACTAGCGGGCACTTGGACAATCTAGGTTAACTAGAGGGCACTTGGAAGATCTAGGTTAACTAGCGGGCACTTGGACTATCAAAGTGAACATGTGAGCCCTTTGACTATGTAGGTTAACTTGCGGGCCCTTGGACTATCTAGGTTACCTAGCGGGCCCTTGGACTATATAGGTTACCTAGCGGGCACTTGGACTATGTAGGTTACCTAGTGGGCAATTGGACTTTCTAGGTTAACGAATGGGCACTTGGAATATGCAGGTAACCTAACGGGCACGTGGACTGTCTAGGTTACCTAGCGGGCACTTGGACTTCTAGGTTAACGAACGGGCTCTTGGACAATGTAGGTGGCCTAGCGGGCACTTGGACTATCTAGGTTAGGTAACGGGCACTTGGACTATCTAGGTTACCTAGCGGGAACTTGGACAATGTAAGTTACCTAGCAGGCACTTGGACTATCTACGTTACCTAACGGGCACTTTGACTATCTAGGTTACATAGCGGGCACTTGGACTATGTAGGTTAACTAGCGAGCACTTGGACTCTAGGTTATCTAGCGGACACTTGGACTATCTAGGTTACCTAGCGGGCCCTTGGACTATGTAGGTTAACTAGCGGGCACTTGGACTATCTAGGTTAACTAGCGGGCCCTTGGACGATGTAGGTTAACTAGCGGGCCCTTGGACTATGTAGGTTAACTAGCGGGCCCTTGGACTATGTAGGTTTACTAGCGTGCACTTGGAAGATCTAGGTAAACTAGCGGGTACTTGGACTATGTAGGTTAACTAGCGAGCCTTTGGACTATATAGATTAACTAGCGGCACTTGGACTATCTACGTTAACTAGCGGGCCCTTGGACTATGTATATTGCCTAGCGGGCACTTGGACTATGTATGTTCCAGAGCGGGCACTTCGACTATGTAGGTTCCCTAGCAGGCACTTGGACTATGTAGGTTCCCTAGGGGGCACTTGGACTATATAGGTTAAATAGCGGACACTTGGACGATCTAGGTTAACTAGCAGGTACTTGGATGATCTAGGTTAACTAGCGGGCTCTTGCACTATGTAGGTTAACTAGCGGGCCCATTGACTATTTAGGTTAACTAGCGGGCACTTGGACGATCTATGTTACCTAGGGGGAACTTTGACTATATAGGTTAACTAGCGGTTACTTGGACTATCTAGGTTACATAGCAGGCACTTGGACTATGTACGTTCCCTAGCGGGCACTTGGACTATCTACCTTACCTAGCGGGCACTTGGACTATGTCCGTTAACTAGCGGGCACTTGGACTATGTACGTTTCCTAGCGGGTACTTGGACTATCTATGTTAACTAGCGGGCACTTGGACTATGTAGGTTCCCTATGGGGCACTTGGACTAGGTAGGTTCCCTAGCAGGCACTTGGTCTATCTAGGTTAACTAGCGGGCACTTGGACTATCTAGGTTGACTAGTGAGCACTTGGACTATCTAGGATAACTAGCGGGCACTTGCACTATGTATGTAACCTAGTGGTCACTTGAACTGTCTAGGTTACCTAGCAAGCACTTGGATTATGTAGGTTAACTGTGGGCACTTGGACTATCTAGGTTAACTAGCGGGCCCTTGGACGATGTAGTTTAACTAGCGGGTATTTGGACTATGTAGGTTAACTAACGGGCCCTTGGACTATGTAGATTAACTAGCGGCACTTGGAATATCTACGTTAACTAGCGGGCCCTTCGACTATGTAGAATCCCTAGCGGGCACTTGGACTACATAGATTAACTAGCAGCACTTGGACTATCTACATTAACCAGCGGGCCCTTGGAGTTAGTAGATTCCCTAGCCGGCACTTGGACTACATAGGTTCCCTAGTGGGCACTTGGACTATGTAGGTTCCCTAGGGGGCACTTGGACTATGAATGTTCCCTACGGACACTTGAACTCTGTTAGTTAACTACCGGGCACTTGGACTATGTAGGTCAACTAGCGGGCCCTTGGACTATCTAGGTTACTTAGGGGGAACCTGGACTATGTAGGTTAACTAGTGGGCACTTGGACTATCTAGGTTACCTAGCAGGCACTTGGACTATGTAGGTTAACTAGCGGGCACTTGAACTATCTACGTTACCTGGCGGGCACTTGGACTATGTACGTTACCTAGCGGGTACTTGGACTATGTAGGTTCCCTAGCGGGCACTTGGACTATGTGGGTTCCCTAGCTGGCATTTTGACTATCTAGGTTACCTAACGGGCACTTGGACTATGTAGGTTCCGTAGCGGGCACTTGGACTATGTAGGTTAACTAGCGGGCCCTTGGACTATGTAGATTAACTAGTGGCACTTGTACTATCTACCTTAAGTAGCGGGCCCTTGGACTATCTAGATGAACTACCGGGCACTTGGACTATGTAGGCTAACTAGGGGGCCCTTGGACAATCTAGGTTGCCTAGCGGGTACATGAACTATCTAGGTTAACAAGCGGGCACTTGCAGTATCTAGGTTAACTAAAGGGCACTTGGACTATGTAGGTTAACTAGCGGGCACTTGGACTGTCTAGGTTACCTAGTGGGCACTTGGATTATCTCGGTTAACGAATGGGCACTTGGATTATCTAGGTAAACGAACGGGCACTTGGACTATGTAGGTTACCTAGCCGCCACTTGGACTATCTAGGTTAGCTAACAGGCACTTGTACTATCTAGGTTACCTAGCTGGCACTTTGACTATGTAAGTCAACTAGCGGGCCCTTGGACTATCTAGGTTAGCCAACGGGCACTTAGATTATGTAGGTTAACTAGCGGGCACTTGGAATATGTAGGTTAACTAGCGGACACTTGCACTATGTACGTTACCTAGCAGGCACTTGGACTATCTAGGTTAACTAGCGAGCACTTGCACTATCTAGGTTATCTAGCGGGCATTTGGACTATTAGGGCCCCTAGCGGGCATTTGGACTATATTGGTTACCTAGCGGGCACTTGGACTATGTAGGTTAACGAACGGGCACTTGGACTATCTAGGTTAACTAGCTGGCACTTGGACTATGTAGTTTCCCTAGCGGGCATTTGGACTATTTAGGTTACCTAGCGGGCACTTGGACTATGTAGGTTACCTAGCAGACACTTGGACTATCTAGGTTACCTAGCAGGCACTTTGACAATCTAGGTTAACGAACGGGCATTTGGACTATGTAGGTTGCCTAGCGGGCACTTGGATTATGTAGGTTCACTATCGGGCACTTTGACTATGTAGGTTAACTCGCGGACACTTGCACTATGTAGGTTAACTAGCGGGCCCATTGACTATGTAGGTTAACTAGCGGGCACTTGGACGATCTAGGTAACTAGTGGGCACTTGGACGATATAGGTTAACTAGCGGGCACTTGGATTATCTAGGTTAGCTAGCGGGCTCTTGCACTATGTCGGTTAACTTGCGGGTCCATTGACTATGTAGGTTAAGTAGCGGGCACTTGGACGATCTAGGTTAACTAGCGGGCACTTGGACGATCTAGGTTAACTAGCGGGCACTTGGACGATATAGGTTAACTAGCAGGCACTTGGATTATCTAGGTTACCTACCGGGCACATGGACTATGTAGGTTCCCTAGCGGGCATTTGGACTATATAGATAACCTAGCGGGCACTTAGACTTTGTAGGTTGCCTAGCGGGCACTTGGACGATATAGTTTAACTAGCGTGCCCTTGGAATATCTAGGTTACGTAGCAGGCACTTGGTATATAGGTTAACTAGCGGGCACTTGCACTATGTAGGTTAACTAGAGGAAACGTGGACTATCTAGGTTAACTAGTGGGCCCTTGGACTATGTAGGTTAACTAGCGGGCACCTGGACAATCTAGGTTAACTAGCGGGCACTTGGAAGATCTAGGTTAACTAGCGGGCACTTGAACTATCAAAGTGAACAAGTGAGCCCTTGGACTATGTAGGTTAACTAGCGGACCCTTGGACTATCTAGGTTACCTAGCGGGCACTTGGACTATATAGGTTACCTAGCAGGCACTTGGACTATTAGGCTACCTGACAGGCACTTGAACTATCTACGTTACCTAGCGGGTACTTGGAGTATATAGGTTACCTACCGGGATGTTGGACTATCTAGGTTACCTAGCGGGCACTTGGAATATGTAGGTTAACGAACGGGCACTTGGACTATGTAGGTAACCTAGTGGTCACTTGAAATGTTTAGGTTACCTCTCGGGCACTTGGACTATGTAGATTAACTAGCGGCACTTGGACTATCTACATTAACTAGCAGGCCCTTGGACTATGTAGATTCCCTAGCGGGCATTTGGACTATTTAGGTTACCTAGCGGGCACTTGGACTAGCTAGGTTAACTAGCGGGCACTTGGACTATGTAGGTCAACTAGCGGGCCCTTGGACTATCTAGGTTAGCCAACGGGAACTTAGATTAGGTAGGTTAACTAGCGGGCACTTGGAATATGTAGGTAAAGTACCGGACACTTGCACTATGAAGATCAACTATCGGGCCCATGGACTATGTAGGTTTACTAGCGGGCCCTTGGACTATCTAGGTTCCCTAAAGGGCACTTGGACTATCTAGGTTACCGAACGGGCACTTGGACTATCTAGGTTACCTAGCGGGCACTTGGAATATGTAGGCTAACTAGGGGGCCCTTGGACGATCTAGGTTACCTAGGGGGTTCTTGAACTATCTAGGTTAACTAGCGGGCACTTGCAGTATCTAGGTTACCTAGCGGGCACTTGGACTATGTACGTTCCCTAGCGGGCACTTGGACTACCTAGGTTAACTAGCGGGCACTTGGACTATCTAGGATAACTACCGTGCACTTGGACTATGTAGGTTCCTTAGCGGGCACTTGGACTATCAAGGTTGCCTAGCGGGCACTTGGACGATATAGGTTAACTAGCGTGCCCTTGGAATATCTAGGTTACGTAGCGGGCACTTGGTATATAGGTTAACTAGCGGGCACTTGGACTATGTAGGTTAACTAGAGGACACGTGGACTATCTAGGTTAACTAGTGGGCCCTTGGACTATGTAGGTTAACTAGCGGGCACTTGGACGATCTAGGTTAACTAGCGGGCACTTGAAAGATCTAGGATAACTAGCGGGCACTTGGACTATCAAAGTGAACAAGTGAGCCCTTGGATTACGTAGGTTAACTAGCGGGCCCTTGGACTATCTAGGTTACCTAGCGGGCACTTGGACTATATAGGTTACCTGGCAGGCACTTGAACAATCTACGTTACCTAGCGGGTACTTGGAGTATGTAGGTTACCTACCGGGCTGTTGGACTATCTAGGTTACCTAGCGGGCACTTGGACTATCTAGGTTAACTAACGGGCACTAGGACTATGTAGGTTCCCTAGCGGGCCCTTGGACTATGTAGGTTCCCTATCGGGCACTTGGACTATGTGGGTTCCCTAGCGGGCATTTGGACTATATAGGTTACCTAACGGGCACTTGGACTATATAGGTTCCCTAGCGGGCACTTGGATTATGTAGGTTCCCTATCGAGCACATGGACTATGTAGGTTAACTAGCGGGCATTTGGACCATGTAGGTTACCTAGCGGGCACTTGGACGATGTAGGTTCCCTATCGGGCACTTGGACAATGTAGGTTAACTAGGGGGCACTAGGACAATGTAGGTTACCTAGCGGGCCCTTGGACTATCTAGGTTACCTAGGGGGAACCTAGACTATGTAGGTTAACTAGTGGGCACTTGGACTATCTAGGTTACCTAGCAGGCATTTGGACTATGTACGTTCCCTAGCAGGCCCTTGGACTATCTAGGTTACCTAACGGGCACTTAGACTATGTATGTTACCTAGCGGGCACTTGGACTATGTACGTTTCCTAGCGGGTACTTGGACTAGATAGGTTCCCTAGCGGGCACTTGGTCTATCTAGGTTAACTAGCGGGCACTTGGACTATCTAGGTTAACTAGCGGACATTTGGACTATTAGGGCCCCTAGCGGGCATTTGGACTATATTGGTTACCTAGCGGGCACTTGGTCTATGTAGGTTAATGAACGGGCACTTGGACTATGTAGGTAACCTAGTGGTCACTTGAAATGTCTAGGTTACCTTGCGGGCACTTGGACTATGTAGGTTAACTAGCGGGCACTTGGACTATGTAGATTAACTAGCGGCACTTGGATTATCTACATTAACTAGCGGGCCCTTGGACTATGTAGATTCCCTAGCGGGCATTTGGACTATTTAGGTTACCTAGCGGGCACTTGGACTATGTAGGTTACCTAGCGGGCACTTGGACTATCTAGGTTACCTAGCAGGCACTTTTACTATCTAGGTTAACTAATGGGCACTTGGACTATGTAGGTTAACTAGCGGGCACTTGGACTGTCTAGGTTACCTAGTGGGCACTTGGATTATCTCGGTTAACGAATGGGCACTTGGATTATCTAGGTTAACGAACGGGCACGTGGACTATGTAGGTTACCTAGCCGCCACTTGGACTATCTAGGTTAGCTAACAGGCACTTGTACTATCTAGGTTACCTAGCTGGTACTTTGACTATGTAAGTCAACTAGCGGGCCCTTGGACTATCTAGGTTAGCCAACGGGCACTTAGATTATGTAGGTTAACTAGCGGGCACTTGGAATATGTAGGTTTACTAGCGGACACTTGCACTATGTACGTTACCTAGCAGGCACTTGGACTATCTAGGTTAACTAGCGAGCACTTGCACTATCTAGGTTATCTAGCGGGCATTTGGACTATTAGGGCCCCTAGCGGGCATTTGGACTATATTGGTTACCTAGCGGGCACTTGGACTATGTAGGTTAACGAACGGGCACTTGGACTATCTAGGTTAACTAGCTGGCACTTGGACTATGTAGTTTCCCTAGCGGGCATTTGGACTATTTAGGTTACCTAGCGGGCACTTGGACTATGTAGGTTACCTAGCAGACACTTGGACTATCTAGGTTACCTAGCAGGCACTTTGACAATCTAGGTTAACGAACGGGCATTTGGACTATGTAGGTTGCATAGCGGGCACTTGGATTATGTAGGTTCACTATCGGGCACTTGGATTATGTAGGTTAACTCGCGGACACTTGCACTATGTAGGTTAACTAGCGGGCCCATTGACTATGTAGGTTAACTAGCGGGCACTTGGACGATCTAGGTAACTAGTGGGCACTTGGACGATATAGGTTAACTAGCGGGCACTTGGATTATCTAGGTTAGCTAGCGGGCTCTTGCACTATGTCGGTTAACTTGCGGGTCCATTGACTATGTAGGTTAAGTAGCGGGCACTTGGACGATCTAGGTTAACTAGCGGGCACTTGGACGATCTAGGTTAACTAGCGGGCACTTGGACGATATAGGTTAACTAGCGGGCACTTGGATTATCTAGGTTACCTACCGGGCACTTGGACTATGTAGGTTCCCTAGCGGGCATTTGGACTATATAGATAACGTAGCGGGCACTTAGACTTTGTAGGTTGCCTAGCGGGCACTTGGACAATGTAGGTTAACTAGCGTGCCCTTGGAATATCTAGGTTACGTAGCGGGCACTTGGTATATAGGTTAACTAGCGGGCACTTGGACTATGTAGGTTAACTAGAGGACATGTGGACTATCTAGGTTAACTAGTGGGCCCTTGGACTATGTAGGTTAACTAGCGGGCACCTGGACAATCTAGGTTAACTAGCGGGCACTTGGAAGATCTAGGTTAACTAGCGGGCACTTGGACTATCAAAGTGAACAAGTGAGCCCTTGGACTATGTAGGTTAACTAGCGGGCCCTTGGACTATCTAGGTTACCTAGCGGGCACTTGGACTATATAGGTTACCTAGCGGGCACTTGGACTATCTAGGCTACCTGGCAGGCACTTGAACTATCTACGTTACCTAGCGGGTACTTGGAGTATGTAGGTTACCTACCGTGATGTTGGACTATCTAGGTTACCCAGCGGGCACTTGGAATATGTAGGTTAACGAACGGGCACTTGGACTATGTAGGTAACCTAGTGGTCACTTGAAATGTTTAGGTTACCTCTCGGGCACTTGGACTATGTAGGTTAACTAGCGGGCACTTGGACTATGTAGATTAACTAGCGGCACTTGGACTATCTACATTAACTAGCAGGCCCTTGGACTATGTAGATTCCCTAGCGGGCACTTGGACTAGCTAGGTTAACTAGCGGGCACTTGGACTATGTAGGTTACCTAGCGGGCACTTGGAGAGTCTAGGTTACCTAGCAGGCATTTGGACTGTCTAGGTTAACTAAAGGGCACTTGGACTATGTAGGTTAACTAGCGGGCACTTGGACTGTCTAGGTTACCTAGTGGGCACTTGGATTATCTCGGTTAACGAATGGGCACTTGGATTATCTAGGTTAACGAACGGGCACTTGGACTATGTAGGTTACCTAGCCGCCACTTGGACTATCTAGGTTAGCTATCAGGCACTTGTACTATCTAGGTTACCTAGCTGGCACTTTGACTATGTAAGTCAACTAGCGGGCCCTTGGACTATATAGGTTAGCCAAAGGGCACTTAGATTATGTAGGTTAACTAGCGGGCAATTGGGCTATCTCTGTTAACTAGCGGGCACTTGGAATATGTAGGTTAACTAGCGGACACTTGCACTACGTAGGTTACCTAGCAGGCACTTGGACTATCTAGGTTAACTAACGGGCACTTGGACTATCTCGGAAAACTAGCATGCACTTGGACTATGTAGGTTCCTTAGCGGGCACTTGGACTATCTAGGTTGCCTCGCGGGCACTTGGACGATATAGGTTAACTAGCGTGCCCTTGGAATATCTAGGTTAAGTAGCGGGCACTTGGTATGTAGGTTAACTAGTGGGCCCTTGGAATATGTAGGTTAACTAGCGGGCACTTGGACAATCTAGGTTAACTAGAGGGCACTTGGAAGATCTAGGTTAACTAGCGGGCACTTGGACTATCAAAGTGAACATGTGAGCCCTTTGACTATGTAGGTTAACTTGCGGGCCCTTGGACTATCTAGGTTACCTAGCGGGCCCTTGGACTATATAGGTTACCTAGCGGGCACTTGGACTATGTAGGTTACCTAGTGGGCAATTGGACTTTCTAGGTTAACGAATGGGCACTTGGAATATGCAGGTAACCTAACGGGCACGTGGACTGTCTAGGTTACCTAGCGGGCACTTGGACTTCTAGGTTAACGAACGGGCTCTTGGACAATGTAGGTGGCCTAGCGGGCACTTGGACTATCTAGGTTAGGTAACGGGCACTTGGACTATCTAGGTTACCTAGCGGGAACTTGGACAATGTAAGTTACCTAGCAGGCACTTGGACTATCTACGTTACCTAACGGGCACTTTGACTATCTAGGTTACATAGCGGGCACTTGGACTATGTAGGTTAACTAGCGAGCACTTGGACTCTAGGTTATCTAGCGGACACTTGGACTATCTAGGTTACCTAGCGGGCCCTTGGACGATGTAGGTTAACTAGCGGGCCCTTGGACTATGTAGGTTAACTAGCGGGCCCTTGGACTATGTAGGTTTACTAGCGTGCACTTGGAAGATCTAGGTAAACTAGCGGGTACTTGGACTATGTAGGTTAACTAGCGAGCCTTTGGACTATGTAGATTAACTAGCGGCACTTGGACTATCTACGTTAACTAGCGGGCCCTTGGACTATGTATATTGCCTAGCGGGCACTTGGACTATGTATGTTCCAGAGTGGGCACTTCGACTATGTAGGTTCCCTAGCAGGCACTTGGACTATGTAGGTTCCCTAGGGGGCACTTGGACTATATAGGTTAAATAGCGGACACTTGGACGATCTAGGTTAACTAGCAGGTACTTGGATGATCTAGGTTAACTAGCGGGCTCTTGCACTATGTAGGTTAACTAGCGGGCCCATTGACTATTTAGGTTAACTAGCGGGCACTTGGACGATCTATGTTACCTAGGGGGAACTTTGACTATATAGGTTAACTAGCGGGTACTTGGACTATCTAGGTTACATAGCAGGCACTTGGACTATGTACGTTCCCTAGCGGGCACTTGGACTATCTACCTTACCTAGCGGGCACTTGGACTATGTCCGTTAACTAGCGGGCACTTGGACTATGTACGTTTCCTAGCGGGTACTTGGACTATCTATGTTAACTAGCGGGCACTTGGACTATGTAGGTTCCCTATGGGGCACTTGGACTAGGTAGGTTCCCTAGCAGGCACTTGGTCTATCTAGGTTAACTAGCGGGCACTTGGACTATCTAGGTTGACTAGTGAGCACTTGGACTATCTAGGATAACTAGCGGGCACTTGGACTATGTAGGTAACCTAGTGGTCACTTGAACTGTCTAGGTTACCTAGCAAGCACTTGGATTATGTAGGTTAACTGTGGGCACTTGGACTATCTAGGTTAACTAGCGGGCCCTTGGACGATGTAGTTTAACTAGCGGGTATTTGGACTATGTAGGTTAACTAACGGGCCCTTGGACTATGTAGATTAACTAGCGGCACTTGGAATATCTACGTTAACTAGCGGGCCCTTCGACTATGTAGAATCCCTAGCGGGCACTTGGACTACATAGATTAACTAGCAGCACTTGGACTATCTACATTAACCAGCGGGCCCTTGGACTATGTAGATTCCCTAGCGGGCACTTGGACTTCGTAGGTTCCCTAGTGGGCACTTGGACTATGTAGGTTCCCTAGGGGGCACTTGGACTATGAATGTTCCCTACGGACACTTGAACTCTGTTAGTTAACTACCGGGCACTTGGACTATGTATGTTAACTAGCGGGCCCTTGGACTTCTTAGGTTAACTAGCGGACACTTGCACTATGTAGGTTACCTAGCAGTCAGTTGGACTATCTAGGTTAACTAGCGGGCACTTGGACTATGTAGGTCAACTAGCGGGCCCTTGGACTATCTAGGTTACTTAGGGGGAACCTGGACTATGTAGGTTAACTAGTGGGCACTTGGACTATCTAGGTTACCTAGCAGGCACTTGGACTATGTAGGTTAACTAGCGGGCACTTGAACTATCTACGTTACCTAGCGGGCACTTGGACTATGTATGTTACCTAGCGGGTACTTGGACTATGTAGGTTCCCTAGCGGGCACTTGGACTATGTGGGTTCCCTAGCTGGCATTTTGACTATCTAGGTTACCTAACGGGCACTTGGACTATGTAGGTTCCCTAGCGGGCACTTGGACTATGTAGGTTAACTAGCGGGCCCTTGGACTATGTAGATTAACTAGTGGCATTTGTACTATCTACCTTAAGTAGCGGGCCCTGGGACTATCTAGATGAACTACCGGGCACTTGGACTATGTAGGCTAACTAGGGGGCCCTTGGACAATCTAGGTTGCCTAGCGGGTACATGAACTATCTAGGTTAACAAGCGGGCACTTGCAGTATCTAGGTTACCTAGCGGGAACTTGGACTATGTAGGTTAACTAGCGGGCACTTGGACTATCTAGGTTAACTAGCGTGCACTTGGACTATGTAGGTTCCTTAGCGGGCACGTGGACTATCTAGGTTGCCTAGCGGGCAGTTGGACGATATAGGTTAACTAGAGTGCCCTTGGAATATCTAGGTTACGTAACGGGCACTTGGTATATAGGTTAACTAGCGGGCACTTGGACTATGTAGGTTAACTAAAGGACACTTGGACTATCTAGGTTAACTAGTGGGCCCTTGGACTATGTAGGTTAACTAGCGGGAACTTGGACAATCTAGGTTAACTAGCGGGCACTTGGACGACCTAGGTTAACTAGCGGGCACTTGAACTATCAAAGTGAACAAGTGAGCCCTTGGACTATATTGGTTAACTAGCGGGCACTTGGGCTATATAGGTTACCTAGCGGGCACTTGGACTATGTAGGTTACCTAGTGGGCACTTGGATTATCTAGGTTAACTAACGGGCACTTGGAATATGCAGGTAACCTAGCGGGCACTTGGACTGTCTAGGTTACCTAGCGGGCACTTGGACTTCTAGGTTAACGAACGGGCTCTTGGACTATGTAGGTTGCCTAGCGGGCACTTGGACTATCTAGCTTAGGTAATGGGCACTTGGACTATCTAGGTTACCTAACGGGCACTTTGACTATCTAGGTTACATAGCGTGCACTTGGACTATGTAGGTAACCTAGCGGGCACTTGGACAGTCTAGGTTACCTAGCGGGCACTTGGACTATCTAGGTTAACTAACAGGCACTTGGACGATGTAGGTTACCTAGCGGGCACTTGGACTATGTAGGATCCCTATCGGACATTTGGACTACTTAGGTTTCCTAGCGGGCACTTGGACTATCTAGGTTAACTAGCGGGCACTTGGACTATCTAGGTCAACTAGTGGGCCCTTGTACTATGTAGGTTAACTGGCGAGCACTTGGAATATCTAGGTTAACTAGCGGACCTTGGAATATGTAGGTTAACTAGTGGGCCCTTGGACTATGTAGGTTTACTAGCTGGCACTTGGTCGATCTAGGTTAACTAGAGGGCACTTGGACTATCTAGGTTAACTAGCGGGCACTTGGATTATCATTGTTAACTAGCGGGCACTTGGACTATCTAGGTTAGCTAACGGGCACATGGACTAAGTCCGTCCAATAGTGGGCACTTGGACTATCTAGGTTAACTAACGGGCACTAGGACTATCTAGGTTAACTAGCGGGCACTTGGACTATCTAGGTTACCTAGCTGGCACTTGGACTATGTAGGTCAACTAGCGGGCTCTTGGATTATCTAGGTTAGCTAACTAGCATGTGGACTATATAGGTTAACTAGCGGACACTTGCACGATCTAGGTTAACTAGCGGGCTCTTGCACTATGTAGGTTAACTAGCGGGCCCATTGACTATTTAGGTTAACTAGCGGGCACTTGGACGATCTATGTTACCTAGGGGGAACTTTGACTATATAGGTTAACTAGCGGGTACTTGGACTATCTAGGTTACATAGCAGGCACTTGGACTATGTACGTTCCCTAGCGGGCACTTGGACTATCTACCTTACCTAGCGGGCACTTGGACTATGTAGGTTCCCTAGCGGGCACTTGGACTATGTAGGTTAACTAGCGGGCATTTGGACTATGTAGGTTACCTATCGGGCATTTGGACTATGTAGGTTACCTAGCCGGCCCTTGGACTACCTAGGTTACCTAGGGGGAACCTGGACTATGTAGGTTAACTAGTGGGCGCTTCACCCTTTACCCTAGACCAGTGAAACACTGTCTCTAAACATGCCCACATGCCTGTATCTATGCCCGTTTAAAGTTAACGCTAAACCGAAATCTTCTGTCCCACTATTTTGCAGCATTTTAAAGAAGTACACTGGGAAAGATTTTTCTGCAAGGAAGGAACTGCAGGCGGCCTGGCTGAAATGAGAATATCATGCTGCACGAGCCCTTTGCCCTCAGATGTAGAAGTGTCATCAGTGGGCATCATAGAGAAACGGGACTTTAATAAGTGATCATCAATCTCTGTGAATTCCCTTTGTTCTAGACGCCTGAAATAAAGAGTTGTCCAGAGTCACAGAAACCTCCACCGAGTGGTCTTTATGCGGCGCGGGAACATGCCGGTATAAGAGACTTCCAAAGAAGGCTGAACGTCCAAAATTGAATGATCATTGCCAGAAATGAAGTGGCAGCCGGATCAGACTGGGAAACTTCAGCTTCCATTAGACAATGAAGATGTGAGAATCTGGTACGTCCACAATTCACGGTTTCCTTAGATCCATGAAATTCCGTGCTGAATTTTAGTCAGAAAATGAAAACTCCGGAGCCGCTGTTCAGCAGGGCCGGGTGTAGCTCCCAGAGGCACACTGGTGCTCCTCTAGAATTTGGATAAAAATCGTTTTCACTTGAATAAAGAACCTTGATCAAGTCAGGTGGGTCTTGACAATCGAAATTGCTGCGTTTGCCCGGTATACTCACGAGAACCCACCTGTGCTAGTCCATGGCGTATTCAGCACAGGAATCTGCATCGATTGAGCCAAGACAAAGGAAAGCTCAGGGAGGCAGCAACCGTGTAGAAAAGCATTTGTACTTGAAAGATGAGGCCAATGAGGTCAAAGGACAAAGCCATGGCAAACAGTTTTCATCATGGGCAGAATTTCACGGAGCAATATTGCTGGGAGAGAAAAGGCACCACCTGAGGGAGGCAAGCTCAACAAAACTACCTAGGGCAGGAGCCGGGTTGCCCCCAGGCACTAGGCGTGTCAGGCCTCAGCATTGTAAGGAGAGTTCCCTGAAGTCCCTTAGTGAAGTTTTCTCCGCTGTCCTACGTCTACGTTCCTAAAATTTACTCTGCGGTTTCTGATGATCCTGGCTTATGAACGGCCACCATTCACCGTTCTCCTTACACTCGTGCGTCTCCATCGGCCTTAAAAGAAAGAGAAGACACGCAACTGCTGGCAGGTAAATTCAGCAAAGTTTGTCTCAACATAAAAGAGACAGCTCTGTGGTGACCCGTCTTCCACGGTAAAACATTTCCTAGCGGACAAGGAATCTTCCCATCGCAATGACAATATGAGAGAATTGCCACCGATGGATTTGCCGCTGTGCCTACAAACATCATCTTGAGGCCATACAGTAGTGAAGCACGGGAACCCAGGCGCTTCACCCTTTACCCTAGACCAGTGAACACTGTCTCTAAACATGCCCACATGCCTGTATCTATGCCCGTTTAAAGTTAACGCTAAACCGAAATCTTCTGTCCCACTATTTTGCAGCATTTTAAAGAAGTACACTGGGAAAGATTTTTCTGCACGGAAGGAACTGCAGGCGGCATGGCTGAAATGAGAATATCATGCTGCACGAGCTCTTTGCCCTCAGATGTAGAAATGTCATCAGTGGGCATCATAGAGAAACGGGACTTTAATAACTGATCATCAACCTCTGTGAATTCCCTTTGTTCTAGACGCCTGAAATAAGAGTTGTCCTGAGTCACAGAAACCTCCACCGAGTGGTCTTGATGCGGCGAGGGAACATGCCGGTATAAGAGAATTCCGAAGAAGGCTGAACGTCCACAATTGAATGGTCATTGAAAGAAATGAAGTGGCAGCCGGATCAGACTGGGAAACTTCAGCTTCCATTAGGCAATGAAGATGTGAGAATCTGGTACGTCCACAATTCACGATTTCCTTAGATCCATGAAATTCCGTGTTGAATTTTAGTTAGAAAAGGAAAACTCCAGAGCCGCTGTTCAGCAGGCCCGGGTGTAGCTCCCAGAGGCACACTGGTGCTCCTCTAGAATTTGGATAAAAATCGTTTTCACTTGAATAAAGAACCTTGATCAAGTCAGGTGGGTCTTGACAATCGAAATTGCTGCGTTTGCCCGGTATACTCACGAGAACCCACCTGTGCTACTCCATGGCGTATTCAGCACAGGAATCTGCATCGATTGAGCCAAGACAAAGGAAAGCTCAGGGAGGCAGCACCCGTGTAGAAAAGCATTTGTACTTCAAAGATGAGGCCAATGAGGTGAAAGGACAAAGCCATGGCAGTTTTCATCATCGGCAGAATTTCACGGAGCAATATTGCTGGGAGAGAAAAGGCACAACCTGAGGGAGGCAAGCTCAACAAAACTACCTAGGGCAGGAGCCGGGTTGCCCCCAGGCACTAGGCGTGTCAGGCCTCAGCATTGTAAGGAGAGTTCCCTGAAGTCCCTGAGTGAAGTTTTCTCCGCTGTCCTACGTCTAAGTTCCTAAAATTTACTCTGCGGTTTCTGATGATTCTGGCTTATGAACGGCCACCATTCACCGTTCTCCTTACACTCGTGCGTCTCCATCGGACTTAAAAGAAAGGGAGGACACGCAACTGCTGGCAGGTAAATTCAGCAAAGTTTGTCTCAACACAAAAGAGACAGCTCTGTGGTGACCCGTCTTCCACGGTAAAACAATTCCTAGCGAATAAGGAATCTTCCCATCGCAATGACAATATGAGAGAATTGCCACCGATGGATTTGCCGCTGTGCCTACACATCATCTTGAGGCCATACAGTAGTGAAGCACGGGAACCCAGGCGCTTCACCCTTTACCCTACACCAGTGAAACACTGTCTCTAAACATGCCCACATGCCTGTACCTATGCCCGTTTAAAGTTAAGGCTAAACCGAAATCTTCTGTCCCACTATTTTGCAGCATTTTAAAGAAGTACACTGGGAAAGATTTTTCTGCATGGAAGAAACTGCAGGCGGCGTGGCTGAAATGAGAATATCATCCTGCACGAGCTCTTTGCCCTCAGATGTAGAAGTGTCATCAGTGGGCATCATAGAGAAACGGGACTTTAATAACTGATCATCAACCTCTGTAAATTCCCTTTGTTCTAGACCCCTGAAATAGTTGTCCTGAGTCACAGAAACCTTCAACGAGGGGTCTTGATGCGGCGCTGGAACATGCCGGTATAAGAGAATTCCGAAGAAGGCTGAACGTCCACAATTGAATGATCATTGCCAGAAATGAAGTGGCAGCCGGATCAGACTGGGAAACTTCAGCTTCCATTAGACAATGAAGATGTGAGAATCTGGTACGTCCACAATTCACGGTTTCCTTAGATCCATGAAATTCCGTGCTGAATTTTAGTCAGAAAATGAAAACTCCGAAGTCGCTGTTCAGCAGGCCCGGGTGTGGCTCCCAGAGGCACACTGGTGCTCCTCTAGAATTTGGATAAAAATCGTTTTCACTGGAATAAAGAACCTTGATCAAGCCAGGTGGGTCTTGACAATCGAAATTGCTGCGTTTGCCCGGTATACTGACAAGAACCCACCTGTGCTAGTCCATGGCGTATTCAGCACAGGAATCTGCATCGATTGAGCCAAGACAAAGGAAAGCTCAGGGAGGCAGCACCCGTGTAGAAAAGCATTTGTACTTCAAAGATGAGGCCAATGAGGTGAAAGGACAAAGCCATGGCAAACAGTTTTCATCATCTGCAGAATTTCACGGAGCAATATTGCTGGGAGAGAAAAGGCACCACCTGAGGGAGGCACGCTCAACAAAACTACCTAAGGCAGGAGCCGGGTTGCCCCCAGGCACTAGGCGTGTCAGGCCTCAGCATTGTAAGGAGAGTTCCCTGAAGTCCCTGAGTGAAGTTTTCTCCGCTGTCCTGCGTCTACGTTCCTAAAATTTACTCTGCGCTTTCTGATGATCCTGGTTATGAACGGTCACCATTCACCGTTATCCTTACACTCGTGCGTCTCCATCGGCCTTAAAAGAAAGGGAGCACACGCAACTGCTGGCAGGTAAATTCAGCAAAGTTTGTCTCAACACAAAAGAGACAGCTCTGCGGTGACCCGTCTTCCACGGTAAAACATTTCCTAGCGAATAAGGAACCTTCCCATCGCAATGACAATATGAGAGAATTGCCACCGATGGATTTGCCGCTGTGCCTACAAACATCATCTTGAGGCCGAACAGTAGTGAAGCACGGGAACCCAGGCGCTTCACCCTTTACCCTACACCAGTGAAAAACTGTCTCTAAACATGCCCACATGCCTGTACCTATGCCCGTTTAAAGTTAAGGCTAAACCGAAATCTTCTGTCCCATTATTTTGCAGCATTTTAAAGAAGTACACTGGGAAAGATTTTTCTGCAAGGAAGGAACTGCAGGCGTCGTGGCTGAAATGAGAATATCATGCTGCACGAGCTCTTTGCCCTCCGATGTAGAAGCGTCCTCAGTGGGCATCATAGAGAAACGGGACTTTAATAAGTGATCATCAACCTCTGTGAAATCCCTTTGTTCTAGACGCCTGAAATAAAGAGTTGTCCTGAGTCACAGAAACCTCCACCGAGTGGTCTTTATGTGGCGCTGGAACATGCCGGTATAAGAGAATTCCGAAGAAGGCTGAACGTCCACAATTGAATGGTCATTGCCAGAAATGAAGTGGCAGCCGGATCAGACTGTGAAACTTCAGCTTCCATTAGACAATGAAGATGTGAGAATCTGGTACGTCCACAATTCACGGTTTCCTTAGATCCATGAAATTCCGTGCTGAATTTTAGTCAGAAAATGAAAACTCCGGAGCCGCTGTTCAGCAGGCCCGGGTGTAGCTCCCAGAGGCACACTGGTGCTCCTCTAGAATTTGGATAAAAATCGTTTTCACTGGAATAAAGAACCTTGATCAAGCCAGGTGGGTCTTGACAATCGAAATTGCTGCGTTTGCCCGGTATACTGACAAGAACCCACCTGTGCTAGTCCATGGCGTATTCAGCACAGGAATCTGCATCGATTGAGCCAAGACAAAGGAAAGCTCAGGGAGGCAGCACCCGTGTAGAAAAGCATTTGTACTTCAAAGATGAGGCCAATGAGGTGAAAGGACAAAGCCATGGCAAACAGTTTTCATCATCGGCAGAATTTCACGGAGCAATATTGCTGGGAGAGAAAAGGCACCACCTGAGGGAGGCACGCTCAACAAAACTACCTAAGGCAGGAGCCGGGTTGCCCCCAGGCACTAGGCGTGTCAGGCCTCAGCATTGTAAGGAGAGTTCCCTGAAGTCCCTGAGTGAAGTTTTCTCCGCTGTCCTGCGTCTACGTTCCTAAAATTTACTCTGCGGTTTCTGATGATCCTGGCTTATGAACGGCCACCATTCACCGTTATCCTTACACTCGTGCGTCTCCATCGGCCTTAAAAGAAAGGGAGGACATGCAACTGCTGGCAGGTAAATTCAGCAAAGTTTGTCTCAACACAAAAGAGACAGCTCTGCGGTGACCCGTCTTCCACGGTAAAACATTTCCTAGCGAATAAGGAACCTTCCCATCGCAATGACAATATGAGAGAATTGCCACCGATGGATTTGCCGCTGTGCCTACAAACATCATCTTGAGGCCATACAGTAGTGAAGCACAGGAACCCAGGCGCTTCACCCTTTAGACCAGTGAAACACTGTCTCTAAACATGCCCACATGCCTATACCTATGCCCGTTTAAAGTTAACGCTAAACCGAAATCTTCTGTCCCACTATTTTGCAGCATTTTAAAGAAGTACACTGGAAAAGATTTTTCTGCAAGGAAGGAACTGCAGGCGTCGTGGCTGAAATGAGAATATCATGCTGCACGAGCTCTTTGCCCTCCGATGTAGAAGTGTCATCAGTGGGCATCATAGAGAAACGGGACTTTAATAAGTGATCATCAACCTCTGTGAATTCCCTTTGTTCTAGACGCCTGAAATAAAGAGTTGTCCTGAGTCACAGAAACCTCCACCGAGTGGTCTTTATGCGGCGCGGGAACATGCCGGTATAAGAGAATTCCGAAGAAGGCTGAACGTCCACAATTGAATGGTCATTGCCAGAAATGAAGTGGCAGCCGGATCAGACTGGGAAACTTCAGCTTCCATTAGACAATGAAGATGTGAGAATCTGGTACGTCCACAATTCACGGTTTCCTTAGATCCATGAAATTCCATGCTGAATTTTAGTCAGAAAATGAAAACTCCGGAGCCGCTGTTCAGCAGGCCCGGGTGTAGCTCCCAGAGGCACACTGGTGCTCCTCTAGAATTTGGATAAAAATCGTTTTCACTTGAATAAAGAACCTTGATCAAGTCAGGTGGGTCTTGACAATTGAAATTGCTGCGTTTGCCCGGTATACTCACGAGAACCCACCTGTGCTAGTCCATGGCGTATTCAGCACAGGAATCTGCATCGATTGAGCCAAGACAAAGGAAAGCTCAGGGAGGCAGCACCCGTGTAGAAAAGCATTTGTACTTCAAAGATGAGGCCAATGAGGTGAAAGGACAAAGCCATGGCAGTTTTCATCATCGGCAGAATTTCACGGAGCAATAATGCTGGGAGAGAAAAGGCACAACCTGAGGGAGGCAAGCTCAACAAAACTACCTAGGGCAGGAGCCGGGTTGCCCCCAGGCACTAGGCGTGTCAGGCCTCAGCATTGTAAGGAGAGTTCCCTGAAGTCCCTGAGTGAAGTTTTCTCCGCTGTCCTACGTCTACGTTCCTAAAATTTACTCTGCGCTTTCTGATGATTCTGGCTTATGAACGGCCACCATTCACCGTTCTCCTTACACTCGTGCGTCTCCATCGGACTTAAAAGAAAGGGAGGACACGCAACTGCTGGCAGGTAAATTCAGCAAAGTTTGTCTCAACACAAAAGAGACAGCTCTGTGGTGACCCGTCTTCCACGGTAAAACAATTCCTAGCGAATAAGGAATCTTCCCATCGCAATGACAATATGAGAGAATTGCTACCGATGGATTTGCCGCTGTGCCTACACATCATCTTGAGGCCATACAGTAGTGAAGCACGGGAACCCAGGCGCTTCACTCTTTACCCTAGTACAGTGAAACACTGTCTCTAAATATGCCCACATGCCTGTACCTATGCACGTTTAAAGTTAAGGCTAAACCGAAATCTTCTGTCCCACTATTTTGCAGCATTTTAAAGAAGTACACTGGGAAAGATTTTTCTGCATGGAAGAAACTGCAGGCGGCGTGGCTGAAATGAGAATATCATGCTGCACGAGCTCTTTGCCCTCAGATGTAGAAGTGTCATCAGTGGGCATCATAGAGAAACGGGACTTTAATAACTGATCATCAACCTCTGTAAATTCCCTTTGTTCTAGACCCCTGAAATAGTTGACCTGAGTCACAGAAACCTTCACCGAGTGGTCTTGATGCGGCGCTGGAACATGCCGGTATAAGAGAATTCCGAAGAAGGCTGAACGTCCTCAATTGAATGATCATTGCCAGAAATGAAGTGGCAGCCGGATCAGACTTGGAAACTTCAGCTTCCATTAGACAATGAAGATGTGAGAATCTGGTACGTCCACAATTCACGGTTTCCTTAGATCCATGAAATTCCGTGCTGAATTTTAGTCAGAAAAGGAAAACTCCGGAGCCGCTGTTCAGCAGGCCCGGGTGTAGCTCCCAGAGGCACACTGGTGCTCCTCTAGAATTTGGATAAAAATCGTTTTCACTTGAATAAAGAACCTTGATCAAGTCAGGTGGGTCTTGACAATTGAAATTGCTGCGTTTGCCCGGTATACTCACGAGAACCCACCTGTGCTAGTCCATGGCGTATTCAGCACAGGAATCTGCATCGATTGAGCCAAGACAAAGGAAAGCTCAGGGAGGCAGCACCCGTGTAGAAAAGCATTTGTACTTCAAAGATGAGGCCAATGAGGTGAAAGGACAAAGCCATGGCAGTTTTCATCATCGGCAGAATTTCACGGAGCAATAATGCTGGGAGAGAAAAGGCACAACCTGAGGGAGGCAAGCTCAACAAAACTACCTAGGGCAGGAGCCGGGTTGCCCCCAGGCACTAGGCGTGTCAGGCCTCAGCATTGTAAGGAGAGTTCCCTGAAGTCCCTGAGTGAAGTTTTCTCCGCTGTCCTACGTCTACGTTCCTAAAATTTACTCTGCGCTTTCTGATGATTCTGGCTTATGAACGGCCACCATTCACCGTTCTCCTTACACTCGTGCGTCTCCATCGGACTTAAAAGAAAGGGAGGACACGCAACTGCTGGCAGGTAAATTCAGCAAAGTTTGTCTCAACACAAAAGAGACAGCTCTGTGGTGACCCGTCTTCCACGGTAAAACAATTCCTAGCGAATAAGGAATCTTCCCATCGCAATGACAATATGAGAGAATTGCTACCGATGGATTTGCCGCTGTGCCTACACATCATCTTGAGGCCATACAGTAGTGAAGCACGGGAACCCAGGCGCTTCACTCTTTACCCTAGTACAGTGAAACACTGTCTCTAAATATGCCCACATGCCTGTACCTATGCACGTTTAAAGTTAAGGCTAAACCGAAATCTTCTGTCCCACTATTTTGCAGCATTTTAAAGAAGTACACTGGGAAAGATTTTTCTGCATGGAAGAAACTGCAGGCGGCGTGGCTGAAATGAGAATATCATGCTGCACGAGCTCTTTGCCCTCAGATGTAGAAGTGTCATCAGTGGGCATCATAGAGAAACGGGACTTTAATAACTGATCATCAACCTCTGTAAATTCCCTTTGTTCTAGACCCCTGAAATAGTTGACCTGAGTCACAGAAACCTTCACCGAGTGGTCTTGATGCGGCGCTGGAACATGCCGGTATAAGAGAATTCCGAAGAAGGCTGAACGTCCTCAATTGAATGATCATTGCCAGAAATGAAGTGGCAGCCGGATCAGACTTGGAAACTTCAGCTTCCATTAGACAATGAAGATGTGAGAATCTGGTACGTCCACAATTCACGGTTTCCTTAGATCCATGAAATTCCGTGCTGAATTTTAGTCAGAAAAGGAAAACTCCGGAGCCGCTGTTCAGCAGGCCCGGGTGTAGCTCCCAGAGGCACACTGGTGCTCCTCTAGAATTTGGATAAAAATCGTTTTCACTTGAATAAAGAACCTTGATCAAGTCAGGTGGGTCTTGACAATTGAAATTGCTGCGTTTGCCCGGTATACTCACGAGAACCCACCTGTGCTAGTCCATGGCGTATTCAGCACAGGAATCTGCATCGATTGAGCCAAGACAAAGGAAAGCTCAGGGAGGCAGCACCCGTGTAGAAAAGCATTTGTACTTCAAAGATGAGGCCAATGAGGTGAAAGGACAAAGCCATGGCAGTTTTCATCATCGGCAGAATTTCACGGAGCAATAATGCTGGGAGAGAAAAGGCACAACCTGAGGGAGGCAAGCTCAACAAAACTACCTAGGGCAGGAGCCGGGTTGCCCCCAGGCACTAGGCGTGTCAGGCCTCAGCATTGTAAGGAGAGTTCCCTGAAGTCCCTGAGTGAAGTTTTCTCCGCTGTCCTACGTCTACGTTCCTAAAATTTACTCTGCGCTTTCTGATGATTCTGGCTTATGAACGGCCACCATTCACCGTTCTCCTTACACTCGTGCGTCTCCATCGGACTTAAAAGAAAGGGAGGACACGCAACTGCTGGCAGGTAAATTCAGCAAAGTTTGTCTCAACACAAAAGAGACAGCTCTGTGGTGACCCGTCTTCCACGGTAAAACAATTCCTAGCGAATAAGGAATCTTCCCATCGCAATGACAATATGAGAGAATTGCTACCGATGGATTTGCCGCTGTGCCTACACATCATCTTGAGGCCATACAGTAGTGAAGCACGGGAACCCAGGCGCTTCACTCTTTACCCTAGTACAGTGAAACACTGTCTCTAAATATGCCCACATGCCTGTACCTATGCACGTTTAAAGTTAAGGCTAAACCGAAATCTTCTGTCCCACTATTTTGCAGCATTTTAAAGAAGTACACTGGGAAAGATTTTTCTGCATGGAAGAAACTGCAGGCGGCGTGGCTGAAATGAGAATATCATGCTGCACGAGCTCTTTGCCCTCAGATGTAGAAGTGTCATCAGTGGGCATCATAGAGAAACGGGACTTTAATAACTGATCATCAACCTCTGTAAATTCCCTTTGTTCTAGACCCCTGAAATAGTTGACCTGAGTCACAGAAACCTTCACCGAGTGGTCTTGATGCGGCGCTGGAACATGCCGGTATAAGAGAATTCCGAAGAAGGCTGAACGTCCTCAATTGAATGATCATTGCCAGAAATGAAGTGGCAGCCGGATCAGACTGGGAAACTTCAGCTTCCATTAGACAATGAAGATGTGAGAATCTGGTACGTCCACAATTCACGGTTTCCTTAGATCCATGAAATTCCGTGCTGAATTTTAGTCAGAAAATGAAAACTCCGGAGCCGCTGTTCAGCAGTCCCGGGTGTAGCTCCCAGAGGCACACTGGTGCTCCTCTAGAATTTGGATAAAAATCGTTTTCACTGGAATAAAGAACCTTGATCAAGCCAGGTGGGTCTTGACAATCGAAATTGCTGCGTTTGCCCGGTATACTGACAAGAACCCACCTGTGCTAGTCCATGGCGTATTCAGCACAGGAATCTGCATCGATTGAGCCAAGACAAAGGAAAGCTCAGGGAGGCAGCACCCGTGTAGAAAAGCATTTGTACTTGAAAGATGAGGCCAATGAGGTGAAAGGACAAAGCCATGGCAAAGAGTTTTCATCATGGGCAGAATTACACGGAGCAATATTGCTGGGAGAGAAAAGGCACCACCTGAGGGAGGCACGCTCAACAAAACTACCTAGGGCAGGAGCCGGGTTGCCCCCAGGCACTAGGCGTGTCAGGCCTCAGCATTGTAAGGAGAGTTCCCTGAAGTCCCTGAGTGAAGTTTTCTCCGCTGTCCTGCGTCTACGTTCCTAAAATTTACTCTGCGGTTTCTGATGATCCTGGCTTATGAACGGCCACCATTCACCGTTCTCCTTACACTCGTGCGTCTCCATCGGCCTTAAAAGAAAGGGAGGACATGCAACTGCTGGCAGGTAAATTCAGCAAAGTTTGTCTCAACACAAAAGAGACAGCTCTGCGGTGACCCGTCTTCCACGGTAAAACATTTCCTAGCGAATAAGGAACCTTCCCATCGCAATGACAATATGACAGAATTGCCACCGATGGATTTGCCGCTGTGCCTACAAACATCATCTTGAGGCCATACAGTAGTGAAGCACAGGAACCCAGGCGCTTCACCCTTTAGACCAGTGAAACACTGTCTCTAAACATGCCCACATGCCTATACCTATGCCCGTTTAAAGTTAACGCTAAACCGAAATCTTCTGTCCCACTATTTTGCAGCATTTTAAAGAAGTACACTGGAAAAGATTTTTCTGCAAGGAAGGAACTGCAGGCGTCGTGGCTGAAATGAGAATATCATGCTGCACGAGCTCTTTGCCCTCCGATGTAGAAGTGTCATCAGTGGGCATCATAGAGAAACGGGACTTTAATAAGTGATCATCAACCTCTGTGAATTCCCTTTGTTCTAGACGCCTGAAATAAAGAGTTGTCCTGAGTCACAGAAACCTCCACCGAGTGGTCTTTATGCGGCGCGGGAACATGCCGGTATAAGAGAATTCCGAAGAAGGCTGAACGTCCACAATTGAATGGTCATTGCCAGAAATGAAGTGGCAGCCGGATCAGACTGGGAAACTTCAGCTTCCATTAGACAATGAAGATGTGAGAATCTGGTACGTCCACAATTCACGGTTTCCTTAGATCCATGAAATTCCATGCTGAATTTTAGTCAGAAAATGAAAACTCCGGAGCCGCTGTTCAGCAGGCCCGGGTGTAGCTCCCAGAGGCACACTGGTGCTCCTCTAGAATTTGGATAAAAATCGTTTTCACTTGAATAAAGAACCTTGATCAAGTCAGGTGGGTCTTGACAATTGAAATTGCTGCGTTTGCCCGGTATACTCACGAGAACCCACCTGTGCTAGTCCATGGCGTATTCAGCACAGGAATCTGCATCGATTGAGCCAAGACAAAGGAAAGCTCAGGGAGGCAGCACCCGTGTAGAAAAGCATTTGTACTTCAAAGATGAGGCCAATGAGGTGAAAGGACAAAGCCATGGCAGTTTTCATCATCGGCAGAATTTCACGGAGCAATAATGCTGGGAGAGAAAAGGCACAACCTGAGGGAGGCAAGCTCAACAAAACTACCTAGGGCAGGAGCCGGGTTGCCCCCAGGCACTAGGCGTGTCAGGCCTCAGCATTGTAAGGAGAGTTCCCTGAAGTCCCTGAGTGAAATTTTCTCCGCTGTCCTACGTCTACGTTCCTAAAATTTACTCTGCGCTTTCTGATGATTCTGGCTTATGAACGGCCACCATTCACCGTTCTCCTTACACTCGTGCGTCTCCATCGGACTTAAAAGAAAGGGAGGACACGCAACTGCTGGCAGGTAAATTCAGCAAAGTTTGTCTCAACACAAAAGAGACAGCTCTGTGGTGACCCGTCTTCCACGGTAAAACAATTCCTAGCGAATAAGGAATCTTCCCATCGCAATGACAATATGAGAGAATTGCTACAGATGGATTTGCCTCTGTGCCTACACATCATCTTGAGGCCATACAGTAGTGAAGCACGGGAACCCAGGCGCTTCACTCTTTACCCTAGTACAGTGAAACACTGTCTCTAAATATGCCCACATGCCTGTACCTATGCACGTTTAAAGTTAAGGCTAAACCGAAATCTTCTGTCCCACTATTTTGCAGCATTTTAAAGAAGTACACTGGGAAAGATTTTTCTGCATGGAAGAAACTGCAGGCGGCGTGGCTGAAATGAGAATATCATGCTGCACGAGCTCTTTGCCCTCAGATGTAGAAGTGTCATCAGTGGGCATCATAGAGAAACGGGACTTTAATAACTGATCATCAACCTCTGTAAATTCCCTTTGTTCTAGACCCCTGAAATAGTTGTCCTGAGTCACAGAAACCTTCACCGAGTGGTCTTGATGCGGCGCTGGAACATGCCGGTATAAGAGAATTCCGAAGAAGGCTGAACGTCCACAATTGAATGATCATTGCCAGAAATGAAGTGGCAGCCGGATCAGACTGGGAAACTTCAGCTTCCATTAGACAATGAAGATGTGAGAATCTGGTACGTCCACAATTCACGGTTTCCTTAGATCCATGAAATTCCGTGCTGAATTTTAGTCAGAAAAGGAAAACTCCGGAGCCGCTGTTCAGCAGTCCCGGGTGTAGCTCCCAGAGGCACACTGGTGCTCCTCTAGAATTTGGATAAAAATCGTTTTCACTGGAATAAAGAACCTTGATCAAGCCAGGTGGGTCTTGACAATCGAAATTGCTGCGTTTGCCCGGTATACTGACAAGAACCCACCTGTGCTAGTCCATGGCGTATTCAGCACAGGAATCTGCATCGATTGAGCCAAGACAAAGGAAAGCTCAGGGAGGCAGCACCCGTGTAGAAAAGCATTTGTACTTCAAAGATGAGGCCAATGAGGTGAAAGGACAAAGCCATGGCAAACAGTTTTCATCATCGGCAGAATTTCACGGAGCAATATTGCTGGGAGAGAAAAGGCACCACCTGAGGGAGGCACGCTCAACAAAACTACCTAAGGCAGGAGCCGGGTTGCCCCCAGGCACTAGGCGTGTCAGGCCTCAGCATTGTAAGGAGAGTTCCCTGAAGTCCCTGAGTGAAGTTTTCTCCGCTGTCCTACGTCTACGTTCCTAAAATTTACTCTGCGCTTTCTGATGATTCTGGCTTATGAACGGCCACCATTCACCGTTCTCCTTACACTCGTGCGTCTCCATCGGACTTAAAAGAAAGGGAGGACACGCAACTGCTGGCAGGTAAATTCAGCAAAGTTTGTCTCAACACAAAAGAGACAGCTCTGCGGTGACCCGTCTTCCATGGTAAAACATTTCCTAGCGAATAAGGAACCTTCCCATCGCAATGACAATATGAGAGAATTGCCACCGATGGATTTGCCGCTGTGCCTACAAACATCATCTTGAGGCCATACAGTAGTGAAGCACAGGAACCCAGGCGCTTCACCCTTTAGACCAGTGAAACACTGTCTCTAAACATGCCCACATGCCTATACCTATGCCCGTTTAAAGTTAACGCTAAACCGAAATCTTCTGTCCCACTATTTTGCAGCATTTTAAAGAAGTACACTGGAAAAGATTTTTCTGCAAGGAAGGAACTGCAGGCGTCGTGGCTGAAATGAGAATATCATGCTGCACGAGCTCTTTGCCCTCCGATGTAGAAGTGTCATCAGTGGGCATCATAGAGAAACGGGACTTTAATAAGTGATCATCAACCTCTGTGAATTCCCTTTGTTCTAGACGCCTGAAATAAAGAGTTGTCCTGAGTCACAGAAACCTCCACCGAGTGGTCTTTATGCGGCGCGGGAACATGCCGGTATAAGAGAATTCCGAAGAAGGCTGAACGTCCACAATTGAATGGTCATTGCCAGAAATGAAGTGGCAGCCGGATCAGACTGGGAAACTTCAGCTTCCATTAGACAATGAAGATGTGAGAATCTGGTACGTCCACAATTCACGGTTTCCTTAGATCCATGAAATTCCGTGCTGAATTTTAGTCAGAAAATGAAAACTCCGGAGCCGCTGTTCAGCAGGCCCGGGTGTAGCTCCCAGAGGCACACTGGTGCTCCTCTAGAATTTGGATAAAAATCGTTTTCACTTGAATAAAGAACCTTGATCAAGTCAGGTGGGTCTTGACAATCGAAATTGCTGCGTTTGCCCGGTATACTCACGAGAACCCACCTGTGCTAGTCCATGGCGTATTCAGCACAGGAATCTGCATCGATTGAGCCAAGACAAAGGAAAGCTCAGGGAGGCAGCACCCGTGTAGAAAAGCATTTGTACTTCAAAGATGAGGCCAATGAGGTGAAAGGACAAAGCCATGGCAGTTTTCATCATCGGCAGAATTTCACGGAGCAATAATGCTGGGAGAGAAAAGGCACAACCTGAGGGAGGCAAGCTCAACAAAACTACCTAGGGCAGGAGCCGGGTTGCCCCCAGGCACTAGGCGTGTCAGGCCTCAGCATTGTAAGGAGAGTTCCCTGAAGTCCCTGAGTGAAGTTTTCTCCGCTGTCCTACGTCTACGTTCCTAAAATTTACTCTGCGCTTTCTGATGATTCTGGCTTATGAACGGCCACCATTCACCGTTCTCCTTACACTCGTGCGTCTCCATCGGACTTAAAAGAAAGGGAGGACACGCAACTGCTGGCAGGTAAATTCAGCAAAGTTTGTCTCAACACAAAAGAGACAGCTCTGTGGTGACCCGTCTTCCACGGTAAAACAATTCCTAGCGAATAAGGAATCTTCCCATCGCAATGACAATATGAGAGAATTGCTACAGATGGATTTGCCGCTGTGCCTACACATCATCTTGAGGCCATACAGTAGTGAAGCACGGGAACCCAGGCGCTTCACTCTTTACCCTAGTACACTGAAACACTGTCTCTAAATATGCCCACATGCCTGTACCTATGCACGTTTAAAGTTAAGGCTAAACCGAAATCTTCTGTCCCACTATTTTGCAGCATTTTAAAGAAGTACACTGGGAAAGATTTTTCTGCATGGAAGAAACTGCAGGCGGCGTGGCTGAAATGAGAATATCATGCTGCACGAGCTCTTTGCCCTCAGATGTAGAAGTGTCATCAGTGGGCATCATAGAGAAACGGGACTTTAATAACTGATCATCAACCTCTGTAAATTCCCTTTGTTCTAGACCCCTGAAATAGTTGTCCTGAGTCACAGAAACCTTCACCGAGTGGTCTTGATGCGGCGCTGGAACATGCCGGTATAAGAGAATTCCGAAGAAGGCTGAACGTCCACAATTGAATGATCATTGCCAGAAATGAAGTGGCAGCCGGATCAGACTGGGAAACTTCAGCTTCCATTAGACAATGAAGATGTGAGAATCTGGTACGTCCACAATTCACGGTTTCCTTAGATCCATGAAATTCCGTGCTGAATTTTAGTCAGAAAATGAAAACTCCGGAGCCGCTGTTCAGCAGTCCCGGGTGTAGCTCCCAGAGGCACACTGGTGCTCCTCTAGAATTTGGATAAAAATCGTTTTCACTGGAATAAAGAACCTTGATCAAGCCAGGTGGGTCTTGACAATCGAAATTGCTGCGTTTGCCCAGTATACTGACAAGAACCCACCTGTGCTAGTCCATGGCGTATTCAGCACAGGAATCTGCATCGATTGAGCCAAGACAAAGGAAAGCTCAGGGAGGCAGCACCCGTGTAGAAAAGCATTTGTACTTCAAAGATGAGGCCAATGAGGTGAAAGGACAAAGCCATGGCAAACAGTTTTCATCATCGGCAGAATTTCACGGAGCAATATTGCTGGGAGAGAAAAGGCACCACCTGAGGGAGGCACGCTCAACAAAACTACCTAAGGCAGGAGCCGGGTTGCCCCCAGGCACTAGGCGTGTCAGGCCTCAGCATTGTAAGGAGAGTTCCCTGAAGTCCCTGAGTGAAGTTTTCTCCGCTGTCCTAAGTCTACGTTCCTAAAATTTACTCTGCGCTTTCTGATGATTCTGGCTTATGAACGGCCACCATTCACCGTTCTCCTTACACTCGTGCGTCTCCATCGGACTTAAAAGAAAGGGAGGACACGCAACTGCTGGCAGGTAAATTCAGCAAAGTTTGTCTCAACACAAAAGAGACAGCTCTGCGGTGACCCGTCTTCCACGGTAAAACAATTCCTAGCGAATAAGGAACCTTCCCATCGCAATGACAATATGAGAGAATTGCCATCGATGGATTTGCCGCTGTGCCTACAAACATCATCTTGAGGCCATACAGTAGTGATGCACAGGAACCCAGGCGCTTCACCCTTTACCCTACACCAGTGAAACACTGTCTCTAAACATGCCCACATGCCTGTACCTATGCTCGTTTAAAGTTAACGCTAAACCGAAATCTTCTGTCCCACTATTTTGCAGCATTTTAAAGAAGTACACTGGGAAAGATTTTTCTGCAACGAAGGAACTGCAGGCGTCGTGGCTGAAATGAGAATATCATGCTGCACGAGCTCTTTGCCTCTGATGTAGAAGTGTCATCAGTGGGCATCATAGAGAAACGGGACTTTAATAAGTGATCATCAACCTCTGTGAATTCCCTTTGTTCTAGACGCCTGAAATAAAGAGTTGTCCTGAGTCACAGAAACCTCCACCGAGTGGTCTTTATGCGGCGCGGGAACATGCCGGTATAAGAGAATTCCGAAGAAGGCTGAACGTCCACAATTGAATGGTCATTGCCAGAAATGAAGTGGCAGCCGGATCAGACTGGGAAACTTCAGCTTCCATTAGACAATGAAGATGTGAGAATCTGGTACGTCCCCAATTCACGGTTTCCTTAGGTCCATGAAATTCCGTGCTGAATTTTAGTCAGAAAATGAAAACTCCGGAGCCGCTGTTCAGCAGGCCCGGGTGTGGCTCCCAGAGGCACACTGGTGCTCCTCTAGAATTTGGATAAAAATCGTTTTCACTGGAATAAAGAACCTTGATCAAGCCAGGTGGGTCTTGACAATCGAAATTGCTGCGTTTGCCCGGTATACTCACGAGAACCCACCTGTGCTAGTCCATGGCGTATTCAGCACAGGAATCTGCATCGATTGAGCCTAGACAAAGGAAAGCTGAGGGAGGCAGCACCCGTGTAGAAAAGCATTTGTACTTCAAAGATGAGACCAATGAGGTGAAAGGACAAAGCCATGGCAAACAGTTTTCATCATCGGCAGAATTTCACGGAGCAATATTGCTGGGAGAGAAAAGGCACCACCTGAGGGAGGCAAGCTCAACAAAACTACCTAGGGGAGGAGCCGGGTTTGCCCCCAGGCACTAGGCGTGTCAGGCCTCAGCATTGTAAGGAGAGTTCCCTGAAGTCCCTGAGTGAAGTTTTCTCCGCTGTCCTACGTCTACGTTCCTAAAATTTACTCTGCGGTTTCTGATGATCCTGGCTTATGAACGGCCACCATTCACCGTTCTCCTTACACTCGTGCGTCTCCATCGGACTTAAAAGAAAGGGAGGACACGCAACTGCTGGCAGGTAAATTCAGCAAAGTTTGTCTCAACACAAAAGAGACAGCTCTGTGGTGACCCGTCTTCCACGGTAAAACAATTCCTAGCGAATAAGGAATCTTCCCATCGCAATGACAATATGAGAGAATTGCCACCGATGGATTTGCCGCTGTGCCTACACATCATCTTGAGGCCATACAGTAGTGAAGCACGGGAACCCAGGCGCTTCACCCTTTACCCTACACCAGTGAAACACTGTCTCTAAACATGCCCACATGCCTGTACCTATGCCCGTTTAAAGTTAAGGCTAAACCGAAATCTTCTGTCCCACTATTTTGCAGCATTTTAAAGAAGTACACTGGGAAAGATTTTTCTGCAAGGAAGGAACTGCAGGCGTCGTGGCTGAAATGAGAATATCATGCTGCACGAGCTCTTTGCCTCCGATGTAGAAGTGTCATCAGTGGGCATCATAGAGAAACGGGACTTTAATAAGTGATCATCAACCTCTGTGAATTCCCTTTGTTCTAGACGCCTGAAATAAAGAGTTGTCCTGAGTCACAGAAACCTCCACCGAGTGGTCTTTATGCGGCGCGGGAACATGCCGGTATAAGAGAATTCCGAAGAAGGCTGAACGTCCACAATTGAATGGTCATTGCCAGAAATGAAGTGGCAGCCGGATCAGACTGGGAAACTTCAGCTTCCATTAGACAATGAAGATGTGAGAATCTGGTACGTCCACAATTCACAGTTTCCTTAGATCCATGAAATTCCGTGCTGAATTTTAGTCAGAAAATGAAAACTCCGGAGCCGCTGTTCAGCAGGCCCGGGTGTGGCTCCCAGAGGCACACTGGTGCTCCTCTAGAATTTGGATAAAAATCGTTTTCACTGGAATAAAGAACCTTGATCAAGCCAGGTGGGTCTTGACAATCGAAATTGCTGCGTTTGCCCGGTATACTCACGAGAACCCACCTGTGCTAGTCCATGGCGTATTCAGCACAGGAATCTGCATCGATTGAGCCTAGACAAAGGAAAGCTGAGGGAGGCAGCACCCGTGTAGAAAAGCATTTGTACTTCAAAGATAAGACCAATGAGGTGAAAGGACAAAGCCATGGCAAACAGTTTTCATCATCGGCAGAATTTCACGGAGCAATATTGCTGGGAGAGAAAAGGCACCACCTGAGGGAGGCAAGCTCAACAAAACTACCTAGGGGAGGAGCCGGGTTGCCCCCAGGCACTAGGCGTGTCAGGCCTCAGCATTGTAAGGAGAGTTCCCTGAAGTCCCTGAGTGAAGTTTTCTCCGCTGTCCTACGTCTACGTTCCTAAAATTTACTCTGCGGTTTCTGATGATCCTGGCTTATGAACGGCCACCATTCACCGTTCTCCTTACACTCGTGCGTCTCCATCGGACTTAAAAGAAAGGGAGGACACGCAACTGCTGGCAGGTAAATTCAGCAAAGTTTGTCTCAACACAAAAGAGACAGCTCTGTGGTGACCCGTCTTCCACGGTAAAACAATTCCTAGCGAATAAGGAATCTTCCCATCGCAATGACAATATGAGAGAATTGCCACCGATGGATTTGCCGCTGTGCCTACACATCATCTTGAGGCCATACAGTAGTGAAGCACGGGAACCCAGGCGCTTCACCCTTTACCCTACACCAGTGAAACACTGTCTCTAAACATGCCCACATGCCTGTACCTATGCCCGTTTAAAGTTAAGGCTAAACCGAAATCTTCTGTCCCACTATTTTGCAGCATTTTAAAGAAGTACACTGGGAAAGATTTTTCTGCACGGAAGGAACTGCAGGCGGCATGGCTGAAATGAGAATATCATGCTGCACGAGCTCTTTGCCCTCCGATGTAGAAATGTCATCAGTGGGCACCATAGAGAAACGGGACTTTAATAAGTGATCATCAACCTCTGTGAATTCCCTTTGTTCTAGACGCCTGAAATAAAGAGTTGTCCTGAGTCACAGAAACCTCCACTGAGTGGTCTTTATGCGGCGCGGGAACATGCCGGTATAAGAGAATTTCGAAGAAGGCTGAACGTCCACAATTGAATGGTCATTGCCAGAAATGAAGTGGCAGCCGGATCAGACTGGGAAACTTCAGCTTCCATTAGACAATGAAGATGTGAGAATCTGGTACGTCCACAATTCACGGTTTCCTTAGATCCATGAAATTCCGTGCTGAATTTTAGTCAGAAAAGGAAAACTCCGGAGCCGCTGTTCAGCAGGCCCGGGTGTAGCTCCCAGAGGCACACTGGTGCTCCTCTAGAATTTGGATAAAAATCGTTTTCACTGGAATAAAGAACCTTGATCAAGCCAGGTGGGTCTTGACAATCGAAATTGCTGCGTTTGCCCGGTATACTGACAAGAACCCACCTGTGCTAGTCCATGGCGTATTCAGCACAGGAATCTGCATCGATTGAGCCAAGACAAAGGAAAGCTCAGGGAGGCAGCACCCGTGTAGAAAAGCATTTGTACTTCAAAGATGAGGCCAATGAGGTGAAAGGACAAAGCCATGGCAGTTTTCATCATAGGCAGAATTTCACGGAGCAATATTGCTGGGAGAGAAAAGGCACCACCTGAGGGAGGCAAGCTCAACAAAACTACCTAGGGCAGGAGCAGGTTTGCCCCCAGGCACTAGGCGTGTCAGGCCTCAGCATTGTAAGGAGAGTTCCCTGAAGTCCCTGAGTGAAGTTTTCTCTGCTGCCCTACGTCTACGTTCCTAAAATTTACTCTGCGGTTTCTGATGATCCTGGCTTATGAACGGCCACCATTCACCGTTCTCCTTACACTCGTGCGTCTCCATCGGACTTAAAAGAAAGGGAGGACACGCAACTGCTGGCAGGTAAATTCAGCAAAGTTTGTCTCAACACAAAAGAGACAGCTCTGTGGTGACCCGTCTTCCATGGTAAAACAATTCCTAGCGAATAAGGAATCTTCCCATCGCAATGACAATATTAGAGAATTGCTACCGATGGATTTGCCGCTGTGCCTACACATCATCTTGAGGCCATACAGTAGTGAAGCACGGGAACCCAGGCGCTTCACCCTTTACCCTAGACCAGTGAAACACTGTCTCTAAACATGCCCACATGCCTGTACCTATGCCCGTTTAAAGTTAAGGCTAAACCGAAATCTTCTGTCCCACTATTTTGCAGCATTTTAAAGAAGTACACTGGGAAAGATTTTTCTGCATGGAAGAAACTGCAGGCGGCGTGGCTGAAATGAGAATATCATGCTGCACGAGCTCTTTGCCCTCAGATGTAGAAGTATCATCAGTGGGCATCATAGAGAAACGGGACTTTAATAACTGATCATTAACTTCTGTAAATTCCCTTTGTTCTAGACCCCTGAAATAGTTGTCCTGAGTCACAGAAACCTTCACCGAGTGGTCTTGATGCGGCGCTGGAACATGCCGGTATAAGAGAATTCCGAAGAAGGCTGAACGTCCACAATTGAATGATCATTGCCAGAAATGAAGTGGCAGCCAGATCAGACTGGGAAACTTCAGCTTCCATTAGACAATGAAGATGTGAGAATCTGGTACGTCCACAATTCACGGTTTCCTTAGATCCATGAAATTCCGTGCTGAATTTTAGTCAGAAAAGGAAAACTCCGGAGCCGCTGTTCAGCAGGCCCGGGTGTGGCTCCCAGAGGCACACTGGTGCTCCTCTAGAATTTGGATAAAAATCGTTTTCACTGGAATAAAGAACCTTGATCAAGCCAGGTGGGTCTTGACAATCGAAATTGCTGCGTTTGCCCGGTATACTCATGAGAACCCACCTGTGCTAGTCCATGGCGTATTCAGCACAGGAATCTGCATCGATTGAGCCTAGACAAAGGAAAGCTGAGGGAGGCAGCACCCGTGTAGAAAAGCATTTGTACTTCAAAGATGAGGCCAATGAGGTGAAAGGACAAAGCCATGGCAAACAGTTTTCATCATCGGCAGAATTTCACGGAGCAATATTGCTGGGAGAAAAAAGGCACCACCTGAGGGAGGCAAGCTCAACAAAACTACCTAGGGGAGGAGCCGGGTTGCCCCCAGGCACTAGGCGTGTCAGGCCTCAGCATTGTAAGGAGAGTTCCCTGAAGTCCCTGAGTGAAGTTTTCTCCGCTGTCCTGCGTCTACGTTCCTAAAATTTACTCTGCGGTTTCTGATGATCCTGGCTTATTAACGGCCACCATTCACCGTTCTCCTTACACTCGTGCGTCTCCATCGGACTTAAAAGAAAGGGAGGACACGCAACTGATGGCAGGTAAATTCAGCAAAGTTTGTCTCAACACAAAAGAGACAGCTCTGTGGTGACCCGTCTTCCACGGTAAAACAATTCCTAGCGAATAAGGAATCTTCCCATCGCAATGACAATATGAGAGAATTGCCACCGATGGATTTGCCGCTGTGCCTACACCTCATCTTGAGGCCATACAGTAGTGAAGCACGGGAACCCAGGCGCTTCACCCTTTACCCTACACCAGTGAAACACTGTCTCTAAACATGCCCACATGCCTGTACCTATGCCCGTTTAAAGTTAAGGCTAAACCGAAATCTTCTGTCCCACTATTTTGCAGCATTTTAAAGAAGTACACTGGGAAAGATTTTTCTGCAAGGAAGGAACTGCAGGCGGCATGGCTGAAATGAGAATATCATGCTGCACGAGCTCTTTGCCCTCAGATGTAGAAATGTCATCAGTGGGCATCATAGAGAAACGGGACTTTAATAAGTGATCATCAACCTCTGTGAATTCCCTTTGTTCTAGACGCCTGAAATAAAGAGTTGTCCTGAGTCACAGAAACCTCCACTGAGTGGTCTTTATGCGGCGCGGGAACATGCCGGTATAAGAGAATTTCGAAGAAGGCTGAACGTCCACAATTGAATGGTCATTGAAAGAAATGAAGTGGCAGCCGGATCAGACTGGGAAACTTCAGCTTCCATTAGACAATGAAGATGTGAGAATCTGGTACGTCCACAATTCACGGTTTCCTTAGATCCATGAAATTCCGTGCTGAATTTTAGTCAGAAAAGGAAAACTCCGGAGCCGCTGTTCAGCAGGCCCGGGTGTGGCTCCCAGAGGCACACTGGTGCTCCTCTAGAATTTGGATAAAAATCGTTTTCACTGGAATAAAGAACCTTGATCAAGCCAGGTGGGTCTTGACAATCGAAATTGCTGCGTTTGCCCGGTATACTGACAAGAACCCACCTGTGCTAGTCCATGGCGTATTCAGCACAGGAATCTGCATCGATTGAGCCAAGACAAAGGAAAGCTCAGGGAGGCAGCACCCGTGTAGAAAAGCATTTGTACTTCAAAGATGAGGCCAATGAGGTGAAAGGACAAAGTCATGGCAGTTTTCATCATCGGCAGAATTTCACGGAGCAATATTGCTGGGAGAGAAAAGGCACCACCTGAGGGAGGCAAGCTCAACAAAACTACCTAGGGCAGGAGCCGGTTTGCCCCCAGGCACTAGGCGTGTCAGGCCTCAGCATTGTAAGGAGAGTTCCCTGAAGTCCCTGAGTGAAGTTTTCTCCGCTGCCCTACGTCTACGTTCCTAAAATTTACTCTGCGGTTTCTGATGATCCTGGCTTATGAACGGCCACCATTCACCGTTCTCCTTACACTCGTGCGTCTCCATCGGACTTAAAAGAAAGGGAGGACACGCAACTGCTGGCAGGTAAATTCAGCAAAGTTTGTCTCAACACAAAAGAGACAGCCTTGTGGTGACCCGTCTTCCATGGTAAAACAATTCCTAGCGAATAAGGAATCTTCCCATCGCAATGACAATATGAGAGAATTGCTACCGATGGATTTGCCGCTGTGCCTACACATCATCTTGAGGCCATACAGTAGTGAAGCACGGGAACCCAGGCGCTTCACCCTTTACCCTAGACCAGTGAAACACTGTCTCTAAACATGCCCACATGCCTGTACCTATGCCCGTTTAAAGTTAAGGCTAAACCGAAATCTTCTGTCCCACTATTTTGCAGCATTTTAAAGAAGTACACTGGGAAAGATTTTTCTGCATGGAAGAAACTGCAGGCGGCGTGGCTGAAATGAGAATATCATGCTGCACGAGCTCTTTGCCCTCAGATGTAGAAGTATCATCAGTGGGCATCATAGAGAAACGGGACTTTAATAACTGATCATCAACTTCTGTAAATTCCCTTTGTTCTAGACCCCTGAAATAGTTGTCCTGAGTCACAGAAACCTTCACCGAGTGGTCTTGATGCGGCGCTGGAACATGCCGGTATGAGAATTCCGAAGAAGGCTGAACGTCCACAATTGAATGATCATTGCTAGAAATGAAGTGGCAGCCGGATCAGACTGGGAAACTTCAGCTTCCATTAGACAATGAAGATGTGAGAATCTGGTACGTCCACAATTTACGGTTTCCTTAGATCCATGAAATTCCGTGCTGAATTTTAGTCAGAAAATGAAAACTCCGGAGCCGCTGTTCAGCAGGCCAGGGTGTGGCTCCCAGAGGCACATTGGTGCTCCTCTAGAATTTGGATAAAAATCGTTTTCACTGGAATAAAGAACCTTGATCAAGCCCAGTGGGTCTTGACAATCGAAATTGCTGCGTTTGCCCGGTATACTGACAAGAACCCACCTGTGCTAGTCCATGGCGTATTCAGCACAGGAATTTGCATCGATTGAGCCAAGACAAAGGAAAGCTCAGGGAGGCCGCACCCGTGTAGAAAAGCATTTGTACTTCAAAGATGAGGCCAATGAGGTGAAAGGACAAAGCCATGGCAGATTTCTTCATCGGCAGAATTTCACGGAGCAATAATGCTGGGAGAGAAAAGGCACCACCTGAGGGAGGCAAGCTCAACAAAACTACCTAGGGCAGGAGCCGGGTTGCCCCCAGGCACTAGGCGTGTCAGGCCTCAGCATTGTAAGGATAGTTCCCTGAAGTCCCTGAGTGAAGTTTTCTCCGCTGTCCTACGTCTACGTTCCTAAAATTTACTCTGCGGTTTCTGATGATCCTGGCTTATGAACGGCCACCATTCACCGTTCTCCTTACACTCGTGCGTCTCCATCGGACTTAAAAGAAAGGGAGGACACGCAACTGCTGGCAGGTAAATTCAGCAAAGTTTGTCTCAACACAAAAGAGACAGCTCTGTGGTGAGTCGTCTTCCAAGGTAAAACAATTCCTAGTGAATAAGGAATCTTCCCATCGCAATGACAATATGAGAGAATTGCCACCGATGGATTTGCCGCTGTGCCTACACATCATCTTGAGGCCATACAGTAGTGAAGCACGGGAACCCAGGCGCTTCACCCTTTACCCTACACCAGTGAAACACTGTCTCTAAACATGCCCACATGCCTGTACCTATGCCCGTTTAAAGTTAAGGCTAAACCGAAATCTTCTGTCCCACTATTTTGCCGCATTTTAAAGAAGTACACTGGGAAAGATTTTTCTGCACGGAAGGAACTGCATGCGTCGTGGCTGAAATGAGAATATCATGCTGCACGAGCTCTTTGCCCTCCGATGTAGAAGTGTCATCAGTGGGCATCATAGAGAAACGGGACTTTAATAAGTGATCATCAACCTCTGTGAATTCCCTTTGTTCTAGACGCCTGAAATAAGAGTTGTCCTGAGTCACAGAAACCTCCACCGAGTGGTTTTTATGCGGCGCGGGAACATGCCGGTATAAGAGAATTCCGGAGAAGTCTGAACGTCCACAATTGAATGGTCATTGCCAGAAATGAAGTGGCAGCCGGATCAGACTGGGAAACTTCAGCTTCCATTAGATAATGAAGATGTGAGAATCTCGTACGCCCACAATTCACGGTTTCCTTAGATCCATGAAATTCCGTGCTGAATTTTAGTCAGAAAATGAAAACTCCGGAGCCGCTGTTCAGCAGGCCCGGGTGTAGCTCCCAGAGGCACACTGGTGCTCCTCTAGAATTTGGATAAAAATCGTTTTCACTGGAATAAAGAACCTTGATCAAGCCAGGTGGGTCTTGACAATCGAAATTGCTGCGTTTTCCCGGTATACTCACGAGAACCCACCTGTGCTAGTCCATGGCGTATTCAGCACAGGAATCTGCATTGATTGAGCCAAGACAAAGGAAAGCTCAGGGAGGCAGCACCCGTGTAGAAAAGCATTTGTACTTCAAAGATGAGGCCAATGAGGTGAAAGGACAAAGCCATGGCAGTTTTCATCATCGGCAGAATTATACGGAGCAATAATGCTGGGAGAGAAAAGGCACAACCTGAGGGAGGCACGCTCAACAAAACTACCTAGGGCAGGAGCCGGGTTGCCCCCAGGCACTAGGCGTGTCAGGCCTCAGCATTGTAAGGAGAGTTCCCTGAAGTCCCTGAGTGAAGTTTTCTCCGCTGTCCTACGTCTACGTTCCTAAAATTTACTCTGCGCTTTCTGATGATTCTGGCTTATGAACGGCCACCATTCACCGTTCTCCTTACACTCGTGCGTCTCCATCGGACTTAAAAGAAAGGGAGGACACGCAACTGCTGGCAGGTAAATTCAGCAAAGTTTGTCTCAACACAAAAGAGACAGCTCTGTGGTGAGTCGTCTTCCAAGGTAAAACAATTCCTAGCGAATAAGGAATCTTCCCATCGCAATGACAATATGAGAGAATTGCCACCGATGGATTTGCCGCTGTGCCTACACATCATCTTGAGGCCATACAGTAGTGAAGCACGGGAACCCAGGCGCTTCACCCTTTACCCTACACCAGTGAAACACTGTCTCTAAACATGCCCACATGCCTGTACCTATGCCCGTTTAAAGTTAAGGCTAAACCGAAATCTTCTGTCCCACTATTTTGCAGCATTTTAAAGAAGTACACTGGGAAAGATTTTTCTGCAAGGAAGGAACTGCATGCGTCGTGGCTGAAATGAGAATATCATGCTGCACGAGCTCTTTGCCCTCCGATGTAGAAGTGTCATCAGTGGGCATCATAGAGAAACGGGACTTTAATAAGTGATCATCAACCTCTGTGAATTCCCTTTGTTCTAGACGCCTGAAATAAGAGTTGTCCTGAGTCACAGAAACCTCCACCGAGTGGTCTTGATGCGGCGCGGGAACATGCCGGTATAAGAGAATTCCGAAGAAGGCTGAACGTCCACAATTGAATGGTCATTGCCAGAAATGAAGTGGCAGCCGGATCAGACTGGGAAACTTCAGCTTCCATTAGACAATGAAGATGTGAGAATCTGGTACGTCCACAATTCACGGTTTCCTTAGATCCATGAAATTCCGTGCTGAATTTTAGTCAGAAAAGGAAAACTCCGGAGCCGCTGTTCAGCAGGCCCGGGTGTAGCTCCCAGAGGCACACTGGTGCTCCTCTAGAATTTGGATAAAAATCGTTCTCACTGGAATAAAGAACCTTGATCAAGCCAGGTGGGTCTTGACAATCGAAATTGCTGCGTTTTCCCGGTATACTCACGAGAACCCACCTGTGCTAGTCCATGGCGTATTCAGCACAGGAATCTGCATCGATTGAGCCAAGACAAAGGAAAGCTCAGGGAGGCAGCACCCGTGTAGAAAAGCATTTGTACTTCAAAGATGAGGCCAATGAGGTGAAAGGACAAAGCCATGGCAGTTTTCATCATCGGCAGAATTTCACGGAGCAATAATGCTGGGAGAGAAAAGGCACCACCTGAGGGAGGCAAGCTCAACAAAACTACCTAGGGCAGGAGCCGGGTTGCCCCCAGGCACTAGGCGTGTCAGGCCTCAGCATTGTAAGGAGAGTTCCCTGAAGTCCCTGAGTGAAGTTTTCTCCGCTGTCCTACGTCTACGTTCCTAAAATTTACTCTGCGCTTTCTGATGATTCTGGCTTATGAAAGGCCACCATTCACCGTTCTCCTTACACTCGTGCGTCTCCATCGGACTTAAAAGAAAGGGAGGACACGCAACTGCTGGCAGGTAAATTCAGCAAAGTTTGTCTCAACACAAAAGAGACAGCTCTGTGGTGACCCGTCTTCCACGGTAAAACAATTCCTAGCGAATAAGGAATCTTCCCATCGCAATGACAATATGAGAGAATTGCTACCGATGGATTTGCCGCTGTGCCTACACATCATCTTGAGGCCATACAGTAGTGAAGCACGGGAACCCAGGCGCTTCACCCTTTACCCTACACCAGTGAAACACTGTCTCTAAACATGCCCACATGCCTGTACCTATGCCCGTTTAAAGTTAACGCTAAACCGAAATCTTCTGTCCCACTGTTTTGCAGCATTTTAAAGAAGTACACTGGGAAAGATTTTTCTGCAAGGAAGGAACTGCAGGCGGCATGGCTGAAATGAGAATATCATGCTGCACGAGCTCTTTGCCCTCCGATGTAGAAGTGTCATCAGTGGGCATCATAGAGAAACGGGACTTTAATAACTGATCATCAACCTCTGTGAATTCCCTTTGTTCTAGACGCCTGAAATAAGAGTTGTCCTGAGTCACAGAAACCTCCACCGAGTGGTCTTGATGCGGCGCGGGAACATGCCGGTATAAGAGAATTCCGAAGAAGGCTGAACGTCCAGAATTGAATGGTCATTGCCAGAAATGAAGTGGCAGCCGGATCAGACTGGGAAACTTCAGCTTCCATTAGACAATGAAGATGTGAGAATCTGGTACGTCCACAATTCACGGTTTCCTTAGATCCATGAAATTCCGTGCTGAATTTTAGTCAAAAAAGGAAAACTCCGGAGCCGCTGTTCAGCAGGCCCGGGTGTAGCTCCCAGAGGCAACACTGGTGCTCCTCTAGAATTTGGATAAAAATCGTTTTCACTGGAATAAAGAACCTTGATCAAGCCAGGTGGGTCTTGACAATCGAAATTGCTGCGTTTGCCCGGTATACTCACGAGAACCCACCTGTGCTAGTCCATGGCGTATTCAGCACAGGAATCTGCATCGATTGATCCAAGACAAAGGAAAGCTCAGGGAGGCAGCACCCGTGTAGAAAAGCATTTGTAATTCAAAGATGAGGCCAATGAGGTGAAAGGACAAAGCCATGGCAGTTTTCATCATCAGCAGAATTCCACGGAGCAATAATGCTGGGAGAGAAAAGGCACAACCTGAGGGAGGCACGCTCAACAAAACTACCTAGGGCAGGAGCCGGGTTGCCCCCAGGCACTAGGCGTGTCAGGCCTCAGCATTGTAAGGAGAGTTCCCTGAAGTCCCTGAGTGAAGTTTTCTCCGCTGTCCTATGTCTACGTTCCTAAAATTTACTCTGCGCTTTCTGATGATTCTGGCTTATGAACGGCCACCATTCACCGTTCTCCTTACACTCGTGCGTCTCCATCGGACTTAAAAGAAAGGGAGGACACGCAACTGCTGGCAGGTAAATTCAGCAAAGTTTGTCTCAACACAAAAGAGACAGCTCTGTGGTGACCCGTCTTCCACGGTAAAACAATTCCTAGCGAATAAGGAATCTTCCCATCGCAATGACAATATGAGAGAATTGCTACCGATGGATTTGCCGCTGTGCCTACACATCATCTTGAGGCCATACAGTAGTGAAGCACGGGAACCCAGGCGCTTCACCCTTTACCCTACACCAGTGAAACACTGTCTCTAAACATGCCCACATGCCTGTACCTATGCCCGTTTAAAGTTAACGCTAAACCGAAATCTTCTGTCCCACTATTTTGCAGCATTTTAAAGAAGTACACTGGGAAAGATTTTTCTGCAAGGAAGGAACTGCAGGCGGCATGGCTGAAATGAGAATATCATGCTGCACGAGCTCTTTGCCCTCCGATGTAGAAGTGTCATCAGTGGGCATCATAGAGAAACGGGACTTTAATAACTGATCATCAACCTCTGTGAATTCCCTTTGTTCTAGACGCCTGAAATAAGAGTTGTCCTGAATCACAGAAACCTCCACCGAGTGGTCTTGATGCGGCGCGGGAACATGCCGGTATAAGAGAATTCCGAAGAAGGCTGAACGTCCACAATTGAATGGTCATTGCCAGAAATGAAGTGGCAGCCGGATCAGACTGGGAAACTTCAGCTTCCATTAGACAATGAAGATGTGAGAATCTGGTACGTCCACAATTCACGGTTTCCTTAGATCCATGAAATTCCGTGCTGAATTTTAGTCAAAAAAGGAAAACTCCGGAGCCGCTGTTCAGCAGGCCCGGGTGTAGCTCCCAGAGGCAACACTGGTGCTCCTCTAGAATTTGGATAAAAATCGTTTTCACTGGAATAAAGAACCTTGATCAAGCCAGGTGGGTCTTGACAATCGAAATTGCTGCGTTTGCCCGGTATACTCACGAGAACCCACCTGTGCTAGTCCATGGCGTATTCAGCACAGGAATCTGCATCGATTGATCCAAGACAAAGGAAAGCTCAGGGAGGCAGCACCCGTGTAGAAAAGCATTTGTAATTCAAAGATGAGGCCAATGAGGTGAAAGGACAAAGCCATGGCAGTTTTCATCATCAGCAGAATTCCACGGAGCAATAATGCTGGGAGAGAAAAGGCACAACCTGAGGGAGGCACGCTCAACAAAACTACCTAGGGCAGGAGCCGGGTTGCCCCCAGGCACTAGGCGTGTCAGGCCTCAGCATTGTAAGGAGAGTTCCCTGAAGTCCCTGAGTGAAGTTTTCTCCGCTGTCCTATGTCTACGTTCCTAAAATTTACTCTGCGCTTTCTGATGATTCTGGCTTATGAACGGCCACCATTCACCGTTCTCCTTACACTCGTGCGTCTCCATCGGACTTAAAAGAAAGGGAGGACACGCAACTGCTGGCAGGTAAATTCAGCAAAGTTTGTCTCAACACAAAAGAGACAGCTCTGTGGTGACCCGTCTTCCACGGTAAAACAATTCCTAGCGAATAAGGAATCTTCCCATCGCAATGACAATATGAGAGAATTGCTACCGATGGATTTGCCGCTGTGCCTACACATCATCTTGAGGCCATACAGTAGTGAAGCACGGGAACCCAGGCGCTTCACCCTTTACCCTACACCAGTGAAACACTGTCTCTAAACATGCCCACATGCCTGTACCTATGCCCGTTTAAAGTTAACGCTAAACCGAAATCTTCTGTCCCACTATTTTGCAGCATTTTAAAGAAGTACACTGGGAAAGATTTTTCTGCAAGGAAGGAACTGCAGGCGGCATGGCTGAAATGAGAATATCATGCTGCACGAGCTCTTTGCCCTCCGATGTAGAAGTGTCATCAGTGGGCATCATAGAGAAACGGGACTTTAATAACTGATCATCAACCTCTGTGAATTCCCTTTGTTCTAGACGCCTGAAATAAGAGTTGTCCTGAATCACAGAAACCTCCACCGAGTGGTCTTGATGCGGCGCGGGAACATGCCGGTATAAGAGAATTCCGAAGAAGGCTGAACGTCCACAATTGAATGGTCATTGCCAGAAATGAAGTGGCAGCCGGATCAGACTGGGAAACTTCAGCTTCCATTAGACAATGAAGATGTGAGAATCTGGTACGTCCACAATTCACGGTTTCCTTAGATCCATGAAATTCCGTGCTGAATTTTAGTCAAAAAAGGAAAACTCCGGAGCCGCTGTTCAGCAGGCCCGGGTGTAGCTCCCAGAGGCAACACTGGTGCTCCTCTAGAATTTGGATAAAAATCATTTTCACTGGAATAAAGAACCTTGATCAAGCCAGGTGGGTCTTGACAATCGAAATTGCTGCGTTTGCCCGGTATACTCACGAGAACCCACCTGTGCTAGTCCATGGCGTATTCAGCACAGGAATCTGCATCGATTGAGCCAAGACAAAGGAAAGCTCAGGGAGGCAGCACCCGTGTAGAAAAGCATTTGTAATTCAAAGATGAGGCCAATGAGGTGAAAGGACAAAGCCATGGCAGTTTTCATCATCGGCAGAATTCCACGGAGCAATAATGCTGGGAGAGAAAAGGCACAACCTGAGGGAGGCACGCTCAACAAAACTACCTAGGGCAGGAGCCGGGTTGCCCCCAGGCACTAGGCGTGTCAGGCCTCAGCATTGTAAGGAGAGTTCCCTGAAGTCCCTGAGTGAAGTTTTCTCCGCTGTCCTATGTCTACGTTCCTAAAATTTACTCTGCGCTTTCTGATGATTCTGGCTTATGAACGGCCACCATTCACCGTTCTCCTTACACTCGTGCGTCTCCATCGGACTTAGAAGAAAGGGAGGACACGCAACTGCTGGCAGGTAAATTCAGCAAAGTTTGTCTCAACACAAAAGAGACAGCTCTGTGGTGACCCGTCTTCCACGGTAAAACAATTCCTAGCGAATAAGGAATCTTCCCATCGCAATGACAATATGAGAGAATTGCTACCGATGGATTTGCCGCTGTGCCTACACATCATCTTGAGGCCATACAGTAGTGAAGCACGGGAACCCAGGCGCTTCACCCTTTACCCTAGACCAGTGAAACACTGTCTCTAAACATGCCCACATGCCTGTACCTATGCTCGTTTAAAGTTAACGCTAAACCGAAATCTTCTGTCCCACTATTTTGCAGCATTTTAAAGAAGTACACTGGGAAAGATTTTTCTGCAAGGAAGGAACTGCAGGCGGCATGGCTGAAATGAGAATATCATGCTGCACGAGCTCTTTGCCCTCCGATGTAGAAGTGTCATCAGTGGGCATCATAGAGAAACGGGACTTTAATAAGTGATCATCAACCTCTGTGAATTCCCTTTGTTCTAGACGCCTGAAATAAGAGTTGTCCTGAGTCACAGAAACCTCCACCGAGTGGTCTTGATGTGGCGCGGGAACATGCCGGTATAAGAGAATTCCGAAGAAGGCTGAACGTCCACAATTGAATGGTCATTGCCAGAAATGAAGTGGCAGCCGGATCAGACTGGGAAACTTCAGCTTCCATTAGGCAATGAAGATGTGAGAATCTGGTACGTCCACAATTCACGGTTTCCTTAGATCCATGAAATTCCGTGTTGAATTTTAGTCAGAAAAGGAAAACTCCGGAGCCGCTGTTCAGCAGGCCCGGGTGTAGCTCCCAGAGGCAACACTGGTGCTCCTCTAGAATTTGGATAAAAATCGTTTTCACTGGAATAAAGAACCTTGATCAAGCCAGGTGGGTCTTGACAATCGAAATTGCTGCGTTTGCCCGGTATACTGACAAGAACCCACCTGTGCTAGTCCATGGCGTATTCAGCACAGGAATCTGCATCGATTGAGCCAAGACAAAGGAAAGCTGAGGGAGGCAGCACCCGTGTAGAAAAGCATTTGTACTTCAAAGATGAGTCCAATGAGGTGAAAGGACAAAGCCATGGCAGTTTTCATCATCGGCAGAATTTCACGGAGCAATATTGCTGGGAGAGAAAAGGCACCACCTGAGGGAGGCACGCTCAACAAAACTACCTAGGGCAGGAGCCGGGTTGCCCCCAGGCACTAGGCGTGTCAGGCCTCAGCATTGTAAGGAGAGTTCCCTGAAGTCCCTGAGTGAAGTTTTCTCCGCTGTCCCACGTCTACGTTCCTAAAATTTACTCTGCGCTTTCTGATGATTCTGGCTTATGAACGGCCACCATTCACCGTTCTCCTTACACTCGTGCGTCTCCATCGGACTTAAAAGAAAGGGAGGACACGCAACTGCTGGCAGGTAAATTCAGCAAAGTTTGTCTCAACACAAAAGAGACAGCTCTGTGGTGACCCGTCTTCCACGGTAAAACAATTCCTAGCGAATAAGGAATCTTCCCATCGCAATGACAATATGAGAGAATTGCTACCGATGGATTTGCCGCTGTGCCTACACATCATCTTGAGGCCATACAGTAGTGAAGCACGGGAACCCAGGCGCTTCACCCTTTACCCTAGACCAGTGAAACACTGTCTCTAAACATGCCCACATGCCTGTACCTATGCTCGTTTAAAGTTAACGCTAAACCGAAATCTTCTGTCCCACTATTTTGCAGCATTTTAAAGAAGTACACTGGGAAAGATTTTTCTGCAAGGAAGGAACTGCAGGCGGCATGGCTGAAATGAGAATATCATGCTGCACGAGCTCTTTGCCCTCCGATGTAGAAGTGTCATCAGTGGGCATCATAGAGAAACGGGACTTTAATAAGTGATCATCAACCTCTGTGAATTCCCTTTGTTCTAGACGCCTGAAATAAGAGTTGTCCTGAGTCACAGAAACCTCCACCGAGTGGTCTTGATGTGGCGCGGGAACATGCCGGTATAAGAGAATTCCGAAGAAGGCTGAACGTCCACAATTGAATGGTCATTGCCAGAAATGAAGTGGCAGCCGGATCAGACTGGGAAACTTCAGCTTCCATTAGGCAATGAAGATGTGAGAATCTGGTACGTCCACAATTCACGGTTTCCTTAGATCCATGAAATTCCGTGTTGAATTTTAGTCAGAAAAGGAAAACTCCGGAGCCGCTGTTCAGCAGGCCCGGGTGTAGCTCCCAGAGGCAACACTGGTGCTCCTCTAGAATTTGGATAAAAATCGTTTTCACTGGAATAAAGAACCTTGATCAAGCCAGGTGGGTCTTGACAATCGAAATTGCTGCGTTTGCCCGGTATACTGACAAGAACCCACCTGTGCTAGTCCATGGCGTATTCAGCACAGGAATCTGCATCGATTGAGCCAAGACAAAGGAAAGCTGAGGGAGGCAGCACCCGTGTAGAAAAGCATTTGTACTTCAAAGATGAGTCCAATGAGGTGAAAGGACAAAGCCATGGCAGTTTTCATCATCGGCAGAATTTCACGGAGCAATATTGCTGGGAGAGAAAAGGCACCACCTGAGGGAGGCAAGCTCAACAAAACTACCTAGGGCAGGAGCCGGGTTGCCCCCAGGCACTAGGCGTGTCAGGCCTCAGCATTGTAAGGAGAGTTCCCTGAAGTCCCTGAGTGAAGTTTTCTCCGCTGTCCCACGTCTACGTTCCTAAAATTTACTCTGCGCTTTCTGATGATTCTGGCTTATGAACGGCCACCATTCACCGTTCTCCTTACACTCGTGCGTCTCCATCGGACTTAAAAGAAAGGGAGGACACGCAACTGCTGGCAGGTAAATTCAGCAAAGTTTGTCTCAACACAAAAGAGACAGCTCTGTGGTGACCCGTCTTCCACGGTAAAACAATTCCTAGCGAATAAGGAATCTTCCCATCGCAATGACAATATGAGAGAATTGCTACCGATGGATTTGCCGCTGTGCCTACACATCATCTTGAGGCCATACAGTAGTGAAGCACGGGAACCCAGGCGCTTCACCCTTTACCCTAGACCAGTGAAACACTGTCTCTAAACATGCCCACATGCCTGTACCTATGCTCGTTTAAAGTTAACGCTAAACCGAAATCTTCTGTCCCACTATTTTGCAGCATTTTAAAGAAGTACACTGGGAAAGATTTTTCTGCAAGGAAGGAACTGCAGGCGGCATGGCTGAAATGAGAATATCATGCTGCACGAGCTCTTTGCCCTCCGATGTAGAAGTGTCATCAGTGGGCATCATAGAGAAACGGGACTTTAATAACTGATCATCAACCTCTGTGAATTCCCTTTGTTCTAGACGCCTGAAATAAGAGTTGTCCTGAGTCACAGAAACCTCCACCGAGTGGTCTTGATGTGGCGCGGGAACATGCCGGTATAAGAGAATTCCGAAGAAGGCTGAACGTCCACAATTGAATGGTCATTGAAAGAAATGAAGTGGCAGCCGGATCAGACTGGGAAACTTCAGCTTCCATTAGGCAATGAAGATGTGAGAATCTGGTACGTCCACAATTCACGGTTTCCTTAGATCCATGAAATTCCGTGTTGAATTTTAGTCAGAAAAGGAAAACTCCAGAGCCGCTGTTCAGCAGGCCCGGGTGTAGCTCCCAGAGGCAACACTGGTGCTCCTCTAGAATTTGGATAAAAATCGTTTTCACTGGAATAAAGAACCGTGATCAAGCCAGGTGGGTCTTGACAATCGAAATTGCTGCGTTTGCCCGGTATACTCACGAGAACCCACCTGTGCTAGTCCATGGCGTATTCAGCACAGGAATCTGCATCGATTGAGCCAAGACAAAGGAAAGCTGAGGGAGGCAGCACCCGTGTAGAAAAGCATTTGTACTTCAAAGATGAGGCCAATGAGATGAAAGGACAAAGCCATGGCAGTTTTCATCATCGCCAGAATTTCACGGAGCAATATTGCTGGGAGAGAAAAGGCACCACCTGAGGGAGGCACGCTCAACAAAACTACCTAGGGCAGGAGCCGGGTTGCCCCCAGGCACTAGGCGTGTCAGGCCTCAGCATTGTAAGGAGAGTTCCCTGAAGTCCCTGAGTGAAGTTTTCTCCGCTGTCCCACGTCTACGTTCCTAAAATTTACTCTGCGCTTTCTGATGATTCTGGCTTATGAACGGCCACCATTCACCGTTCTCCTTACACTCGTGCGTCTCCATCGGACTTAAAAGAAAGGGAGGACACGCAACTGCTGGCAGGTAAATTCAGCAAAGTTTGTCTCAACACAAAAGAGACAGCTCTGTGGTGACCCGTCTTCCACGGTAAAACAATTCCTAGCGAATAAGGAATCTTCCCATCGCAATGACAATATGAGAGAATTGCTACCGATGGATTTGCCGCTGTGCCTACACATCATCTTGAGGCCATACAGTAGTGAAGCACGGGAACCCAGGCGCTTCACCCTTTACCCTAGACCAGTGAAACACTGTCTCTAAACATGCCCACATGCCTGTACCTATGCTCGTTTAAAGTTAACGCTAAACCGAAATCTTCTGTCCCACTATTTTGCAGCATTTTAAAGAAGTACACTGGGAAAGATTTTTCTGCAAGGAAGGAACTGCATGCGTCGTGGCTGAAATGAGAATATCATGCTGCACGAGCTCTTTGCCCTCCGATGTAGAAGTGTCATCAGTGGGCATCATAGAGAAACGGGACTTTAATAAGTGATCATCAACCTCTGTGAATTCCCTTTGTTCTAGACGCCTGAAATAAGAGTTGTCCTGAGTCACAGAAACCTCCACCGAGTGGTCTTGATGTGGCGCGGGAACATGCCGGTATAAGAGAATTCCGAAGAAGGCTGAACGTCCACAATTGAATGGTCATTGCCAGAAATGAAGTGGCAGCCGGATCAGACTGGGAAACTTCAGCTTCCATTAGGCAATGAAGATGTGAGAATCTGGTACGTCCACAATTCACGGTTTCCTTAGATCCATGAAATTCCGTGTTGAATTTTAGTCAGAAAAGGAAAACTCCGGAGCCGCTGTTCAGCAGGCCCGGGTGTAGCTCCCAGAGGCAACACTGGTGCTCCTCTAGAATTTGGATAAAAATCGTTTTCACTGGAATAAAGAACCTTGATCAAGCCAGGTGGGTCTTGACAATCGAAATTGCTGCGTTTGCCCGGTATACTGACAAGAACCCACCTGTGCTAGTCCATGGCGTATTCAGCACAGGAATCTGCATCGATTGAGCCAAGACAAAGGAAAGCTGAGGGAGGCAGCACCCGTGTAGAAAAGCATTTGTACTTCAAAGATGAGTCCAATGAGGTGAAAGGACAAAGCCATGGCAGTTTTCATCATCGGCAGAATTTCACGGAGCAATATTGCTGGGAGAGAAAAGGCACCACCTGAGGGAGGCAAGCTCAACAAAACTACCTAGGGCAGGAGCCGGGTTGCCCCCAGGCACTAGGCGTGTCAGGCCTCAGCATTGTAAGGAGAGTTCCCTGAAGTCCCTGAGTGAAGTTTTCTCCGCTGTCCCACGTCTACGTTCCTAAAATTTACTCTGCGCTTTCTGATGATTCTGGCTTATGAACGGCCACCATTCACCGTTCTCCTTACACTCGTGCGTCTCCATCGGACTTAAAAGAAAGGGAGGACACGCAACTGCTGGCAGGTAAATTCAGCAAAGTTTGTCTCAACACAAAAGAGACAGCTCTGTGGTGACCCGTCTTCCACGGTAAAACAATTCCTAGCGAATAAGGAATCTTCCCATCGCAATGACAATATGAGAGAATTGCTACCGATGGATTTGCCGCTGTGCCTACACATCATCTTGAGGCCATACAGTAGTGAAGCACGGGAACCCAGGCGCTTCACCCTTTACCCTAGACCAGTGAAACACTGTCTCTAAACATGCCCACATGCCTGTACCTATGCTCGTTTAAAGTTAACGCTAAACCGAAATCTTCTGTCCCACTATTTTGCAGCATTTTAAAGAAGTACACTGGGAAAGATTTTTCTGCAAGGAAGGAACTGCAGGCGGCATGGCTGAAATGAGAATATCATGCTGCACGAGCTCTTTGCCCTCCGATGTAGAAGTGTCATCAGTGGGCATCATAGAGAAACGGGACTTTAATAACTGATCATCAACCTCTGTGAATTCCCTTTGTTCTAGACGCCTGAAATAAGAGTTGTCCTGAGTCACAGAAACCTCCACCGAGTGGTCTTGATGTGGCGCGGGAACATGCCGGTATAAGAGAATTCCGAAGAAGGCTGAACGTCCACAATTGAATGGTCATTGAAAGAAATGAAGTGGCAGCCGGATCAGACTGGGAAACTTCAGCTTCCATTAGGCAATGAAGATGTGAGAATCTGGTACGTCCACAATTCACGGTTTCCTTAGATCCATGAAATTCCGTGTTGAATTTTAGTCAGAAAAGGAAAACTCCAGAGCCGCTGTTCAGCAGGCCCGGGTGTAGCTCCCAGAGGCAACACTGGTGCTCCTCTAGAATTTGGATAAAAATCGTTTTCACTGGAATAAAGAACCGTGATCAAGCCAGGTGGGTCTTGACAATCGAAATTGCTGCGTTTGCCCGGTATACTCACGAGAACCCACCTGTGCTAGTCCATGGCGTATTCAGCACAGGAATCTGCATCGATTGAGCCAAGACAAAGGAAAGCTGAGGGAGGCAGCACCCGTGTAGAAAAGCATTTGTACTTCAAAGATGAGGCCAATGAGATGAAAGGACAAAGCCATGGCAGTTTTCATCATCGCCAGAATTTCACGGAGCAATATTGCTGGGAGAGAAAAGGCACCACCTGAGGGAGGCACGCTCAACAAAACTACCTAGGGCAGGAGCCGGGTTGCCCCCAGGCACTAGGCGTGTCAGGCCTCAGCATTGTAAGGAGAGTTCCCTGAAGTCCCTGAGTGAAGTTTTCTCCGCTGTCCCACGTCTACGTTCCTAAAATTTACTCTGCGCTTTCTGATGATTCTGGCTTATGAACGGCCACCATTCACCGTTCTCCTTACACTCGTGCGTCTCCATCGGACTTAAAAGAAAGGGAGGACACGCAACTGCTGGCAGGTAAATTCAGCAAAGTTTGTCTCAACACAAAAGAGACAGCTCTGTGGTGACCCGTCTTCCACGGTAAAACAATTCCTAGCGAATAAGGAATCTTCCCATCGCAATGACAATATGAGAGAATTGCTACCGATGGATTTGCCGCTGTGCCTACACATCATCTTGAGGCCATACAGTAGTGAAGCACGGGAACCCAGGCGCTTCACCCTTTACCCTAGACCAGTGAAACACTGTCTCTAAACATGCCCACATGCCTGTACCTATGCTCGTTTAAAGTTAACGCTAAACCGAAATCTTCTGTCCCACTATTTTGCAGCATTTTAAAGAAGTACACTGGGAAAGATTTTTCTGCAAGGAAGGAACTGCATGCGTCGTGGCTGAAATGAGAATATCATGCTGCACGAGCTCTTTGCCCTCCGATGTAGAAGTGTCATCAGTGGGCATCATAGAGAAACGGGACTTTAATAAGTGATCATCAACCTCTGTGAATTCCCTTTGTTCTAGACGCCTGAAATAAGAGTTGTCCTGAGTCACAGAAACCTCCACCGAGTGGTCTTGATGTGGCGCGGGAACATGCCGGTATAAGAGAATTCCGAAGAAGGCTGAACGTCCACAATTGAATGGTCATTGCCAGAAATGAAGTGGCAGCCGGATCAGACTGGGAAACTTCAGCTTCCATTAGACAATGAAGATGTGAGAATCTGGTACGTCCACAATTCACGGTTTCCTAAGATCCATGAAATTCCGTGCTGAATTTTAGTCAGAAAAGGAAAACTCCGGAGCCGCTGTTCAGCAGGCCCGGGTGTAGCTCCCAGAGGCACACTGGTGCTCCTCTAGAATTTGGATAAAAATCGTTTTCACTGGAATAAAGAACCTTGATCAAGCCAGGTGGGTCTTGACAATCGAAATTGCTGCGTTTGCCCGGTATACTCACGAGAACCCACCTGTGCTAGTCCATGGCGTATTCAGCACAGGAATCTGCATCGATTGAGCCAAGACAAAGGAAAGCTCAGGGAGGCAGCACCCGTGTAGAAAAGCATTTGTAATTCAAAGATGAGGCCAATGAGGTGAAAGGACAAAGCCATGGCAGTTTTCATCATCGGCAGAATTATACGGAGCAATAATGCTGGGAGAGAAAAGGCACAACCTGAGGGAGGCACGCTCAACAAAACTACCTAGGGCAGGAGCCGGGTTGCCCCCAGGCACTAGGCGTGTCAGGCCTCAGCATTGTAAGGAGAGTTCCCTGAAGTCCCTGAGTGAAGTTTTCTCCGCTGTCCTACGTCTACGTTCCTAAAATTTACTCTGCGGTTTCTGATGATCCTGGCTTATGAACGGCCACAATTCACCGTTCTCCTTACACTCGTGCGTCTCCATCGGACTTAAAAGAAAGGGAGGACACGCAACTGCTGGCAGGTAAATTCAGCAAAGTTTGTCTCAACACAAAAGAGACAGCTCTGTGGTGACCCGTCTTCCACGGTAAAACAATTCCTAGCGAATAAGGAATCTTCCCATCGCAATGACAATATGAGAGAATTGCTACCGATGGATTTGCCGCTGTGCCTACACATCATCTTGAGGCCATACAGTAGTGAAGCACGGGAACCCAGGCGCTTCACCCTTTACCCTAGACCAGTGAAACACTGTCTCTAAACATGCCCACATGCCTGTACCTATGCTCGTTTAAAGTTAACGCTAAACCGAAATCTTCTGTCCCACTATTTTGCAGCATTTTAAAGAAGTACACTGGGAAAGATTTTTCTGCAAGGAAGGAACTGCATGCGTAGTGGCTGAAATGAGAATATCATGCTGCACGAGCTCTTTGCCCTCCGATGTAGAAGTGTCATCAGTGGGCATCATAGAGAAACGGGACTTTAATAAGTGATCATCAACCTCTGTGAATTCCCTTTGTTCTAGACGCCTGAAATAAGAGTTGTCCTGAGTCACAGAAACCTCCACCGAGTGGTCTTGATGTGGCGCGGGAACATGCCGGTATAAGAGAATTCCGAAGAAGGCTGAACGTCCACAATTGAATGGTCATTGCCAGAAATGAAGTGGCAGCCGGATCAGACTGGGAAACTTCAGCTTCCATTAGACAATGAAGATGTGAGAATCTGGTACGTCCACAATTCACGGTTTCCTAAGATCCATGAAATTCCGTGCTGAATTTTAGTCAGAAAAGGAAAACTCCGGAGCCGCTGTTCAGCAGGCCCGGGTGTAGCTCCCAGAGGCACACTGGTGCTCCTCTAGAATTTGGATAAAAATCGTTTTCACTGGAATAAAGAACCTTGATCAAGCCAGGTGGGTCTTGACAATCGAAATTGCTGCGTTTGCCCGGTATACTCACGAGAACCCACCTGTGCTAGTCCATGGCGTATTCAGCACAGGAATCTGCATCGATTGAGCCAAGACAAAGGAAAGCTCAGGGAGGCAGCACCCATGTAGAAAAGCATTTGTACTTCAAAGATGAGGCCAATGAGGTGAAAGGACAAAGCCATGGCAGTTTTCATCATCGGCAGAATTATACGGAGCAATAATGCTGGGAGAGAAAAGGCACAACCTGAGGGAGGCACGCTCAACAAAACTACCTAGGGCAGGAGCCGGGTTGCCCCCAGGCACTAGGCGTGTCAGGCCTCAGCATTGTAAGGAGAGTTCCCTGAAGTCCCTGAGTGAAGTTTTCTCCGCTGTCCTACGTCTACGTTCCTAAAATTTACTCTGCGCTTTCTGATGATTCTGGCTTATGAACGGCCACCATTCACCGTTCTCCTTACACTCATGCGTCTCCATCAGACTTAAAAGAAAGGGAGGACACGCAACTGCTGGCAGGTAAATTCAGCAAAGTTTGTCTCAACACAAAAGAGACAGCTCTGTGGTGACCCGTCTTCCACGGTAAAACAATTCCTAGCGAATAAGGAATCTTCCCATCGCAATGACAATATGAGAGAATTGCTACCGATGGATTTGCCCATGTGCCTACACATCATCTTGAGGCCATACAGTAGTGAAGCACGGGAACCCAGGCGCTTCACCCTTTACCCTAGACCAGTGAAACACTGTCTCTAAACATGCCCACATGCCTGTACCTATGCTCGTTTAAAGTTAACGCTAAACCGAAATCTTCTGTCCCACTATTTTGCAGCATTTTAAAGAAGTACACTGGGAAAGATTTTTCTGCAAGGAAGGAACTGCATGCGTCGTGGCTGAATTGAGAATATCATGCTGCACGAGCTCTTTGCCCTCCGATGTAGAAGTGTCATCAGTGGGCATCATAGAGAAACGGGACTTTAATAAGTGATCATCAACCTCTGTGAATTCCCTTTGTTCTAGACGCCTGAAATAAGAGTTGTCCTGAGTCACAGAAACCTCCACCGAGTGGTCTTGATGTGGCGCGGGAACATGCCGGTATAAGAGAATTCCGAAGAAGGCTGAACGTCCACAATTGAATGGTCATTGCCAGAAATGAAGTGGCAGCCGGATCAGACTGGGAAACTTCAGCTTCCATTAGACAATGAAGATGTGAGAATCTGGTACGTCCACAATTCACGGTTTCCTAAGATCCATGAAATTCCGTGCTGAATTTTAGTCAGAAAAGGAAAACTCCGGAGCCGCTGTTCAGCAGGCCCGGGTGTAGCTCCCAGAGGCACACTGGTGCTCCTCTAGAATTTGGATAAAAATCGTTTTCACTGGAATAAAGAACCTTGATCAAGCCAGGTGGGTCTTGACAATCGAAATTGCTGCGTTTGCCCGGTATACTCACGAGAACCCACCTGTGCTAGTCCATGGCGTATTCAGCACAGGAATCTGCATCGATTGAGCCAAGACAAAGGAAAGCTCAGGGAGGCAGCACCCGTGTAGAAAAGCATTTGTACTTCAAAGATGAGGCCAATGAGGTGAAAGGACAAAGCCATGGCAGTTTTCATCATCGGCAGAATTATACGGAGCAATAATGCTGGGAGAGAAAAGGCACAACCTGAGGGAGGCACGCTCAACAAAACTACCTAGGGCAGGAGCCGGGTTGCCCCCAGGCACTAGGCGTGTCAGGCCTCAGCATTGTAAGGAGAGTTCCCTGAAGTCCCTGAGTGAAGTTTTCTCCGCTGTCCTACGTCTACGTTCCTAAAATTTACTCTGCGCTTTCTGATGATTCTGGCTTATGAACGGCCACCATTCACCGTTCTCCTTACACTCGTGCGTCTCCATCGGACTTAAAAGAAAGGGAGGACACGCAACTGCTGGCAGGTAAATTCAGCAAAGTTTGTCTCAACACAAAAGAGACAGCTCTGTGGTGACCCGTCTTCCACGGTAAAACAATTCCTAGCGAATAAGGAATCTTCCCATCGCAATGACAATATGAGAGAATTGCCACCGATGGATTTGCCGCTGTGCCTACACATCATCTTGAGGCCATACAGTAGTGAAGCACGGGAACCCAGGCGCTTCACCCTTTACCCTAGACCAGTGAAACACTGTCTCTAAACATGCCCACATGCCTGTACCTATGCTCGTTTAAAGTTAACGCTATACCGAAATCTTCTGTCCCACTATTTTGCAGCATTTTAAAGAAGTACACTGGGAAAGATTTTTCTGCAAGGAAGGAACTGCAGGCGGCATGGCTGAAATGAGAATATCATGCTGCACGAGCTCTTTGCCCTCCGATGTAGAAGTGTCATCAGTGGGCATCATAGAGAAACGGGACTTTAATAACTGATCATCAACCTCTGTGAATTCCCTTTGTTCTAGACGCCTGAAATAAGAGTTGTCCTGAGTCACAGAAACCTCCACCGAGTGGTCTTGATGCGGCGCGGGAACATGCCGGTATAAGAGAATTCCGAAGAAGGCTGAACGTCCACAATTGAATGGTCATTGAAAGAAATGAAGTGGCAGCCGGATCAGACTGGGAAACTTCAGCTTCCATTAGGCAATGAAGATGTGAGAATCTGGAACGTCCACAATTCACGGTTTCCTAAGATCCATGAAATTCCGTGCTGAATTTTAGTCAGAAAAGGAAAACTCCGGAGCCGCTGTTCAGCAGGCCCGGGTGTAGCTCCCAGAGGCACACTGGTGCTCCTCTAGAATTTGGATAAAAATCGTTTTCACTGGAATAAAGAACCTTGATCAAGCCAGGTGGGTCTTGACAATCGAAATTGCTGCGTTTGCCCGGTATACTCACGAGAACCCACCTGTGCTAGTCCATGGCGTATTCAGCACAGGAATCTGCATCGATTGAGCCAAGACAAAGGAAAGCTCAGGGAGGCAGCACCCGTGTAGAAAAGCATTTGTACTTCAAAGATGAGGCCAATGAGGTGAAAGGACAAAGCCATGGCAGTTTTCATCATCGGCAGAATTATACGGAGCAATAATGCTGGGAGAGAAAAGGCACAACCTGAGGGAGGCACGCTCAACAAAACTACCTAGGGCAGGAGCCGGGTTGCCCCCAGGCACTAGGCGTGTCAGGCCTCAGCATTGTAAGGAGAGTTCCCTGAAGTCCCTGAGTGAAGTTTTCTCTGCTGTCCTACGTCTACGTTCCTAAAATTTACTCTGCGCTTTCTGATGATTCTGGCTTATGAACGGCCACCATTCACCGTTCTCCTTACACTCGTGCGTCTCCATCGGACTTAAAAGAAAGGGAGGACACGCAACTGCTGGCAGGTAAATTCAGCAAAGTTTGTCTCAACACAAAAGAGACAGCTCTGTGGTGACCCGTCTTCCACGGTAAAACAATTCCTAGCGAATAAGGAATCTTCCCATCGCAATGACAATATGAGAGAATTGCTACCGATGGATTTGCCGCTGTGCCTACACATCATCTTGAGGCCATACAGTAGTGAAGCACGGGAACCCAGGCGCTTCACCCTTTACCCTAGACCAGTGAAACACTGTCTCTAAACATGCCCACATGCCTGTACCTATGCTCGTTTAAAGTTAACGCTAAACCGAAATCTTCTGTCCCACTATTTTGCAGCATTTTAAAGAAGTACACTGGGAAAGATTTTTCTGCAAGGAAGGAACTGCAGGCGGCATGGCTGAAAAGAGAATATCATGTTGCACGAGCTCTTTGCCCTCCGATGTAGAAGTGTCATCAGTGGGCATCATAGAGAAACGGGACTTTAATAACTGATCATCAACCTCTGTGAATTCCCTTTGTTCTAGACGCCTGAAATAAGAGTTGTCCTGAGTCACAGAAACCTCCACCGAGTGGTCTTGATGCGGCGCGGGAACATGCCGGTATAAGAGAATTCCGAAGAAGGCTGAACGTCCACAATTGAATGGTCATTGAAAGAAATGAAGTGGCAGCCGGATCAGACTGGGAAACTTCAGCTTCCATTAGGCAATGAAGATGTGAGAATCTGGTACGTCCACAATTCACGGTTTCCTTAGATTCATGAAATTCCGTGTTGAATTTTAGTCAGAAAAGGAAAACTCCGGAGCCGCTGTTCAGCAGGCCCGGGTGTAGCTCCCAGAGGCAACACTGGTGCTCCTCTAGAATTTGGATAAAAATCGTTTTCACTGGAATAAAGAACCTTGATCAAGCCAGGTGGGTCTTGACAATCGAAATTGCTGCGTTTGCCCGGTATACTGACAAGAACCCACCTGTGCTAGTCCATGGCATATTCAGCACAGGAATCTGCATCGATTGAGCCAAGACAAAGGAAAGCTCAGGGAGGCAGCACCCGTGTAGAAAAGCATTTGTACTTCAAAGATGAGGCCAATGAGGTGAAAGGACAAAGCCATGGCAGTTTTCATCATCGCCAGAATTTCACGGAGCAATATTGCTGGGAGAGAAAAGGCACCACCTGAGGGAGGCACGCTCAACAAAACTACCTAGGGCAGGAGCCGGGTTGCCCCCAGGCACTAGGCGTGTCAGGCCTCAGCATTGTAAGGAGAGTTCCCTGAAGTCCCTGAGTGAAGTTTTCTCCGCTGTCCCACGTCTACGTTCCTAAAATTTACTCTGCGCTTTCTGATGATTCTGGCTTATGAACGGCCACCATTCACCGTTCTCCTTACACTCGTGCGTCTCCATCGGACTTAGAAGAAAGGGAGGACACGCAACTGCTGGCAGGTAAATTCAGCAAAGTTTGTCTCAACACAAAAGAGACAGCTCTGTGGTGACCCGTCTTCCACGGTAAAACAATTCCTAGCGAATAAGGAATCTTCCCATCGCAATGACAATATGAGAGAATTGCTACCGATGGATTTGCCGCTGTGCCTACACATCATCTTGAGGCCATACAGTAGTGAAGCACGGGAACCCAGGCGCTTCACCCTTTACCCTAGACCAGTGAAACACTGTCTCTAAACATGCCCACATGCCTGTACCTATGCTCGTTTAAAGTTAACGCTAAACCGAAATCTTCTGTCCCACTATTTTGCAGCATTTTAAAGAAGTACACTGGGAAAGATTTTTCTGCAAGGAAGGAACTGCAGGCGGCATGGCTGAAATGAGAATATCATGCTGCACGAGCTCTTTGCCCTCCGATGTAGAAGTGTCATCAGTGGGCATCATAGAGAAACGGGACTTTAATAAGTGATCATCAACCTCTGTGAATTCCCTTTGTTCTAGACGCCTGAAATAAGAGTTGTCCTGAGTCACAGAAACCTCCACCGAGTGGTCTTGATGTGGCGCGGGAACATGCCGGTATAAGAGAATTCCGAAGAAGGCTGAACGTCCACAATTGAATGGTCATTGCCAGAAATGAAGTGGCAGCCGGATCAGACTGGGAAACTTCAGCTTCCATTAGACAATGAAGATGTGAGAATCTGGTACGTCCACAATTCACGGTTTCCTAAGATCCATGAAATTCCGTGCTGAATTTTAGTCAGAAAAGGAAAACTCCGGAGCCGCTGTTCAGCAGGCCCGGGTGTAGCTCCCAGAGGCACACTGGTGCTCCTCTAGAATTTGGATAAAAATCGTTTTCACTGGAATAAAGAACCTTGATCAAGCCAGGTGGGTCTTGACAATCGAAATTGCTGCGTTTGCCCGGTATACTCACGAGAACCCACCTGTGCTAGTCCATGGCGTATTCAGCACAGGAATCTGCATCGATTGAGCCAAGACAAAGGAAAGCTCAGGGAGGCAGCACCCGTGTAGAAAAGCATTTGTACTTCAAAGATGAAGCCAATGAGGTGAAAGGACAAAGCCATGGCAGTTTTCATCATCGGCAGAATTTCACGGAGCAATAATGCTGGGAGAGAAAAGGCACCACCTGAGGGAGGCATGCTCAACAAAACTACCTAGGGCAGGAGCCGGGTTGCCCCCAGGCACTAGGCGTGTCAGGCCTCAGCATTGTAAGGAGAGTTCCCTGAAGTCCCTGAGTGAAGTTTTCTCCGCTGTCCTACGTCTACGTTCCTAAAATTTACTCTGCGCTTTCTGATGATTCTGGCTTATGAACGGCCACCATTCACCGTTCTCCTTACACTCGTGCGTCTCCATCGGACTTAAAAGAAAGGGAGGACACGCAACTGCTGGCAGGTAAATTCAGCAAAGTTTGTCTCAACACAAAAGAGACAGCTCTGTGGTGACCCGTCTTCCACGGTAAAACAATTCCTAGCGAATAAGGAATCTTCCCATCGCAATGACAATATGAGAGAATTGCTACCGATGGATTTGCCGCTGTGCCTACACATCATCTTGAGGCCATACAGTAGTGAAGCACGGGAACCCAGGCGCTTCACCCTTTACCCTAGACCAGTGAAACACTGTCTCTAAACATGCCCACATGCCTGTACCTATGCTCGTTTAAAGTTAACGCTAAACCGAAATCTTCTGTCCCACTATTTTGCAGCATTTTAAAGAAGTACACTGGGAAAGATTTTTCTGCAAGGAAGGAACTGCAGGCGGCATGGCTGAAATGAGAATATCATGCTGCACGAGCTCTTTGCCCTCCGATGTAGAAGTGTCATCAGTGGGCATCATAGAGAAACGGGACTTTAATAACTGATCATCAACCTCTGTGAATTCCCTTTGTTCTAGACGCCTGAAATAAGAGTTGTCCTGAGTCACAGAAACCTCCACCGAGTGGTCTTGATGCGGCGCGGGAACATGCCGGTATAAGAGAATTCCGAAGAAGGCTGAACGTCCACAATTGAATGGTCATTGAAAGAAATGAAGTGGCAGCCGGATCAGACTGGGAAACTTCAGCTTCCATTAGGCAATGAAGATGTGAGAATCTGGTACGTCCACAATTCACGGTTTCCTTAGATCCATGAAATTCCGTGTTGAATTTTAGTCAGAAAAGGAAAACTCCGGAGCCGCTGTTCAGCAGGCCCGGGTGTAGCTCCCAGAGGCAACACTGGTGCTCCTCTAGAATTTGGATAAAAATCGTTTTCACTGGAATAAAGAACCTTGATCAAGCCAGGTGGGTCTTGACAATCGAAATTGCTGCGTTTGCCCGGTATACTGACAAGAACCCACCTGTGCTAGTCCATGGCGTATTCAGCACAGGAATCTGCATCGATTGAGCGAAGACAAAGGAAAGCTGAGGGAGGCAGCACCCGTGTAGAAAAGCATTTGTACTTCAAAGATGAGGCCAATGAGATGAAAGGACAAAGCCATGGCAGTTTTCATCATCGCCAGAATTTCACGGAGCAATATTGCTGGGAGAGAAAAGGCACCACCTGAGGGAGGCACGCTCAACAAAACTACCTAGGGCAAGAGCCGGGTTGCCCCCAGGCACTAGGCGTGTCAGGCCTCAGCATTGTAAGGAGAGTTCCCTGAAGTCCCTGAGTGAAGTTTTCTCCGCTGTCCTACGTCTACGTTCCTAAAATTTACTCTGCGCTTTCTGATGATTCTGGCTTATGAACGGCCACCATTCACCGTTCTCCTTACACTCGTGCGTCTCCATCGGACTTAAAAGAAAGGGAGGACACGCAACTGCTGGCAGGTAAATTCAGCAAAGTTTGTCTCAACACAAAAGAGACAGCTCTGTGGTGACCCGTCTTCCACGGTAAAACAATTCCTAGCGAATAAGGAATCTTCCCATCGCAATGACAATATGAGAGAATTGCTACCGATGGATTTGCCGCTGTGCCTACACATCATCTTGAGGCCATACAGTAGTGAAGCACGGGAACCCAGGCGCTTCACCCTTTACCCTAGACCAGTGAAACACTGTCTCTAAACATGCCCACATGCCTGTACCTATGCTCGTTTAAAGTTAACGCTAAACCGAAATCTTCTGTCCCACTATTTTGCAGCATTTTAAAGAAGTACACTGGGAAAGATTTTTCTGCAAGGAAGGAACTGCAGGCGGCATGGCTGAAATGAGAATATCATGCTGCACGAGCTCTTTGCCCTCCGATGTAGAAGTGTCATCAGTGGGCATCATAGAGAAACGGGACTTTAATAACTGATCATCAACCTCTGTGAATTCCCTTTGTTCTAGACGCCTGAAATAAGAGTTGTCCTGAGTCACAGAAACCTCCACCGAGTGGTCTTGATGCGGCGCGGGAACATGCCGGTATAAGAGAATTCCGAAGAAGGCTGAACGTCCACAATTGAATGGTCATTGAAAGAAATGAAGTGGCAGCCGGATCAGACTGGGAAACTTCAGCTTCCATTAGGCAATGAAGATGTGAGAATCTGGTACGTCCACAATTCACGGTTTCCTTAGATCCATGAAATTCCGTGTTGAATTTTAGTCAGAAAAGGAAAACTCCGGAGCCGCTGTTCAGCAGGCCCGGGTGTAGCTCCCAGAGGCAACACTGGTGCTCCTCTAGAATTTGGATAAAAATCGTTTTCACTGGAATAAAGAACCTTGATCAAGCCAGGTGGGTCTTGACAATCGAAATTGCTGCGTTTGCCCGGTATACTGACAAGAACCCACCTGTGCTAGTCCATGGCGTATTCAGCACAGGAATCTGCATCGATTGAGCCAAGACAAAGGAAAGGTTATGGAGGCAGCACCCGTGTAGAAAAGCATTTGTACTTCAAAGATGAGGCCAATGAGGTGAAAGGACAAAGCCATGGCAGTTTTCATCATCGGCAGAATTTCACGGAGCAATATTGCTGGGAGAGAAAAGGCACCACCTGAGGGAGGCACGCTCAACAAAACTACCTAGGGCAGGAGCCGGGTTGCCCCCAGGCACTAGGCGTGTCAGGCCTCAGCATTGTAAGGAGAGTTCCCTGAAGTCCCTGAGTGAAGTTTTCTCCGCTGTCCCACGTCTACGTTCCTAAAATTTACTCTGCGCTTTCTGATGATTCTGGCTTATGAACGGCCACCATTCACCGTTCTCCTTACACTCGTGCGTCTCCATCGGACTTAAAAGAAAGGGAGGACACGCAACTGCTGGCAGGTAAATTCAGCAAAGTTTGTCTCAACACAAAAGAGACAGCTCTGTGGTGACCCGTCTTCCACGGTAAAACAATTCCTAGCGAATAAGGAATCTTCCCATCGCAATGACAATATGAGAGAATTGCTACCGATGGATTTGCCGCTGTGCCTACACATCATCTTGAGGCCATACAGTAGTGAAGCACGGGAACCCAGGCGCTTCACCCTTTACCCTAGACCAGTGAAACACTGTCTCTAAACATGCCCACATGCCTGTACCTATGCTCGTTTAAAGTTAACGCTAAACCGAAATCTTCTGTCCCACTATTTTGCAGCATTTTAAAGAAGTACACTGGGAAAGATTTTTCTGCAAGGAAGGAACTGCAGGCGGCATGGCTGAAATGAGAATATCATGCTGCACGAGCTCTTTGCCCTCCGATGTAGAAGTGTCATCAGTGGGCATCATAGAGAAACGGGACTTTAATAACTGATCATCAACCTCTGTGAATTCCCTTTGTTCTAGACGCCTGAAATAAGAGTTGTCCTGAGTCACAGAAACCTCCACCGAGTGGTCTTGATGTGGCGCGGGAACATGCCGGTATAAGAGAATTCCGAAGAAGGCTGAACGTCCACAATTGAATGGTCATTGCCAGAAATGAAGTGGCAGCCGGATCAGACTGGGAAACTTCAGCTTCCATTAGACAATGAAGATGTGAGAATCTGGTACGTCCACAATTCACGGTTTCCTAAGATCCATGAAATTCCGTGCTGAATTTTAGTCAGAAAAGGAAAACTCCGGAGCCGCTGTTCAGCAGGCCCGGGTGTAGCTCCCAGAGGCACACTGGTGCTCCTCTAGAATTTGGATAAAAATCGTTTTCACTGGAATAAAGAACCTTGATCAAGCCAGGTGGGTCTTGACAATCGAAATTGCTGCGTTTGCCCGGTATACTCACGAGAACCCACCTGTGCTAGTCCATGGCGTATTCAGCACAGGAATCTGCATCGATTGAGCCAAGACAAAGGAAAGCTGAAGGAGGCAGCACCCGTGTAGAAAAGCATTTGTACTTCAAAGATGAGGCCAATGAGGTGAAAGGACAAAGCCATGGCAGTTTTCATCATCGGCAGAATTATACGGAGCAATAATGCTGGGAGAGAAAAGGCACAACCTGAGGGAGGCACGCTCAACAAAACTACCTAGGGCAGGAGCCGGGTTGCCCCCAGGCACTAGGCGTGTCAGGCCTCAGCATTGTAAGGAGAGTTCCCTGAAGTCCCTGAGTGAAGTTTTCTCCGCTGTCCTACGTCTACGTTCCTAAAATTTACTCTGCGTTTTCTGATGATTCTGGCTTATGAACGGCCACCATTCACCGTTCTCCTTACACTCGTGCGTCTCCATCGGACTTAAAAGAAAGGGAGGACACGCAACTGCTGGCAGGTAAATTCAGCAAAGTTTGTCTCAACACAAAAGAGACAGCTCTGTGGTGACCCGTCTTCCACGGTAAAACAATTCCTAGCGAATAAGGAATCTTCCCATCGTAATGACAATATGAGAGAATTGCTACCGATGGATTTGCCGCTGTGCCTACACATCATCTTGAGGCCATACAGTAGTGAAGCACGGGAACCCAGGCGCTTCACCCTTTACCCTAGACCAGTGAAACACTGTCTCTAAACATGCCCACATGCCTGTACCTATGCTCGTTTAAAGTTAACGCTATACCGAAATCTTCTGTCCCACTATTTTGCAGCATTTTAAAGAAGTACACTGGGAAAGATTTTTCTGCAAGGAAGGAACTGCAGGCGGCATGGCTGAAATGAGAATATCATGCTGCACGAGCTCTTTGCCCTCCGATGTAGAAGTGTCATCAGTGGGCATCATAGAGAAACGGGACTTTAATAACTGATCATCAACCTCTGTGAATTCCCTTTGTTCTAGACGCCTGAAATAAGAGTTGTCCTGAGTCACAGAAACCTCCACCGAGTGGTCTTGATGCGGCGCGGGAACATGCCGGTATAAGAGAATTCCGAAGAAGGCTGAACGTCCACAATTGAATGGTCATTGAAAGAAATGAAGTGGCAGCCGGATCAGACTGGGAAACTTCAGCTTCCATTAGGCAATGAAGATGTGAGAATCTGGTACGTCCACAATTCACGGTTTCCTTAGATCCATGAAATTCCGTGCTGAATTTTAGTCAGAAAAGGAAAACTCCGGAGCCGCTGTTCAGCAGGCCCGGGTGTAGCTCCCAGAGGCAACACTGGTGCTCCTCTAGAATTTGGATAAAACTCGTTTTCACTGGAATAAAGAACCTTGATCAAGCCAGGTGGGTCTTGACAATCGAAATTGCTGCGTTTGCCCGGTATACTGACAAGAACCCACCTGTGCTAGTCCATGGCGTATTCAGCACAGGAATCTGCATCGATTGAGCCAAGACAAAGGAAAGCTCAGGGAGGCAGCACCCGTGTAGAAAAGCATTTGTACTTCAAAGATGAGGCCAATGAGGTGAAAGGACAAAGCCATGGCAGTTTTCATCATCGGCAGAATTTCACGGAGCAATAATGCTGGGAGAGAAAAGGCACAACCTGAGGGAGGCACGCTCAACAAAACTACCTAGGGCAGGAGCCGGGTTGCCCCCAGGCACTAGGCGTGTCAGGCCTCAGCATTGTAAGGAGAGTTCCCTGAAGTCCCTGAGTGAAGTTTTCTCCGCTGTCCTACGTCTACGTTCCTAAAATTTACTCTGCGCTTACTGATGATTCTGGCTTATGAACGGCCACCATTCACCGTTCTCCTTACACTCATGCGTCTCCATCGGACTTAAAAGAAAGGGAGGACACGCAACTGCTGGCAGGTAAATTCAGCAAAGTTTGTCTCAACACAAAAGAGACAGCTCTGTGGTGACCCGTCTTCCACGGTAAAACAATTCCTAGCGAATAAGGAATCTTCCCATCGCAATGACAATATGAGAGAATTGCTACCGATGGATTTGCCGCTGTGCCTACACATCATCTTGAGGCCATACAGTAGTGAAGCACGGGAACCCAGGCGCTTCACCCTTTACCCTAGACCAGTGAAACACTGTCTCTAAACATGCCCACATGCCTGTACCTATGCTCGTTTAAAGTTAACGCTAAACCGAAATCTTCTGTCCCACTATTTTGCAGCATTTTAAAGAAGTACACTGGGAAAGATTTTTCTGCAAGGAAGGAACTGCAGGCGGCATGGCTGAAATGAGAATATCATGCTGCACGAGCTCTTTGCCCTCCGATGTAGAAGTGTCATCAGTGGGCATCATAGAGAAACGGGACTTTAATAACTGATCATCAACCTCTGTGAATTCCCTTTGTTCTAGACGCCTGAAATAAGAGTTGTCCTGAGTCACAGAAACCTCCACCGAGTGGTCTTGATGCGGCGCGGGAACATGCCGGTATAAGAGAATTCCGAAGAAGGCTGAACGTCCACAATTGAATGGTCATTGAAAGAAATGAAGTGGCAGCCGGATCAGACTGGGAAACTTCAGCTTCCATTAGGTAATGAAGATGTGAGAATCTGGTACGTCCACAATTCACGGTTTCCTTAGATCCATGAAATTCCGTGCTGAATTTTAGTCAGAAAAGGAAAACTCCGGAGCCGCTGTTCAGCAGGCCCGGGTGTAGCTCCCAGAGTCAACACTGGTGCTCCTCTAGAATTTGGATAAAAATCGTTTTCACTGGAATAAAGAACCTTGATCAAGCCAGGTGGGTCTTGACAATCGAAATTGCTGCGTTTGCCCGGTATACTGACAAGAACCCACCTGTGCTAGTCCATGGCGTATTCAGCACAGGAATCTGCATCGATTGAGCCAAGACAAAGGAAAGCTGAGGGAGGCAGCACCCGTGTAGAAAAGCATTTGTACTTCAAAGATGAGGCCAATGAGGTGAAAGGACAAAGCCATGGCAGTTTTCATCATCGGCAGAATTTCACGGAGCAATAATGCTGGGAGAGAAAAGGCACAACCTGAGGAAGGCACGCTCAACAAAACTACCTAGGGCAGGAGCCGGGTTGCCCCCAGGCACTAGGCGTGTCAGGCCTCAGCATTGTAAGGAGAGTTCCCTGAAGTCCCTGAGTGAAGTTTTCTCCGCTGTCCTACGTCTACGTTCCTAAAATTTACTCTGCGCTTTCTGATGATTCTGGCTTATGAACGGCCACCATTCACCGTTCTCCTTACACTCATGCGTCTCCATCGGACTTAAAAGAAAGGGAGGACACGCAACTGCTGGCAGGTAAATTCAGCAAAGTTTGTCTCAACACAAAAGAGACAGCTCTGTGGTGACCCGTCTTCCACGGTAAAACAATTCCTAGCGAATAAGGAATCTTCCCATCGCAATGACAATATGAGAGAATTGCTACCGATGGATTTGCCGCTGTGCCTACACATCATCTTGAGGCCATACAGTAGTGAAGCACGGGAACCCAGGCGCTTCACCCTTTACCCTAGACCAGTGAAACACTGTCTCTAAACATGCCCACATGCCTGTACCTATGCTCGTTTAAAGTTAACGCTAAACCGAAATCTTCTGTCCCACTATTTTGCAGCATTTTAAAGAAGTACACTGGGAAAGATTTTTCTGCAAGGAAGGAACTGCAGGCGGCATGGCTGAAATGAGAATATCATGCTGCACGAGCTCTTTGCCCTCCGATGTAGAAGTGTCATCAGTGGGCATCATAGAGAAACGGGACTTTAATAACTGATCATCAACCTCTGTGAATTCCCTTTGTTCTAGACGCCTGAAATAAGAGTTGTCCTGAGTCACAGAAACCTCCACCGAGTGGTCTTGATGCGGCGCGGGAACATGCCGGTATAAGAGAATTCCGAAGAAGGCTGAAAGTCCACAATTGAATGGTCATTGAAAGAAATGAAGTGGCAGCCGGATCAGACTGGGAAACTTCAGCTTCCATTAGGCAATGAAGATGTGAGAATCTGGTACGTCCACAATTCACGGTTTCCTTAGAGCCATGAAATTCCGTGTTGAATTTTAGTCAGAAAAGGAAAACTCCGGAGCCGCTGTTCAGCAGGCCCGGGTGTAGCTCCCAGAGGCAACACTGGTGCTCCTCTAGAATTTGGATAAAAATCGTTTTCACTGGAATAAAGAACCTTGATCAAGCCAGGTGGGTCTTGACAATTGAAATTGCTGCGTTTGCCCGGTATACTGACAAGAACCCACCTGTGCTAGTCCATGGCGTATTCAGCACAGGAATCTGCATCGATTGAGCCAAGACAAAGGAAAGCTGAGGGAGGCAGCACCCGTGTAGAAAAGCATTTGTACTTCATAGATGAGGCCAATGAGGTGAAAGGACAAAGCCATGGCAGTTTTCATCATCGGCAGAATTTCACGGAGCAATATTGCTGGGAGAGAAAAGGCACCACCTGAGGGAGGCAAGCTCAACAAAACTACCTAGGGCAGGAGCCGGGTTGCCCCCAGGCACTAGGCGTGTCAGGCCTCAGCATTGTAAGGAGAGTTCCCTGAAGTCCCTGAGTGAAGTTTTCTCCGCTGTCCTACGTCTACGTTCCTAAAATTTACTCTGCGCTTTCTGATGATCCTGGCTTATGAACGGCCACCATTCACCGTTCTCCTTACACTCGTGCGTCTCCATCGGCCTTAAAAGAAAGGGAGGACACGCAACTGCTGGCAGGTAAATTCAGCAAAGTTTGTCTCGACACAAAAGAGACAGCTCTGTGGTGACCCGTCTTCCACGGTAAAACAATTCCTAGCGAATAAGGAATCTTCCCATCGCAATGACAATATGAGAGAATTGCTACCCATGGATTTGCCGCTGTGCCTACACATCATCTTGAGGCCATAAAGTAGTGAAGCACGGGAACCCAGGCGCTTCACCCTTTACCCTAGAGCAGTGAAACACTGTCTCTAAACATGCCCACATGCCTGTACCTATGCTCGTTTAAAGTTAACGCTAAACCGAAATCTTCTGTCCCACTATTTTGCAGCATTTTAAAGAAGTACACTGGGAAAGATTTTTCTGCAAGGAAGGAACTGCAGGCGGCATGGCTGAAATGAGAATATCATGCTGCACGAGCTCTTTGCCCTCCGATGTAGAAGTGTCATCAGTGGGCATCATAGAGAAACGGGACTTTAATAACTGATCATCAACCTCTGTGAATTCCCTTTGTTCTAGACGCCTGAAATAAGAGTTGTCCTGAGTCACAGAAACCTCCACCGAGTGGTCTTGATGCGGCGCGGGAACATGCCGGTATAAGAGAATTCCGAAGAAGGCTGAACGTCCACAATTGAATGGTCATTGAAAGAAATGAAGTGGCAGCCGGATCAGACTGGGAAACTTCAGCTTCCATTAGGTAATGAAGATGTGAGAATCTGGTACGTCCACAATTCACGGTTTCCTTAGATCCATGAAATTCCGTGCTGAATTTTAGTCAGAAAAGGAAAACTCCGGAGCCGCTGTTCAGCAGGCCCGGGTGTAGCTCCCAGAGTCAACACTGGTGCTCCTCTAGAATTTGGATAAAAATCGTTTTCACTGGAATAAAGAACCTTGATCAAGCCAGGTGGGTCTTGACAATCGAAATTGCTGGGTTTGCCCGGTATACTGACAAGAACCCACCTGTGCTAGTCCATGGCGTATTCAGCACAGGAATCTGCATCGATTGAGCCAAGACAAAGGAAAGCTCAGGGAGGCAGCACCCGTGTAGAAAAGCATTTGTACTTCAAAGATGAGGCCAATGAGGTGAAAGGACAAAGCCATGGCAGTTTTCATCATCGGCAGAATTTCACGGAGCAATAATGCTGGGAGAGAAAAGGCACAACCTGAGGGAGGCAAGCTCAACAAAACTACCTAGGGCAGGAGCCGGGTTGCCCCCAGGCACTAGGCGTGTCAGGCCTCAGCATTGTAAGGAGAGTTCCCTGAAGTCCCTGAGTGAAGTTTTCTCCGCTGTCCTACGTCTACGTTCCTAAAATTTACTCTGCGGTTTCTGATGATCCTGGCTTATGAACGGCCACCATTCACCGTTCTCCTTACACTCGTGCGTCTCCATCGGACTTAAAAGAAAGGGAGGACACGCAACTGCTGGCAGGTAAATTCAGCAAAGTTTGTCTCAACACAAAAGAGACAGCTCTGTGGTGAGTCGTCTTCCAAGGTAAAACAATTCCTAGCGAATAAGGAATCTTCCCATCGCAATGACAATATGAGAGAATTGCTACCGATGGATTTGCCGCTGTGCCTACACATCATCTTGAGGCCATACAGTAGTGAAGCACGGGAACCCAGGCGCTTCACCCTTTACCCTAGACCAGTGAAACACTGTCTCTAAACATGCCCACATGCCTGTACCTATGCTCGTTTAAAGTTAACGCTAAACCGAAATCTTCTGTCCCACTATTTTGCAGCATTTTAAAGAAGTACACTGGGAAAGATTTTTCTGCAAGGAAGGAACTGCAGGCGGCATGGCTGAAATGAGAATATCATGCTGCACGAGCTCTTTGCCCTCCGATGTAGAAGTGTCATCAGTGGGCATCATAGAGAAACGGGACTTTAATAACTGATCATCAAACTCTGTGAATTCCCTTTGTTCTAGACGCCTGAAATAAGAGTTGTCCTGAGTCACAGAAACCTCCACCGAGTGGTCTTGATGCGGCGCGGGAACATGCCCGTATAAGAGAATTCCGAAGAAGGCTGAACGTCCACAATTGAATGGTCATTGAAAGAAATGAAGTGGCAGCCGGATCAGACTGGGAAACTTCAGCTTCCATTAGGCAATGAAGATGTGAGAATCTGGTACGTCCACAATTCACGGTTTCCTTAGATCCATGAAATTCCGTGTTGAATTTTAGTCAGAAAAGGAAAACTCCGGAGCCGCTGTTCAGCAGGCCCGGGTGTAGCTCCCAGAGGCAACACTGGTGCTCCTCTAGAATTTGGATAAAAATCGTTTTCACTGGAATAAAGAACCTTGATCAAGCCAGGTGAGTCTTGACAATCGAAATTGCTGCGTTTGCCCGGTATACTGACAAGAACCCACCTGTGCTAGTCCATGGCGTATTCAGCACAGGAATCTGCATCGATTGAGCCAAGACAAAGGAAAGCTGAGGGAGGCAGCACCCGTGTAGAAAAGCATTTGAACTTCAAAGATGAGGCCAATGAGGTGAAAGGACAAAGCCATGGCAAACAGTTTTCATCATCGGCAGAATTTCACGGAGCAATATTGCTGGGAGAGAAAAGGCACCACCTGAGGGAGGCAAGCTCAACAAAACTACCTAGGGCAGGAGCCGGGTTGCCCCCAGGCACTAGGCGTGTCAGGCCTCAGCATTGTAAGGAGAGTTCCCTGAAGTCCCTGAGTGAAGTTTTCTCCGCTGTCTTACGTCTACGTTCCTAAAATTTACTCTGCGCTTTCTGATGATTCTGGCTTATGAACGGCCACCATTCACCGTTCTCCTTACACTCGTGCGTCTCCATCGGACTTAAAAGAAAGGGAGGACACGCAACTGCTGGCAGGTAAATTCAGCAAAGTTTGTCTCAACACAAAAGAGACAGCTCTGTGGTGACCCGTCTTCCACGGTAAAACAATTCCTAGCGAATAAGGAATCTTCCCATCGCAATGACAATATGAGAGAATTGCCACCGATGGATTTGCCGCTGTGCCTACACATCATCTTGAGGCCATACAGTAGTGAAGCACGGGAACCCAGGCGCTTCACCCTTTACCCTACACCAGTGAAACACTGTCTCTAAACATGCCCACATGCCTGTACCTATGCCCGTTTAAAGTTAAGGCTAAACCGAAATCTTCTGTCCCACTATTTTGCAGCATTTTAAAGAAGTACACTGGGAAAGATTTTTCTGCAAGGAAGGAACTGCATGCGTCGTGGCTGAAATGAGAATATCATGCTGCACGAGCTCTTTGCCCTCCGATGTAGAAGTGTCATCAGTGGGCATCATAGAGAAACGGGACTTTAATAAGTGATCATCAACCTCTGTGAATTCCCTTTGTTCTAGACGCCTGAAATAAGAGTTGTCCTAGTCACAGAAACCTCCACCGAGTGGTCTTTATGCGGCGCGGGAACATGCCGGTATAAGAGAATTCCGAAGAAGGCTGAACGTCCACAATTGAATGGTCATTGAAAGAAATGAAGTGGCAGCCGGATCAGACTGGGAAACTTCAGCTTCCATTAGACAATGAAGATGTGAGAATCTGGTACGTCCACAATTCACGGTTTCCTAAGATCCATGAAATTCCGTGCTGAATTTTAGTCAGAAAAGGAAAACTCCGGAGCTGCTGTTCAGCAGGCCCGGGTGTAGCTCCCAGAGTCACACTGGTGCTCCTCTAGAATTTGGATAAAAATCGTTTTCACTGGAATAAAGAACCTTGATCAAGCCAGGTGGGTCTTGACAATCGAAATTGCTGCGTTTGCCCGGTATACTCACGAGAACCCACCTGTGCTAGTCCATGGCGTATTCAGCACAGGAATCTGCATCGATTGAGCCAAGACAAAGGAAAGCTCAGGGAGGCAGCACCCGTGTAGAAAAGCATTTGTACTTCAAAGATGAGGCCAATGAGGTGAAAGGACAAAGCCATGGCAGTTTTCATCATCGGCAGAATTTCACGGAGCAATATTGCTGGGAGAGAAAAGGCACCACCTGAGGGAGGCAAGCTCAACAAAACTACCTAGGGCAGGAGCCGGGTTGCCCCCAGGCACTAGGCGTGTCAGGCCTCAGCATTGTAAGGAGAGTTCCCTGAAGTCCCTGAGTGAAGTTTTCTCCGCTGTCCTACGTCTACGTTCCTAAAATTTACTCTGCGCTTTCTGATGATTCTGGCTTATGAACGGCCACCATTCACCGTTCTCCTTACACTCGTGCGTCTCCATCGGACTTAAAAGAAAGGGAGGACACGCAACTGCTGGCAGGTAAATTCAGCAAAGTTTGTCTCGACACAAAAGAGACAGCTCTGTGGTGACCCGTCTTCCACGGTAAAACAATTCCTAGCGAATAAGGAATCTTCCCATCGCAATGACAATATGAGAGAATTGCTACCGATGGATTTGCCGCTGTGCCTACACATCATCTTGAGGCCATACAGTAGTGAAGCACGGGAACCCAGGCGCTTCACCCTTTACCCTAGACCAGTGAAACACTGTCTCTAAACATGCCCACATGCCTGTACCTATGCTCGTTTAAAGTTAACGCTAAACCGAAATCTTCTGTCCCACTATTTTGCAGCATTTTAAAGAAGTACACTGGGAAAGATTTTTCTGCAAGGAAGGAACTGCAGGCGGCATGGCTGAAATGAGAATATCATGCTGCACGAGCTCTTTGCCCTCCGATGTAGAAGTGTCATCAGTGGGCATCATAGAGAAACGGGACTTTAATAACTGATCATCAACCTCTGTGAATTCCCTTTGTTCTAGACGCCTGAAATAAGAGTTGTCCTGAGTCACAGAAACCTCCACCGAGTGGTCTTGATGCGGCGCGGGAACATGCCGGTATAAGAGAATTCCGAAGAAGGCTGAACGTCCACAATTGAATGGTCATTGAAAGAAATGAAGTGGCAGCCGGATCAGACTGGGAAACTTCAGCTTCCATTAGGCAATGAAGATGTGAGAATCTGGTACGTCCACAATTCACGGTTTCCTTAGATCCATGAAATTCCGTGCTGAATTTTAGTCAGAAAAGGAAAACTCCGGAGCCGCTGTTCAGCAGGCCCGGGTGTAGCTCCCAGAGGCACACTGGTGCTCCTCTAGAATTTGGATAAAAATCGTTTTCACTTGAATAAAGAACCTTGATCAAGTCAGGTGGGTCTTGACAATCGAAATTGCTGCGTTTGCCCGGTATACTGACAAGAACCCACCTGTGCTAGTCCATGGCGTATTCAGTACAGAAATCTGCATCGATTGAGCCAAGACAAAGGAAAGCTCAGGGAGGCAGCACCCGTGTAGAAAAGCATTTGTACTTCAAAGATGAGGCCAATGAGGTGAAAGGACAAAGCCATGGCAGTTTTCATCATCGGCAGAATTTCACGGAGCAATAATGCTGGGAGAGAAAAGGCACAACCTGAGGGAGGCAAGCTCAACAAAACTACCTAGGGCAGGAGCCGGGTTGCCCCCAGGCACTAGGCGTGTCAGGCCTCAGCATTGTAAGGAGAGTTCCCTGAAGTCCCTGAGTGAAGTTTTCTCCGCTGTCCTACGTCTACGTTCCTAAAATTTACTCTGCGGTTTCTGATGATCCTGGCTTATGAACGGCCACAATTCACCGTTCTCCTTACACTCGTGCGTCTCCATCGGACTTAAAAGAAAGGGAGGACACGCAACTGCTGGCAGGTAAATTCAGCAAAGTTTGTCTCAACACAAAAGAGACAGCTCTGTGGTGAGTCGTCTTCCAAGGTAAAACAATTCCTAGCGAATAAGGAATCTTCCCATCGCAATGACAATATGAGAGAATTGCCACCGATGGATTTGCCGCTGTGCCTACACATCATCTTGAGGCCATACAGTAGTGAAGCACGGGAACCCAAACGCTTCACCCTTTACCCTACACCAGTGAAACACTGTCTCTAAACATGCCCACATGCCTGTACCTATGCCCGTTTAAAGTTAAGGCTAAACCGAAATCTTCTGTCCCACTATTTTGCAGCATTTTAAAGAAGTACACTGGGAAAGATTTTTCTGCAAGGAAGGAACTGCATGCGTAGTGGCTGAAATGAGAATATCATGCTGCACGAGCTCTTTGCCCTCCGATGTAGAAGTGTCATCAGTGGGCATCATAGAGAAACGGGACTTTAATAAGTGATCATCAACCTCTGTGAATTCCCTTTGTTCTAGACGCCTGAAATAAGAGTTGTCCTAGTCACAGAAACCTCCACCGAGTAGTCTTTATGCGGCGCGGGAACATGCCGGTATAAGAGAATTCCGAAGAAGGCTGAACGTCCACAATTGAATGGTCATTGCCAGAAATGAAGTGGCAGCCGGATCAGACTGGGAAACTTCAGCTTCCATTAGACAATGAAGATGTGAGAATCTGGTACGTCCACAATTCACGGTTTCCTAAGATCCATGAAATTCCGTGCTGAATTTTAGTCAGAAAAGGAAAACTCCGGAGCCGCTGTTCAGCAGGCCCGGGTGTAGCTCCCAGAGGCACACTGGTGCTCCTCTAGAATTTGGATAAAAATCGTTTTCACTGGAATAAAGAACCTTGATCAAGCCAGGTGGGTCTTGACAATCGAAATTGCTGCGTTTGCCCGGTATACTCACGAGAACCCACCTGTGCTAGTCCATGGCGTATTCAGCACAGGAATCTGCATCGATTGAGCCAAGACAAAGGAAAGCTCAGGGAGGCAGCACCCGTGTAGAAAAGCATTTGTACTTCAAAGATGAGGCCAATGAGGTGAAAGGACAAAGCCATGGCAGTTTTCATCATCGGCAGAATTTCACGGAGCAATAATGCTGGGAGAGAAAAGGCACAACCTGAGGGAGGCACGCTCAACAAAACTACCTAGGGCAGGAGCCGGGTTGCCCCCAGGCACTAGGCGTGTCAGGCCTCAGCATTGTAAGGAGAGTTCCCTGAAGTCCCTGAGTGAAGTTTTCTCCGCTGTCCTACGTCTACGTTCCTAAAATTTACTCTGCGGTTTCTGATGATCCTGGCTTATGAACGGCCACCATTCACCGTTCTCCTTACACTCGTGCGTCTCCATCGGCCTTAAAAGAAAGGGAGGACACGCAACTGCTGGCAGGTAAATTCAGCAAAGTTTGTCTCGACACAAAAGAGACAGCTCTGTGGTGACCCGTCTTCCACGGTAAAACAATTCCTAGCGAATAAGGAATCTTCCCATCGCAATGACAATATGAGAGAATTGCTACCGATGGATTTGCCGCTGTGACTACACATCATCTTGAGGCCATACAGTAGTGAAGCACGGGAACCCAGGCGCTTCACCCTTTACCCTAGACCAGTGAAACACTGTCTCTAAACATGCCCACATGCCTGTACCTATGCTCGTTTAAAGTTAACGCTAAACCGAAATCTTCTGTCCCACTATTTTGCAGCATTTTAAAGAAGTACACTGGGAAAGATTTTTCTGCAAGGAAGGAACTGCAGGCGGCATGGCTGAAATGAGAATATCATGCTGCACGAGCTCTTTGCCCTCCGATGTAGAAGTGTCATCAGTGGGCATCATAGAGAAACGGGACTTTAATAACTGATCATCAACCTCTGTGAATTCCCTTTGTTCTAGACGCCTGAAATAAGAGTTGTCCTGAGTCACAGAAACCTCCACCGAGTGGTCTTGATGCGGCGCGGGAACATGCAGGTATAAGAGAATTCCGAAGAAGGCTGAACGTCCACAATTGAATGGTCATTGAAAGCAATGAAGTGGCAGCCGGATCAGACTGGGAAACTTCAGCTTCCATTAGGTAATGAAGATGTGAGAATCTGGTACGTCCACAATTCACGGTTTCCTTAGATCCATGAAATTCCGTGTTGAATTTTAGTCAGAAAAGGAAAACTCCGGAGCCGCTGTTCAGCAGGCCCGGGTGTAGCTCCCAGAGGCAACACTGGTGCTCCTCTAGAATTTGGATAAAAATCGTTTTCACTGGAATAAAGAACCTTGATCAAGCCAGGTGGGTCTTGACAATCGAAATTGCTGCGTTTGCCCGGTATACTGACAAGAACCCACCTGTGCTAGTCCATGGCGTATTCAGCACAGGAATCTGCATCGATTGAGCCAAGACAAAGGAAAGCTGAGGGAGGCAGCACCCGTGTAGAAAAGCATTTGTACTTCAAAGATGAGGCCAATGAGGTGAAAGGACAAAGCCATGGCAGTTTTCATCATCGGCAGAATTTCACGGAGCAATAATGCTGGGAGAGAAAAGGCACAACCTGAGGGAGGCACGCTCAACAAAACTACCTAGGGCAGGAGCCGGGTTGCCCCCAGGCACTAGGCGTGTCAGGCCTCAGCATTGTAAGGAGAGTTCCCTGAAGTCCCTGAGTGAAGTTTTCTCCGCTGTCCTATGTCTACGTTCCTAAAATTTACTCTGCGGTTTCTGATGATCCTGGCTTATGAACGGCCACCATTCACCGTTCTCCTTACACTCGTGTGTCTCCATCGGACTTAAAAGAAAGGGAGGACACGCAACTGCTGGCAGGTAAATTCAGCAAAGTTTGTCTCAACACAAAAGAGACAGCTCTGTGGTGAGTCGTCTTCCAAGGTAAAACAATTCCTAGCGAATAAGGAATCTTCCCATCGCAATGACAATATGAGAGAATTGCCACCGATGGATTTGCCGCTGTGCCTACACATCATCTTGAGGCCATACAGTAGTGAAGCACGGGAACCCAGGCGCTTCACCCTTTACCCTACACCAGTGAAACACTGTCTCTAAACATGCCCACATGCCTGTACCTATGCCCGTTTAAAGTTAAGGCTAAACCGAAATCTTCTGTCCCACTATTTTGCAGCATTTTAAAGAAGTACACTGGGAAAGATTTTTCTGCAAGGAAGGAACTGCATGCGTCGTGGCTGAAATGAGAATATCATGCTGCGCGAGCTCTTTGCCCTCAGATGTAGAAGTGTCATCAGTGGGCATCATAGAGAAACGGGACTTTAATAAGTGATCATCAACCTCTGTGAATTCCCTTTGTTCTAGACGCCTGAAATAAGAGTTGTCCTGAGTCACAGAAACCTCCACCGAGTGGTCTTTATGCGGCGCGGGAACATGCCGGTATAAGAGAATTCCGAAGAAGGCTGAACGTCCACAATTGAATGGTCATTGCCAGAAATGAAGTGGCAGCCGGATCAGACTGGGAAACTTCAGCTTCCATTAGACAATGAAGATGTGAGAATCTGGTACGTCCACAATTCACGGTTTCCTAAGATTCATGAAATTCCGTGCTGAATTTTAGTCAGAAAAGGAAAACTCCGGAGCCGCTGTTCAGCAGGCCCGGGTGTAGCTCCCAGAGGCACACTGGTGCTCCTCTAGAATTTGGATAAAAATCGTTTTCACTGGAATAAAGAACCTTGATCAAGCCAGGTGGGTCTTGACAATCGAAATTGCTGCGTTTGCCCGGTATACTGACAAGAACCCACCTGTGCTAGTCCATGGCGTATTCAGCACAGGAATCTGCATCGATTGAGCCAAGACAAAGGAGAGCTCAGGGAGGCAGCACCCGTGTAGAAAAGCATTTGTACTTCAAAGATGAGGCCAATGAGGTGAAAGGACAAAGCCATGGCAAACAGTTTTCATCATCGGCAGAATTTCACGGAGCAATATTGCTGGGAGAGAAAAGGCACCACCTGAGGCAGGCACGCTCAACAAAACTACCTAGGGCAGGAGCCGGGTTGCCCCCAGGCACTAGGCGTGTCAGGCCTCAGCATTGTAAGGAGAGTTCCCTGAAGTCCCTGAGTGAAGTTTTCTCCGCTGTCCTACGTCTACGTTCCTAAAATTTACTCTGCGGTTTCTGATGATCCTGGCTTATGAACGGCCACCATTCACCGTTCTCCTTACACTCGTGCGTCTCCATCGGCCTTAAAAGAAAGGGAGGACACGCAACTGCTGGCAGGTAAATTCAGCAAAGTTTGTCTCGACACAAAAGAGACAGCTCTGTGGTGACCCGTCTTCCACGGTAAAACAATTCCTAGCGAATAAGGAATCTTCCCATCGCAATGACAATATGAGAGAATTGCTACCGATGGATTTGCCGCTGTGACTACACATCATCTTGAGGCCATACAGTAGTGAAGCACGGGAAACCAGGCGCTTCACCCTTTACCCTAGACCAGTGAAACACTGTCTCTAAACATGCCCACATGCCTGTACCTATGCTCGTTTAAAGTTAACGCTAAACCGAAATCTTCTGTCCCACTATTTTGCAGCATTTTAAAGAAGTACACTGGGAAAGATTTTTCTGCAAGGAAGGAACTGCAGGCGGCATGGCTGAAATGAGAATATCATGCTGCACGAGCTCTTTGCCCTCCGATGTAGAAGTGTCATCAGTGGGCATCATAGAGAAACGGGACTTTAATAACTGATCATCAACCTCTGTGAATTCCCTTTGTTCTAGACGCCTGAAATAAGAGTTGTCCTGAGTCACAGAAACCTCCACCGAGTGGTCTTGATGCGGCGCGGGAACATGCCGGTATAAGAGAATTCCGAAGAAGGCTGAACGTCCACAATTGAATGGTCATAGAAAGAAATGAAGTGGCAGCCGGATCAGACTGGGAAACTTCAACTTCCATTAGGTAATGAAGATGTGAGAATCTGGTACGTCCACAATTCACGGTTTCCTTAGATCCATGAAATTCCGTGTTGAATTTTAGTCAGAAAAGGAAAACTCCGGAGCCGCTGTTCAGCAGGCCCGGGTGTAGCTCCCAGAGGCAACACTGGTGCTCCTCTAGAATTTGGATAAAAATCGTTTTCACTGGAATAAAGAACCTTGATCAAGCCAGGTGGGTCTTGACAATCGAAATTGCTGCGTTTGCCCGGTATACTGACAAGAACCCACCTGTGCTAGTCCATGGCGTATTCAGCACAGGAATCTGCATCGATTGAGCCAAGACAAAGGAAAGCTCAGGGAGGCAGCACCCGTGTAGAAAAGCATTTGTACTTCAAAGATGAGGCCAATGAGGTGAAAGGACAAAGCCATGGCAGTTTTCATCATCGGCAGAATTTCACGGAGCAATAATGCTGGGAGAGAAAAGGCACAACCTGAGGGAGGCAAGCTCAACAAAACTACCTAGGGCAGGAGCCGGGTTCCCCCAGGCACTAGGCGTGTCAGGCCTCAGCATTGTAAGGAGAGTTCCCTGAAGTCCCTGAGTGGTTTTCTCCGCTGTCCTACGTATACGTTCCTAAAATTTACTCTGCGGTTTCTGATGATCCTGGCTTATGAACGGCCACCATTCACCGTTCTCCTTACACTCGTGCGTCTCCATCAGACTTAAAAGAAAGGGAGGACACGCAACTGCTGGCAGGTAAATTCAGCAGTTTGTCTCAACACAAAAGAGACAGCTCTGTGGTGAGTCGTCTTCCAAGGTAAAACAATTCCTAGCGAATAAGGAATCTTCCCATCGCAATGACAATATGAGAGAATTGCCACCGATGGATTTGCCGCTGTGCCTACACATCATCTTGAGGCCATACAGTAGTGAAGCACGGGAACCCAGGCGCTTCACCCTTTACCCTACACCAGTGAAACACTGTCACTAAACATGCCCACATGCCTGTACCTATGCCCGTTTAAAGTTAAGGCTAAACCGAAATCTTCTGTCCCACTATTTTGCAGCATTTTAAAGAAGTACACTGGGAAAGATTTTTCTGCAAGGAAGGAACTGCAGGCGGCGTGGCTGAAATGAGAATATCATGCTGCACGAGCTCTTTGACCTCAGATGTAGAAATGTCATCAGTGGGCATCATAGAGAAACGGGACTTTAATAAGTGATCATCAACCTCTGTGAATTCCCTTTGTTCTAGACGCCTGAAATAAAGAGTTGTCCTGAGTCACATAAACCTCCAATGAGTGGTCTTCATGTGGCGCGGGAACATGCCGGTATAAGAGAATTCCGAAAAGGCTGAATGTCCAAAATTGAATGGTCAATGCCAAAAATGAAGTGGCAGCCGGATCAGACTGGGAAACTTCAGCTTCCATTAGACAATGAAGATGTGAGAATCTGGTACTTCCACAATTCACGGTTTCCTTAGATCCATGAAATTCCGAGCTGAATTTTAGTCAGAAAATGAAAACTCCGGAGCCGCTGTTCAGCAGGCCCGGGTGTAGCTCCCAGAGGCACACTGGTGCTCCTCTAGAATTTAGATAAAAATCGTTTTCACTGGAATAAAGAACCTTGATCAAGCCAGGTGGGTCTTGACAATCGAAATTGCTGCGTTTGCCCGGTATACTGACAAGAACCCACCTGTGCTAGTCCATGGCGTATTCAGCACAGGAATCTGCATCGATTGAGCCAAGACAAAGGAGAGCTCAGGGAGGCAGCACCCGTGTAGAAAAGCATTTTTACTTCAAAGATGAGGCCAATGAGGTGAAAGGACAAAGCCATGGCAAACAGTTTTCATCATCGGCAGAATTATACGGAGCAATATTGCTGGGAGAGAAAAGGCACCACCTGAGGCAGGCACGCTCAACAAAACTACCTAGGGCAGGAGCCGGGTTGCCCCCAGGCACTAGGCGTGTCAGGCCTCAGCATTGTAAGGAGAGTTCCCTGAAGTCCCTGAATGAAGTTTTCTCCCCTGTCCTACGTCTACGTTCCTAAAATTTACTCTGCGGTTTCTGATGATCCTGGCTTATGAACGGCCACCATTCACCGTTCTCCTTACACTCGTGCGTCTCCATCGACCTTAAAAGAAAGGGAGGACACGGAACTGCTGGCAGGTAAATTCAGCACAGTTTGTCTCAACACAAAAGAGACAGCTCTGTGGTCACCCTTCTTCCACGGTAAAGAATTCCTAGCGAATAAGGAATCTTCCCATCGCAATGACAATATGAGAGAATTGCCACCGATGGATTTGCCGCTGTGCCTACACATCATCTTGCGGCCATACAGTAGTGAAGCACGGGAACCCAGGCGCTTCACCCTTTATCCTAGACCAGTGAAACACTGTCTCTAAACATGCCCACATGCCTGTACCTATGCCCGTTTAAAGTGAACGCTAAACCGAAATCTTCTGTCCCACTATTTTGCAGCATTTTAAAGAAGTACACTGGGAAAGATTTTTCTGCAAGGAAGGAACTGCAGGCGGCATGGCTGAAATGAGAATATCATGCTGCACGAGCTCTTTGCCCTCCGATGTAGAAGTGTCATCAGTGGGCATCATAGAGAAACGGGACTTTAATAACTGATCATCAACCTCTGTGAATTCCCTTTGTTCTAGACGCCTGAAATAAGAGTTGTCCTGAGTCACAGAAACCTCCACCGAGTGGTCTTGATGCGGCGCTGGAACATGCCGGTATAAGAGAATTTCGAAGAAGGCTGAACGTCCACAATTGAATGATCATTGCCAGAAATGAAGTGCCAGCCGGATCAGACTGGGAAACTTCAGCTTCCATTAGGTAATGAAGATGTGAGAATCTGGTACGTCCACAATTCACGGTTTCCTTAGATCCATGAAATTCCGTGTTGAATTTTAGTCAGAAAAGGAAAACTCCGGAGCCGCTGTTCAGCAGGCCCGGGTGTAGCTCCCAGAGGCAACACTGGTGCTCCTCTAGAATTTGGATAAAAATCGTTTTCACTGGAATAATGAACCTTGATCAAGCCAGGTGGGTCTTGACAATCGAAATTGCTGCGTTTGCCCGGTATACTGACAAGAACCCACCTGTGCTAGTCCATGGCGTATTCAGCACAGGAATCTGCATCGATTGAGCCAAGACAAAGGAAAGCTCAGGGAGGCAGCACCCGTGTAGAAAAGCATTTGTACTTCAAAGATGAGGCCAATGAGGTGAAAGGACAAAGCCATGGCAGTTTTCATCATCGGCAGAATTTCACGGAGCAATAATGCTGGGAGAGAAAAGGCACAACCTGAGGGAGGCAAGCTCAACAAAACTACCTAGGGCAGGAGCCGGGTTGCCCCCAGGCACTAGGCGTGTCAGGCCTCAGCATTGTAAGGAGAGTTCCCTGAAGTCCCTGAGTGAAGTTTTCTCCGCTGTCCTACGTCTACGTTCCTAAAATTTACTCTGCGGTTTCTGATGATCCTGGCTTATGAACGGCCACCATTCACCGTTCTCCTTACACTCGTGCGTCTCCATCGGACTTAAAAGAAAGGGAGGACACGCAACTGCTGGCAGGTAAATTCAGCAGTTTGTCTCAACACAAAAGAGACAGCTCTGTGGTGAGTCGTCTTCCAAGGTAAAACAATTCCTAGCGAATAAGGAATCTTCCCATCGCAATGACAATATGAGAGAATTGCCACCGATGGATTTGCCGCTGTGCCTACACATCATCTTGAGGCCATACAGTAGTGAAGCACGGGAACCCAGGCGCTTCACCCTTTACCCTAGACCAGTGAAACACTGTCTCTAAACATGCCCACATGCCTGTACCTATGCCCGTTTAAAGTTAACGCTAAACCGAAATCTTCTGTCCCACTATTTTGCAGCATTTTAAAGAAGTACACTGGGAAAGATTTTTCTGCAAGGAAGGAACTGCAGGCGGCGTGGCTGAAATGAGAATATCATGCTGCACGAGCTCTTTGACCTCAGATGTAGAAGTGTCATCAGTGGGCATCATAGAGAAACGGGACTTTAATAAGTGATCATCAACCTCTGTGAATTCCCTTTGTTCTAGACGCCTGAAATAAAGAGTTGTCCTGAGTCACATAAACCTCCAACGAGTGGTCTTCATGTGGCGCGGGAACATGCCGGTATAAGAGAATTCCGAAAAGGCTGAACGTCCAAAATTGAATGGTCAATGCCAAAAATGAAGTGGCAGCCGGATCAGACTGGGAAACTTCAGCTTCCATTAGACAATGAAGATGTGAGAATCTGGTACTTCCACAATTCACGGTTTCCTTAGATCCATGAAATTCCGTGCTGAATTTTAGTCAGAAAATGAAAACTCCGGAGCCGCTGTTCAGCAGGCCCGGGTGTAGCTCCCAGAGGCACACTGGTGCTCCTCTAGAATTTAGATAAAAATCGTTTTCACTGGAATAAAGAACCTTGATCAAGCCAGGTGGGTCTTGACAATCGAAATTGCTGCGTTTGCCCGGTATACTGACAAGAACCCACCTGTGCTAGTCCATGGCGTATTCAGCACAGGAATCTGCATCGATTGAGCCAAGACAAAGGAGAGCTCAGGGAGGCAGCACCCGTGTAGAAAAGCATTTGTACTTCAAAGATGAGGCCAATGAGGTGAAAGGACAAAGCCATGGCAAACAGTTTTCATCATCGGCAGAATTTCACGGAGCAATATTGCTGGGAGAGAAAAGGCACCACCTGAGGCAGGCACGCTCAACAAAACTACCTAGGGCAGGAGCAGGGTTGCCCCCAGGCACTAGGCGTGTCAGGCCTCAGCATTGTAAGGAGAGTTCCCTGAAGTCCCTGAATGAAGTTTTCTCCCCTGTCCTACGTCTACGTTCCTAAAATTTACTCTGCGGTTTCTGATGATCCTGGCTTATGAACGGCCACCATTCACCGTTCTCCTTACACTCGTGCGTCTCCATCGACCTTAAAAGAAAGGGAGGACACGCAACTGCTGGCAGGTAAATTCAGCACAGTTTGTCTCAACACAAAAGAGACAGCTCTGTGGTCACCCGTCTTCCACGGTAAAGAATTCCTAGCGAATAAGGAATCTTCCCATCGCAATGACAATATGAGAGAATTGCCACCGATGGATTTGCCGCTGTGCCTACACATCATCTTGCGGCCATACAGTAGTGAAGCACGGGAACCCAGGCGCTTCACCCTTTACCCTAGGCCAGTGAAACACTGTCTCTTAACATGCCCACATGCCTGTACCTATGCCCGTTTAAAGTGAACGCTAAACCGAAATCTTCTGTCCCACTATTTTGCAGCATTTTAAAGAAGTACACTGGGAAAGATTTTTCTGCAAGGAAGAAATTGCAGGCGGCCTGGCTGAAATGAGAATATCATGCTGCATGAGCTCTTTGCCCTCAGATGTAGAAGTGTCATCAGTGGGCATCATAGAGAAACGGGACTTTAATAAGTGATCATCAACCTCTGTGAATTCCCTTTGTTCTAGACGCCTGCAATAAAGAGTTGTCCTGAGTCACATAAACCTCCACCGAGTGGTCTTTATGTGGCGCGGGAACATGCCGGTATAAGAGAATTCCGAAGAAGGCTGAACGTCCACATTTGAATGGTCAATGCCAGAAATGATGTGGCAGCCGGATCAGACTGGGAAACTTCAGCTTCCATTAGACAATGAACATGTGAGATTCTGGTACGTCCACAATTCACGGTTTCCTTAGATCCATGAAATTCCGTGCTGAATTTTAGTCAGAAAATGAAAACTCCGGAGCCGCTGTTCAGCAGGCCCGGTTGTAGTTCCCAGAGGCACACTGGTGCTCCTCTAGAATTTGGATAAAAATCGTTTTCACTGGAATAAAGAACCTTGATCAAGCCAGGTGGGTCTTGACAATCGAAATTGCTGCGTTTGCCCGGTATACTGACAAGAACCCACCTGTGCTAGTCCATGGCGTATTCAGCACAGGAATCTGCATCGATTGAGCCAAGAGAAAGGAAAGCTCAGGGAGGCAGCACCCTTGTAGAAAAGCATTTGTACTTCAAAGATGAGGCCAATGAGGTGAAAGGACAAAGCCATAGCAATCAGTTTTCTTCATCGGCAGAATTTCACGGAGCAATATTGCTTGGAGGGAAAAGGCACCACCTGAGGGAGGCAAGCTCAACAAAACTACCTAGGGCAGGAGCCGGGTTGCCCCCAGGCACTAGGCGTGTCAGGCCTCAGCATTGTAAGGAGAGTTCCCTGAAGTCCCTGAGTGAAGTTTTCTCCGCTGTCCTACGTCTACGTTCCTAAAATTTACTCTGCGGTTTCTGATGATCCTGGCTTATGAACGGACACCATTCACCGTTCTCCTTACACTCGTGCGTCTCCATCGACCTTAAAAGAAAGGGAGGACACGCAACTGCTGGCAGGTAAATTCAGCAAAGTTTGTCTCAACACAAAAGAGACAGCTCTGTGGTGACCCGTCTTCCATGGTAAAACATTTCCTAGCGAATAAGGAATCTTCCCATCGCAATGACAATATGAGAGAATTGCCACCGATGGATTTGCCGCTGTGCCTACACATCATCTTGCGGCCATACAGTAGTGAAGCACGGGAACCCAGGCGCTTCACCCTTTACCCTAGACCAGTGAAACACTGTCTCTAAACATGCCCACATGCCTGTACCTATGCCCGTTTAAAGTGAACGCTAAACCGAAATCTTCTGTCCCACTATTTTGCAGCATTTTAAAGAAGTACACTGGGAAAGATTTTTCTGCAAGGAAGGAACTGCAGGCGGCATGGCTGAAATGAGAATATCATGCTGCACGAGCTCTTTGCCCTCCGATGTAGAAGTGTCATCAGTGGGCATCATAGAGAAATGGGACTTTAATAAGTGATCATCAACCTCTGTGAATTCCCTTTGTTCTAGACGCCTGAAATAAAGAGTTGTCCTGAGTCACATAAACCACCACCGAGTGGTCTTTATGTGGCGCGGGAACATGCCGGTATAAGAGAATTCCGAAGAAGGCTGAACGTCCACATTTGAATGGTCAATGCCAGAAGTGATGTGGCAGCCGGATCAGACTAGGAAACTTCAGCTTCCATTACACAATGAACATGTGAGATTCTGGTAAGTCCACAATTCACGGTTTCCTTAGATCCATGAAATTCCGTGCTGAATTTTAGTCAGAAAATGAAAACTCCGGAGCCGCTGTTCAGCAGGCCCGGGTGTAGCTCCCAGAGGCACACTGGTGCTCCTCTAGAATTTGGATAAAAATCGTTTTCACTGGAATAACGAACCTTGATCAAGCCAGGTGGGTCTTGACAATCGAAATTGCTGCGTTTGCCCGGTATACTCACGAGAACCCACCTGTGCTAGTCCATGGCGTATCCAGCACAGGAATCTGCATCGATTGAGCCTAGACAAAGGAAAGCTGAGGGAGGCAGCACCCGTGTAGAAAAGCATTTGTACTTCAAAGATGAGGCCAATGAGGTGAAAGGACAAAGCCATGGCAAACAGTTTTCATCATCGGCAGAATTTCACGGAGCAATATTGCTGGGAGAGAAAAGGCACCACCTGAGGGAGGCACGCTCAACAAAACTACCTAGGGCAGGAGCCGGGTTGCCCCCAGGCACTAGGCGTGTCAGGCCTCAGCATTGTAAGGAGAGTTCCCTGAAGTCCCTGAGTGAAGTTTTCTCCGCTGTCCTACGTCTACGTTCCTAAAATTTACTCTGCGGTTTCTGATGATCCTGGCTTATGAACGGACACCATTCACCGTTCTCCTTACACTCGTGCGTCTCCATCGGACTTAAAAGAAAGGGAGGACACGCAACTGATGGCAGGTAAATTCAGCAAAGTTTGTCTCAACACAAAAGAGACAGCTCTGTGTTGACCCGTCTTCCACGGTAAAACAATTCCTAGCGAATAAGGAATCTTCCCATCGCAATGACAATATGAGAGAATTGCCACCGATGGATTTGCCGCTGTGACTACACATCATCTTGAGGCCATACAGTAGTGAAGCACGGGAACCCAGGCGCTTCACCCTTTACCCTAGACCAGTGAAACACTGTCTCTAAACATGCCCACATGCCTGTACCTATGCCCGTTTAAAGTTAAGGCTAAACCGAAATCTTCTGTCCCACTATTTTGCAGCATTTTAAAGAAGTACACTGGGAAAGATTTTTCTGCAAGGAAGGAACTGCATGCGTCGTGGCTGAAATGAGAATATCATGCTGCACGAGCTCTTTGCCCTCCGATGTAGAAGTGTCATCAGTGGGCATCATAGAGAAACGGGACTTTAATAAGTGATCATCAACCTCTGTGAATTCCCTTTGTTCTAGACGCCTGAAATAAGAGTTGTCCTGAGTCACAGAAACCTCCACCGAGTGGTCTTTATGCGGCGCGGGAACATGCCGGTATAAGAGAATTCCGAAGAAGGCTGAACGTCCACAATTGAATGGTCATTGCCAGAAATGAAGTGGCAGCCGGATCAGACTGGGAAACTTCAGCTTCCATTAGACAATGAAGATGTGAGAATCTGGTACGTCCACAATTCACGGTTTCCTAAGATTCATGAAATTCCGTGCTGAATTTTAGTCAGAAAAGGAAAACTCCGGAGCCACTGTTCAACAGGCCCGGGTGTAGCTCCCAGAGGCACACTGGTGCTCCTCTAGAATTTGGATAAAAATCGTTTTCACTGGAATAAAGAACCTTGATCAAGCCAGGTGGGTCTTGACAATCGAAATTGCTGCGTTTGCCCGGTATACTCACGAGAACCCACCTGTGCTAGTCCATGGCGTATTCAGCACAGGAATCTTCATTGATTGAGCCAAGACAAAGGAAAGCTCAGGGAGGCAGCACCCGTGTAGAAAAGCATTTGTACTTCAAAGATGAGGCCAATGAGGTGAAAGGACAAAGCCATGGCAGTTTTCATCATCGGCAGAATTTCACGGAGCAATAATGCTGGGAGAGAAAAGGCACAACCTGAGGGAGGCACGCTCAACAAAACTACCTAGGGCAGGAGCCGGGTTGCCCCCAGGCACTAGGCGTGTCAGGCCTCAGCATTGTAAGGAGAGTTCCCTGAAGTCCCTGAGTGAAGTTTTCTCCACTGTCCTACGTCTACGTTCCTAAAATTTACTCTGCGGTTTCTGATGATCCTGGCTTATGAACGGCCACCATTCACCGTTCTCCTTACGCTCGTGCGTCTCCATCGGCCTTAAAAGAAAGGGAGGACACGCAACTGCTGGCAGGTAAATTCAGCAAAGTTTGTCTCGACACAAAAGAGACAGCTCTGTGGTGACCCGTCTTCCACGGTAAAACAATTCCTAGCGAATAAGGAATCTTCCCATCGCAATGACAATATGAGAGAATTGCTACCGATGGATTTGCCGCTGTGACTACACATCATCTTGAGGCCATACAGTAGTGAAGCACGGGAACCCAGGCGCTTCACCCTTTACCCTAGACCAGTGAAACACTGTCTCTAAACATGCCCACATGCCTGTACCTATGCTCGTTTAAAGTTAACGCTAAACCGAAATCTTCTGTCCCACTATTTTGCAGCATTTTAATGAAGTACACTGGGAAAGATTTTTCTGCAAGGAAGGAACTGCAGGCGGCATGGCTGAAATGAGAATATCATGCTGCACGAGCTCTTTGCCCTCCGATGTAGAAGTGTCATCAGTGGGCATCATAGAGAAACGGGACTTTAATAACTGATCATCAACCTCTGTGAATTCCCTTTGTTCTAGACGCCTGAAATAAGAGTTGTCCTGAGTCACAGAAACCTCCACCGAGTGGTCTTGATGCGGCGCGGGAACATGCCGGTATAAGAGAATTCCGAAGAAGGCTGAACGTCCACAATTGAATGGTCATAGAAAGAAATGAAGTGGCAGCCGGATCAGACTGGGAAACTTCAACTTCCATTAGGTAATGAAGATGTGAGAATCTGGTACGTCCACAATTCACGGTTTCCTTAGATCCATGAAATTCCGTGTTGAATTTTAGTCAGAAAAGGAAAACTCCGGAGCCGCTGTTCAGCAGGCCCGGGTGTAGCTCCCAGAGGCAACACTGGTGCTCCTCTAGAATTTGGATAAAAATCGTTTTCACTGGAATAAAGAACCTTGATCAAGCCAGGTGGGTCTTGACAATCGAAATTGCTGCGTTTGCCCGGTATACTGACAAGAACCCACCTGTGCTAGTCCATGGCGTATTCAGCACAGGAATCTGCATCGATTGAGCCAAGACAAAGGAAAGCTCAGGGAGGCAGCACCCGTGTAGAAAAGCATTTGTACTTCAAAGATGAGGCCAATGAGGTGAAAGGACAAAGCCATGGCAGTTTTCATCATCGGCAGAATTTCACGGAGCAATAATGCTGGGAGAGAAAAGGCACAACCTGAGGGAGGCAAGCTCAACAAAACTACCTAGGGCAGGAGCCGGGTTCCCCCAGGCACTAGGCGTGTCAGGCCTCAGCATTGTAAGGAGAGTTCCCTGAAGTCCCTGAGTGGTTTTCTCCGCTGTCCTACGTATACGTTCCTAAAATTTACTCTGCGGTTTCTGATGATCCTGGCTTATGAACGGCCACCATTCACCGTTCTCCTTACACTCGTGCGTCTCCATCGGACTTAAAAGAAAGGGAGGACACGCAACTGCTGGCAGGTAAATTCAGCAGTTTGTCTCAACACAAAAGAGACAGCTCTGTGGTGAGTCGTCTTCCAAGGTAAAACAATTCCTAGCGAATAAGGAATCTTCCCATCGCAATGACAATATGAGAGAATTGCCACCGATGGATTTGCCGCTGTGCCTACACATCATCTTGAGGCCATACAGTAGTGAAGCACGGGAACCCAGGCGCTTCACCCTTTACCCTACACCAGTGAAACACTGTCACTAAACATGCCCACATGCCTGTACCTATGCCCGTTTAAAGTTAAGGCTAAACCGAAATCTTCTGTCCCACTATTTTGCAGCATTTTAAAGAAGTACACTGGGAAAGATTTTTCTGCAAGGAAGGAACTGCAGGCGGCGTGGCTGAAATGAGAATATCATGCTGCACGAGCTCTTTGACCTCAGATGTAGAAATGTCATCAGTGGGCATCATAGAGAAACGGGACTTTAATAAGTGATCATCAACCTCTGTGAATTCCCTTTGTTCTAGACGCCTGAAATAAAGAGTTGTCCTGAGTCACATAAACCTCCAACGAGTGGTCTTCATGTGGCGCGGGAACATGCCGGTATAAGAGAATTCCGAAAAGGCTGAACGTCCAAAATTGAATGGTCAATGCCAAAAATGAAGTGGCAGCCGGATCAGACTGGGAAACTTCAGCTTCCATTAGACAATGAAGATGTGAGAATCTGGTACTTCCACAATTCACGGTTTCCTTAGATCCATGAAATTCCGAGCTGAATTTTAGTCAGAAAATGAAAACTCCGGAGCCGCTGTTCAGCAGGCCCGGGTGTAGCTCCCAGAGGCACACTGGTGCTCCTCTAGAATTTAGATAAAAATCGTTTTCACTGGAATAAAGAACCTTGATCAAGCCAGGTGGGTCTTGACAATCGAAATTGCTGCGTTTGCCCGGTATACTGACAAGAACCCACCTGTGCTAGTCCATGGCGTATTCAGCACAGGAATCTGCATCGATTGAGCCAAGACAAAGGAGAGCTCAGGGAGGCAGCACCCGTGTAGAAAAGCATTTGTACTTCAAAGATGAGGCCAATGAGGTGAAAGGACAAAGCCATGGCAAACAGTTTTCATCATCGGCAGAATTATACGGAGCAATATTGCTGGGAGAGAAAAGGCACCACCTGAGGCAGGCACGCTCAACAAAACTACCTAGGGCAGGAGCCGGGTTGCCCCCAGGCACTAGGCGTGTCAGGCCTCAGCATTGTAAGGAGAGTTCCCTGAAGTCCCTGAATGAAGTTTTCTCCCCTGTCCTACGTCTACGTTCCTAAAATTTACTCTGCGGTTTCTGATGATCCTGGCTTATGAACGGCCACCATTCACCGTTCTCCTTACACTCGTGCGTCTCCATCGACCTTAAAAGAAAGGGAGGACACGGAACTGCTGGCAGGTAAATTCAGCACAGTTTGTCTCAACACAAAAGAGACAGCTCTGTGGTCACCCTTCTTCCACGGTAAAGAATTCCTAGCGAATAAGGAATCTTCCCATCGCAATGACAATATGAGAGAATTGCCACCGATGGATTTGCCGCTGTGCCTACACATCATCTTGCGGCCATACAGTAGTGAAGCACGGGAACCCAGGCGCTTCACCCTTTATCCTAGACCAGTGAAACACTGTCTCTAAACATGCCCACATGCCTGTACCTATGCCCGTTTAAAGTGAACGCTAAACCGAAATCTTCTGTCCCACTATTTTGCAGCATTTTAAAGAAGTACACTGGGAAAGATTTTTCTGCAAGGAAGGAACTGCAGGCGGCATGGCTGAAATGAGAATATCATGCTGCACGAGCTCTTTGCCCTCCGATGTAGAAGTGTCATCAGTGGGCATCATAGAGAAACGGGACTTTAATAACTGATCATCAACCTCTGTGAATTCCCTTTGTTCTAGACGCCTGAAATAAGAGTTGTCCTGAGTCACAGAAACCTCCACCGAGTGGTCTTGATGCGGCGCTGGAACATGCCGGTATAAGAGAATTTCGAAGAAGGCTGAACGTCCACAATTGAATGATCATTGCCAGAAATGAAGTGCCAGCCGGATCAGACTGGGAAACTTCAGCTTCCATTAGGTAATGAAGATGTGAGAATCTGGTACGTCCACAATTCACGGTTTCCTTAGATCCATGAAATTCCGTGTTGAATTTTAGTCAGAAAAGGAAAACTCCGGAGCCGCTGTTCAGCAGGCCCGGGTGTAGCTCCCAGAGGCAACACTGGTGCTCCTCTAGAATTTGGATAAAAATCGTTTTCACTGGAATAATGAACCTTGATCAAGCCAGGTGGGTCTTGACAATCGAAATTGCTGCGTTTGCCCGGTATACTGACAAGAACCCACCTGTGCTAGTCCATGGCGTATTCAGCACAGGAATCTGCATCGATTGAGCCAAGACAAAGGAAAGCTCAGGGAGGCAGCACCCGTGTAGAAAAGCATTTGTACTTCAAAGATGAGGCCAATGAGGTGAAAGGACAAAGCCATGGCAGTTTTCATCATCGGCAGAATTTCACGGAGCAATAATGCTGGGAGAGAAAAGGCACAACCTGAGGGAGGCAAGCTCAACAAAACTACCTAGGGCAGGAGCCGGGTTGCCCCCAGGCACTAGGCGTGTCAGGCCTCAGCATTGTAAGGAGAGTTCCCTGAAGTCCCTGAGTGAAGTTTTCTCCGCTGTCCTACGTCTACGTTCCTAAAATTTACTCTGCGGTTTCTGATGATCCTGGCTTATGAACGGCCACCATTCACCGTTCTCCTTACACTCGTGCGTCTCCATCGGACTTAAAAGAAAGGGAGGACACGCAACTGCTGGCAGGTAAATTCAGCAGTTTGTCTCAACACAAAAGAGACAGCTCTGTGGTGAGTCGTCTTCCAAGGTAAAACAATTCCTAGCGAATAAGGAATCTTCCCATCGCAATGACAATATGAGAGAATTGCCACCGATGGATTTGCCGCTGTGCCTACACATCATCTTGAGGCCATACAGTAGTGAAGCACGGGAACCCAGGCGCTTCACCCTTTACCCTAGACCAGTGAAACACTGTCTCTAAACATGCCCACATGCCTGTACCTATGCCCGTTTAAAGTTAACGCTAAACCGAAATCTTCTGTCCCACTATTTTGCAGCATTTTAAAGAAGTACACTGGGAAAGATTTTTCTGCAAGGAAGGAACTGCAGGCGGCGTGGCTGAAATGAGAATATCATGCTGCACGAGCTCTTTGACCTCAGATGTAGAAGTGTCATCAGTGGGCATCATAGAGAAACGGGACTTTAATAAGTGATCATCAACCTCTGTGAATTCCCTTTGTTCTAGACGCCTGAAATAAAGAGTTGTCCTGAGTCACATAAACCTCCAACGAGTGGTCTTCATGTGGCGCGGGAACATGCCGGTATAAGAGAATTCCGAAAAGGCTGAACGTCCAAAATTGAATGGTCAATGCCAAAAATGAAGTGGCAGCCGGATCAGACTGGGAAACTTCAGCTTCCATTAGACAATGAAGATGTGAGAATCTGGTACTTCCACAATTCACGGTTTCCTTAGATCCATGAAATTCCGTGCTGAATTTTAGTCAGAAAATGAAAACTCCGGAGCCGCTGTTCAGCAGGCCCGGGTGTAGCTCCCAGAGGCACACTGGTGCTCCTCTAGAATTTAGATAAAAATCGTTTTCACTGGAATAAAGAACCTTGATCAAGCCAGGTGGGTCTTGACAATCGAAATTGCTGCGTTTGCCCGGTATACTGACAAGAACCCACCTGTGCTAGTCCATGGCGTATTCAGCACAGGAATCTGCATCGATTGAGCCAAGACAAAGGAGAGCTCAGGGAGGCAGCACCCGTGTAGAAAAGCATTTGTACTTCAAAGATGAGGCCAATGAGGTGAAAGGACAAAGCCATGGCAAACAGTTTTCATCATCGGCAGAATTTCACGGAGCAATATTGCTGGGAGAGAAAAGGCACCACCTGAGGCAGGCACGCTCAACAAAACTACCTAGGGCAGGAGCCGGGTTGCCCCCAGGCACTAGGCGTGTCAGGCCTCAGCATTGTAAGGAGAGTTCCCTGAAGTCCCTGAATGAAGTTTTCTCCCCTGTCCTACGTCTACGTTCCTAAAATTTACTCTGCGGTTTCTGATGATCCTGGCTTATGAACGGCCACCATTCACCGTTCTCCTTACACTCGTGCGTCTCCATCGACCTTAAAAGAAAGGGAGGACACGCAACTGCTGGCAGGTAAATTCAGCACAGTTTGTCTCAACACAAAAGAGACAGCTCTGTGGTCACCCTTCTTCCACGGTAAAGAATTCCTAGCGAATAAGGAATCTTCCCATCGCAATGACAATATGAGAGAATTGCCACCGATGGATTTGCCGCTGTGCCTACACATCATCTTGCGGCCATACAGTAGTGAAGCACGGGAACCCAGGCGCTTCACCCTTTACCCTAGGCCAGTGAAACACTGTCTCTTAACATGCCCACATGCCTGTACCTATGCCCGTTTAAAGTGAACGCTAAACCGAAATCTTCTGTCCCACTATTTTGCAGCATTTTAAAGAAGTACACTGGGAAAGATTTTTCTGCAAGGAAGAAATTGCAGGCGGCCTGGCTGAAATGAGAATATCATGCTGCATGAGCTCTTTGCCCTCAGATGTAGAAGTGTCATCAGTGGGCATCATAGAGAAACGGGACTTTAATAAGTGATCATCAACCTCTGTGAATTCCCTTTGTTCTAGACGCCTGCAATAAAGAGTTGTCCTGAGTCACATAAACCTCCACCGAGTGGTCTTTATGTGGCGCGGGAACATGCCGGTATAAGAGAATTCCGAAGAAGGCTGAACGTCCACATTTGAATGGTCAATGCCAGAAATGATGTGGCAGCCGGATCAGACTGGGAAACTTCAGCTTCCATTAGACAATGAACATGTGAGATTCTGGTACGTCCACAATTCACGGTTTCCTTAGATCCATGAAATTCCGTGCTGAATTTTAGTCAGAAAATGAAAACTCCGGAGCCGCTGTTCAGCAGGCCCGGTTGTAGCTCCCAGAGGCACACTGGTGCTCCTCTAGAATTTGGATAAAAATCGTTTTCACTGGAATAAAGAACCTTGATCAAGCCAGGTGGGTCTTGACAATCGAAATTGCTGCGTTTGCCCGGTATACTGACAAGAACCCACCTGTGCTAGTCCATGGCGTATTCAGCACAGGAATCTGCATCGATTGAGCCAAGAGAAAGGAAAGCTCAGGGAGGCAGCACCCTTGTAGAAAAGCATTTGTACTTCAAAGATGAGGCCAATGAGGTGAAAGGACAAAGCCATAGCAATCAGTTTTCTTCATCGGCAGAATTTCACGGAGCAATATTGCTGGGAGAGAAAAGGCACCACCTGAGGGAGGCAAGCTCAACAAAACTACCTAGGGCAGGAGCCGGGTTGCCCCCAGGCACTAGGCGTGTCAGGCCTCAGCATTGTAAGGAGAGTTCCCTGAAGTCCCTGAGTGAAGTTTTCTCCGCTGTCCTACGTCTACGTTCCTAAAATTTACTCTGCGGTTTCTGATGATTCTGGCTTATGAACGGCCACCATTCACCGTTCTCCTTACACTCGTGCGTCTCCATCGACCTTAAAAGAAAGGGAGGACACGCAACTGCTGGCAGGTAAATTCAGCAAAGTTTGTCTCAACACAAAAGAGACAGCTCTGTGGTGACCCGTCTTCCATGGTAAAACATTTCCTAGCGAATAAGGAATCTTCCCATCGCAATGACAATATGAGAGAATTGCCACCGATGGATTTGCCGCTGTGCCTACACATCATCTTGCGGCCATACAGTAGTGAAGCACGGGAACCCAGGCGCTTCACCCTTTACCCTAGACCAGTGAAACACTGTCTCTAAACATGCCCACATGCCTGTACCTATGCCCGTTTAAAGTGAACGCTAAACCGAAATCTTCTGTCCCACTATTTTGCAGCATTTTAAAGAAGTACACTGGGAAAGATTTTTCTGCAAGGAAGGAACTGCAGGCGGCATGGCTGAAATGAGAATATCATGCTGCACGAGCTCTTTGCCCTCCGATGTAGAAGTGTCATCAGTGGGCATCATAGAGAAATGGGACTTTAATAAGTGATCATCAACCTCTGTGAATTCCCTTTGTTCTAGACGCCTGAAATAAAGAGTTGTCCTGAGTCACATAAACCTCCACCGAGTGGTCTTTATGTGGCGCGGGAACATGCCGGTATAAGAGAATTCCGAAGAAGGCTGAACGTCCACATTTGAATGGTCAATGCCAGAAGTGATGTGGCAGCCGGATCAGACTAGGAAACTTCAGCTTCCATTACACAATGAACATGTGAGATTCTGGTACGTCCACAATTCACGGTTTCCTTAGATCCATGAAATTCCGTGCTGAATTTTAGTCAGAAAATGAAAACTCCGGAGCCGCTGTTCAGCAGGCCCGGGTGTAGCTCCCAGAGGCACACTGGTGCTCCTCTAGAATTTGGATAAAAATCGTTTTCACTGGAATAAAGAACCTTGATCAAGCCAGGTGGGTCTTGACAATCGAAATTGCTGCGTTTGCCCGGTATACTCACGAGAACCCACCTGTGCTAGTCCATGGCGTATCCAGCACAGGAATCTGCATCGATTGAGCCTAGACAAAGGAAAGCTGAGGGAGGCAGCACCCGTGTAGAAAAGCATTTGTACTTCAAAGATGAGGCCAATGAGGTGAAAGGACAAAGCCATGGCAAACAGTTTTCATCATCGGCAGAATTTCACGGAGCAATATTGCTGGGAGAGAAAAGGCACCACCTGAGGGAGGCACGCTCAACAAAACTACCTAGGGCAGGAGCCGGGTTGCCCCCAGGCACTAGGCGTGTCAGGCCTCAGCATTGTAAGGAGAGTTCCCTGAAGTCCCTGAGTGAAGTTTTCTCCGCTGTCCTACGTCTACGTTCCTAAAATTTACTCTGCGGTTTCTGATGATCCTGGCTTATGAACGGACACCATTCACCGTTCTCCTTACACTCGTGCGTCTCCATCGGACTTAAAAGAAAGGGAGGACACGCAACTGATGGCAGGTAAATTCAGCAAAGTTTGTCTCAACACAAAAGAGACAGCTCTGTGGTGACCCGTCTTCCACGGTAAAACAATTCCTAGCGAATAAGGAATCTTCCCATCGCAATGACAATATGAGAGAATTGCCACCGATGGATTTGCCGCTGTGACTACACATCATCTTGAGGCCATACAGTAGTGAAGCACGGGAACCCAGGCGCTTCACCCTTTACCCTAGACCAGTGAAACACTGTCTCTAAACATGCCCACATGCCTGTACCTATGCCCGTTTAAAGTTAAGGCTAAACCGAAATCTTCTGTCCCACTATTTTGCAGCATTTTAAAGAAGTACACAGGGAAAGATTTTTCTGCAAGGAAGGAACTGCAGGCGGCATGGCTGAAATGAGAATATCATGCTGCACGAGCTCTTTGCCCTCAGATGTAGAAATGTCATCAGTGGGCATCATAGAGAAACGGGACTTTAATAAGTGATCATCAACCTCTGTGAATTCCCTTTGTTCTAGACGCCTGAAATAAAGAGTTGTCCTGAGTCACAGAAACCTCCACTGAGTGGTCTTTATGCGGCGCGGGAACATGCCGGTATAAGAGAATTCCGAAGAAGGCTGAACGTCCACAATTGAATGGTCATTGCCAGAAATGAAGTGGCAGCCGGATCAGACTGGGAAACTTCAGCTTCCATTAGACAATGAAGATGTGAGAATCTGGTACGTCCACAATTCACGGTTTCCTTAGATCCATGAAATTCCGTGCTGAATTTTAGTCAGAAAATGAAAACTCCGGAGCCGCTGTTCAGCAGGCCCGGGTGTAGCTCCCAGAGGCACACTGGTGCTCCTCTAGAATTTGGATAAAAATCGTTTTCACTGGAATAAAGAACCTTGATCAAGCCAGGTGGGTCTTGACAATCGAAATTGCTGCGTTTGCCCGGTATACTGACAAGAACCCACCTGTGCTAGTCCATGGCGTATTCAGCACAGGAATCTGCATCGATTGAGCCTAGACAAAGGAAAGCTGAGGGAGGCAGCACCCGTGTAGAAAAGCATTTGTACTTCAAAGATGAGGCCAATGAGGTGAAATGACAAAGCCATAGCAATCAGTTTTCTTCATCGGCAGAATTTCACGGAGCAATATTGCTGGGAGAGAAAAGGCACCACCTGAGGGAGGCAAGCTCAACAAAACTACCTAGGGCAGGAGCCGGGTTGCCCCCAGGCACTAGGCGTGTCAGGCCTCAGCATTGTAAGGAGAGTTCCCTGAAGTCCCTGAGTGAAGTTTTCTCCGCTGTCCTACGTCTACGTTCCTAAAATTTACTCTGCGCTTTCTGATGATTCTGGCTTATGAACGGCCACCATTCACCGTTCTCCTTACACTCGTGCGTCTCAATCGACCTTAAAAGAAAGGGAGGACACGCAACTGCTGGCAGGTAAATTCAGCAAAGTTTGTCTCAACACAAAAGAGACAGCTCTGTGGTGACCCGTCTTCCATGGTAAAACATTTCCTAGCGAATAAGGAATCTTCCCATCGCAATGACAATATGAGAGAATTGCCACCGATGGATTTGCCGCTGTGCCTACACATCATCTTGAGGCCATACAGTAGTGAAGCACCGGAACCCTGGCGCTTCACCCTTTACCCTAGACCAGTGAAACACTGTCTCTAAACATGCCCACATGCCTGTACCTATGCCCGTTTAAAGTGAACGCTAAACCGAAATCTTCTGTCCCACTATTTTGCAGCATTTTAAAGAAGTACACTGGGAAAGATTTTTCTGCAAGGAAGGAACTGCAGGCGGCATGGCTGAAATGAGAATATCATGCTGCACGAGCTCTTTGCCCTCCGATGTAGAAGTGTCATCAGTGGGCATCATAGAGAAACGGGACTTTAATAAGTGATCATCAACCTCTGTGAATTCCCTTTGTTCTAGACGCCTGAAATAAAGAGTTGTCCTGAGTCACATAAACCTCCACCGAGTGGTCTTTATGTGGCGCGGGAACATGCCGGTATAAGAGAATTCCGAAGAAGGCTGAACGTCCACATTTGAATGGTCAATGCCAGAAATGATGTGGCAGCCGGATCAGACTAGGAAACTTCAGCTTCCATTACACAATGAACATGTGAGATTCTGATACGTCCACAATTCACGGTTTCCTTAGATCCATGAAATTCCGTGCTGAATTTTAGTCAGAAAATGAAAACTCCGGAGCCGCTGTTCAGCAGGCCCGGGTGTAGCTCCCAGAGGCACACTGGTGCTCCTCTAGAATTTGGATAAAAATCGTTTTCACTGGAATAAAGAACCTTGATCAAGCCAGGTGGGTCTTGACAATCGAAATTGCTGCGTTTGCCCGGTATACTCACGAGAACCCACCTGTGCTAGTCCATGGCGTATCCAGCACAGGAATCTGCATCGATTGAGCCTAGACAAAGGAAAGCTGAGGGAGGCAGCACCCGTGTAGAAAAGCATTTGTACTTCAAAGATGAGGCCAATGAGGTGAAAGGACAAAGCCATGGCAAACAGTTTTCATCATCGGCAGAATTTCACGGAGCAATATTGCTGGGAGAGAAAAGGCACCACCTGAGGGAGGCACGCTCAACAAAACTACCTAGGGCAGGAGCCGGGTTGCCCCCAGGCACTAGGCGTGTCAGGCCTCAGCATTGTAAGGAGAGTTCCCTGAAGTCCCTGAGTGAAGTTTTCTCCGCTGTCCTACGTCTACGTTCCTAAAATTTACTCTGCGGTTTCTGATGATCCTGGCTTATGAACGGACACCATTCACCGTTCTCCTTACACTCGTGCGTCTCCATCGGACTTAAAAGAAAGGGAGGACACGCAACTGATGGCAGGTAAATTCAGCAAAGTTTGTCTCAACACAAAAGAGACAGCTCTGTGGTGACCCGTCTTCCACGGTAAAACAATTCCTAGCGAATAAGGAATCTTCCCATCGCAATGACAATATGAGAGAATTGCCACCGATGGATTTGCCGCTGTGCCTACACATCATCTTGAGGCCATACAGTAGTGAAGCACGGGAACCCAGGCGCTTCACCCTTTACCCTACACCAGTGAAACACTGTCTCTAAACATGCCCACATACCTGTACCTATGCCCGTTTAAAGTTAAGGCTAAACCGAAATCTTCTGTCCCACTATTTTGCAGCATTTTAAAGAAGTACACTGGGAAAGATTTTTCTGCAAGGAAGAAACTGCAGGCGGCGTGGCTGAAATGAGAATATCATGCTGCACGAGCTCTTTGCCCTCAGATGTAGAAGTATCATCAGTGGGCATCATAGAGAAACGGGACTTTAATAACTGATCATCAACTTCTGTAAATTCCCTTTGTTCTAGACCCCTGAAATAGTTGTCCTGAGTCACAGAAACCTTCACCGAGTGGTCTTGATGCGGCGCTGGAACATGCCTGTATAAGAGAATTCCGAAGAAGGCTGAACGTCCACAATTGAATGATCATTGCCAGAAATGAAGTGGCAGCCGGATCAGACTGGGAAACTTCAGCTTCCATTAGACAATGAAGATGTGAGAATCTGGTACATCCACAATTTACGGTTTCCTTAGATCCATGAAATTCCGTGCTGAATTTTAGTCAGAAAATGAAAACTCCGGAGCCGCTGTTCACCAGGCCCGGGTGTGGCTCCCAGAGGCACACTGGTGCTCCTCTAGAATTTGGATAAAAATCGTTTTCACTGGAATAAAGAACCTTGATCAAGCCAGGTGGGTCTTGACAATCGAAATTGCTGCGTTTGCCCGGTATACTCACGAGAACCCACCTGTGCTAGTCCATGGCGTATTCAACACAGGAATCTGCATCGATTGAGCCTAGACAAAGGAAAGCTGAGGGAGGCAGCACCCGTGTAGAAAAGCATTTGTACTTCAAAGATGAGGCCAATGAGGTGAAAGGACAAAGCCATGGCAAACAGTTTTCATCATCGGCAGAATTTCACGGCGCAATATTGCTGGGAGAGAAAAGGCACCACCTGAGGGAGGCACGCTCAACAAAACTACCTAGGGCAGGAGCCGGGTTGCCCCCAGGCACTAGGCGTGTCAGGCCTCAGCATTGTAAGGAGAGTTCCCTGAAGTCCCTGAGTGAAGTTTTCTCCGCTGTCCTACGTCTACGTTCCTAAAATTTACTCTGCGGTTTCTGATGATCCTGGCTCATGAACAGCAACCATTCACCGTTCTCCTTACACTCGTGCGTCTCCATCGACCTTAAAAGAAAGGGAGGACACGCAACTGATGGCAGGTAAATTCAGCAAAGTTTGTCTCAACACAAAAGAGACAGCTCTGTGGTGACCCGTCTTCCACGGTAAAACAATTCCTAGCGAATAAGGAATCTTCCCATCGCAATGACAATATGAGAGAATTGCCACCGATGGATTTGCCGCTGTGCCTACACATCATCTTGAGGCCATACAGTAGTGAAGCACGGGAACCCAGGCGCTTCACCCTTTACCCTACACCAGTGAAACACTGTCTCTAAACATGCCCACATGCCTGTACCTATGCCCGTTTAAAGTTAAGGCTAAACCGAAATCTTCTGTCCCACTATTTTGCAGCATTTTAAAGAAGTACACAGGGAAAGATTTTTCTGCAAGGAAGGAACTGCAGGCGGCATGGCTGAAATGAGAATATCATGCTGCACGAGCTCTTTGCCCTCAGATGTAGAAATGTCATCAGTGGGCATCATAGAGAAACGGGACTTTAATAAGTGATCATCAACCTCTGTTAATTCCCTTTGTTCTAGACCCCTGAAATAGTTGTCCTGAGTCACAGAAACCTTCACCGAGTGGTCTTGATGCGGCGCTGGAACATGCCGGTATAAGAGAATTCCGAAGAAGGCTGAACGTCCACAATTGAATGATCATTGCCAGAAATGAAGTGGCAGCCGGATGAGACTGGGAAACTTCAGCTTCCATTAGACAATGAAGATGTGAGAATCTGGTACGTCCACAATTTACGGTTTCCTTAGATCCATGAAATTCCGTGCTGAATTTTAGTCAGAAAATGAAAACTCCGGAGCCGCTGTTCACCAGGCCCGGGTGTGGCTCCCAGAGGCACACTGGTGCTCCTCTAGAATTTGGATAAAAATCGTTTTCACTGGAATAAAGAACCTTGATCAAGCCAGGTGGGTCTTGACAATCGAAATTGCTGCGTTTGCCCGGTATACTCACGAGAACCCACCTGTGCTAGTCCATGGCGTATTCAACACAGGAATCTGCATCGATTGAGCCTAGACAAAGGAAAGCTGAGGGAGGCAGCACCCGTGTAGAAAAGCATTTGTACTTCAAAGATGAGGCCAATGAGGTGAAAGGACAAAGCCATGGCAAACAGTTTTCATCATCGGCAGAATTTCACGGAGCAATATTGCTGGGAGAGAAAAGGCACCACCTGAGGGAGGCACGCTCAACAAAACTACCTAGGGCAGGAGCCGGGTTGCCCCCAGGCACTAGGCGTGTCAGGCCTCAGCATTGTAAGGAGAGTTCCCTGAAGTCCCTGAGTGAAGTTTTCTCCGCTGTCCTACGTCTACGTTCCTAAAATTTACTCTGCGGTTTCTGATGATCCTGGCTCATGAACGGCAACCATTCACCGTTCTCCTTACACTCGTGCGTCTCCATCGACCTTAAAAGAAAGGGAGGACACGCAACTGATGGCAGGTAAATTCAGCAAAGTTTGTCTCAACACAAAAGAGACAGCTCTGTGGTGACCCGTCTTCCACGGTAAAACAATTCCTAGCGAATAAGGAATCTTCCCATCGCAATGACAATATGAGAGAATTGCCACCGATGGATTTGCCGCTGTGACTACACATCATCTTGAGGCCATACAGTAGTGAAGCACGGGAACCCAGGCGCTTCACCCTTTACCCTACACCAGTGAAACACTGTCTCTAAACATGCCCACATGCCTGTACCTATGCCCGTTTAAAGTTAAGGCTAAACCGAAATCTTCTGTCCCACTATTTTGCAGCATTTTAAAGAAGTACACAGGGAAAGATTTTTCTGCAAGGAAGGAACTGCAGGCGGCATGGCTGAAATGAGAATATCATGCTGCACGAGCTCTTTGCCCTCAGATGTAGAAATGTCATCAGTGGGCATCATAGAGAAACGGGACTTTAATAAGTGATCATCAACCTCTGTGAATTCCCTTTGTTCTAGACGCCTGAAATAAAGAGTTGTCCTGAGTCACAGAAACCTCCACTGAGTGGTCTTTATGCGGCGCGGGAATATGCCGGTATAAGAGAATTCCGAAGAAGGCTGAACGTCCACAATTGAATGGTCATTGCCAGAAATGAAGTGGCAGCCGGATCAGACTGGGAAACTTCAGCTTCCATTAGACAATGAAGATGTGAGAATCTGGTACGTCCACAATTCACGGTTTCCTTAGATCCATGAAATTCCGTGCTGAATTTTAGTCAGAAAATGAAAACTCCGGAGCCGCTGTTCAGCAGGCCCGGGTGTAGCTCCTAGAGGCACACTGGTGCTCCTCTAGAATTTGGATAAAAATCGTTTTCACTGGAATAAAGAACCTTGATCAAGCCAGGTGGGTCTTGACAATCGAAATTGCTGCGTTTGCCCGGTATACTGACAAGAACCCACCTGTGCTAGTCCATGGCGTATTCAGCACAGGAATCTGCATCGATTGAGCCAAGACAAAGGAAAGCTCAGGGAGGCAGCACCCGTGTAGAAAAGCATTTGTACTTCAAAGATGAGGCCAATGAGGTGAAAGGACAAAGCCATGGCAGTTTTCATCATCGCCAGAATTTCACGGAGCAATATTGCTGGGAGAGAAAAGGCACCACCTGAGGGAGGCAAGCTCAACAAAACTACCTAGGGCAGGAGCCGGTTTGCCCCCAGGCACTAGGCGTGTCAGGCCTCAGCATTGTAAGGAGAGTTCCCTGAAGTCCCTGAGTGAAGTTTTCTCCGCTGTCCTGCGTCTACGTTCCTAAAATTTACTCTGCGCTTTCTGGTGATCCTGGCTTATGAACGGCCACCATTCACCGTTATCCTTACACTCGTGCGTCTCCATCGGCCTTAAAAGAAAGGGAGGACACGCAACTGCTGGCAGGTAAATTCAGCAAAGTTTGTCTGAACACAAAAGAGACAGCTCTGCGGTGACCCGTCTTCCACGGTAAAACATTTCCTAGCGAATAAGGAACCTTCCCATCGCAATGACAATATGAGAGAATTGCCACCGATGGATTTGCCGCTGTGCCTACAAACATCATCTTGAGGCCATACAGTAGTGAAGCACAGGAACCCAGGCGCTTCACCCTTTACCCTAGACCAGTGAAACACTGTCTCTAAACATGCCCACATGCCTGTACCTATGCTCGTTTAAAGTTAACGCTAAACCGAAATCTTCTGTCCCACTATTTTGCAGCATTTTAAAGAAGTACACTGGGAAAGATTTTTCTGCAAGGAAGGAACTGCAGGCGTCGTGGCTGAAATGAGAATATCATGCTGCACGAGCTCTTTGCCCTCCGATGTAGAAGTGTCATCAGTGGGCATCATAGAGAAACGGGACTTTAATAAGTGATCATCAACCTCTGTGAATTCCCTTTGTTCTAGACGCCTGAAATAAAGAGTTGTCCTGAGTCACAGAAACCTCCACCGAGCGGTCTTTATGCGGCGCGGGAACATGCCGGTATAAGAGAATTCCGAAGAAGGCTGAACGTCCACAATTGAATGGTCATTGCCAGAAATGAAGTGGCAGCCGGATCAGACTGGGAAACTTCAGCTTCCATTAGACAATGAAGATGTGAGAATCTGGTACGTCCACAATTCACGGTTTCCTTAGATCCATGAAATTCCGTGCTGAATTTTAGTCAGAAAATGAAAACTCCGGAGCCGCTGTTCAGCAGGCCCGGGTGTAGCTCCCAGAGGCACACTGGTGCTCCTCTAGAATTTGGATAAAAATCGTTTTCACTGGAATAAAGAACCTTGATCAAGCCAGGTGGGTCTTGACAATCGAAATTGCTGCGTTTGCCCGGTATACTGACAAGAACCCACCTGTGCTAGTCCATGGCGTATTCAGCACAGGAATCTGCATCGATTGAGCCAAGACAAAGGAAAGCTCAGGGAGGCAGCACCCGTGTAGAAAAGCATTTGTACTTCAAAGATGAGGCCAATGAGGTGAAAGGACAAAGCCATGGCAGTTTTCATCATCGCCAGAATTTCACGGAGCAATATTGCTGGGAGAGAAAAGGCACCACCTGAGGGAGGCAAGCTCAACAAAACTACCTAGGGCAGGAGCCGGTTTGCCCCCAGGCACTAGGCGTGTCAGGCCTCAGCATTGTAAGGAGAGTTCCCTGAAGTCCCTGAGTGAAGTTTTCTCCGCTGTCCTGCGTCTACGTTCCTAAAATTTACTCTGCTCTTTCTGGTGATCCTGGCTTATGAACGGCCACCATTCACCGTTATCCTTACACTCGTGCGTCTCCATCGGCCTCAAAAGAAAGGGAGGACACGCAACTGCTGGCAGGTAAATTCAGCAAAGTTTGTCTGAACACAAAAGAGACAGCTCTGCGGTGACCCGTCTTCCACGGTAAAACATTTCCTAGCGAATAAGGAACCTTCCCATCGCAATGACAATATGAGAGAATTGCCACCGATGGATTTGCCGCTGTGCCTACAAACATCATCTTGAGGCCATACAGTAGTGAAGCACAGGAACCCAGGCGCTTCACCCTTTACCCTAGACCAGTGAAACACTGTCTCTAAACATGCCCACATGCCTGTACCTATGCTCGTTTAAAGTTAACGCTAAACCGAAATCTTCTGTCCCACTATTTTGCAGCATTTTAAAGAAGTACACTGGGAAAGATTTTTCTGCAAGGAAGGAACTGCAGGCGTCGTGGCTGAAATGAGAATATCATGCTGCACGAGCTCTTTGCCCTCCGATGTAGAAGTGTCATCAGTGGGCATCATAGAGAAACGGGACTTTAATAAGTGATCATCAACCTCTGTGAATTCCCTTTGTTCTAGACGCCTGAAATAAAGAGTTGTCCTGAGTCACAGAAACCTCCACCGAGCGGTCTTTATGCGGCGCGGGAACATGCCGGTATAAGAGAATTCCGAAGAAGGCTGAACGTCCACAATTGAATGGTCATTGCCAGAAATGAAGTGGCAGCCGGATCAGACTGGGAAACTTCAGCTTCCATTAGACAATGAAGATGTGAGAATCTGGTACGTCCACAATTCACGGTTTCCTTAGATCCATGAAATTCCGTGCTGAATTTTAGTCAGAAAATGAAAACTCCGGAGCCGCTGTTCAGCAGGCCCGGGTGTAGCTCCCAGAGGCACACTGGTGCTCCTCTAGAATTTGGATAAAAATCGTTTTCACTGGAATAAAGAACCTTGATCAAGCCAGGTGGGTCTTGACAATCGAAATTGCTGCGTTTGCCCGGTATACTGACAAGAACCCACCTGTGCTAGTCCATGGCGTATTCAGCACAGGAATCTGCATCGATTGAGCCAAGACAAAGGAAAGCTCAGGGAGGCAGCACCCGTGTAGAAAAGCATTTGTACTTCAAAGATGAGGCCAATGAGGTGAAAGGCCAAAGCCATGGCAGTTTTCATCATCGGCAGAATTTCACGGAGCAATATTGCTGGGAGAGAAAAGGCACCAAATTAGGGAGGCAAGCTCAACAAAACTACCTAGGGCAGGAGCCGGGTTGCCCCCAGGCACTAGGCGTGTCAGGCCTCAGCATTGTAAGGAGAGTTCCCTGAAGTCCCTGAGTGAATTTTTCTCCTCTGTCCTACGTCTACGTTCCTAAAATTTACTCTGCTCTTTCTGGTGATCCTGGCTTATGAACGGCCACCATTCACCGTTCTCCTTACACTCGTGCGTCTCCATCGGACTTAAAAGAAAGGGAGGACACGCAACTGCTGGCAGGTAAATTCAGCAAAGTTTGTCTGAACACAAAAGAGACAGCTCTGCGGTGACCCGTCTTCCACGGTAAAACATTTCCTAGCGAATAAGGAACCTTCCCATCGCAATGACAATATGAGAGAATTGCCACCGATGGATTTGCCGCTGTGCCTACAAACATCATCTTGAGGCCATACAGTAGTGAAGCACAGGAACCCAGGCGCTTCACCCTTTACCCTAGACCAGTGAAACACTGTCTCTAAACATGCCCACATGCCTGTACCTATGCTCGTTTAAAGTTAACGCTAAACCGAAATCTTCTGTCCCACTATTTTGCAGCATTTTAAAGAAGTACACTGGGAAAGATTTTTCTGCAAGGAAGGAACTGCAGGCGTCGTGGCTGAAATGAGAATATCATGCTGCACGAGCTCTTTGCCCTCCGATGTAGAAGTGTCATCAGTGGGCATCATAGAGAAACGGGACTTTAATAAGTGATCATCAACCTCTGTGAATTCCCTTTGTTCTAGACGCCTGAAATAAAGAGTTGTCCTGAGTCACAGAAACCTCCACCGAGCGGTCTTTATGCGGCGCGGGAACATGCCGGTATAAGAGAATTCCGAAGAAGGCTGAACGTCCACAATTGAATGGTCATTGCCAGAAATGAAGTGGCAGCCGGATCAGACTGGGAAACTTCAGCTTCCATTAGACAATGAAGATGTGAGAATCTGGTACGTCCACAATTCACGGTTTCCTTAGATCCATGAAATTCCGTGCTGAATTTTAGTCAGAAAATGAAAACTCCGGAGCCGCTGTTCAGCAGGCCCGGGTGTAGCTCCCAGAGGCACACTGGTGCTCCTCTAGAATTTGGATAAAAATCGTTTTCACTGGAATAAAGAACCTTGATCAAGCCAGGTGGGTCTTGACAATCGAAATTGCTGCGTTTGCCCGGTATACTGACAAGAACCCACCTGTGCTAGTCCATGGCGTATTCAGCACAGGAATCTGCATCGATTGAGCCAAGACAAAGGAAAGCTCATGGAGGCAGCACCCGTGTAGAAAAGCATTTGTACTTCAAAGATGAGGCCAATGAGGTGAAAGGCCAAAGCCATGGCAGTTTTCATCATCGGCAGAATTTCACGGAGCAATATTGCTGGGAGAGAAAAGGCACCAAATTAGGGAGGCAAGCTCAACAAAACTACCTAGGGCAGGAGCCGGGTTGCCCCCAGGCACTAGGCGTGTCAGGCCTCAGCATTGTAAGGAGAGTTCCCTGAAGTCCCTGAGTGAATTTTTCTCCTCTGTCCTACGTCTACGTTCCTAATATTTACTCTGCGGTTTCTGATGATCCTGGCTTATGAACGGCCACCATTCACCGTTCTCCTTACACTCGTGCGTCTCCATCGGACTTAAAAGAAAGGGAGGACACGCAACTGCTGGCAGGTAAATTCAGCAAAGTTTGTCTCAACACAAAAGAGACAGCTCTGTGGTGACCCGTCTTCCACGGTAAAACAATTCCTAGCGAATAAGGAATCTTCCCATCGCAATGACAATATGAGAGAATTGCCACCGATGGATTTGCCGCTGTGCCTACACATCATCTTGAGGCCATACAGTAGTGAAGCACGGGAACCCAGGCGCTTCACCCTTTACCCTACACCAGTGAAACACTGTCTCTAAACATGCCCACATGCCTGTAACTATGCCCGTTTAAAGTTAAGGCTAAACCGAAATCTTCTGTCCCACTATTTTGCAGCATTTTAAAGAAGTACACTGGGAAAGATTTTTCTGCAAGGAAGGAACTGCATGCGTCGTGGCTGAAATGAGAATATCATGCTGCACGAGCTCTTTGCCCTCCGATGTAGAAGTGTCATCAGTGGGCATCATAGAGAAACGGGACTTTAATAAGTGATCATCAACCTCTGTGAATTCCCTTTGTTCTAGACTCCTGAAATAGGAGTTGTCCTGAGTCACAGAAACCTCCACCGAGTGGTTTTGATTCGGCGCATGAACATGCCGGTATAAGAGAATTCCGAAGAAGGCTGAACGTCCACAATTGAGTGATCATTGCCAGAAATGAAGTGGGGCAGCCGGATCAGACTGGGAAACTTCAGCTTCCATTAGACAATGAAGATGTGAGAATCTGGTACGTCCACAATTCACGGTTTCCTTAGATCCATGAAATTCCGTGTTGAATTTTAGTCAGAAAAGGAAAACTCCGGAGCCGCTGTTCAGCAGGCCCGGGTGTAGCTCCCAGAGGCACACTGGTGCTCCTCTAGAATTTGGATAAAAATCGTTTTCACTGGAATAAAGAACCTTGATCAAGCCAGGTGGGTCTTGACAATCGAAATTGCTGCGTTTGCCCGGTATACTCACGAGAACCCACCTGTGCTAGTCCATGGCGTATTCAGCACAGGAATCTGCATCGATTGAGCCAAGACAAAGGAAAGCTCAGGGAGGCAGCACCCGTGTAGAAAAGCATTTGTACTTCAAAGATGGGGCCAATGAGGTGAAAGGACAAAGCCATGGCAGTTTTCATCATCGGCAGAATTTCACGGAGCAATAATGCTGGGAGAGAAAAGGCACAACCTGAGGGAGGCACGCTCAACAAAACTACCTAGGGCAGGAGCCGGGTTGCCCCCAGGCACTAGGCGTGTCAGGCCTCAGCATTGTAAGGAGAGTTCCCTGAAGTCCCTGAGTGAAGTTTTCTCCGCTGTCCTACGTCTACGTTCCTAAAATTTACTCTGCGCTTTCTGATGATTCTGGCTTATGAACGGCCACCATTCACCGTTCTCCTTACACTCGTGCGTCTCCATCGGACTTAAAAGAAAGGGAGGACACGCAACTGCTGGCAGGTAAATTCAGCAAAGTTTGTCTCAACACAAAAGAGACAGCTCTGTGGTGACCCGTCTTCCACGGTAAAACAATTCCTAGCGAATAAGGAATCTTCCCATCGCAATGACAATATGAGAGAATTGCTACCGATGGATTTGCCGCTGTGCCTACACATCATCTTGAGGCCATACAGTAGTGAAGCACGGGAACCCAGGCGCTTCACCCTTTACCCTAGACCAGTGAAACACTGTCTCTAAACATGCCCACATGCCTGTACCTATGCTCGTTTAAAGTTAACGCTAAACCGAAATCTTCTGTCCCACTATTTTGCAGCATTTTAAAGAAGTACACTGGGAAAGATTTTTCTGCAAGGAAGGAACTGCAGGCGGCATGGCTGAAATGAGAATATCATGCTGCACGAGCTCTTTGCCCTCCTATGTAGAAGTGTCATCAGTGGGCATCATAGAGAAACGGGACTTTAATAACTGATCATCAACCTCTGTGAATTCCCTTTGTTCTAGACGCCTGAAATAAGAGTTGTCCTGAGTCACAGAAACCTCCACCGAGTGGTCTTGATGCGGCACGGGAACATGCCGGTATAAGAGAATTCCGAAGAAGGCTGAACGTCCACAATTGAATGGTCATTGCCAGAAATGAAGTGGCAGCCGGATCAGACTGGGAAACTTCAGCTTCCATTAGGCAATGAAGTTGTGAGAATCTGGTACGTCCACAATTCACGGTTTCCTTAGATCCATGAAATTCCGTGTTGAATTTTAGTCAGAAAAGGAAAACTCCGGAGCCGCTGTTCAGCAGGCCCGGGTGTAGCTCCCAGAGGCAACACTGGTGCTCCTCTAGAATTTGGATAAAAATCGTTTTCACTGGAATAAAGAACCTTGATCAAGCCAGGTGGGTCTTGACAATCGAAATTGCTGCGTTTGCCCGGTATACTGACAAGAACCCACCTGTGCGAGTCCATGGCGTATTCAGCACAGGAATCTGCATCGATTGAGCCACTACAAAGGAAAGCTGAGGGAGGCAGCACCCTTTTAGAAAAGCATTTGTACTTCAAAGATGAGGCCAATGAGGTGAAAGGACAAAGCCATGGCAGTTTTCATCATCGGCAGAATTTCACGGAGCAATATTGCTGGGATAGAAAAGGCACCACCTGAGGGAGGCAAGCTCAACAAAACTACCTAGGGCAGGAGCCGGGTTGCCCCCAGGCACTAGGCGTGTCAGGCCTCAGCATTGTAAGGAGAGTTCCCTGAAGTCCCTGAGTGAAGTTTTCTCCGCTGTCCTACGTCTACGTTCCTAAAATTTACTCTGCGGTTTCTGATGATCCTGGCTTATGAACGGCCACCATTCACCGTTCTCCTTACACTCGTGCGTCTCCATCGGACTTAAAAGAAAGGGAGGACACGCAACTGCTGGCAGGTAAATTCAGCAAAGTTTGTCTCAACACAAAAGAGACAGCTCTGTGGTGACCCGTCTTCCACGGTAAAACAATTCCTAGCGAATAAGGAATCTTCCCATCGCAATGACAATATGAGAGAATTGCCACCGATGGATTTGCCGCTGTGCCTACACATCATCTTGAGGCCATACAGTAGTGAAGCACGGGAACCCAGGCGCTTCACCCTTTACCCTACACCAGTGAAACACTCTCTCTAAACATGCCCACATGCCTGTACCTATGCCCGTTTAAAGTTAAGGCTAAACCGAAATCTTCTGTCCCACTATTTTGCAGCATTTTAAAGAAGTACACTGGGAAAGATTTTTCTGCAAGGAAGGAACTGCATGCGTCGTGGCTGAAATGAGAATATCATGCTGCACGAGCTCTTTGCCCTCCGATGTAGAAGTGTCATCAGTGGGCATCATAGAGAAACGGGACTTTAATAAGTGATCATCAACCTCTGTGAATTCCCTTTGTTCTAGACGCCTGAAATAAGAGTTGTCCTGAGTCACAGAAACCTCCACCGAGTGGTCTTTATGCGGCGCGGGAACATGCCGGTATAAGAGAATTCCGAAGAAGGCTGAACGTCCACAATTGAATGGTCATTGCCAGAAATGAAGTGGCAGCCGGATCAGACTGGGAAACTTCAGCTTCCATTAGACAATGAAGATGTGAGAATCTGGTACGTCCACAATTCACGGTTTCCTTAGATCCATGAAATTCCGTGCTGAATTTTAGTCAGAAAAGGAAAACTCCGGAGCCGCTGTTCAGCAGGCCCGGGTGTAGCTCCCAGAGGCACACTGGTGCTCCTCTAGAATTTGGATAAAAATCGTTTTCACTGGAATAAAGAACCTTGATCAAGCCAGGTGGGTCTTGACAATCGAAATTGCTGCGTTTGCCCGGTATACTCACGAGAACCCACCTGTGCTAGTCCATGGCGTATTCAGCACAGGAATCTGCATCGATTGAGCCTAGACAAAGGAAAGCTGAGGGAGGCAGCACCCGTGTAGAAAAGCATTTGTACTTCAAAGATGAGGCCAATGAGGTGAAAGGACAAAGCCATGGCAAACAGTTTTCATCATCGGCAGAATTTCACGGAGCAATATTGCTGGGAGAGAAAAGGCACCACCTGAGGGAGGCACGCTCAACAAAACTACCTAGGGCAGGAGCCGGGTTGCCCCGAGGCACTAGGCGTGTCAGGCCTCAGCATTGTAAGGAGAGTTCCCTGAAGTCCCTGAGTGAAGTTTTCTCCGCTGTCCTGCGTCTACGTTCCTAAAATTTACTCTGCGCTTTCTGATGATCCTGGCTTATGAACGGCCACCATTCACCGTTATCCTTACACTCGTGCGTCTCCATCGGCCTTAAAAGAAAGGGAGTACACGCAACTGCTGGCAGGTAAATTCAGCAAAGTTTGTCTCAACACAAAAGAGACAGCTCTGCGGTGACCCGTCTTCCACGGTAAAACATTTCCTAGCGAATAAGGAACCTTCCCATCGCAATGACAATATGAGAGAATTGCCACCGATGGATTTGCCGCTGTGCCTACAAACATCATCTTGAGGCCATACAGTAGTGAAGCACAGGAACCCAGGCGCTTCACCCTTTACCCTAGACCAGTGAAACACTGTCTCTAAACATGCCCACATGCCTGTACCTATGCTCGTTTAAAGTTAACGCTAAACCGAAATCTTCTGTCCCACTATTTTGCAGCATTTTAAAGAAGTACACTGGGAAAGATTTTTCTGCAAGGAAGGAACTGCAGGCGTCGTGGCTGAAATGAGAATATCATGCTGCACGAGCTCTTTGCCCTCCGATGTAGAAGTGTCATCAGTGGGCATCATAGAGAAACGGGACTTTAATAAGTGATCATCAACCTCTTTGAATTCCCTTTGTTCTGGACGCCTGAAATAAAGAGTTGTCCTGAGTCACAGAAACCTCCACCGAGCGGTCTTTATGCGGCGCGGGAACATGCCGGTATAAGAGAATTCCGAAGAAGGCTGAACGTCCACAATTGAATGGTCATTGCCAGAAATGAAGTGGCAGCCGGATCAGACTGGGAAACTTCAGCTTCCATTAGACAATGAAGATGTGAGAATCTGGTACGTCCACAATTCACGGTTTCCTTAGATCCATGAAATTCCGTGCTGAATTTTAGTCAGAAAAGGAAAACTCCGGAGCCGCTGTTCAGCAGGCCCGGGTGTAGCTCCCAGAGGCACACTGGTGCTCCTCTAGAATTTGGATAAAAATCGTTTTCACTGGAATAAAGAACCTTGATCAAGCCAGGTGGGTCTTGACAATCGAAATTGCTGCGTTTGCCCGGTATACTGACAAGAACCCACCTGTGCTAGTCCATGGCGTATTCAGCACAGGAATCTGCATTGATTGAGCCAAGACAAAGGAAAGCTCAGGGAGGCAGCACCCGTGTAGAAAAGCATTTGTACTTCAAAGATGAGGCCAATGAGGTGAAAGGCCAAAGCCATGGCAGTTTTCATCATCGGCAGAATTTCACGGAGCAATATTGCTGGGAGAGAAAAGGCACCAAATTAGGGAGGCAAGCTCAACAAAACTACCTAGGGCAGGAGCCGGGTTGCCCCCAGGCACTAGGCGTGTCAGGCCTCAGCATTGTAAGGAGAGTTCCCTGAAGTCCCTGAGTGAAGTTTTCTTCGCTGTCCTGCGTCTACGTTCCTAAAATTTACTCTGCGCTTTCTGATGATGCTGGCTTATGAACGGCCACCATTCACCGTTCGCCTTACACTCGTGCGTCTCCATCGGACTTAAAAGAAAGGGAGGACACGCAACTGCTGGCAGGTAAATTCAGCAAAGTTTGTCTCAACACAAAAGAGACAGCTCTGTGGTGACCCGTCTTCCACGGTAAAACAATTCCTAGCCAATAAGGAATCTTCCCATCGCAATGACAATATGAGAGAATTGCTACCGATGGATTTGCCGCTGTGCCTACACATCATCTTGAGGCCATACAGTAGTGAAGCACGGGAACCCAGGCGCTTCACCCTTTAACCTAGACCAGTGAAACACTGTCTCTAAACATGCCCACATGCCTGTACCTATGCTCGTTTAAAGTTAACGCTAAACCAAAATCTTCTGTCCCACTATTTTGCAGCATTTTAAAGAAGTACACTGGGAAAGATTTTTCTGCAAGGAAGGAACTGCAGGCGGCATGGCTGAAATGAGAATATCATGCTGCACGAGCTCTTTGCCCTCCGATGTAGAAGTGTCATCAGTGGGCATCATAGAGAAACGGGACTTTAATAACTGATCATCAACCTCTGTGAATTCCCTTTGTTCTAGACGCCTGAAATAAGAGTTGTCCTGAGTCACAGAAACCTCCACCGAGTGGTCTTGATGCGGCACGGGAACATGCCGGTATAAGAGAATTCCGAAGAAGGCTGAACGTCCACATTTGAATGGTCAATGCCAGAAATGATGTGGCAGCCGGATCAGACTGGGAAACTTCAGCTTCCATTAGACAATGAACATGTGAGATTCTGGTACGTCCACAATTCACGGTTTCCTTAGATCCATGAAATTCCGTGCTGAATTTTAGTCAGAAAAGGAAAACTCCGGAGCCGCTGTTCAGCAGGCCCGGGTGTAGCTCCCAGAGGCACACTGGTGCTCCTCTAGAATTTGGATAAAAATCGTTTTCACTGGAATAAAGAACCTTGATCAAGCCAGGTGGGTCTTGACAATCGAAATTGCTGCGTTTGCCCGGTATACTCACGAGAACCCACCTGTGCTAGTCCATGGCGTATTCAGCACAGGAATCTGCATCGATTGAGCCTAGACAAAGGAAAGCTGAGGGAGGCAGCACCCGTGTAGAAAAGCATTTGTACTTCAAAGATGAGGCCAATGAGGTGAAAGGACAAAGCCATGGCAAACAGTTTTCATCATCGGCAGAATTTCACGGAGCAATATTGCTGGGAGAGAAAAGGCACCACCTGAGGGAGGCACGCTCAACAAAACTACCTAGGGCAGGAGCCGGGTTGCCCCCAGGCACTAGGCGTGTCAGGCCTCAGCATTGTAAGGAGAGTTCCCTGAAGTCCCTGAGTGAAGTTTTCTCCGCTGTCCTACGTCTACGTTCCTAAAATTTACTCTGCGGTTTCTGATGATTCTGGCTTATGAACGGCCACCATTCACCGTTCTCCTTACACTCGTGCGTCTCCATCGACCTTAAAAGAAAGGGAGGACACGCAACTGCTGGCAGGTAAATTCAGCAAAGTTTGTCTCAACACAAAAGAGACAGCTCTGTGGTGACCCGTCTTCCATGGTAAAACATTTCCAAGCGAATAAGGAATCTTCCCATCGCCATGACAATATGAGAGAATTGCCACCGATGGATTTGCCGCTGTGCCTACACATCATCTTGAGGCCATACAGTAGTGAAGCACCGGAACCCTGGCGCTTCACCCTTTACCCTAGACCAGTGAAACACTGTCTCTAAACATGCCCACATGCCTGTACCTATGCCCGTTTAAAGTGAACGCTAAACCGAAATCTTCTGTCCCACTATTTTGCAGCATTTTAAAGAAGTACACTGGGAAAGATTTTTCTGCAAGGAAGGAACTGCAGGCGGCATGGCTGAAATGAGAATATCATGCTGCACGAGCTCTTTGCCCTCCGATGTAGAAGTGTCATCAGTGGCATCATAGAGAAACGGGACTTTAATAAGTGATCATCAACCTCTGTGGATTCCCTTTGTTCTAGACGCCTGAAATAAAGAGTTGTCCTGAGTCACATAAACCTCCACCGAGTGGTCTTCATGTGGCGCGGGAACATGCCGGTATAAGAGAATTCCGAAGAAGGCTGAACGTCCACATTTGAATGGTCAATGCCAGAAATGATGTGGCAGCCGGATCAGACTGGGAAACTTAAGCTTCCATTAGACAATGAACATGTGAGATTCTGGTACGTCCACAATTCAGGGTTTCCTTAGATCCATGAAATTCCGTGCTGAATTTTAGTCAGAAAAGGAAAACTCCGGAGCCGCTGTTCAGCAGGCCCGGGTGTAGCTCCCAGAGGCACACTGGTGCTCCTCTAGAATTTGGATAAAAATCGTTTTCACTGGAATAAAGAACCTTGATCAAGCCAGGTGGGTCTTGACAATCGAAATTGCTGCGTTTGCCCGGTATACTCACGAGAACCCACCTGTGCTAGTCCATGGCGTATTCAGCACAGGAATCTGCATCGATTGAGCCTAGACAAAGGAAAGCTGAGGGAGGCAGCACCCGTGTAGAAAAGCATTTGTACTTCAAAGATGAGGCCAATGAGGTGAAAGGACAAAGCCATGGCAAACAGTTTTCATCATCGGCAGAATTTCACGGAGCAATATTGCTGGGAGAGAAAAGGCACCACCTGAGGGAGGCACGCTCAACAAAACTACCTAGGGCAGGAGCCGGGTTGCCCCCAGGCACTAGGCGTGTCAGGCCTCAGCATTGTAAGGAGAGTTCCCTGAAGTCCCTGAGTGAAGTTTTCTCCGCTGTCCTGCGTCTACGTTCCTAAAATTTACTCTGCGCTTTCTGATGATCCTGGCTTATGAACGGCCACCTTTCACCGTTATCCTTACACTCGTGCGTCTCCATCGGCCTTAAAAGAAAGGGAGTACACGCAACTGCTGGCAGGTAAATTCAGCAAAGTTTGTCTCAACACAAAAGAGACAGCTCTGCGGTGACCCGTCTTCCACGGTAAAACAATTCCTAGCCAATAAGGAACCTTCCCATCGCAATGACAATATGAGAGAATTGCCACCGATGGATTTGCCGCTGTGCCTACAAACATCATCTTGAGGCCATACAGTAGTGAAGCACAGGAACCCAGGCGCTTCACCCTTTACCCTAGACCAGTGAAACACTGTCTCTAAACATGCCCACATGCCTGTACCTATGCTCGTTTAAAGTTAACGCTAAACCGAAATCTTCTGTCCCACTATTTTGCAGCATTTTAAAGAAGTACACTGGGAAAGATTTTTCTGCAAGGAAGGAACTGCAGGCGTCGTGGCTGAAATGAGAATATCATGCTGCACGAGCTCTTTGCCCTCCGATGTAGAAGTGTCATCAGTGGGCATCATAGAGAAACGGGACTTTAATAAGTGATCATCAACCTCTGTGAATTCCCTTTGTTCTGGACGCCTGAAATAAAGAGTTGTCCTGAGTCACAGAAACCTCCACCGAGCGGTCTTTATGCGGCGCGGGAACATGCCGGTATAAGAGAATTCCGAAGAAGGCTGAACGTCCACAATTGAATGGTCATTGCCAGAAATGAAGTGGCAGCCGGATCAGACTGGGAAACTTCAGCTTCCATTAGACAATGAAGATGTGAGAATCTGGTACGTCCACAATTCACGGTTTCCTTAGATCCATGAAATTCCGTGCTGAATTTTAGTCAGAAAAGGAAAACTCCGGAGCCGCTGTTCAGCAGGCCCGGGTGTAGCTCCCAGAGGCACACTGGTGCTCCTCTAGAATTTGGATAAAAATCGTTTTCACTGGAATAAAGAACCTTGATCAAGCCAGGTGGGTCTTGACAATCGAAATTGCTGCGTTTGCCCGGTATACTGACAAGAACCCACCTGTGCTAGTCCATGGCGTATTCAGCACAGGAATCTGCATTGATTGAGCCAAGACAAAGGAAAGCTCAGGGAGGCAGCACCCGTGTAGAAAAGCATTTGTACTTCAAAGATGAGGCCAATGAGGTGAAAGGCCAAAGCCATGGCAGTTTTCATCATCGGCAGAATTTCACGGAGCAATATTGCTGGGAGAGAAAAGGCACCAAATTAGGGAGGCAAGCTCAACAAAACTACCTAGGGCAGGAGCCGGTTTGCCCCCAGGCACTAGGCGTGTCAGGCCTCAGCATTGTAAGGAGAGTTCCCTGAAGTCCCTGAGTGAAGTTTTCTTCGCTGTCCTGCGTCTACGTTCCTAAAATTTACTCTGCGCTTTCTGATGATGCTGGCTTATGAACGGCCACCATTCACCGTTCGCCTTACACTCGTGCGTCTCCATCGGACTTAAAAGAAAGGGAGGACACGCAACTGCTGGCAGGTAAATTCAGCAAAGTTTGTCTCAACACAAAAGAGACAGCTCTGTGGTGACCCGTCTTCCACGGTAAAACAATTCCTAGCCAATAAGGAATCTTCCCATCGCAATGACAATATGAGAGAATTGCTACCGATGGATTTGCCGCTGTGCCTACACATCATCTTGAGGCCATACAGTAGTGAAGCACGGGAACCCAGGCGCTTCACCCTTTAACCTAGACCAGTGAAACACTGTCTCTAAACATGCCCACATGCCTGTACCTATGCTCGTTTAAAGTTAACGCTAAACCGAAATCTTCTGTCCCACTATTTTGCAGCATTTTAAAGAAGTACACTGGGAAAGATTTTTCTGCAAGGAAGGAACTGCAGGCGGCATGGCTGAAATGAGAATATCATGCTGCACGAGCTCTTTGCCCTCCGATGTAGAAGTGTCATCAGTGGGCATCATAGAGAAACGGGACTTTAATAACTGATCATCAACCTCTGTGAATTCCCTTTGTTCTAGACGCCTGAAATAAGAGTTGTCCTGAGTCACAGAAACCTCCACCGAGTGGTCTTGATGTGGCACGGGAACATGCCGGTATAAGAGAATTCCGAAGAAGGCTGAACGTCCACATTTGAATGGTCAATGCCAGAAATGATGTGGCAGCCGGATCAGACTGGGAAACTTCAGCTTCCATTAGACAATGAACATGTGAGATTCTGGTACGTCCACAATTCACGGTTTCCTTAGATCCATGAAATTCCGTGCTGAATTTTAGTCAGAAAAGGAAAACTCCGGAGCCGCTGTTCAGCAGGCCCGGGTGTAGCTCCCAGAGGCACACTGGTGCTCCTCTAGAATTTGGATAAAAATCGTTTTCACTGGAATAAAGAACCTTGATCAAGCCAGGTGGGTCTTGACAATCGAAATTGCTGCGTTTGCCCGGTATACTCACGAGAACCCACCTGTGCTAGTCCATGGCGTATTCAGCACAGGAATCTGCATCGATTGAGCCTAGACAAAGGAAAGCTGAGGGAGGCAGCACCCGTGTAGAAAAGCATTTGTACTTCAAAGATGAGGCCAATGAGGTGAAAGGACAAAGCCATGGCAAACAGTTTTCATCATCGGCAGAATTTCACGGAGCAATATTGCTGGGAGAGAAAAGGCACCACCTGAGGGAGGCACGCTCAACAAAACTACCTAGGGCAGGAGCCGGGTTGCCCCCAGGCACTAGGCGTGTCAGGCCTCAGCATTGTAAGGAGAGTTCCCTGAAGTCCCTGAGTGAAGTTTTCTCCGCTGTCCTGCGTCTACGTTCCTAAAATTTACTCTGCGCTTTCTGATGATCCTGGCTTATGAACGGCCACCTTTCACCGTTATCCTTACACTCGTGCGTCTCCATCGGCCTTAAAAGAAAGGGAGTACACGCAACTGCTGGCAGGTAAATTCAGCAAAGTTTGTCTCAACACAAAAGAGACAGCTCTGCGGTGACCCGTCTTCCACGGTAAAACAATTCCTAGCCAATAAGGAACCTTCCCATCGCAATGACAATATGAGAGAATTGCCACCGATGGATTTGCCGCTGTGCCTACAAACATCATCTTGAGGCCATACAGTAGTGAAGCACAGGAACCCAGGCGCTTCACCCTTTACCCTAGACCAGTGAAACACTGTCTCTAAACATGCCCACATGCCTGTACCTATGCTCGTTTAAAGTTAACGCTAAACCGAAATCTTCTGTCCCACTATTTTGCAGCATTTTAAAGAAGTACACTGGGAAAGATTTTTCTGCAAGGAAGGAACTGCAGGCGTCGTGGCTGAAATGAGAATATCATGCTGCACGAGCTCTTTGCCCTCCGATGTAGAAGTGTCATCAGTGGGCATCATAGAGAAACGGGACTTTAATAAGTGATCATCAACCTCTGTGAATTCCCTTTGTTCTGGACGCCTGAAATAAAGAGTTGTCCTGAGTCACAGAAACCTCCACCGAGCGGTCTTTATGCGGCGCGGGAACATGCCGGTATAAGAGAATTCCGAAGAAGGCTGAACGTCCACAATTGAATGGTCATTGCCAGAAATGAAGTGGCAGCCGGATCAGACTGGGAAACTTCAGCTTCCATTAGACAATGAAGATGTGAGAATCTGGTACGTCCACAATTCACGGTTTCCTTAGATCCATGAAATTCCGTGCTGAATTTTAGTCAGAAAAGGAAAACTCCGGAGCCGCTGTTCAGCAGGCCCGGGTGTAGCTCCCAGAGGCACACTGGTGCTCCTCTAGAATTTGGATAAAAATCGTTTTCACTGGAATAAAGAACCTTGATCAAGCCAGGTGGGTCTTGACAATCGAAATTGCTGCGTTTGCCCGGTATACTGACAAGAACCCACCTGTGCTAGTCCATGGCGTATTCAGCACAGGAATCTGCATTGATTGAGCCAAGACAAAGGAAAGCTCAGGGAGGCAGCACCCGTGTAGAAAAGCATTTGTACTTCAAAGATGAGGCCAATGAGGTGAAAGGCCAAAGCCATGGCAGTTTTCTTCATCGGCAGAATTTCACGGAGCAATATTGCTGGGAGAGAAAAGGCACCAAATTAGGGAGGCAAGCTCAACAAAACTACCTAGGGCAGGAGCCGGGTTGCCCCCAGGCACTAGGCGTGTCAGGCCTCAGCATTGTAAGGAGAGTTCCCTGAAGTCCCTGAGTGAAGTTTTCTTCGCTGTCCTGCGTCTACGTTCCTAAAATTTACTCTGCGCTTTCTGATGATGCTGGCTTATGAACGGCCACCATTCACCGTTCGCCTTACACTCGTGCGTCTCCATCGGACTTAAAAGAAAGGGAGGACACGCAACTGCTGGCAGGTAAATTCAGCAAAGTTTGTCTCAACACAAAAGAGACAGCTCTGTGGTGACCCGTCTTCCACGGTAAAACAATTCCTAGCCAATAAGGAATCTTCCCATCGCAATGACAATATGAGAGAATTGCTACCGATGGATTTGCCGCTGTGCCTACACATCATCTTGAGGCCATACAGTAGTGAAGCACGGGAACCCAGGCGCTTCACCCTTTAACCTAGACCAGTGAAACACTGTCTCTAAACATGCCCACATGCCTGTACCTATGCTCGTTTAAAGTTAACGCTAAACCGAAATCTTCTGTCCCACTATTTTGCAGCATTTTAAAGAAGTACACTGGGAAAGATTTTTCTGCAAGGAAGGAACTGCAGGCGGCATGGCTGAAATGAGAATATCATGCTGCACGAGCTCTTTGCCCTCCGATGTAGAAGTGTCATCAGTGGGCATCATAGAGAAACGGGACTTTAATAACTGATCATCAACCTCTGTGAATTCCCTTTGTTCTAGACGCCTGAAATAAGAGTTGTCCTGAGTCACAGAAACCTCCACCGAGTGGTCTTGATGTGGCACGGGAACATGCCGGTATAAGAGAATTCCGAAGAAGGCTGAACGTCCACATTTGAATGGTCAATGCCAGAAATGATGTGGCAGCCGGATCAGACTGGGAAACTTCAGCTTCCATTAGACAATGAACATGTGAGATTCTGGTACGTCCACAATTCACGGTTTCCTTAGATCCATGAAATTCCGTGCTGAATTTTAGTCAGAAAAGGAAAACTCCGGAGCCGCTGTTCAGCAGGCCCGGGTGTAGCTCCCAGAGGCACACTGGTGCTCCTCTAGAATTTGGATAAAAATCGTTTTCACTGGAATAAAGAACCTTGATCAAGCCAGGTGGGTCTTGACAATCGAAATTGCTGCGTTTGCCCGGTATACTCACGAGAACCCACCTGTGCTAGTCCATGGCGTATTCAGCACAGGAATCTGCATCGATTGAGCCTAGACAAAGGAAAGCTGAGGGAGGCAGCACCCGTGTAGAAAAGCATTTGTACTTCAAAGATGAGGCCAATGAGGTGAAAGGACAAAGCCATGGCAAACAGTTTTCATCATCGGCAGAATTTCACGGAGCAATATTGCTGGGAGAGAAAAGGCACCACCTGAGGGAGGCACGCTCAACAAAACTACCTAGGGCAGGAGCCGGGTTGCCCCCAGGCACTAGGCGTGTCAGGCCTCAGCATTGTAAGGAGAGTTCCCTGAAGTCCCTGAGTGAAGTTTTCTCCGCTGTCCTACGTCTACGTTCCTAAAATTTACTCTGCGGTTTCTGATGATCCTGGCTTATGAACGGCCACCATTCACCGTTCTCCTTACACTCGTGCGTCTCCATCGGACTTAAAAGAAAGGGAGGACACGCAACTGATGGCAGGTAAATTCAGCAAAGTTTGTCTCAACACAAAAGAGACAGCTCTGTGGTGACCCGTCTTCCACGGTAAAACAATTCCTAGCGAATAAGGAATCTTCCCATCGCAATGACAATATGAGAGAATTGCCACCGATGGATTTTTCGCTGTGCCTACACATCATCTTGAGGCCATACAGTAGTGAAGCACGGGAACCCAGGCGCTTCACCCTTTACCCTACACCAGTGAAACACTGTCTCTAAACATGCCCACATGCCTGTACCTATGCCCGTTTAAAGTTAAGGCTAAACCGAAATCTTCTGTCCCACTATTTTGCAGCATTTTAAAGAAGTACACTGGGAAAGATTTTTCTGCAAGGAAGAAACTGCAGGCGGCGTGGCTGAAATGAGAATATCATGCTGCACGAGCTCTTTGCCCTCAGATATAGAAGTATCATCAGTGGGCATCATAGAGAAACGGGACTTTAATAACTGATCATCAACTTCTGTAAATTCCCTTTGTTCTAGACCCCTGAAATAGTTGTCCTGAGTCACAGAAACCTTCACCGAGTGGTCTTGATGCGGCGCTGGAACATGCCGGTATAAGAGAATTCCGAAGAAGGCTGAACGTCCACAATTGAATGATCATTGCCAGAAATGAAGTGGCAGCCGGATCAGACTGGGAAACTTCAGCTTCCATTAGACAATGAAGATGTGAGAATCTGGTACGTCCACAATTTACGGTTTCCTTAGATCCATGAAATTCCGTGCTGAATTTTAGTCAGAAAATGAAAACTCCGGAGCCGCTGTTCAGCAGGCCTGGGTGTGGCTCCCAGAGGCACACTGGTGCTCCTCTAGAATTTGGATAAAAATCGATTTCACTGGAATAAAGAACCTTGATCAAGCCAGGTGGGTCTTGACAATCGAAATTGCTGCGTATGCCCGGTATACTCACGAGAACCCACCTGTGCTAGTCCATGGCGTATTCAGCACAGGAATCTGCATCGATTGAGCCTAGACAAAGGAAAGCTGAGGGAGGCAGCACCCGTGTAGAAAAGCATTTGTACTTCAAAGATGAGGCCAATGAGGTGAAAGGACAAAGCCATGGCAAACAGTTTTCATCATCGGCAGAATTTCACGGAGCAATATTGCTGGGAGAGAAAAGGCACCACCTGAGGGAGGCACGCTCAACAAAACTACCTAGGGCAGAGGCCGGGTTGCCCCCAGGCACTAGGCGTGTCAGGCCTCAGCATTGTAAGGAGAGTTCCCTGAAGTCCCTGAGTGAAGTTTTCTCCGCTGTCCTTCGTCTACGTTCCTAAAATTTACTCTGCGGTTTCTGATGATCCTGGCTCATGAACGGCAACCATTCACCGTTCTCCTTACACTCGTGCGTCTCCATCGGACTTAAAAGAAAGGGAGGACACGCAACTGATGGCAGGTAAATTCAGCAAAGTTTGTCTCAACACAAAAGAGACAGCTCTGTGGTGACCCGTCTTCCACGGTAAAACAATTCCTAGCGAATAAGGAATCTTCCCATCGCAATGACAATATGAGAGAATTGCCACCGATGGATTTGCCGCTGTGCCTACACATCATCTTGAGGCCATACAGTAGTGAAGCACGGGAACCCAGGCGCTTCACTCTTTACCCTACACCAGTGAAACACTGTCTCTAAACATGCCCACATGCCTGTACCTATGCCCGTTTAAAGTTAAGGCTAAACCGAAATCTTCTGTCCCACTATTTTGCAGCATTTTAAAGAAGTACACAGGGAAAGATTTTTCTGCAAGGAAGGAACTGCAGGCGGCATGGCTGAAATGAGAATATCATGCTGCACGAGCTCTTTGCCCTCAGATGTAGAAATGTCATCAGTGGGCATCATAGAGAAACGGGACTTTAATAAGTGATCATCAACCTCTGTGAATTCCCTTTGTTCTAGACGCCTGAAATAAAGAGTTGTCCTGAGTCACAGAAACCTCCACTGAGTGGTCTTTATGCGGCGCGGGAACATGCCGGTATAAGAGAATTCCGAAGAAGGCTGAACGTCCACAATTGAATGGTCATTGCCAGAAATGAAGTGGCAGCCGGATCAGACTGGGAAACTTCAGCTTCCATTAGACAATGAAGATGTGAGAATCTGGTACGTCCACAATTCACGGTTTCCTTAGATCCATGAAATTCCGTGCTGAATTTTAGTCAGAAAAGGAAAACTCCGGAGCCGCTGTTCAGCAGGCCCGGGTGTAGCTCCCAGAGGCACACTGGTGCTCCTCTAGAATTTGGATAAAAATCGTTTTCACTGGAATAAAGAACCTTGATCAAGCCAGGTGGGTCTTGACAATCGAAATTGCTGCGTTTGCCCGGTATACTGACAAGAACCCACCTGTGCTAGTCCATGGCGTATTCAGCACAGGAATCTGCATTGATTGAGCCAAGACAAAGGAAAGCTCAGGGAGGCAGCACCCGTGTAGAAAAGCATTTGTACTTCAAAGATGAGGCCAATGAGGTGAAAGGCCAAAGCCATGGCAGTTTTCATCATCGGCAGAATTTCACGGAGCAATATTGCTGGGAGAGAAAAGGCACCAAATTAGGGAGGCAAGCTCAACAAAACTACCTAGGGCAGGAGCCGGGTTGCCCCCAGGCACTAGGCGTGTCAGGCCTCAGCATTGTATGGAGAGTTCCCTGAAGTCCCTGAGTGAAGTTTTCTTCGCTGTCCTGCGTCTACGTTCCTAAAATTTACTCTGCGCTTTCTGATGATGCTGGCTTATGAACGGCCACCATTCACCGTTCGCCTTACACTCGTGCGTCTCCATCGGACTTAAAAGAAAGGGAGGACACGCAACTGCTGGCAGGTAAATTCAGCAAAGTTTGTCTCAACACAAAAGAGACAGCTCTGTGGTGACCCGTCTTCCACGGTAAAACAATTCCTAGCCAATAAGGAATCTTCCCATCGCAATGACAATATGAGAGAATTGCTACCGATGGATTTGCCGCTGTGCCTACACATCATCTTGAGGCCATACAGTAGTGAAGCACGGGAACCCAGGCGCTTCACCCTTTAACCTAGACCAGTGAAACACTGTCTCTAAACATGCCCACATGCCTGTACCTATGCTCGTTTAAAGTTAACGCTAAACCGAAATCTTCTGTCCCACTATTTTGCAGCATTTTAAAGAAGTACACTGGGAAAGATTTTTCTGCAAGGAAGGAACTGCAGGCGGCATGGCTGAAATGAGAATATCATGCTGCACGAGCTCTTTGCCCTCCGATGTAGAAGTGTCATCAGTGGGCATCATAGAGAAACGGGACTTTAATAACTGATCATCAACCTCTGTGAATTCCCTTTGTTCTAGACGCCTGAAATAAGAGTTGTCCTGAGTCACAGAAACCTCCACCGAGTGGTCTTGATGTGGCACGGGAACATGCCGGTATAAGAGAATTCCGAAGAAGGCTGAACGTCCACATTTGAATGGTCAATGCCAGAAATGATGTGGCAGCCGGATCAGACTGGGAAACTTCAGCTTCCATTAGACAATGAACATGTGAGATTCTGGTACGTCCACAATTCACGGTTTCCTTAGATCCATGAAATTCCGTGCTGAATTTTAGTCAGAAAAGGAAAACTCCGGAGCCGCTGTTCAGCAGGCCCGGGTGTAGCTCCCAGAGGCACACTGGTGCTCCTCTAGAATTTGGATAAAAATCGTTTTCACTGGAATAAAGAACCTTGATCAAGCCAGGTGGGTCTTGACAATCGAAATTGCTGCGTTTGCCCGGTATACTCACGAGAACCCACCTGTGCTAGTCCATGGCGTATTCAGCACAGGAATCTGCATCGATTGAGCCTAGACAAAGGAAAGCTGAGGGAGGCAGCACCCGTGTAGAAAAGCATTTGTACTTCAAAGATGAGGCCAATGAGGTGAAAGGACAAAGCCATGGCAAACAGTTTTCATCATCGGCAGAATTTCACGGAGCAATATTGCTGGGAGAGAAAAGGCACCACCTGAGGGAGGCACGCTCAACAAAACTACCTAGGGCAGGAGCCGGGTTGCCCCCAGGCACTAGGCGTGTCAGGCCTCAGCATTGTAAGGAGAGTTCCCTGAAGTCCCTGAGTGAAGTTTTCTCCGCTGTCCTACGTCTACGTTCCTAAAATTTACTCTGCGGTTTCTGATGATCCTGGCTTATGAACGGCCACCATTCACCGTTCTCCTTACACTCGTGCGTCTCCATCGGACTTAAAAGAAAGGGAGGACACGCAACTGATGGCAGGTAAATTCAGCAAAGTTTGTCTCAACACAAAAGAGACAGCTCTGTGGTGACCCGTCTTCCACGGTAAAACAATTCCTAGCGAATAAGGAATCTTCCCATCGCAATGACAATATGAGAGAATTGCCACCGATGGATTTGCCGCTGTGCCTACACATCATCTTGAGGCCATACAGTAGTGAAGCACGGGAACCCAGGCGCTTCACTCTTTACCCTACACCAGTGAAACACTGTCTCTAAACATGCCCACATGCCTGTACCTATGCCCGTTTAAAGTTAAGGCTAAACCGAAATCTTCTGTCCCACTATTTTGCAGCATTTTAAAGAAGTACACAGGGAAAGATTTTTCTGCAAGGAAGGAACTGCAGGCGGCATGGCTGAAATGAGAATATCATGCTGCACGAGCTCTTTGCCCTCAGATGTAGAAATGTCATCAGTGGGCATCATAGAGAAACGGGACTTTAATAAGTGATCATCAACCTCTGTGAATTCCCTTTGTTCTAGACGCCTGAAATAAAGAGTTGTCCTGAGTCACAGAAACCTCCACTGAGTGGTCTTTATGCGGCGCGGGAACATGCCGGTATAAGAGAATTCCGAAGAAGGCTGAACGTCCACAATTGAATGGTCATTGCCAGAAATGAAGTGGCAGCCGGATCAGACTGGGAAACTTCAGCTTCCATTAGACAATGAAGATGTGAGAATCTGGTACGTCCACAATTCACGGTTTCCTTAGATCCATGAAATTCCGTGCTGAATTTTAGTCAGAAAAGGAAAACTCCGGAGCCGCTGTTCAGCAGGCCCGGGTGTAGCTCCCAGAGGCACACTGGTGCTCCTCTAGAATTTGGATAAAAATCGTTTTCACTGGAATAAAGAACCTTGATCAAGCCAGGTGGGTCTTGACAATCGAAATTGCTGCGTTTGCCCGGTATACTGACAAGAACCCACCTGTGCTAGTCCATGGCGTATTCAGCACAGGAATCTGCATTGATTGAGCCAAGACAAAGGAAAGCTCAGGGAGGCAGCACCCGTGTAGAAAAGCATTTGTACTTCAAAGATGAGGCCAATGAGGTGAAAGGCCAAAGCCATGGCAGTTTTCATCATCGGCAGAATTTCACGGAGCAATATTGCTGGGAGAGAAAAGGCACCAAATTAGGGAGGCAAGCTCAACAAAACTACCTAGGGCAGGAGCCGGGTTGCCCCCAGGCACTAGGCGTGTCAGGCCTCAGCATTGTATGGAGAGTTCCCTGAAGTCCCTGAGTGAAGTTTTCTTCGCTGTCCTGCGTCTACGTTCCTAAAATTTACTCTGCGCTTTCTGATGATGCTGGCTTATGAACGGCCACCATTCACCGTTCGCCTTACACTCGTGCGTCTCCATCGGACTTAAAAGAAAGGGAGGACACGCAACTGCTGGCAGGTAAATTCAGCAAAGTTTGTCTCAACACAAAAGAGACAGCTCTGTGGTGACCCGTCTTCCACGGTAAAACAATTCCTAGCCAATAAGGAATCTTCCCATCGCAATGACAATATGAGAGAATTGCTACCGATGGATTTGCCGCTGTGCCTACACATCATCTTGAGGCCATACAGTAGTGAAGCACGGGAACCCAGGCGCTTCACCCTTTAACCTAGACCAGTGAAACACTGTCTCTAAACATGCCCACATGCCTGTACCTATGCTCGTTTAAAGTTAACGCTAAACCGAAATCTTCTGTCCCACTATTTTGCAGCATTTTAAAGAAGTACACTGGGAAAGATTTTTCTGCAAGGAAGGAACTGCAGGCGGCATGGCTGAAATGAGAATATCATGCTGCACGAGCTCTTTGCCCTCCGATGTAGAAGTGTCATCAGTGGGCATCATAGAGAAACGGGACTTTAATAACTGATCATCAACCTCTGTGAATTCCCTTTGTTCTAGACGCCTGAAATAAGAGTTGTCCTGAGTCACAGAAACCTCCACCGAGTGGTCTTGATGTGGCACGGGAACATGCCGGTATAAGAGAATTCCGAAGAAGGCTGAACGTCCACATTTGAATGGTCAATGCCAGAAATGATGTGGCAGCCGGATCAGACTGGGAAACTTCAGCTTCCATTAGACAATGAACATGTGAGATTCTGGTACGTCCACAATTCACGGTTTCCTTAGATCCATGAAATTCCGTGCTGAATTTTAGTCAGAAAAGGAAAACTCCGGAGCCGCTGTTCAGCAGGCCCGGGTGTAGCTCCCAGAGGCACACTGGTGCTCCTCTAGAATTTGGATAAAAATCGTTTTCACTGGAATAAAGAACCTTGATCAAGCCAGGTGGGTCTTGACAATCGAAATTGCTGCGTTTGCCCGGTATACTCACGAGAACCCACCTGTGCTAGTCCATGGCGTATTCAGCACAGGAATCTGCATCGATTGAGCCTAGACAAAGGAAAGCTGAGGGAGGCAGCACCCGTGTAGAAAAGCATTTGTACTTCAAAGATGAGGCCAATGAGGTGAAAGGACAAAGCCATGGCAAACAGTTTTCATCATCGGCAGAATTTCACGGAGCAATATTGCTGGGAGAGAAAAGGCACCACCTGAGGGAGGCACGCTCAACAAAACTACCTAGGGCAGGAGCCGGGTTGCCCCCAGGCACTAGGCGTGTCAGGCCTCAGCATTGTAAGGAGAGTTCCCTGAAGTCCCTGAGTGAAGTTTTCTCCGCTGTCCTACGTCTACGTTCCTAAAATTTACTCTGCGGTTTCTGATGATCCTGGCTTATGAACGGCCACCATTCACCGTTCTCCTTACACTCGTGCGTCTCCATCGGACTTAAAAGAAAGGGAGGACACGCAACTGATGGCAGGTAAATTCAGCAAAGTTTGTCTCAACACAAAAGAGACAGCTCTGTGGTGACCCGTCTTCCACGGTAAAACAATTCCTAGCGAATAAGGAATCTTCCCATCGCAATGACAATATGAGAGAATTGCCACCGATGGATTTTTCGCTGTGCCTACACATCATCTTGAGGCCATACAGTAGTGAAGCACGGGAACCCAGGCGCTTCACCCTTTACCCTACACCAGTGAAACACTGTCTCTAAACATGCCCACATGCCTGTACCTATGCCCGTTTAAAGTTAAGGCTAAACCGAAATCTTCTGTCCCACTATTTTGCAGCATTTTAAAGAAGTACACTGGGAAAGATTTTTCTGCAAGGAAGAAACTGCAGGCGGCGTGGCTGAAATGAGAATATCATGCTGCACGAGCTCTTTGCCCTCAGATATAGAAGTATCATCAGTGGGCATCATAGAGAAACGGGACTTTAATAACTGATCATCAACTTCTGTAAATTCCCTTTGTTCTAGACGCCTGAAATAAAGAGTTGTCCTGAGTCACAGAAACCTCCACTGAGTGGTCTTTATGCGGCGCGGGAACATGCCGGTATAAGAGAATTCCGAAGAAGGCTGAACGTCCACAATTGAATGGTCATTGCCAGAAATGAAGTGGCAGCCGGATCAGACTGGGAAACTTCAGCTTCCATTAGACAATGAAGATGTGAGAATCTGGTACGTCCACAATTCACGGTTTCCTTAGATCCATGAAATTCCGTGCTGAATTTTAGTCAGAAAATGAAAACTCCGGAGCCGCTGTTCAGCAGGCCCGGGTGTAGCTCCCAGAGGCACACTGGTGCTCCTCTAGAATTTGGATAAAAATCGTTTTCACTGGAATAAAGAACCTTGATCAAGCCAGGTGGGTCTTGACAATCGAAATTGCTGCGTTTGCCCGGTATACTGACAAGAACCCACCTGTGCTAGTCCATGGCGTATTCAGCACAGGAATCTGCATCGATTGAGCCAAGACAAAGGAAAGCTCAGGGAGGCAGCACCCGTGTAGAAAAGCATTTGTACTTCAAAGATGAGGCCAATGAGGTGAAAGGACAAAGCCATGGCAGTTTTCATCATCGGCAGAATTTCACGGAGCAATATTGCTGGGAGAGAAAAGGCACCACCTGAGGGAGGCAAGCTCAACAAAACTACCTAGGGCAGGAGCCGGTTTGCCCCCAGGCACTAGGCGTGTCAGGCCTCAGCATTGTAAGGAGAGTTCCCTGAAGTCCCTGAGTGAAGTTTTCTCCGCTGTCCTGCGTCTACGTTCCTAAAATTTACTCTGCGCTTTCTGATGATCCTGGCTTATGAACGGCCACCATTCACCGTTATCCTTACACTCGTGCGTCTCCATCGGCCTTAAAAGAAAGGGAGGACACCCAACTGCTGGCAGGTAAATTCAGCAAAGTTTGTCTCAACACAAAAGAGACAGCTCTGCGGTAACCCTTCTTCCACGGTAAAACATTTCCTAGCGAATAAGGAACCTTCCCATCGCAATGACAATATGAGAGAATTGCCACCGATGGATTTGCCGCTGTGCCTACAAACATCATCTTGAGGCCATACAGTAGTGGAGCACAGGAACCCAGGCGCTTCACCCTTTACCCTAGACCAGTGAAACACTGTCTCTAAACATGCCCACATGCCTGTACCTATGCTCGTTTAAAGTTAACGCTAAACCGAAATCTTCTGTCCCACTATTTTGCAGCATTTTAAAGAAGTACACTGGGAAAGATTTTTCTGCAAGGAAGAAACTGCAGGCGGCGTGGCTGAAATGAGAATATCATGCTGCACGAGCTCTTTGCCCTCCGATGTAGAAGTGTCATCAGTGGGCATCATAGAGAAACGGGACTTTAATAAGTGATCATCAACCTCTGTGAATTCCCTTTGTTCTAGACGCCTGAAATAAAGAGTTGTCCTGAGTCACAGAAACCTCCACCGAGCGGTCTTTATGCGGCGCGGGAACATGCCGGTATAAGAGAATTCCGAAGAAGGCTGAACGTCCACAATTGAATGGTCATTGCCAGAAATGAAGTGGCAGCCGGATCAGACTGGGAAACTTCAGCTTCCATTAGACAATGAACATGTGAGATTCTGGTACGTCCACAATTCACGGTTTCCTTAGATCCATGAAATTCCGTGCTGAATTTTAGTCAGAAAATGAAAACTCCGGAGCCGCTGTTCAGCAGGCCCGGGTGTAGCTCCCAGAGGCACACTGGTGCTCCTCTAGATTTTGGATAAAAATCGTTTTCACTGGAATAAAGAACCTTGATCAAGCCAGGTGGGTCTTGACAATCGAAATTGCTGCGTTTGCCCGGTATACTGACAAGAACCCACCTGTGCTAGTCCATGGCGTATTCAGCACAGGAATCTGCATCGATTGAGCCAAGACAAAGGAAAGCTCAGGGAGGCAGCACCCGTGTAGAAAAGCATTTGTACTTCAAAGATGAGGCCAATGAGGTGAAAGGCCAAAGCCATGGCAGTTTTCATCATCGGCAGAATTTCACGGAGCAATATTGCTGGGAGAGAAAAGGCACCAAATTAGGGAGGCAAGCTCAACAAAACTACCTAGGGCAGGAGCCGGGTTGCCCCCAGGCACTAGGCGTGTCAGGCCTCAGCATTGTAAGGAGAGTTCCCTGAAGTCCCTGAGTGAATTTTTCTCCTCTGTCCTACGTCTACGTTCCTAATATTTACTCTGCGGTTTCTGATGATCCTGGCTTATGAACGGCCACCATTCACCGTTCTCCTTACACTCGTGCGTCTCCATCGGACTTAAAAGAAAGGGAGGACACGCAACTGCTGGCAGGTAAATTCAGCAAAGTTTGTCTCAACACAAAAGAGACAGCTCTGTGGTGACCCGTCTTCCACGGTAAAACAATTCCTAGCGAATAAGGAATCTTCCCATCGCAATGACAATATGAGAGAATTGCCACCGATGGATTTGCCGCTGTGCCTACACATCATCTTGAGGCCATACAGTAGTGAAGCACGGGAACCCAGGCGCTTCACCCTTTACCCTACACCAGTGAAACACTGTCTCTAAACATGCCCACATGCCTGTACCTATGCCCGTTTAAAGTTAACGCTAAACCGAAATCTTCTGTCCCACTATTTTGCAGCATTTTAAAGAAGTACACTGGGAAAGATTTTTCTGCAAGGAAGGAACTGCAGGCGGCATGGCTGAAATGAGAATATCATGCTGCACGAGCTCTTTGCCCTCAGATGTAGAAATGTCATCAGTGGGCATCATAGAGAAACGGGACTTTAATAAGTGATCATCAACCTCTGTGAATTCCCTTTGTTCTAGACGCCTGAAATAAAGAGTTGTCCTGAGTCACAGAAACCTCCACCGAGCGGTCTTTATGCGGCGCGGGAACATGCCGGTATAAGAGAATTCCGAAGAAGGCTGAACGTCCACAATTGAATGGTCATTGCCAGAAATGAAGTGGCAGCCGGATCAGACTGGGAAACTTCAGCTTCCATTAGACAATGAACATGTGAGAATCTGGTACGTCCACAATTCACGGTTTCCTTAGATCCATGAAATTCCGTGCTGAATTTTAGTCAGAAAATGAAAATCCGGAGCCGCTGTTCAGCAGGCCCGGGTGTAGCTCCCAGAGGCACACTGGTGCTCCTCTAGATTTTGGATAAAAATCGTTTTCACTGGAATAAAGAACCTTGATCAAGCCAGGTGGGTCTTGACAATCGAAATTGCTGCGTTTGCCCGGTATACTGACAAGAACCCACCTGTGCTAGTCCATGGCGTATTCAGCACAGGAATCTGCATCGAATGAGCCAAGACAAAGGAAAGCTCAGGGAGGCAGCACCCGTGTAGAAAAGCATTTGTACTTCAAAGATGAGGCCAATGAGGTGAAAGGCCAAAGCCATGGCAGTTTTCATCATCGGCAGAATTTCACGGAGCAATATTGCTGGGAGAGAAAAGGCACCAAATTAGGGAGGTAAGCTCAACAAAACTACCTAGGGCAGGAGCCGGGTTGCCCCCAGACACTAGGCGTGTCAGGCCTCAGCATTGTAAGGAGAGTTCCCTGAAATCCCTGAGTGAATTTTTCTCCTCTGTCCTACGTCTACGTTCCTAATATTTACTCTGCGCTTTCTGATGATCCTGGCTTATGAACGGCCACCATTCACCGTTCTCCTTACACTCGTGCGTCTCCATCGGACTTAAAAGAAAGGGAGGACACGCAACTGCTGGCAGGTAAATTCAGCAAAGTTTGTCTCAACACAAAAGAGACAGCTCTGTGGTGACCCGTCTTCCACGGTAAAACAATTCCTAGCGAATAAGGAATCTTCCCATCGCAATGACAATATGAGAGAATTGCCACCGATGGATTTGCCGCTGTGCCTACACATCATCTTGAGGCCATACAGTAGTGAAGCACGGGAACCCAGGCGCTTCACCCTTTACCCTACACCAGTGAAACACTGTCTCTAAACATGCCCACATGCCTGTACCTATGCCCGTTTAAAGTTAAGGCTAAACCGAAATCTTCTGTCCCACTATTTTGCAGCATTTTAAAGAAGTACACTGGGAAAGATTTTTCTGCAAGGAAGGAACTGCATGCGTCGTGGCTGAAATGAGAATATCATGCTGCACGAGCTCTTTGCCCTCCGATGTAGAAGTGTCATCAGTGGGCATCATAGAGAAACGGGACTTTAATAAGTGATCATCAACCTCTGTGAATTCCCTTTGTTCTAGACTCCTGAAAAAGAGTTGTCCTGAGTCACAGAAACCTCCACCGAGTGGTCTTGATTCGGCGCATGAACATGCCGGTATAAGAGAATTCCGAAGAAGGCTGAACGTCCACAATTGAGTGATCATTGCCAGAAATGAAGTGGGGCAGCCGGATCAGACTGGGAAACTTCAGCTTCCATTAGACAATGAAGATGTGAGAATCTGGTAAGTCCACAATTCACGGTTTCCTTAGATCCCTGAAATTCCGTGTTGAATTTTAGTCAGAAAAGGAAAACTCCGGAGCCGCTGTTCAGCAGGCCCGGGTGTAGCTCCCAGAGGCACACTGGTGCTCCTCTAGAATTTGGATAAAAATCGTTTTCACTGGAATAAAGAACCTTGATCAAGCCAGGTGGGTCTTGACAATCGAAATTGCTGCGTTTGCCCGGTATACTCACGAGAACCCACCTGTGCTAGTCCATGGCGTATTCAGCACAGGAATCTGCATCAATTGAGCCAAGACAAAGGAAAGCTCAGGGAGGCAGCACCCGTGTAGAAAAGCATTTGTACTTCAAAGATGGGGCCAATGAGGTGAAAGGACAAAGCCATGGCAGTTTTCATCATCGGCAGAATTTCACGGAGCAATAATGCTGGGAGAGAAAAGGCACAACCTGAGGGAGGCACGCTCAACAAAACTACCTAGGGCAGGAGCCGGTTTGCCCCCAGGCACTAGGCGTGTCAGGCCTCAGCATTGTAAGGAGAGTTCCCTGAAATCCCTGAGTGAAGTTTTCTCCGCTGTCCTACGTCTACGTTCCTAAAATTTACTCTGCGCTTTCTGATGATCCTGGCTTATGAACGGCCACCATTCACCGTTCTCCTTACACTCGTGCGTCTCCATCGGACTTAAAAGAAAGGGAGGACACGCAACTGCTGGCAGGTAAATTCAGCAAAGTTTGTCTCAACACAAAAGAGACAGCTCTGTGGTGACCCGTCTTCCACGGTAAAACAATTCCTAGCCAATAAGGAATCTTCCCATCGCAATGACAATATGAGAGAATTGCTACCGATGGATTTGCCGCTGTGCCTACACATCATCTTGAGGCCATACAGTAGTGAAGCACGGGAACCCAGGCGCTTCACCCTTTACCCTACACCAGTGAAACACTGTCTCTAAACATGCCCACATGCCTGTACCTATGCCCGTTTAAAGTTAAGGCTAAACCGAAATCTTCTGTCCCACTATTTTGCAGCATTTTAAAGAAGTACACTGGGAAAGATTTTTCTGCAAGGAAGGAACTGCATGCGTCGTGGCTGAAATGAGAATATCATGCTGCACGAGCTCTTTGCCCTCCGATGTAGAAGTGTCATCAGTGGGCATCATAGAGAAACGGGACTTTAATAAGTGATCATCAACCTCTGTGAATTCCCTTTGTTCTAGACGCCTGAAATAAAGAGTTGTCCTGAGTCACAGAAACCTCCACCGAGTGGTCTTTATGCGGCGCGGGAACATGCTGGTATAAGAGAATTCCGAAGAAGGCTGAACGTCCACAATTGAATGGTCATTGCCAGAAATGAAGTGGCAGCCGGATCAGACTGGGAAACTTCAGCTTCCATTAGACAATGAAGATGTGAGAAGCTGGTACGTCCACAATTCACGGTTTCCTTAGATCCATGAAATTCCGTGTTGAATTTTAGTCAGAAAAGGAAAACTCCGGAGCCACTGTTCAGCAGGCCCGGGTGTAGCTCCCAGAGGCAACACTGCTGCTCCTCTAGAATTTGGATAAAAATCGTTTTCACTGGAATAAAGAACCTTGATCAAGCCAGGTGGGTCTTGACAATCGAAATTGCTGCGTATGCCCGGTATACTCACGAGAACCCACCTGTGCTAGTCCATGGCGTATTCAGCACAGGAATCTGCATCGATTGAGCCAAGACAAAGGAAAGCTGAGGGAGGCAGCACCCGTGTAGAAAAGCATTTGTACTTCAAAGATGAGGCCAATGAGGTGAAAGGACAAAGCCATGGCACTTTTCATCATCGGCAGAATTTCACGGAGCAATAATGCTGGGAGAGAAAAGGCACCACCTGAGGGAGGCACGCTCAACAAAACTACCTATGGCAGGAGCCGGCTTGCTCCCAGGCACTAGGCGTGTCAGGCCTCAGCATTGTAAGGAGAGTTCCCTGAAGTCCCTGAGTGAAGTTTTCTCCGCTGTCCTACGTCTACGTTCCTAAAATTTACTCTGCGGTTTCTGATGATCCTGGCTTATGAACGGCCACCATTCACCGTTCTCCTTACACTCGTGCGTCTCCATCGGCCTTAAAAGAAAGGGAGGACACGCAACTGCTGGCAGGTAAATTCAGCAAAGTTTGTCTCAACACAAAAGAGACAGCTCTGTGGTGACCCGTCTTCCACGGTAAAACAATTCCTAGCGAATAAGGAATCTTCCCATCGCAATGACAATATGAGAGAATTGCTACCGATGGATTTGCCGCTGTGCCTACACATCATCTTGAGGCCATACAGTAGTGAAGCACGGGAACCCAGGCGCTTCACCCTTTACCCTAGACCAGTGAAACACTGTCTCTAAACATGCCCACATGCCTGTACCTATGCTCGTTTAAAGTTAACGCTAAACCGAAATCTTCTGTCCCACTATTTTGCAGCATTTTAAAGAAGTACACTGGGAAAGATTTTTCTGCAAGGAAGGAACTGCAGGCGGCATGGCTGAAATGAGAATATCATGCTGCACGAGCTCTTTGCCCTCAGATGTAGAAGTGTCATCAGTGGGCATCATAGAGAAACGGGACTTTAATAACTGATCATCAACCTCTGTGTATTCCCTTTGTTCTAGACGCCTGAAATAAGAGTTGTCCTGAGTCACAGAAACCTCCACCGAGTGGTCTTGATGCGGCGCGGGAACATGCCGGTATAAGAGAATTCCGAAGAAGGCTGAACGTCCACAATTGAATGGTCATTGCCAGAAATGAAGTGGCAGCCGGATCAGACTGGGAAACTTCAGCTTCCATTAGACAATGAAGATGTGAGAATCTGGTACGTCCACAATTCACGGTTTCCTTAGATCCATGAAATTCCGTGCTGAATTTTAGTCAGAAAAGGAAAACTCCGGAGCCGCTGTTCAGCAGGCCCGGGTGTAGCTCCCAGAGGCACACTGGTGCTCCTCTAGAATTTGGATAAAAATCGTTTTCACTGGAATAAAGAACCTTGATCAAGCCAGGTGGGTCTTGACAATCGAAATTGCTGCGTTTGCCCGGTATACTCACGAGAACCCACCTGTGCTAGTCCATGGCGTATTCAGCACAGGAATCTGCATCGATTGAGCCAAGACAAAGGAAAGCTCAGGGAGGCAGCACCCGTGTAGAAAAGCATTTGTACTTCAAAGATGAGGCCAATGAGGTGAAAGGACAAAGCCATGGCAGTTTTCATAATCGGCAGAATTTCACGGAGCAATAATGCTGGGAGAGAAAAGGCACAACCTGAGGGAGGCACGCTCAACAAAACTACCTAGGGCAGGAGCCGGGTTGCCCCCAGGCACTAGGCGTGTCAGGCCTCAGCATTGTAAGGAGAGTTCCCTGAAGTCCCTGAGTGAAGTTTTCTCCGCTGTCCTACGTCTACGTTCCTAAAATTTACTCTGCGGTTTCTGATGATCCTGGCTTATGAACGGCCACCATTCACCGTTCTCCTTACACTCGTGCGTCTCCTTCGGCCTTAAAAGAAAGGGAGGACACGCAACTGCTGGCAGGTAAATTCAGCAAAGTTTGTCTCAACACAAAAGAGACAGCTCTGTGGTGACCCGTCTTCCACGGTAAAACAATTCCTAGCGAATAAGGAATCTTCCCATCGCAATTACAATATGAGAGAATTGCTACCGATGGATTTGCCGCTGTGCCTACACATCATCTTGAGGCCATACAGTAGTGAAGCACGGGAACCCAGGCGCTTCACCCTTTACCCTAGACCAGTGAAACACTGTCTCTAAACATGCCCACATGCCTGTACCTATGCTCGTTTAAAGTTAACGCTAAACCGAAATCTTCTGTCCCACTATTTTGCAGCATTTTAAAGAAGTACACTGGGAAAGATTTTTCTGCAAGGAAGGAACTGCAGGCGGCATGGCTGAAATGAGAATATCATGCTGCACGAGCTCTTTGCCCTCAGATGTAGAAGTGTCATCAGTGGGCATCATAGAGAAACGGGACTTTAATAACTGATCATCAACCTCTGTGAATTCCCTTTGTTCTAGACGCCTGAAATAAGAGTTGTCCTGAGTCACAGAAACCTCCACCGAGTGGTCTTGATGCGGCGCGGGAACATGCCGGTATAAGAGAATTCCGAAGAAGGCTGAACCTCCACAATTGAATGGTCATTGAAAGAAATGAAGTGGCAGCCGGATCAGACTGGGAAACTTCAGCTTCCATTAGGTAATGAAGATGTGAGAATCTGGTACGTCCACAATTCACGGTTTCCTTAGATCCATGAAATTCCGTGTTGAATTTTAGTCAGAAAAGGAAAACTCCGGAGCCGCTGTTCAGCAGGCCCGGGTGTAGCTCCCAGAGGCAACACTGGTGCTCCCCTAGAATTTGGATAAAAATCGTTTTCACTGGAATAAAGAACCTTGATCAAGCCAGGTGGGTCTTGACAATCGAAATTGCTGCGTTTGCGCGGTATACTCACGAGAACCCACCTGTGCTAGTCCATGGCGTATTCAGCACAGGAATCTGCATCGATTGAGCCAAGACAAAGGAAAGCTGAGGGAGGCAGCACCCGTGTAGAAAAGCATTTGTACTTCAAAGATGAGGCCAATGAGGTGAAAGGACAAAGCCAAAGCAATCAGTTTTCTTCATCGGCAGAATTTCACGGAGCAATATTGCTGGGAGAGAAAAGGCACCACCTGAGGGAGGCAAGCTCAACAAAACTACCTAGGGCAGGAGCCAAGTTGCCCCCAGGCACTAGGCGTGTCAGGCCTCAGCATTGTAAGGAGAGTTCCCTGAAGTCCCTGAGTGAAGTTTTCTCCGCTGTCCTACGTCTACGTTCCTAAAATTTACTCTGCGGTTTCTGATGATTCTGGCTTATGAACGGCCACCATTCACCGTTCTCCTTACACTCGTGCGTCTCCATCGGACTTAAAAGAAAGGGAGGACACGCAACTGCTGGCAGGTAAATTCAGCAAAGTTTGTCTCAACACAAAAGAGACAGCTCTGTGGTGACCCGTCTTCCATGGTAAAACATTTCCTAGCGAATAAGGAATCTTCCCATCGCAATGACAATATGAGAGAATTGCCACCGATGGATTTGCCGCTGTGCCTACACATCATCTTGAGGCCATACAGTAGTGAAGCACCGGAACCCAGGCGCTTCACCCTTTACCCTAGACCAGTGAAACACTGTCTCTAAACATGCCCACATGCCTGTACCTATGCCCGTTTAAAGTGAACGCTAAACCGAAATCTTCTGTCCCACTATTTTGCAGCATTTTAAAGAAGTACACTGGGAAAGATTTTTCTGCAAGGAAGGAACTGCAGGCGGCGTGGCTGAAATGAGAATATCATGCTGCACGAGCTCTTTGCCCTCAGATGTAGAAGTGTCATCAGTGGGCATCATAGAGAAACGGGACTTTAATAAGTGATCATCAACCTCTGTGAATTCCCTTTGTTCTAGACGCCTGAAATAAAGAGTTGTCCTGAGTCACATAAACCTCCACCGAGTGATCTTTATGTGGCGCGGGAACATGCCGGTATAAGAGAATTCCGAAGAAGGCTGAACGTCCACAATTGAATGGTCATTGAAAGAAATGAAGTGGCAGCCGAATCAGACTGGGAAACTTCAGCTTCCATTAGGTAATGAAGATGTGAGAATCTGGTACGTCCACAATTCACGGTTTCCTTAGATCCATGAAATTCCGTGTTGAATTTTAGTCAGAAAAGGAAAACTCCGGAGCCGCTGTTCAGCAGGCCCGGGTGTAGCTCCCAGAGGCAACACTGGTGCTCCTCTAGAATTTGGATAAAAATCGTTTTCACTGGAATAAAGAACCTTGATCAAGCAAGGTGGGTCTTGACAATCGAAATTGCTGCGTTTGCCCGGTATACTCACGAGAACCCACCTGTGCTAGTCCATGGCGTATTCAGCACAGAATCTGCATCGATTGAGCCAAGACAAAGGAAAGCTCAGGGAGGCAGCACCCGTGTAGAAAAGTATTTGTACTTCAAAGATGAGGCCAATGAGGTGAAAGGACAAAGCCATGGCAGTTTTCATCATCGGCAGAATTTCATGGAGCAATAATGCTGGGAGAGAAAAGGCACAACCTGAGGGAGGCACGCTCAACAAAACTACCTAGGGCAGGAGCCGGGTTGCCCCCAGGCACTAGGCGTGTCAGGCCTCAGCATTGTAAGGAGAGTTCCCTGAAGTCCCTGAGTGAAGTTTTCTCCGCTGTCCTATGTCTACGTTCCTAAAATTTACTCTGCGCTTTCTGATGATTCTGGCTTATGAACGGCCACCATTCACCGTTCTCCTTACACTCGTGCGTCTCCATCGGACTTAAAAGAAAGGGAGGACACGCAACTGCTGGCAGGTAAATTCAGCAAAGTTTGTCTCAACACAAAAGAGACAGCTCTGTGGTGACCCGTCTTCCACGGTAAAACAATTCCTAGCCAATAAGGAATCTTCCCATCGCAATGACAATATGAGAGAATTGCTACCGATGGATTTGCCGCTGTGCCTACACATCATCTTGAGGCCATACAGTAGTGAAGCACGGGAACCCAGGCGCTTCACCCTTTACCCTACACCAGTGAAACACTGTCTCTAAACATGCCCACATGCCTGTACCTATGCTCGTTTAAAGTTAACGCTAAACCGAAATCTTCTGTCCCACTATTTTGCAGCATTTTAAAGAAGTACACTAGGAAAGATTTTTCTGCAAGGAAGGAACTGCAGGCGGCATGGCTGAAATGAGAATATCATGCTGCACGAGCTCTTTGCCCTCCGATGTAGAAGTGTCATCAGTGGGCATCATAGAGAAACGGGACTTTAATAACTGATCATCAACCTCTGTGAATTCCCTTTGTTCTAGACGCCTGAAATAAGAGTTGTCCTGAGTCACAGAAACCTCCACCGAGTGGTCTTGATGCGGCGCGGGAACATGCCGGTATAAGAGAATTCCGAAGAAGGCTGAACCTCCACAATTGAATGGTCATTGAAAGAAATGAAGTGGCAGCCGGATCAGACTGGGAAACTTCAGCTTCCATTAGGCAATGAAGATGTGAGAATCTGGTACGTCCACAATTCACGGTTTCCTTAGATCCATGAAATTCCGTGTTGAATTTTAGTCAGAAAAGGAAAACTCCGGAGCCGCTGTTCAGCAGGCCCGGGTGTAGCTCCCAGAGGCAACACTGCTGCTCCTCTAGAATTTGGATAAAAATCGTTTTCACTGGAATAAAGAACCTTGATCAAGCCAGGTGGGTCTTGACAATCGAAATTGCTGTGTTTGCCCGGTATACTAACGAGAACCCACCTGTGCTAGTCCATGGCGTATTCAGCACAGGAATCTGCATCGATTGAGCCAAGACAAAGGAAAGCTCAGGGAGGCAGCACCCGTGTAGAAAAGCATTTGTACTTCAAAGATGAGGCCAATGAGGTGAAAGGACAAAGCCATGGCAGTTTTCATCATCGGCAGAATTTCACGGAGCAATAATACTGGGAGAGAAAAGGCACAACCTGAGGGAGGCACGCTCAACAAAACTACCTAGGGCAGGAGCCGGGTTGCCCCCAGGCACTAGGCGTGTCAGGCCTCAGCATTGTAAGGAGAGTTCCCTGAAGTCCCTGAGTGAAGTTTTCTCCGCTGTCCTACGTCTACGTTCCTAAAATTTACTCTGCGGTTTCTGATGATCCTGGCTTATGAACGGCCACCATTCACCGTTCTCCTTACACTCGTGCGTCTCCATCGGCCTTAAAAGAAAGGGAGGACACGCAACTGCTGGCAGGTAAATTCAGCAAAGTTTGTCTCAACACAAAAGAGACAGCTCTGTGGTGACCCGTCTTCCACGGTAAAACAATTCCCAGCGAATAAGGAATCTTCCCATCGCAATGACAATATGAGAGAATTGCTACCGATGGATTTGCCGCTGTGCCTACACATCATCTTGAGGCCATACAGTAGTGAAGCACGGGAACCCAGGCGCTTCACCCTTTACCCTAGACCAGTGAAACACTGTCTCTAAACATGCCCACATGCCTGTACCTATGCTCGTTTAAAGTTAACGCTAAACCGAAATCTTCTGTCCCACTATTTTGCAGCATTTTAAAGAAGTACACTGGGAAAGATTTTTCTGCAAGGAAGGAACTGCAGGCGGCATGGCTGAAATGAGAATATCATGCTGCACGAGCTCTTTGCCCTCCGATGTAGAAGTGTCATCAGTGGGCATCATAGAGAAACGGGACTTTAATAACTGATCATCAACCTCTGTGAATTCCTTTTGTTCTAGACGCCTGAAATAAGAGTTGTCCTGAGTCACAGAAACCTCCACCGAGTGGTCTTGATGCGGCGCGGGAACATGCCGGTATAAGAGAATTCCGAAGAAGGCTGAACGTCCACAATTGAATGGTCATTGAAAGAAATGAAGTGGCAGCCGAATCAGACTGGGAAACTTCAGCTTCCATTAGGTAATGAAGATGTGAGAATCTGGTACGTCCACAATTCACGGTTTCCTTAGATCCATGAAATTCCGTGTTGAATTTTAGTCAGAAAAGGAAAACTCCGGAGCCGCTGTTCAGCAGTCCCGGGTGTAGCTCCCAGAGGCACACTGGTGCTCCTCTAGAATTTGGATAAAAATCGTTTTCACTGGAATAAAGAACCTTGATCAAGCAAGGTGGGTCTTGACAATCGAAATTGCTGCGTTTGCCCGGTATACTCACGAGAACCCACCTGTGCTAGTCCATGGCGTATTCAGCACAGAATCTGCATCGATTGAGCCAAGACAAAGGAAAGCTCAGGGAGGCAGCACCCGTGTAGAAAAGCATTTGTACTTCAAAGATGAGGCCAATGAGGTGAAAGGACAAAGCCATGGCAGTTTTCATAATCGGCAGAATTTCACGGAGCAATAATGCTGGGAGAGAAAAGGCACAACCTGAGGGAGGCACGCTCAACAAAACTACCTAGGGCAGGAGCCGGGTTGCCCCCAGGCACTAGGCGTGTCAGGCCTCAGCATTGTAAGGAGAGTTCCCTGAAGTCCCTGAGTGAAGTTTTCTCCGCTGTCCTATGTCTACGTTCCTAAAATTTACTCTGCGCTTTCTGATGATTCTGGCTTATGAACCGCCACCATTCACCGTTCTCCTTACACTCGTGCGTCTCCATCGGCCTTAAAAGAAAGGGAGGACACGCAACTGCTGGCAGGTAAATTCAGCAAAGTTTGTCTCAACACAAAAGAGACAGCTCTGTGGTGACCCGTCTTCCACGGTAAAACAATTCCTAGCCAATAAGGAATCTTCCCATCGCAATGACAATATGAGAGAATTGCTACCGATGGATTTGCCGCTGTGCCTACACATCATCTTGAGGCCATACAGTAGTGAAGCACGGGAACCCAGGCGCTTCACCCTTTACCCTAGACCAGTGAAACACTGTCTCTAAACATGCCCACATGCCTGTACCTATGCTCGTTTAAAGTTAACGCTAAACCGAAATCTTCTGTCCCACTATTTTGCAGCATTTTAAAGAAGTACACTGGGAAAGATTTTTCTGCAAGGAAGGAAATGCAGGCGGCATGGCTGAAATGAGAATATCATGCTGCACGAGCTCTTTGCCCTCCGATGTAGAAGTGTCATCAGTGGGCATCATAGAGAAACGGGACTTTAATAACTGATCATCAACCTCTGTGAATTCCCTTTGTTCTAGACGCCTGAAATAAGAGTTGTCCTGAGTCACAGAAACCTCCACCGAGTGGTCATGATGCGGCGCGGGAACATGCCGGTATAAGAGAATTCCGAAGAAGGCTGAACCTCCACAATTGAATGGTCATTGAAAGAAATGAAGTGGCAGCCGGATCAGACTGGGAAACTTCAGCTTCCATTAGGCAATGAAGATGTGAGAATCTGGTACGTCCACAATTCACGGTTTCCTTAGATCCATGAAATTCCGTGTTGAATTTTAGTCAGAAAAGGAAAACTCCGGAGCCGCTGTTCAGCAGGCCCGGGTGTAGCTCCCAGAGGCAACACTGGTGCTCCTCTAGAATTTGGATAAAAATCGTTTTCACTGGAATAAAGAACCTTGATCAAGCCAGGTGGGTCTTGACAATCGAAATTGCTGCGTTTGCCCGGTATACTCATGAGAACCCACTTGTGCTAGTCCATGGCGTATTCAGCACAGGAATCTGCATCGATTGAGCCAAGACAAAGGAAAGCTCAGGGAGGCAGCACCCGTGTAGAAAAGCATTTGTACTTCAAAGATGAGGCCAATGAGGTGAAAGGACAAAGCCATGGCAGTTTTCATCATCGGCAGAATTTCACGGAGCAATAATGCTGGGAGAGAAAAGGCACAACCTGAGGGAGGCACGCTCAACAAAACTACCTAGGGCAGGAGCCGGGTTGCCCCCAGGCACTAGGCGTGTCAGGCCTCAGCATTGTAAGGAGAGTTCCCTGAAGTCCCTGAGTGAAGTTTTCTTCGCTGTCCTACGTCTACGTTCCTAAAATTTACTCTGCGGTTTCTGATGATCCTGGCTTATGAACGGCCACCATTCACCGTTCTCCTTACACTCGTGCGTCTCCATCGGCCTTAAAAGAAAGGGAGGACACGCAACTGCTGGCAGGTAAATTCAGCAAAGTTTGTCTCGACACAAAAGAGACAGCTCTGTGGTCACCCTTCTTCCACGGTAAAGAATTCCTAGCGAATAAGGAATCTTCCCATCGCAATGACAATATGAGAGAATTGCCACCGATGGATTTGCCGCTGTGCCTACACATCATCTTGCGGCCATACAGTAGTGAAGCACGGGAACCCAGGCGCTTCACCCTTTACCCTAGACCAGTGAAACACTGTCTCTAAACATGCCCACATGCCTGTACCTATGCCCGTTTAAAGTGAACGCTAAACCGAAATCTTCTGTCCCACTATTTTGCAGCATTTTAAAGAAGTACACTGGGAAAGATTTTTCTGCAAGGAAGAAATTGCAGGCGGCCTGGCTGAAATGAGAATATCATGCTGCACGAGCTCTTTGCCCTCAGATGTAGAAGTGTCATCAGTGGGCATCATAGAGAAACGGGACTTTAATAAGTGATCATCAACCTCTGTGAATTCCCTTTGTTCTAGACGCCTGCAATAAAGAGTTGTCCTGAGTCACATAAACCTCCACCGAGTGGTCTTTATGTGGCGCGGGAACATGCCGGTATAAGAGAATTCCGAAGAAGGCTGAACGTCCACATTTGAATGGTCAATGCCATAAATGATGTGGCAGCCGGATCAGACTGGGAAACTTCAGCTTCCATTAGACAATGAACATGTGAGATTCTGGTACGTCCACAATTCACGGTTTCCTTAGATCCATGAAATTCCGTGCTGAATTTTAGTCAGAAAATGAAAACTCCGGAGCCGCTGTTCAGCAGGCCCGGGTGTAGCTCCCAGAGGCACACTGGTGCTCCTCTAGAATTTGGATAAAAATCGTTTTCACTGGAATAAAGAACCTTGATCAAGCCAGGTGGGTCTTGACAATCGAAATTGCTGCGTTTGCCCGGTATACTGACAAGAACCCAACAGTGCTAGTCCATGGCGTATTCAGCACAGGAATCTGCATCGATTGAGCCAAGACAAAGGAAAGCTCAGGGAGGCAGCACCCGTGTAGAAAAGCATTTGTACTTCAAAGATGAGGCCAATGAGGTGAAAGGACAAAGCCATGGCAAACAGTTTTCATCATCGGCAGAATTTCACGGAGCAATATTGCTGGGAGAGAAAAGGAACCACCTGAGGGAAGCACGCTCAACAAAACTACCTAGGGCAGGAGCCGGCTTGCTCCCAGGCACTAGGCGTGTCAGGCCTCAGCATTGTAAGGAGAGTTCCCTGAAGTCCCTGAGTGAAGTTTTCTCCGCTGTCCTACGTCTACGTTCCTAAAATTTACTCTGCGGTTTCTGATGATCCTGGCTTATGAACGGCCACCATTCACCGTTCTCCTTACACTCGTGCGTCTCCATCGGCCTTAAAAGAAAGGGAGGACACGCAACTGCTGGCAGGTAAATTCAGCAAAGTTTGTCTCAACACAAAAGAGACAGCTCTGTGGTGACCCGTCTTCCACGGTAAAACAATTCCTAGCGAATAAGGAATCTTCCCATCGCAATGACAATATGAGAGAATTGCTACCGATGGATTTGCCGCTGTGCCTACACATCATCTTGAGGCCATACAGTAGTGAAGCACGGGAACCCAGGCGCTTCACCCTTTACCCTAGACCAGTGAAACACTGTCTCTAAACATGCCCACATGCCTGTACCTATGCTCGTTTAAAGTTAACGCTAAACCGAAATCTTCTGTCCCACTATTTTGCAGCATTTTAAAGAAGTACACTGGGAAAGATTTTTCTGCAAGGAAGGAACTGCAGGCGGCATGGCTGAAATGAGAATATCATGCTGCACGAGCTCTTTGCCCTCCGATGTAGAAGTGTCATCAGTGGGCATCATAGAGAAACGGGACTTTAATAACTGATCATCAACCTCTGTGAATTCCCTTTGTTCTAGACGCCTGAAATAAGAGTTGTCCTGAGTCACAGAAACCTCCACCGAGTGGTCTTGATGCGGCGCGGGAACATGCCGGTATAAGAGAATTCCGAAGAAGGCTGAACCTCCACAATTGAATGGTCATTGAAAGAAATGAAGTGGCAGCCGGATCAGACTGGGAAACTTCAGCTTCCATTAGGCAATGAAGATGTGAGAATCTGGTACGTCCACAATTCACGGTTTCCTTAGATCCATGAAATTCCGTGTTGAATTTTAGTCAGAAAAGGAAAACTCCGGAGCCGCTGTTCAGCAGGCCCGGGTGTAGCTCCCAGAGGCAACACTGCTGCTCCTCTAGAATTTGGATAAAAATCGTTTTCACTGGAATAAAGAACCTTGATCAAGCCAGGTGGGTCTTGACAATCGAAATTGCTGTGTTTGCCCGGTATACTAACGAGAACCCACCTGTGCTAGTCCATGGCGTATTCAGCACAGGAATCTGCATCGATTGAGCCAAGACAAAGGAAAGCTCAGGGAGGCAGCACCCGTGTAGAAAAGCATTTGTACTTCAAAGATGAGGCCAATGAGGTGAAAGGACAAAGCCATGGCAGTTTTCATCATCGGCAGAATTTCACGGAGCAATAATACTGGGAGAGAAAAGGCACAACCTGAGGGAGGCACGCTCAACAAAACTACCTAGGGCAGGAGCCGGGTTGCCCCCAGGCACTAGGCGTGTCAGGCCTCAGCATTGTAAGGAGAGTTCCCTGAAGTCCCTGAGTGAAGTTTTCTCCGCTGTCCTACGTCTACGTTCCTAAAATTTACTCTGCGGTTTCTGATGATCCTGGCTTATGAACGGCCACCATTCACCGTTCTCCTTACACTCGTGCGTCTCCATCGGCCTTAAAAGAAAGGGAGGACACGCAACTGCTGGCAGGTAAATTCAGCAAAGTTTGTCTCAACACAAAAGAGACAGCTCTGTGGTGACCCGTCTTCCACGGTAAAACAATTCCCAGCGAATAAGGAATCTTCCCATCGCAATGACAATATGAGAGAATTGCTACCGATGGATTTGCCGCTGTGCCTACACATCATCTTGAGGCCATACAGTAGTGAAGCACGGGAACCCAGGCGCTTCACCCTTTACCCTAGACCAGTGAAACACTGTCTCTAAACATGCCCACATGCCTGTACCTATGCTCGTTTAAAGTTAACGCTAAACCGAAATCTTCTGTCCCACTATTTTGCAGCATTTTAAAGAAGTACACTGGGAAAGATTTTTCTGCAAGGAAGGAACTGCAGGCGGCATGGCTGAAATGAGAATATCATGCTGCACGAGCTCTTTGCCCTCCGATGTAGAAGTGTCATCAGTGGGCATCATAGAGAAACGGGACTTTAATAACTGATCATCAACCTCTGTGAATTCCCTTTGTTCTAGACGCCTGAAATAAGAGTTGTCCTGAGTCACAGAAACCTCCACCGAGTGGTCTTGATGCGGCGCGGGAACATGCCGGTATAAGAGAATTCCGAAGAAGGCTGAACGTCCACAATTGAATGGTCATTGAAAGAAATGAAGTGGCAGCCGAATCAGACTGGGAAACTTCAGCTTCCATTAGGTAATGAAGATGTGAGAATCTGGTACGTCCACAATTCACGGTTTCCTTAGATCCATGAAATTCCGTGTTGAATTTTAGTCAGAAAAGGAAAACTCCGGAGCCGCTGTTCAGCAGTCCCGGGTGTAGCTCCCAGAGGCACACTGGTGCTCCTCTAGAATTTGGATAAAAATCGTTTTCACTGGAATAAAGAACCTTGATCAAGCAAGGTGGGTCTTGACAATCGAAATTGCTGCGTTTGCCCGGTATACTCACGAGAACCCACCTGTGCTAGTCCATGGCGTATTCAGCACAGAATCTGCATCGATTGAGCCAAGACAAAGGAAAGCTCAGGGAGGCAGCACCCGTGTAGAAAAGCATTTGTACTTCAAAGATGAGGCCAATGAGGTGAAAGGACAAAGCCATGGCAGTTTTCATAATCGGCAGAATTTCACGGAGCAATAATGCTGGGAGAGAAAAGGCACAACCTGAGGGAGGCACGCTCAACAAAACTACCTAGGGCAGGAGCCGGGTTGCCCCCAGGCACTAGGCGTGTCAGGCCTCAGCATTGTAAGGAGAGTTCCCTGAAGTCCCTGAGTGAAGTTTTCTCCGCTGTCCTATGTCTACGTTCCTAAAATTTACTCTGCGCTTTCTGATGATTCTGGCTTATGAACCGCCACCATTCACCGTTCTCCTTACACTCGTGCGTCTCCATCGGCCTTAAAAGAAAGGGAGGACACACAACTGCTGGCAGGTAAATTCAGCAAAGTTTGTCTCAACACAAAAGAGACAGCTCTGTGGTGACCCGTCTTCCACGGTAAAACAATTCCTAGCCAATAAGGAATCTTCCCATCGCAATGACAATATGAGAGAATTGCTACCGATGGATTTGCCGCTGTGCCTACACATCATCTTGAGGCCATACAGTAGTGAAGCACGGGAACCCAGGCGCTTCACCCTTTACCCTAGACCAGTGAAACACTGTCTCTAAACATGCCCACATGCCTGTACCTATGCTCGTTTAAAGTTAACGCTAAACCGAAATCTTCTGTCCCACTATTTTGCAGCATTTTAAAGAAGTACACTGGGAAAGATTTTTCTGCAAGGAAGGAAATGCAGGCGGCATGGCTGAAATGAGAATATCATGCTGCACGAGCTCTTTGCCCTCCGATGTAGAAGTGTCATCAGTGGGCATCATAGAGAAACGGGACTTTAATAACTGATCATCAACCTCTGTGAATTCCCTTTGTTCTAGACGCCTGAAATAAGAGTTGTCCTGAGTCACAGAAACCTCCACCGAGTGGTCATGATGCGGCGCGGGAACATGCCGGTATAAGAGAATTCCGAAGAAGGCTGAACCTCCACAATTGAATGGTCATTGAAAGAAATGAAGTGGCAGCCGGATCAGACTGGGAAACTTCAGCTTCCATTAGGCAATGAAGATGTGAGAATCTGGTACGTCCACAATTCACGGTTTCCTTAGATCCATGAAATTCCGTGTTGAATTTTAGTCAGAAAAGGAAAACTCCGGAGCCGCTGTTCAGCAGGCCCGGGTGTAGCTCCCAGAGGCAACACTGGTGCTCCTCTAGAATTTGGATAAAAATCGTTTTCACTGGAATAAAGAACCTTGATCAAGCCAGGTGGGTCTTGACAATCGAAATTGCTGCGTTTGCCCGGTATACTCATGAGAACCCACTTGTGCTAGTCCATGGCGTATTCAGCACAGGAATCTGCATCGATTGAGCCAAGACAAAGGAAAGCTCAGGGAGGCAGCACCCGTGTAGAAAAGCATTTGTACTTCAAAGATGAGGCCAATGAGGTGAAAGGACAAAGCCATGGCAGTTTTCATCATCGGCAGAATTTCACGGAGCAATAATGCTGGGAGAGAAAAGGCACAACCTGAGGGAGGCACGCTCAACAAAACTACCTAGGGCAGGAGCCGGGTTGCCCCCAGGCACTAGGCGTGTCAGGCCTCAGCATTGTAAGGAGAGTTCCCTGAAGTCCCTGAGTGAAGTTTTCTTCGCTGTCCTACGTCTACGTTCCTAAAATTTACTCTGCGGTTTCTGATGATCCTGGCTTATGAACGGCCACCATTCACCGTTCTCCTTACACTCGTGCGTCTCCATCGGCCTTAAAAGAAAGGGAGGACACGCAACTGCTGGCAGGTAAATTCAGCAAAGTTTGTCTCGACACAAAAGAGACAGCTCTGTGGTCACCCTTCTTCCACGGTAAAGAATTCCTAGCGAATAAGGAATCTTCCCATCGCAATGACAATATGAGAGAATTGCCACCGATGGATTTGCCGCTGTGCCTACACATCATCTTGCGGCCATACAGTAGTGAAGCACGGGAACCCAGGCGCTTCACCCTTTACCCTAGACCAGTGAAACACTGTCTCTAAACATGCCCACATGCCTGTACCTATGCCCGTTTAAAGTGAACGCTAAACCGAAATCTTCTGTCCCACTATTTTGCAGCATTTTAAAGAAGTACACTGGGAAAGATTTTTCTGCAAGGAAGAAATTGCAGGCGGCCTGGCTGAAATGAGAATATCATGCTGCACGAGCTCTTTGCCCTCAGATGTAGAAGTGTCATCAGTGGGCATCATAGAGAAACGGGACTTTAATAAGTGATCATCAACCTCTGTGAATTCCCTTTGTTCTAGACGCCTGCAATAAAGAGTTGTCCTGAGTCACATAAACCTCCACCGAGTGGTCTTTATGTGGCGCGGGAACATGCCGGTATAAGAGAATTCCGAAGAAGGCTGAACGTCCACATTTGAATGGTCAATGCCATAAATGATGTGGCAGCCGGATCAGACTGGGAAACTTCAGCTTCCATTAGACAATGAACATGTGAGATTCTGGTACGTCCACAATTCACGGTTTCCTTAGATCCATGAAATTCCGTGCTGAATTTTAGTCAGAAAATGAAAACTCCGGAGCCGCTGTTCAGCAGGCCCGGGTGTAGCTCCCAGAGGCACACTGGTGCTCCTCTAGAATTTGGATAAAAATCGTTTTCACTGGAATAAAGAACCTTGATCAAGCCAGGTGGGTCTTGACAATCGAAATTGCTGCGTTTGCCCGGTATACTGACAAGAACCCAACAGTGCTAGTCCATGGCGTATTCAGCACAGGAATCTGCATCGATTGAGCCAAGACAAAGGAAAGCTCAGGGAGGCAGCACCCGTGTAGAAAAGCATTTGTACTTCAAAGATGAGGCCAATGAGGTGAAAGGACAAAGCCATGGCAAACAGTTTTCATCATCGGCAGAATTTCACGGAGCAATATTGCTGGGAGAGAAAAGGAACCACCTGAGGGAAGCACGCTCAACAAAACTACCTAGGGCAGGAGCCGGCTTGCTCCCAGGCACTAGGCGTGTCAGGCCTCAGCATTGTAAGGAGAGTTCCCTGAAGTCCCTGAGTGAAGTTTTCTCCGCTGTCCTACGTCTACGTTCCTAAAATTTACTCTGCGGTTTCTGATGATCCTGGCTTATGAACGGCCACCATTCACCGTTCTCCTTACACTCGTGCGTCTCCATCGGCCTTAAAAGAAAGGGAGGACACGCAACTGCTGGCAGGTAAATTCAGCAAAGTTTGTCTCAACACAAAAGAGACAGCTCTGTGGTGACCCGTCTTCCACGGTAAAACAATTCCTAGCGAATAAGGAATCTTCCCATCGCAATGACAATATGAGAGAATTGCTACCGATGGATTTGCCGCTGTGCCTACACATCATCTTGAGGCCATACAGTAGTGAAGCACGGGAACCCAGGCGCTTCACCCTTTACCCTAGACCAGTGAAACACTGTCTCTAAACATGCCCACATGCCTGTACCTATGCTCGTTTAAAGTTAACGCTAAACCGAAATCTTCTGTCCCACTATTTTGCAGCATTTTAAAGAAGTACACTGGGAAAGATTTTTCTGCAAGGAAGGAACTGCAGGCGGCATGGCTGAAATGAGAATATCATGCTGCACGAGCTCTTTGCCCTCAGATGTAGAAGTGTCATCAGTGGGCATCATAGAGAAACGGGACTTTAATAACTGATCATCAACCTCTGTGTATTTCCTTTGTTCTAGACGCCTGAAATAAGAGTTGTCCTGAGTCACAGAAACCTCCACCGAGTGGTCTTGATGCGGCGCGGGAACATGCCGGTATAAGAGAATTCCGAAGAAGGCTGAACGTCCACAATTGAATGGTCATTGCCAGAAATGAAGTGGCAGCCGGATCAGACTGGGAAACTTCAGCTTCCATTAGACAATGAAGATGTGAGAATCTGGTACGTCCACAATTCACGGTTTCCTTAGATCCATGAAATTCCGTGCTGAATTTTAGTCAGAAAAGGAAAACTCCGGAGCCGCTGTTCAGCAGGCCCGGGTGTAGCTCCCAGAGGCACACTGGTGCTCCTCTAGAATTTGGATAAAAATCGTTTTCACTGGAATAAAGAACCTTGATCAAGCCAGGTGGGTCTTGACAATCGAAATTGCTGCGTTTGCCCGGTATACTCACGAGAACCCACCTGTGCTAGTCCATGGCGTATTCAGCACAGGAATCTGCATCGATTGAGCCAAGACAAAGGAAAGCTCAGGGAGGCAGCACCCGTGTAGAAAAGCATTTGTACTTCAAAGATGAGGCCAATGAGGTGAAAGGACAAAGCCATGGCAGTTTTCATAATCGGCAGAATTTCACGGAGCAATAATGCTGGGAGAGAAAAGGCACAACCTGAGGGAGGCACGCTCAACAAAACTACCTAGGGCAGGAGCCGGGTTGCCCCCAGGCACTAGGCGTGTCAGGCCTCAGCATTGTAAGGAGAGTTCCCTGAAGTCCCTGAGTGAAGTTTTCTCCGCTGTCCTACGTCTACGTTCCTAAAATTTACTCTGCGGTTTCTGATGATCCTGGCTTATGAACGGACACCATTCACCGTTCTCCTTACACTCGTGCGTCTCCTTCGGCCTTAAAAGAAAGGGAGGACACGCAACTGCTGGCAGGTAAATTCAGCAAAGTTTGTCTCAACACAAAAGAGACAGCTCTGTGGTGACCCGTCTTCCACGGTAAAACAATTCCTAGCGAATAAGGAATCTTCCCATCGCAATTACAATATGAGAGAATTGCTACCGATGGATTTGCCGCTGTGCCTACACATCATCTTGAGGCCATACAGTAGTGAAGCACGGGAACCCAGGCGCTTCACCCTTTACCCTAGACCAGTGAAACACTGTCTCTAAACATGCCCACATGCCTGTACCTATGCTCGTTTAAAGTTAACGCTAAACCGAAATCTTCTGTCCCACTATTTTGCAGCATTTTAAAGAAGTACACTGGGAAAGATTTTTCTGCAAGGAAGGAACTGCAGGCGGCATGGCTGAAATGAGAATATCATGCTGCACGAGCTCTTTGCCCTCAGATGTAGAAGTGTCATCAGTGGGCATCATAGAGAAACGGGACTTTAATAACTGATCATCAACCTCTGTGAATTCCCTTTGTTCTAGACGCCTGAAATAAGAGTTGTCCTGAGTCACAGAAACCTCCACCGAGTGGTCTTGATGCGGCGCGGGAACATGCCGGTATAAGAGAATTCCGAAGAAGGCTGAACCTCCACAATTGAATGGTCATTGAAAGAAATGAAGTGGCAGCCGGATCAGACTGGGAAACTTCAGCTTCCATTAGGTAATGAAGATGTGAGAATCTGGTACGTCCACAATTCACGGTTTCCTTAGATCCATGAAATTCCGTGTTGAATTTTAGTCAGAAAAGGAAAACTCCGGAGCCGCTGTTCAGCAGGCCCGGGTGTAGCTCCCAGAGGCAACACTGGTGCTCCCCTAGAATTTGGATAAAAATCGTTTTCACTGGAATAAAGAACCTTGATCAAGCCAGGTGGGTCTTGACAATCGAAATTGCTGCGTTTGCGCGGTATACTCACGAGAACCCACCTGTGCTAGTCCATGGCGTATTCAGCACAGGAATCTGCATCGATTGAGCCAAGACAAAGGAAAGCTGAGGGAGGCAGCACCCGTGTAGAAAAGCATTTGTACTTCAAAGATGAGGCCAATGAGGTGAAAGGACAAAGCCAAAGCAATCAGTTTTCTTCATCGGCAGAATTTCACAGAGCAATATTGCTGGGAGAGAAAAGGCACCACCTGAGGGAGGCAAGCTCAACAAAACTACCTAGGGCAGGAGCCAAGTTGCCCCCAGGCACTAGGCGTGTCAGGCCTCAGCATTGTAAGGAGAGTTCCCTGAAGTCCCTGAGTGAAGTTTTCTCCGCTGTCCTACGTCTACGTTCCTAAAATTTACTCTGCGGTTTCTGATGATTCTGGCTTATGAACGGCCACCATTCACCGTTCTCCTTACACTCGTGCGTCTCCATCGGACTTAAAAGAAAGGGAGGACACGCAACTGCTGGCAGGTAAATTCAGCAAAGTTTGTCTCAACACAAAAGAGACAGCTCTGTGGTGACCCGTCTTCCATGGTAAAACATTTCCTAGCGAATAAGGAATCTTCCCATCGCAATGACAATATGAGAGAATTGCCACCGATGGATTTGCCGCTGTGCCTACACATCATCTTGAGGCCATACAGTAGTGAAGCACCGGAACCCAGGCGCTTCACCCTTTACCCTAGACCAGTGAAACACTGTCTCTAAACATGCCCACATGCCTGTACCTATGCCCGTTTAAAGTGAACGCTAAACCGAAATCTTCTGTCCCACTATTTTGCAGCATTTTAAAGAAGTACACTGGGAAAGATTTTTCTGCAAGGAAGGAACTGCAGGCGGCGTGGCTGAAATGAGAATATCATGCTGCACGAGCTCTTTGCCCTCAGATGTAGAAGTGTCATCAGTGGGCATCATAGAGAAACGGGACTTTAATAAGTGATCATCAACCTCTGTGAATTCCCTTTGTTCTAGACGCCTGAAATAAAGAGTTGTCCTGAGTCACATAAACCTCCACCGAGTGATCTTTATGTGGCGCGGGAACATGCCGGTATAAGAGAATTCCGAAGAAGGCTGAACGTCCACAATTGAATGGTCATTGAAAGAAATGAAGTGGCAGCCGAATCAGACTGGGAAACTTCAGCTTCCATTAGGTAATGAAGATGTGAGAATCTGGTACGTCCACAATTCACGGTTTCCTTAGATCCATGAAATTCCGTGTTGAATTTTAGTCAGAAAAGGAAAACTCCGGAGCCGCTGTTCAGCAGGCCCGGGTGTAGCTCCCAGAGGCAACACTGGTGCTCCTCTAGAATTTGGATAAAAATCGTTTTCACTGGAATAAAGAACCTTGATCAAGCAAGGTGGGTCTTGACAATCGAAATTGCTGCGTTTGCCCGGTATACTCACGAGAACCCACCTGTGCTAGTCCATGGCGTATTCAGCACAGAATCTGCATCGATTGAGCCAAGACAAAGGAAAGCTCAGGGAGGCAGCACCCGTGTAGAAAAGTATTTGTACTTCAAAGATGAGGCCAATGAGGTGAAAGGACAAAGCCATGGCAGTTTTCATCATCGGCAGAATTTCATGGAGCAATAATGCTGGGAGAGAAAAGGCACAACCTGAGGGAGGCACGCTCAACAAAACTACCTAGGGCAGGAGCCGGGTTGCCCCCAGGCACTAGGCGTGTCAGGCCTCAGCATTGTAAGGAGAGTTCCCTGAAGTCCCTGAGTGAAGTTTTCTCCGCTGTCCTATGTCTACGTTCCTAAAATTTACTCTGCGCTTTCTGATGATTCTGGCTTATGAACGGCCACCATTCACCGTTCTCCTTACACTCGTGCGTCTCCATCGGACTTAAAAGAAAGGGAGGACACGCAACTGCTGGCAGGTAAATTCAGCAAAGTTTGTCTCAACACAAAAGAGACAGCTCTGTGGTGACCCGTCTTCCACGGTAAAACAATTCCTAGCCAATAAGGAATCTTCCCATCGCAATGACAATATGAGAGAATTGCTACCGATGGATTTGCCGCTGTGCCTACACATCATCTTGAGGCCATACAGTAGTGAAGCACGGGAACCCAGGCGCTTCACCCTTTACCCTACACCAGTGAAACACTGTCTCTAAACATGCCCACATGCCTGTACCTATGCTCGTTTAAAGTTAACGCTAAACCGAAATCTTCTGTCCCACTATTTTGCAGCATTTTAAAGAAGTACACTGGGAAAGATTTTTCTGCAAGGAAGGAACTGCAGGCGGCATGGCTGAAATGAGAATATCATGCTGCACGAGCTCTTTGCCCTCCGATGTAGAAGTGTCATCAGTGGGCATCATAGAGAAACGGGACTTTAATAACTGATCATCAACCTCTGTGAATTCCCTTTGTTCTAGACGCCTGAAATAAGAGTTGTCCTGAGTCACAGAAACCTCCACCGAGTGGTCTTGATGCGGCGCGGGAACATGCCGGTATAAGAGAATTCCGAAGAAGGCTGAACCTCCACAATTGAATGGTCATTGAAAGAAATGAAGTGGCAGCCGGATCAGACTGGGAAACTTCAGCTTCCATTAGGCAATGAAGATGTGAGAATCTGGTACGTCCACAATTCACGGTTTCCTTAGATCCATGAAATTCCGTGTTGAATTTTAGTCAGAAAAGGAAAACTCCGGAGCCGCTGTTCAGCAGGCCCGGGTGTAGCTCCCAGAGGCAACACTGCTGCTCCTCTAGAATTTGGATAAAAATCGTTTTCACTGGAATAAAGAACCTTGATCAAGCCAGGTGGGTCTTGACAATCGAAATTGCTGTGTTTGCCCGATATACTAACGAGAACCCACCTGTGCTAGTCCATGGCGTATTCAGCACAGGAATCTGCATCGATTGAGCCAAGACAAAGGAAAGCTCAGGGAGGCAGCACCCGTGTAGAAAAGCATTTGTACTTCAAAGATGAGGCCAATGAGGTGAAAGGACAAAGTCATGGCAGTTTTCATCATCGGCAGAATTTCACGGAGCAATAATACTGGGAGAGAAAAGGCACAACCTGAGGGAGGCACGCTCAACAAAACTACCTAGGGCAGGAGCCGGGTTGCCCCCAGGCACTAGGCGTGTCAGGCCTCAGCATTGTAAGGAGAGTTCCCTGAAGTCCCTGAGTGAAGTTTTCTCCGCTGTCCTACGTCTACGTTCCTAAAATTTACTCTGCGGTTTCTGATGATCCTGGCTTATGAACGGCCACCATTCACCGTTCTCCTTACACTCGTGCGTCTCCATCGGCCTTAAAAGAAAGGGAGGACACGCAACTGCTGGCAGGTAAATTCAGCAAAGTTTGTCTCAACACAAAAGAGACAGCTCTGTGGTGACCCGTCTTCCACGGTAAAACAATTCCCAGCGAATAAGGAATCTTCCCATCGCAATGACAATATGAGAGAATTGCTACCGATGGATTTGCCGCTGTGCCTACACATCATCTTGAGGCCATACAGTAGTGAAGCACGGGAACCCAGGCGCTTCACCCTTTACCCTAGACCAGTGAAACACTGTCTCTAAACATGCCCACATGCCTGTACCTATGCTCGTTTAAAGTTAACGCTAAACCGAAATCTTCTGTCCCACTATTTTGCAGCATTTTAAAGAAGTACACTGGGAAAGATTTTTCTGCAAGGAAGGAACTGCAGGCGGCATGGCTGAAATGAGAATATCATGCTGCACGAGCTCTTTGCCCTCCGATGTAGAAGTGTCATCAGTGGGCATCATAGAGAAACGGGACTTTAATAACTGATCATCAACCTCTGTGAATTCCCTTTGTTCTAGACGCCTGAAATAAGAGTTGTCCTGAGTCACAGAAACCTCCACCGAGTGGTCTTGATGCGGCGCGGGAACATGCCGGTATAAGAGAATTCCGAAGAAGGCTGAACGTCCACAATTGAATGGTCATTGAAAGAAATGAAGTGGCAGCCGAATCAGACTGGGAAACTTCAGCTTCCATTAGGTAATGAAGATGTGAGAATCTGGTACGTCCACAATTCACGGTTTCCTTAGATCCATGAAATTCCGTGTTGAATTTTAGTCAGAAAAGGAAAACTCCGGAGCCGCTGTTCAGCAGTCCCGGGTGTAGCTCCCAGAGGCACACTGGTGCTCCTCTAGAATTTGGATAAAAATCGTTTTCACTGGAATAAAGAACCTTGATCAAGCAAGGTGGGTCTTGACAATCGAAATTGCTGCGTTTGCCCGGTATACTCACGAGAACCCACCTGTGCTAGTCCATGGCGTATTCAGCACAGAATCTGCATCGATTGAGCCAAGACAAAGGAAAGCTCAGGGAGGCAGCACCCGTGTAGAAAAGCATTTGTACTTCAAAGATGAGGCCAATGAGGTGAAAGGACAAAGCCATGGCAGTTTTCATAATCGGCAGAATTTCACGGAGCAATAATGCTGGGAGAGAAAAGGCACAACCTGAGGGAGGCACGCTCAACAAAACTACCTAGGGCAGGAGCCGGGTTGCCCCCAGGCACTAGGCGTGTCAGGCCTCAGCATTGTAAGGAGAGTTCCCTGAAGTCCCTGAGTGAAGTTTTCTCCGCTGTCCTATGTCTACGTTCCTAAAATTTACTCTGCGCTTTCTGATGATTCTGGCTTATGAACCGCCACCATTCACCGTTCTCCTTACACTCGTGCGTCTCCATCGGCCTTAAAAGAAAGGGAGGACACGCAACTGCTGGCAGGTAAATTCAGCAAAGTTTGTCTCAACACAAAAGAGACAGCTCTGTGGTGACCCGTCTTCCACGGTAAAACAATTCCTAGCCAATAAGGAATCTTCCCATCGCAATGACAATATGAGAGAATTGCTACCGATGGATTTGCCGCTGTGCCTACACATCATCTTGAGGCCATACAGTAGTGAAGCACGGGAACCCAGGCGCTTCACCCTTTACCCTAGACCAGTGAAACACTGTCTCTAAACATGCCCACATGCCTGTACCTATGCTCGTTTAAAGTTAACGCTAAACCGAAATCTTCTGTCCCACTATTTTGCAGCATTTTAAAGAAGTACACTGGGAAAGATTTTTCTGCAAGGAAGGAAATGCAGGCGGCATGGCTGAAATGAGAATATCATGCTGCACGAGCTCTTTGCCCTCCGATGTAGAAGTGTCATCAGTGGGCATCATAGAGAAACGGGACTTTAATAACTGATCATCAACCTCTGTGAATTCCCTTTGTTCTAGACGCCTGAAATAAGAGTTGTCCTGAGTCACAGAAACCTCCACCGAGTGGTCATGATGCGGCGCGGGAACATGCCGGTATAAGAGAATTCCGAAGAAGGCTGAACCTCCACAATTGAATGGTCATTGAAAGAAATGAAGTGGCAGCCGGATCAGACTGGGAAACTTCAGCTTCCATTAGGCAATGAAGATGTGAGAATCTGGTACGTCCACAATTCACGGTTTCCTTAGATCCATGAAATTCCGTGTTGAATTTTAGTCAGAAAAGGAAAACTCCGGAGCCGCTGTTCAGCAGGCCCGGGTGTAGCTCCCAGAGGCAACACTGGTGCTCCTCTAGAATTTGGATAAAAATCGTTTTCACTGGAATAAAGAACCTTGATCAAGCCAGGTGGGTCTTGACAATCGAAATTGCTGCGTTTGCCCGGTATACTCATGAGAACCCACTTGTGCTAGTCCATGGCGTATTCAGCACAGGAATCTGCATCGATTGAGCCAAGACAAAGGAAAGCTCAGGGAGGCAGCACCCGTGTAGAAAAGCATTTGTACTTCAAAGATGAGGCCAATGAGGTGAAAGGACAAAGCCATGGCAGTTTTCATCATCGGCAGAATTTCACGGAGCAATAATGCTGGGAGAGAAAAGGCACAACCTGAGGGAGGCACGCTCAACAAAACTACCTAGGGCAGGAGCCGGGTTGCCCCCAGGCACTAGGCGTGTCAGGCCTCAGCATTGTAAGGAGAGTTCCCTGAAGTCCCTGAGTGAAGTTTTCTTCGCTGTCCTACGTCTACGTTCCTAAAATTTACTCTGCGGTTTCTGATGATCCTGGCTTATGAACGGCCACCATTCACCGTTCTCCTTACACTCGTGCGTCTCCATCGGCCTTAAAAGAAAGGGAGGACACGCAACTGCTGGCAGGTAAATTCAGCAAAGTTTGTCTCGACACAAAAGAGACAGCTCTGTGGTCACCCTTCTTCCACGGTAAAGAATTCCTAGCGAATAAGGAATCTTCCCATCGCAATGACAATATGAGAGAATTGCCACCGATGGATTTGCCGCTGTGCCTACACATCATCTTGCGGCCATACAGTAGTGAAGCACGGGAACCCAGGCGCTTCACCCTTTACCCTAGACCAGTGAAACACTGTCTCTAAACATGCCCACATGCCTGTACCTATGCCCGTTTAAAGTGAACGCTAAACCGAAATCTTCTGTCCCACTATTTTGCAGCATTTTAAAGAAGTACACTGGGAAAGATTTTTCTGCAAGGAAGAAATTGCAGGCGGCCTGGCTGAAATGAGAATATCATGCTGCACGAGCTCTTTGCCCTCAGATGTAGAAGTGTCATCAGTGGGCATCATAGAGAAACGGGACTTTAATAAGTGATCATCAACCTCTGTGAATTCCCTTTGTTCTAGACGCCTGCAATAAAGAGTTGTCCTGAGTCACATAAACCTCCACCGAGTGGTCTTTATGTGGCGCGGGAACATGCCGGTATAAGAGAATTCCGAAGAAGGCTGAACGTCCACATTTGAATGGTCAATGCCATAAATGATGTGGCAGCCGGATCAGACTGGGAAACTTCAGCTTCCATTAGACAATGAACATGTGAGATTCTGGTACGTCCACAATTCACGGTTTCCTTAGATCCATGAAATTCCGTGCTGAATTTTAGTCAGAAAATGAAAACTCCGGAGCCGCTGTTCAGCAGGCCCGGGTGTAGCTCCCAGAGGCACACTGGTGCTCCTCTAGAATTTGGATAAAAATCGTTTTCACTGGAATAAAGAACCTTGATCAAGCCAGGTGGGTCTTGACAATCGAAATTGCTGCGTTTGCCCGGTATACTGACAAGAACCCAACTGTGCTAGTCCATGGCGTATTCAGCACAGGAATCTGCATCGATTGAGCCAAGACAAAGGAAAGCTCAGGGAGGCAGCACCCGTGTAGAAAAGCATTTGTACTTCAAAGATGAGGCCAATGAGGTGAAAGGACAAAGCCATGGCAAACAGTTTTCATCATCGGCAGAATTTCACGGAGCAATATTGCTGGGAGAGAAAAGGAACCACCTGAGGGAAGCACGCTCAACAAAACTACCTAGGGCAGGAGCCGGGTTTCCCCCAGGCACTAGGCGTGTCAGGTCTCAGCATTGTAAGGAGAGTTCCCTGAAGTCCCTGAGTGAAGTTTTCTCCGCTGTCCTACGTCTACGTTCCTAAAATTTACTCTGCGGTTTCTGATGATCCTGGCTTATGAACGGCCACCATTCACCGTTCTCCTTACACTCGTGCGTCTCCATCGGACTTAAAAGAAAGGGAGGACACGCAACTGCTGGCAGGTAAATTCAGCAAAGTTTGTCTCAACACAAAAGAGACAGCTCTGTGGTGACCCGTCTTCCACGGTAAAACAATTCCTAGCGAATAAGGCATCTTCCCATCGCAATGACAATATGAGAGAATTGCCACCGATGGATTTGCCGCTGTGCCTACACATCATCTTGCGGCCATACAGTAGTGAAGCACGGGAACCCAGGCGCTTCACCCTTTACCCTAGACCAGTGAAACACTGTCTCTAAACATGCCCACATGCCTGTACCTATGCCCGTTTAAAGTGAACGCTAAACCGAAATCTTCTGTCCCACTATTTTGCAGCATTTTAAAGAAGTACACTGGGAAAGATTTTTCTGCAAGGAAGGAACTGCAGGCGGCATGGCTGAAATGAGAATATCATGCTGCACGAGCTCTTTGCCCTCCGATGTAGAAGTGTCATCAGTGGGCATCATAGAGAAACGGGACTTTAATAAGTGATCATCAACCTCTGTGAATTCCCTTTGTTCTAGATGCCTGCAATAAAGAGTTGTCCTGAGTCACATAAACCTCCACCGAGTGGTCTTTATGTGGCGCGGGAACATGCCGGTATAAGAGAATTCCGAAGAAGGCTGAACGTCCACATTTGAATGGTCAATGCCAGAAATGATGTGGCAGCCGGATCAGACTGGGAAACTTCAGCTTCCATTAGACAATGAACATGTGAAATTCTGGTACGTCCACAATTCACGGTTTCCTTAGATCCATGAAATTCCGTGCTGAATTTTAGTCAGAAAATGAAAACTCCGGAGCCGCTGTTCAGCAGGCCCGGGTGTAGCTCCCAGAGGCACACTGGTGCTCCTCTAGAATTTGGATAAAAATCGTTTTCACTGGAATAAAGAACCTTGATTAAGCCAGGTGGGTCTTGACAATCGAAATTGCTGCGTTTGCCAGGTATACTCACGAGAACCCACCTGTGCTAGTCCATGGCGTATTCAGCACAGGAATCTGCATAGATTGAGCCAAGACAAAGGAAAGCTCAGGGAGGCAGCACCCTTGTAGAAAAGCATTTGTACTTCAAAGATGAGGCCAATGAGGTGAAAGGACAAAGCCATGGCAAACAGTTTTCATCATCGGCAGAATTTCACGGAGCAATATTGCTGGGAGAGAAAAGGCACCACCTGAGGGAGGCAAGCTCAACAAAACTACCTAGGGCAGGAGCCAAGTTGCCCCCAGGCACTAGGCGTGTCAGGCCTCAGCATTGTAAGGAGAGTTCCCTGAAGTCCCTGAGTGAAGTTTTCTCCGCTGTCCTACGTCTACGTTCCTAAAATTTACTCTGCGGTTTCTGATGATTCTGGCTTATGAACGGCCACCATTCACCGTTCTCCTTACACTCGTGCGTCTCCATCGACCTTAAAAGAAAGGGAGGACACGCAACTGCTGGCAGGTAAATTCAGCAAAGTTTGTCTCAACACAAAAGAGACAGCTCTGTGGTGACCCGTCTTCCATGGTAAAACATTTCCTAGCGAATAAGGAATCTTCCCATCGCAATGACAATATGAGAGAATTGCCACCGATGGATTTGCCGCTGTGCGTACACATCATCTTGAGGCCATACAGTAGTGAAGCACCGGAACCCAGGCGCTTCACCCTTTACCCTAGACCAGTGAAACACTGTCTCTAAACATGCCCACATGCCTGTACCTATGCCCGTTTAAAGTGAACGCTAAACCGAAATCTTCTGTCCCACTATTTTGCAGCATTTTAAAGAAGTACACTGGGAAAGATTTTTCTGCAAGGAAGGAACTGCAGGCGGCGTGGCTGAAATGAGAATATCATGCTGCACGAGCTCTTTGCCCTCCGATGTAGAAGTGTCATCAGTGGGCATCAGAGAGAAACGGGACTTTAATAAGTGATCATCAACCTCTGTGAATTCCCTTTGTTCTAGACGCCTGAAATAAAGAGTTGTCCTGAGTCACATAAACCTCCACCGAGTGGTCTTTATGTGGCGCGGGAACATGCCGGTATAAGAGAATTCCGAAGAAGGCTGAACGTCCACAATTGAATGGTCATTGAAAGAAATGAAGTGGCAGCCGAATCAGACTGGGAAACTTCAGCTTCCATTAGGTAATGAAGATGTGAAAATCTGGTACGTCCACAATTCACGGTTTCCTTAGATCCATGAAATTCCGTGTTGAATTTTAGTCAGAAAAGGAAAACTCCGGAGCCGCTGTTCAGCAGGCCCGGGTGTAGCTCCCAGAGGCAACACTGGTGCTCCTCTAGAATTTGGATAAAATCGTTTTCACTGGAATAAAGAACCTTGATCAAGCAAGGTGGGTCTTGACAATCGAAATTGCTGCGTTTGCCCGGTATACTCACGAGAACCCACCTGTGCTAGTCCATGGCGTATTCAGCACAGAATCTGCATCGATTGAGCCAAGACAAAGGAAAGCTCAGGGAGGCAGCACCCGTGTAGAAAAGTATTTGTACTTCAAAGATGAGGCCAATGAGGTGAAAGGACAAAGCCATGGCAGTTTTCATCATCGGCAGAATTTCATGGAGCAATAATGCTGGGAGAGAAAAGGCACAACCTGAGGGAGGCACGCTCAACAAAACTACCTAGGGCAGGAGCGGGGTTGCCCCCAGGCACTAGGCGTGTCAGGCCTCAGCATTGTAAGGAGAGTTCCCTGAAGTCCCTGAGTGAAGTTTTCTCCGCTCTCCTATGTCTACGTTCCTAAAATTTACTCTGCGCTTTCTGATGATTCTGGCTTATGAACGGCCACCATTCACCGTTCTCCTTACACTCGTGCGTCTCCATCGGACTTAAAAGAAAGGGAGGACACGCAACTGCTGGCAGGTAAATTCAGCAAAGTTTGTCTCAACACAAAAGAGACAGCTCTGTGGTGACCCGTCTTCCACGGTAAAACAATTCCTAGCCAATAAGGAATCTTCCCATCGCAATGACAATATGAGAGAATTGCTACCGATGGATTTGCCGCTGTGCCTACACATCATCTTGAGGCCATACAGTAGTGAAGCACGGGAACCCAGGCGCTTCACCCTTTACCCTAGACCAGTGAAACACTGTCTCTAAACATGCCCACATGCCTGTACCTATGCTCGTTTAAAGTTAACGCTAAACCGAAATCTTCTGTCCCACTATTTTGCAGCATTTTAAAGAAGTACACTGGGAAAGATTTTTCTGCAAGGAAGGAACTGCAGGCGGCATGGCTGAAATGAGAATATCATGCTGCACGAGCTCTTTGCCCTCCGATGTAGAAGTGTCATCAGTGGGCATCATAGAGAAACGGGACTTTAATAAGTGATCATCAACCTCTGTGAATTCCCTTTGTTCTAGACGCCTGAAATAAGAGTTGTCCTGAGTCACAGAAACCTCCACCGAGTGGTCTTGATGTGGCGCGGGAACATGCCGGTATAAGAGAATTCCGAAGAAGGCTGAACCTCCACAATTGAATGGTCATTGAAAGAAATGAAGTGGCAGCCGGATCAGACTGGGAAACTTCAGCTTCCATTAGGCAATGAAGATGTGAGAATCTGGTACGTCCACAATTCACGGTTTCCTTAGATCCATGAAATTCCGTGTTGAATTTTAGTCAGAAAAGGAAAACTCCGGAGCCGCTGTTCAGCAGGCCCGGGTGTAGCTCCCAGAGGCAACACTGGTGCTCCTCTAGAATTTGGATAAAAATCGTTTTCACTGGAATAAAGAACCTTGATCAAGCCAGGTGGGTCTTGACAATCGAAATTGCTGTGTTTGCCCGGTATACTCACGAGAACCCACCTGTGCTAGTCCATGGCGTATTCAGCACAGGAATCTGCATCGATTGAGCCAAGACAAAGGAAAGCTCAGGGAGGCAGCACCCGTGTAGAAAAGCATTTGTACTTCAAAGATGAGGCCAATGAGGTGAAAGGACAAAGCCATGGCAGTTTTCATCATCGGCAGAATTTCACGGAGCAATAATGCTGGGAGAGAAAAGGCACAACCTGAGGGAGGCAAGCTCAACAAAACTACCTAGGGCAGGAGCCGGGTTGCCCCCAGGCACTAGGCGTGTCAGGCCTCAGCATTGTAAGGAGAGTTCCCTGAAGTCCCTGAGTGAAGTTTTCTTCGCTGTCCTACGTCTACGTTCCTAAAATATACTCTGCGGTTTCTGATGATCCTGGCTTATGAACGGCCACCATTCACCGTTCTCCTTACACTCGTGCGTCTCCATCGGACTTAAAAGAAAGGGAGGACACGCAACTGCTGGCAGGTAAATTCAGCAAAGTTTGTCTCGACACAAAAGAGACAGCTCTGTGGTCACCCTTCTTCCACGGTAAAGAATTCCTAGCGAATAAGGAATCTTCCCATCGCAATGACAATATGAGAGAATTGCCACCGATGGATTTGCCGCTGTGCCTACACATCATCTTGCGGCCATACAGTAGTGAAGCACGGGAACCCAGGCGCTTCACCCTTTACCCTAGACCAGTGAAACACTGTCTCTAAACATGCCCACATGCCTGTACCTATGCCCGTTTAAAGTGAACGCTAAACCGAAATCTTCTGTCCCACTATTTTGCAGCATTTTAAAGAAGTACACTGGGAAAGATTTTTCTGCAAGGAAGAAATTGCAGGCGGCCTGGCTGAAATGAGAATATCATGCTGCACGAGCTCTTTGCCCTCAGATGTAGAAGTGTCATCAGTGGGCATCATAGAGAAACGGGACTTTAATAAGTGATCATCAACCTCTGTGAATTCCCTTTGTTCTAGACGCCTGCAATAAAGAGTTGTCCTGAGTCACATAAACCTCCACCGAGTGGTCTTTATGTGGCGCGGGAACATGCCGGTATAAGAGAATTCCGAAGAAGGCTGAACGTCCACATTTGAATGGTCAATGCCAGAAATGATGTGGCAGCCGGATCAGACTGGGAAACTTCAGCTTCCATTAGACAATGAACATGTGAGATTCTGGTACGTCCACAATTCACGTTTCCTTAGATCCATGAAATTCCGTGCTGAATTTTAGTCAGAAAATGAAAACTCCGGAGCCGCTGTTCAGCAGGCCCGGGTGTAGCTCCCAGAGGCACACTGGTGCTCCTCTAGAATTTGGATAAAAATCGTTTTCACTGGAATAAAGAACCTTGATCAAGCCAGGTGGGTCTTGACAATCGAAATTGCTGCGTTTGCCCGGTATACTCACGAGAACCCACCTGTGCTAGTCCATGGCGTATTCAGCACAGGAATCTGCATCGATTGAGCCAAGACAAAGGAAAGCTCAGGGAGGCAGCACCCGTGTAGAAAAGCATTTGTACTTCAAAAATGAGGCCAATGAGGTGAAAGGACAAAGCCATGGCAAACAGTTTTCATCATCGGCAGAATTTCACGGAGCAATATTGCTGGGAGAGAAAAGGAACCACCTGAGGGAAGCACGCTCAACAAAACTACCTAGGGCAGGAGCCGGGTTTCCCCCAGGCACTAGGCGTGTCAGGTCTCAGCATTGTAAGGAGAGTTCCCTGAAGTCCCTGAGTGAAGTTTTCTCCGCTGTCCTACGTCTACGTTCCTAAAATTTACTCTGCAGTTTCTGATGATCCTGGCTTATGAACGGCTACCATTCACCGTTCTCCTTACACTCGTGTGTCTCCATCGGCCTTAAAAGAAAGGGAGGACACGCAACTGCTGGCAGGTAAATTCAGCAAAGTTTGTCTCAACACAAAAGAGACAGCTCTGTGGTGACCCGTCTTCCACGGTAAAACAATTCCTAGCGAATAAGGCATCTTCCCATCGCAATGACAATATGAGAGAATTGCCACCGATGGATTTGCCGCTGTGCCTACACATCATCTTGCGGCCATACAGTAGTGAAGCACGGGAACCCAGGCGCTTCACCCTTTACCCTAGACCAGTGAAACACTGTCTCTAAACATGCCCACATGCCTGTACCTATGCCCGTTTAAAGTGAACGCTAAACCGAAATCTTCTGTCCCACTATTTTGCAGCATTTTAAAGAAGTACACTGGGAAAGATTTTTCTGCAAGGAAGGAACTGCAGGCGGCATGGCTGAAATGAGAATATCATGCTGCACGAGCTCTTTGCCCTCCGATGTAGAAGTGTCATCAGTGGGCATCATAGAGAAACGGGACTTTAATAAGTGATCATCAACCTCTGTGAATTCCCTTTGTTCTAGATGCCTGCAATAAAGAGTTGTCCTGAGTCACATAAACCTCCACCGAGTGGTCTTTATGTGGCGCGGGAACATGCCGGTATAAGAGAATTCCGAAGAAGGCTGAACGTCCACATTTGAATGGTCAATGCCAGAAATGATGTGGCAGCCGGATCAGACTGGGAAACTTCAGCTTCCATTAGACAATGAACATGTGAAATTCTGGTACGTCCACAATTCACGGTTTCCTTAAATCCATGAAATTCCGTGCTGAATTTTAGTCAGAAAATGAAAACTCCGGAGCCGCTGTTCAGCAGGCCCGGGTGTAGCTCCCAGAGGCACACTGGTGCTCCTCTAGAATTTGGATAAAAATCGTTTTCACTGGAATAAAGAACCTTGATTAAGCCAGGTGGGTCTTGACAATCGAAATTGCTGCGTTTGCCCGGTATACTGACAAGAACCCACCTGTGCTAGTCCATGGCGTATTCAGCACAGGAATCTGCATAGATTGAGCCAAGAGAAAGGAAAGCTCAGGGAGGCAGCACCCTTGTAGAAAAGCATTTGTACTTCAAAGATGAGGCCAATGAGGTGAAAGGACAAAGCCATAGCAATCAGTTTTCTTCATCGGCAGAATTTCACGGAGCAATATTGCTGGGAGAGAAAAGGCACCACCTGAGGGAGGCAAGCTCAACAAAACTACCTAGGGCAGGAGCCAAGTTGCCCCCAGGCACTAGGCGTGTCAGGCCTCAGCATTGTAAGGAGAGTTCCCTGAAGTCCCTGAGTGAAGTTTTCTCCGCTGTCCTACGTCTACGTTCCTAAAATTTACTCTGCGGTTTCTGATGATTCTGGCTTATGAACGGCCACCATTCACCGTTCTCCTTACACTCGTGCGTCTCCATCGACCTTAAAAGAAAGGGAGGACACGCAACTGCTGGCAGGTAAATTCAGCAAAGTTTGTCTCAACACAAAAGAGACAGCTCTGTGGTGACCCGTCTTCCATGGTAAAACATTTCCTAGCTTATAAGGAATCTTCCCATCGCAATGACAATATGAGAGAATTGCCACCGATGGATTTGCCGCTGTGCCTACACATCATCTTGAGGCCATACAGTAGTGAAGCACCGGAACCCAGGCGCTTCACCCTTTACCCTAGACCAGTGAAACACTGTCTCTAAACATGCCCACATGCCTGTACCTATGCCCGTTTAAAGTGAACGCTAAACCGAAATCTTCTGTCCCACTATTTTGCAGCATTTTAAAGAAGTACACTGGGAAAGATTTTTCTGCAAGGAAGGAACTGCAGGCGGCGTGGCTGAAATGAGAATATCATGCTGCACGAGCTCTTTGCCCTCCGATGTACAAGTGTCATCAGTGGGCATCATAGAGAAACGGGACTTTAATAAGTGATCATCAACCTCTGTGAATTCCCTTTGTTCTAGACGCCTGAAATAAAGAGTTGTCCTGAGTCACATAAACCTCCACCGAGTGGTCTTTATGTGGCGCTGGAACATGCCGGTATAAGAGAATTCCGAAGAAGGCTGAACGTCCACAATTGAATGATCATTGCCAGAAATGAAGTGGCAGCCGGATCAGACTGGGAAACTTCAGCTTCCATTAGACAATGAAGATGTGAGAATCTGGTATGTCCACAATTCATGGTTTCCTTAGATCCATGAAATTCCGTGTTGAATTTTAGTCAGAAAATGAAAACTCCGGAGCCGCTGTTCAGCAGGCCCGGGTGTAGCTCCCGGAGGCACACTGGTGCTCCTCTAGAATTTGGATAAAAATCCTTTTCACTGGAATAAAGAACCTTGATCAAGCCAGGTGGGTCTTGACAATCGAAATTGCTGCGTTTGCCCGGTATACTCATGAGAACCTACTTGTGCTAGTCCATGGCGTATTCAGCACAGGAATCTGCATCGATTGAGCCAAGACAAAGGAAAGCTCAGGGAGGCAGCACCCGTGTAGAAAAGCATTTGTACTTCAAAGATGAGGCCAATGAGGTGAAAGGACAAAGCCATGGCAAACAGTTTTCATCATCGGCAGAATTTCACGGAGCAATATTGCTGGGAGAGAAAAGGAACCACCTGAGGGAAGCACGCTCAACAAAACTACCTAGGGCAGGAGCCGGGTTTCCCCCAGGCACTAGGCGTGTCAGGTCTCAGCATTGTAAGGAGAGTTCCCTGAAGTCCCTGAGTGAAGTTTTCTCCGCTGTCCTACGTCTACGTTCCTAAAATTTACTCTGCAGTTTCTGATGATCCTGGCTTATGAACGGCTACCATTCACCGTTCTCCTTACACTCGTGTGTCTCCATCGGCCTTAAAAGAAAGGGAGGACACGCAACTGCTGGCAGGTAAATTCAGCAAAGTTTGTCTCAACACAAAAGAGACAGCTCTGTGGTGACCCGTCTTCCACGGTAAAACAATTCCTAGCGAATAAGGCATCTTCCCATCGCAATGACAATATGAGAGAATTGCCACCGATGGATTTGCCGCTGTGCCTACACATCATCTTGCGGCCATACAGTGGTGAAGCACCGGAACCCAGGCGCTTCACCCTTTACCCTAGACCAGTGAAACACTGTCTCTAAACATGCCCACATGCCTGTACCTATGCCCGTTTAAAGTGAACGCTAAACCGAAATCTTCTGTCCCACTATTTTGCAGCATTTTAAAGAAGTACACTGGGAAAGATTTTTCTGCAAGGAAGGAACTGCAGGCGGCATGGCTGAAATGAGAATATCATGCTGCACGAGCTCTTTGCCCTCCGATGTAGAAGTGTCATCAGTGGGCATCATAGAGAAACGGGACTTTAATAAGTGATCATCAACCTCTGTGAATTCCCTTTGTTCTAGATGCCTGCAATAAAGAGTTGTCCTGAGTCACATAAACCTCCACCGAGTGGTCTTTATGTGGCGCGGGAACATGCCGGTATAAGAGAATTCCGAAGAAGGCTGATCGTCCACATTTGAATGGTCAATGCCAGAAATGATGTGGCAGCCGGATCAGACTGGGAAACTTCAGCTTCCATTAGACAATGAACATGTGAAATTCTGGTACGTCCACAATTCACGGTTTCCTTAGATCCATGAAATTCCGTGCTGAATTTTAGTCAGAAAATGAAAACTCCGGAACCGCTGTTCAGCAGGCCCGGGTGTAGCTCCCAGAGGCACACTGGTGCTCCTCTAGAATTTGGATAAAAATCGTTTTCACTGGAATAAAGAACCTTGATTAAGCCAGGTGGCTCTTGACAATCGAAATTGCTGCGTTTGCCCGGTATACTGACAAGAACCCACCTGTGCTAGTCCATGGCGTATTCAGCACAGGAATCTGCATAGATTGAGCCAAGAGAAAGGAAAGCTCAGGGAGGCAGCACCCGTGTAGAAAAGCATTTGTACTTCAAAGATGAGGCCAATGAGGTGAAAGGACAAAGCCATGGCAAACAGTTTTCATCATCGGCAGAAATTCACGGAGCAATATTGCTGGGAGAGAAAAGGAACCACCTGAGGGAAGCATGCTCAACAAAACTACCTAGGGCAGGAGCCGGGTTGCCCCCAGGCACTAGGCGTGTCAGGTCTCAGCATTGTAAGGAGAGTTCCCTGAAGTCCCTGAGTGAAGTTTTCTCCGCTGTCCTACGTCTACGTTCCTAAAATTTACTCTGCGGTTTCTGATGATTCTGGCTTATGAACGGCCACCATTCACCGTTCTCCTTACACTCGTGCGTCTCCATCGACCTTAAAAGAAAGGGAGGACACGCAACTGCTGGCAGGTAAATTCAGCAAAGTTTGTCTCAACACAAAAGAGACAGCTCTGTGGTGACCCGTCTTCCATGGTAAAACATTTCCTAGCGAATAAGGAATCTTCCCATCGCAATGACAATATGAAAGAATTGCCACCGATGAATTTGCCGCTGTGCCTACACATCATCTTGAGGCCATACAGTAGTGAAGCACCGGAACCCAGGCGCTTCACCCTTTACCCTAGACCAGTGAAACACTGTCTCTAAACATGCCCACATGCCTGTACCTATGCCCGTTTAAAGTGAACGCTAAACCGAAATCTTCTGTCCCACTATTTTGCAGCATTTTAAAGAAGTACACTGGGAAAGATTTTTCTGCAAGGAAGGAACTGCAGGCGGCGTGGCTGAAATGAGAATATCATGCTGCACGAGCTCTTTGCCCTCCGATGTAGAAGTGTCATCAGTGGGCATCATAGAGAAACGGGACTTTAATAAGTGATCATCAACCTCTGTGAATTCCCTTTGTTCTAGACGCCTGAAATAAAGAGTTGTCCTGAGTCACATAAACCTCCACCGAGTGGTCTTTATGTGGCGCTGGAACATGCCGGTATAAGAGAATTCCGAAGAAGGCTGAACGTCCACAATTGAATGATCATTGCCAGAAATGAAGTGGCAGCCGGATCAGACTGGGAAACTTCAGCTTCCATTAGACAATGAAGATGTGAGAATCTGGTATGTCCACAATTCATGGTTTCCTTAGATCCATGAAATTCCGTGTTGAATTTTAGTCAGAAAATGAAAACTCCGGAGCCGCTGTTCAGCAGGCCCGGGTGTAGCTCCCGGAGGCACACTGGTGCTCCTCTAGAATTTGCATAAAAATCCTTTTCACTGGAATAAAGAACCTTGATCAAGCCAGGTGGGTCTTGACAATCAAAATTGCTGCGTTTGCCCGGTATACTCATGAGAACCCACTTGTGCTAGTCCATGGCGTATTCAGCACAGGAATCTGCATCGATTGAGCCAAGACAAAGGAAAGCTCAGGGAGGCAGCACCCGTGTAGAAAAGCATTTGTACTTCAAAGATGAGGCCAATGAGGTGAAAGTACAAAGCCATGGCAAACAGTTTTCATCATCGGCAGAATTTCACGGAGCAATATTGCTGGGAGAGAAAAGGAACCACCTGAGGGAAGCACGCTCAACAAAACTACCTAGGGCAGGAGCCGGATTGCCCCCAGGCACTAGGCGTGTCAGGTCTCAGCATTGTAAGGAGAGTTCCCTGAAGTCCCTGAGTGAAGTTTTCTCCGCTGTCCTACGTCTACGTTCCTAAAATTTACTCTGCAGTTTCTGATGATCCTGGCTTATGAACGGCTACCATTCACCGTTCTCCTTACACTCGTGTGTCTCCATCGGCCTTAAAAGAAAGGGAGGACACGCAACTGCTGGCAGGTAAATTCAGCAAAGTTTGTCTCAACACAAAAGAGACAGCTCTGTGGTGACCCGTCTTCCACGGTAAAACAATTCCTAGCGAATAAGGCATCTTCCCATCGCAATGACAATATGAGAGAATTGCCACCGATGGATTTGCCGCTGTGCCTACACATCATCTTGCGGCCATACAGTGGTGAAGCACCGGAACCCAGGCGCTTCACCCTTTACCCTAGACCAGTGAAACACTGTCTCTAAACATGCCCACATGCCTGTACCTATGCCCGTTTAAAGTGAACGCTAAACCGAAATCTTCTGTCCCACTATTTTGCAGCATTTTAAAGAAGTACACTGGGAAAGATTTTTCTGCAAGGAAGGAACTGCAGGCGGCATGGCTGAAATGAGAATATCATGCTGCACGAGCTCTTTGCCCTCCGATGTAGAAGTGTCATCAGTGGGCATCATAGAGAAACGGGACTTTAATAAGTGATCATCAACCTCTGTGAATTCCCTTTGTTCTAGATGCCTGCAATAAAGAGTTGTCCTGAGTCACATAAACCTCCACCGAGTGGTCTTTATGTGGCGCGGGAACATGCCGGTATAAGAGAATTCCGAAGAAGGCTGATCGTCCACATTTGAATGGTCAATGCCAGAAATGATGTGGCAGCCGGATCAGACTGGGAAACTTCAGCTTCCATTAGACAATGAACATGTGAAATTCTGGTACGTCCACAATTCACGGTTTCCTTAGATCCATGAAATTCCGTGCTGAATTTTAGTCAGAAAATGAAAACTCCGGAACCGCTGTTCAGCAGGCCCGGGTGTAGCTCCCAGAGGCACACTGGTGCTCCTCTAGAATTTGGATAAAAATCGTTTTCACTGGAATAAAGAACCTTGATTAAGCCAGGTGGGTCTTGACAATCGAAATTGCTGCGTTTGCCCGGTATACTGACAAGAACCCACCTGTGCTAGTCCATGGCGTATTCAGCACAGGAATCTGCATAGATTGAGCCAAGAGAAAGGAAAGCTCAGGGAGGCAGCACCCGTGTAGAAAAGCATTTGTACTTCAAAGATGAGGCCAATGAGGTGAAAGGACAAAGCCATGGCAAACAGTTTTCATCATCGGCAGAAATTCACGGAGCAATATTGCTGGGAGAGAAAAGGAACCACCTGAGGGAAGCATGCTCAACAAAACTACCTAGGGCAGGAGCCAAGTTGCCCCCAGGCACTAGGCGTGTCAGGTCTCAGCATTGTAAGGAGAGTTCCCTGAAGTCCCTGAGTGAAGTTTTCTCCGCTGTCCTACGTCTACGTTCCTAAAATTTACTCTGCGGTTTCTGATGATTCTGGCTTATGAACGGCCACCATTCACCGTTCTCCTTACACTCGTGCGTCTCCATCGACCTTAAAAGAAAGGGAGGACACGCAACTGCTGGCAGGTAAATTCAGCAAAGTTTGTCTCAACACAAAAGAGACAGCTCTGTGGTGACCCGTCTTCCATGGTAAAACATTTCCTAGCGAATAAGGAATCTTCCCATCGCAATGACAATATGAAAGAATTGCCACCGATGGATTTGCCGCTGTGCCTACACATCATCTTGAGGCCATACAGTAGTGAAGCACCGGAACCCAGGCGCTTCACCCTTTACCCTAGACCAGTGAAACACTGTCTCTAAACATGCCCACATGCCTGTACCTATGCCCGTTTAAAGTGAACGCTAAACCGAAATCTTCTGTCCCACTATTTTGCAGCATTTTAAAGAAGTACACTGGGAAAGATTTTTCTGCAAGGAAGGAACTGCAGGCGGCGTGGCTGAAATGAGAATATCATGCTGCACGAGCTCTTTGCCCTCCGATGTAGAAGTGTCATCAGTGGGCATCATAGAGAAACGGGACTTTAATAAGTGATCATCAACCTCTGTGAATTCCCTTTGTTCTAGACGCCTGAAATAAAGAGTTGTCCTGAGTCACATAAACCTCCACCGAGTGGTCTTTATGTGGCGCGGGAACATGCCGGTATAAGAGAATTCCGAAGAAGGCTGAACGTCCACAATTGAATGATCATTGCCAGAAATGAAGTGGCAGCCGGATCAGACTGGGAAACTTCAGCTTCCATTAGACAATGAAGATGTGAGAATCTGGTATGTCCACAATTCATGGTTTCCTTAGATCCATGAAATTCCGTGTTGAATTTTAGTCAGAAAATGAAAACTCCGGAGCCGCTGTTCAGCAGGCCCGGGTGTAGCTCCCGGAGGCACACTGGTGCTCCTCTAGAATTTGCATAAAAATCCTTTTCACTGGAATAAAGAACCTTGATCAAGCCAGGTGGGTCTTGACAATCGAAATTGCTGCGTTTGCCCGGTATACTCATGAGAACCCACTTGTGCTAGTCCATGGCGTATTCAGCACAGGAATCTGCATCGATTGAGCCAAGACAAAGGAAAGCTCAGGGAGGCAGCACCCGTGTAGAAAAGCATTTGTACTTCAAAGATGAGGCCAATGAGGTGAAAGGACAAAGCCATGGCAAACAGTTTTCATCATCGGCAGAATTTCACGGAACAATATTGCTGGGAGAGAAAAGGAACCACCTGAGGGAAGCACGCTCAACAAAACTACCTAGGGCAGGAGCCGGGTTGCCCCCAGGCACTAGGCGTGTCAGGTCTCAGCATTGTAAGGAGAGTTCCCTGAAGTCCCTGAGTGAAGTTTTCTCCGCTGTCCTACGTCTACGTTCCTAAAATTTACTCTGCAGTTTCTGATGATCCTGGCTTATGAACGGCTACCATTCACCGTTCTCCTTACACTCGTGTGTCTCCATCGGCCTTAAAAGAAAGGGAGGACACGCAACTGCTGGCAGGTAAATTCAGCAAAGTTTGTCTCAACACAAAAGAGACAGCTCTGTGGTGACCCGTCTTCCACGGTAAAACAATTCCTAGCGAATAAGGCATCTTCCCATCGCAATGACAATATGAGAGAATTGCCACCGATGGATTTGCCGCTGTGCCTACACATCATCTTGCGGCCATACAGTGGTGAAGCACCGGAACCCAGGCGCTTCACCCTTTACCCTAGACCAGTGAAACACTGTCTCTAAACATGCCCACATGCCTGTACCTATGCCCGTTTAAAGTGAACGCTAAACCGAAATCTTCTGTCCCACTATTTTGCAGCATTTTAAAGAAGTACACTGGGAAAGATTTTTCTGCAAGGAAGGAACTGCAGGCGGCATGGCTGAAATGAGAATATCATGCTGCACGAGCTCTTTGCCCTCCGATGTAGAAGTGTCATCAGTGGGCATCATAGAGAAACGGGACTTTAAGAAGTGATCATCAAACTCTGTGAATTCCCTTTGTTCTAGATGCCTGCAATAAAGAGTTGTCCTGAGTCACATAAACCTCCACCGAGTGGTCTTTATGTGGCGCGGGAACATGCCGGTATAAGAGAATTCCGAAGAAGGCTGAACGTCCACATTTGAATGGTCAATGCCAGAAATGATGTGGCAGCCGGATCAGACTGGGAAACTTCAGCTTCCATTAGACAATGAACATGTGAAATTCTGGTACGTCCACAATTCACGGTTTCCTTAGATCCATGAAATTCCGTGCTGAATTTTAGTCAGAAAATGAAAACTCCGGAGCCGCTGTTCAGCAGGCCCGGGTGTAGCTCCCAGAGGCACACTGGTGCTCCTCTAGAATTTGGATAAAAATCGTTTTCACTGGAATAAAGAACCTTGATCAAGCCAGGTGGGTCTTGACAATCGAAATTGCTGCGTTTGCCCGGTATACTGACAAGAACCCACCTGTGCTAGTCCATGGCGTATTCAGCACAGGAATCTGCATAGATTGAGCCAAGAGAAAGGAAAGCTCAGGGAGGCAGCACCCGTGTAGAAAAGCATTTGTACTTCAAAGATGAGGCCAATGAGGTGAAAGGACAAAGCCATGGCAAACAGTTTTCATCATCGGCAGAATTTCACGGAGCAATATTGCTGGGAGAGAAAAGGAACCACCTGAGGGAAGCACGCTCAACAAAACTACCTAGGGCAGGAGCCGGGTTGCCCCCAGGCACTAGGCGTGTCAGGTCTCAGCATTGTAAGGAGAGTTCCCTGAAGTCCCTGAGTGAAGTTTTCTCCGCTGTCCTACGTCTACGTTCCTAAAATTTACTCTGCAGTTTCTGATGATCCTGGCTTATGAACGGCTACCATTCACCGTTCTCCTTACACTCGTGTGTCTCCATCGGCCTTAAAAGAAAGGGAGGACACGCAACTGCTGGCAGGTAAATTCAGCAAAGTTTGTCTCAACACAAAAGAGACAGCTCTGTGGTGACCCGTCTTCCACGGTAAAACAATTCCTAGCGAATAAGGCATCTTCCCATCGCAATGACAATATGAGAGAATTGCCACCGATGGATTTGCCGCTGTGCCTACACATCATCTTGCGGCCATACAGTGGTGAAGCACCGGAACTCAGGCGCTTCACCCTTTACCCTAGACCAGTGAAACACTGTCTCTAAACATGCCCACATGCCTGTACCTATGCCCGTTTAAAGTGAACGCTAAACCGAAATCTTCTGTCCCACTATTTTGCAGCATTTTAAAGAAGTACACTGGGAAAGATTTTTCTGCAAGGAAGGAACTGCAGGCGGCATGGCTGAAATGAGAATATCATGCTGCACGAGCTCTTTGCCCTCCGATGTAGAAGTGTCATCAGTGGGCATCATAGAGAAACGGGACTTTAATAAGTGATCATCAACCTCTGTGAATTCCCTTTGTTCTAGATGCCTGCAATAAAGAGTTGTCCTGAGTCACATAAACCTCCACCGAGTGGTCTTTATGTGGCGCGGGAACATGCGGTATAAGAGAATTCCGAAGAAGGCTGAACGTCCACATTTGAATGGTCAATGCCAGAAATGATGTGGCAGCCGGATCAGACTGGGAAACTTCAGCTTCCATTAGACAATGAAGATGTGAGAATCTGGTACGTCCACAATTCACGGTTTCCTTAGATCCATGAAATTCCGTGCTGAATTTTAGTCAGAAAATGAAAACTCCGGAGCCGCTGTTCAGCAGGCCCGGGTGTAGCTCCCAGAGGCACACTGGTGCTCCTCTAGAATTTGGATAAAAATCGTTTTCACTGGAATAAAGAACCTTGATTAAGCCAGGTGGGTCTTGACAATCGAAATTGCTGCGTTTGCCCGGTATACTGACAAGAACCCACCTGTGCTAGTCCATGGCGTATTCAGCACAGGAATCTGCATAGATTGAGCGAAGAGAAAGGAAAGCTCAGGGAGGCAGCACCCTTGTAGAAAAGCATTTGTACTTCAAAGATGAGGCCAATGAGGTGAAAGGACAAAGCCATAGCAATCAGTTTTCTTCATCGGCAGAATTTCACGGAGCAATATTGCTGGGAGAGAAAAGGCACCACCTGAGGGAGGCAAGCTCAACAAAACTACCTAGGGCAGGAGCCAAGTTGCCCCCAGGCACTAGGCGTGTCAGGCCTCAGCATTGTAAGGAGAGTTCCCTGAAGTCCCTGAGTGAAGTTTTCTCCGCTGTCCTACGTCTACGTTCCTAAAATTTACTCTGCGGTTTCTGATGATTCTGGCTTATGAACGGCCACCATTCACCGTTCTCCTTACACTCGTGCGTCTCCATCGACCTTAAAAGAAATGGAGGACACGCAACTGCTGGCAGGTAAATTCAGCAAAGTTTGTCTCAACACAAAAGAGACAGCTCTGTGGTGACCCGTCTTCCATGGTAAAACATTTCCTAGCGAATAAGGAATCTTCCCATCGCAATGACAATATGAGAGAATTGCCACCGATGGATTTGCCGCTGTGCCTACACATCATCTTGAGGCCATACAGTAGTGAAGCACCGGAACCCAGGCGCTTCACCCTTTACCCTAGACCAGTGAAACACTGTCTCTAAACATGCCCACATGCCTGTACCTATGCCCGTTTAAAGTGAACGCTAAACCGAAATCTTCTGTCCCACTATTTTGCAGCATTTTAAAGAAGTACACTGGGAAAGATTTTTCTGCAAGGAAGGAACTGCAGGCGGCGTGGCTGAAATGAGAATATCATGCTGCACGAGCTCTTTGCCCTCCGATGTAGAAGTGTCATCAGTGGGCATCATAGAGAAACGGGACTTTAATAAGTGATCATCAACCTCTGTGAATTCCCTTTGTTCTAGACGCCTGAAATAAAGAGTTGTCCTGAGTCACATAAACCTCCACCGAGTGGTCTTTATGTGGCGCGGGAACATGCCGGTATAAGAGAATTCCGAAGAAGGCTGAACGTCCACAATTGAATGATCATTGCCAGAAATGAAGTGGCAGCCGGATCAGACTGGGAAACTTCAGCTTCCATTAGACAATGAAGATGTGAGAATCTGGTATGTCCACAATTCATGGTTTCCTTAGATCCATGAAATTCCGTGTTGAATTTTAGTCAGAAAATGAAAACTCCGGAGCCGCTGTTCAGCAGGCCCGGGTGTAGCTCCCGGAGGCACACTGGTGCTCCTCTAGAATTTGCATAAAAATCCTTTTCACTGGAATAAAGAACCTTGATCAAGCCAGGTGGGTCTTGACAATCGAAATTGCTGCGTTTGCCCGGTATACTCATGAGAACCCACTTGTGCTAGTCCATGGCGTATTCAGCACAGGAATCTGCATCGATTGAGCCAAGACAAAGGAAAGCTCAGGGAGGCAGCACCCGTGTAGAAAAGCATTTGTACTTCAAAGATGAGGCCAATGAGGTGAAAGGACAAAGCCATGGCAAACAGTTTTCATCATCGGCAGAATTTCACGGAGCAATATTGCTGGGAGAGAAAAGGAACCACCTGAGGGAAGCACGCTCAACAAAACTACCTAGGGCAGGAGCCGGGTTACCCCCAGGCACTAGGCGTGTCAGGTCTCAGCATTGTAAGGAGAGTTCCCTGAAGTCCCTGAGTGAAGTTTTCTCCGCTGTCCTACGTCTACGTTCCTAAAATTTACTCTGCAGTTTCTGATGATCCTGGCTTATGAACGGCTACCATTCACCGTTCTCCTTACACTCGTGTGTCTCCATCGGCCTTAAAAGAAAGGGAGGACACGCAACTGCTGGCAGGTAAATTCAGCAAAGTTTGTCTCAACACAAAAGAGACAGCTCTGTGGTGACCCGTCTTCCACGGTAAAACAATTCCTAGCGAATAAGGCATCTTCCCATCGCAATGACAATATGAGAGAATTGCCACCGATGGATTTGCCGCTGTGCCTACACATCATCTTGCGGCCATACAGTGGTGAAGCACCGGAACCCAGGCGCTTCACCCTTTACCCTAGACCAGTGAAACACTGTCTCTAAACATGCCCACATGCCTGTACCTATGCCCGTTTAAAGTGAACGCTAAACCGAAATCTTCTGTCCCACTATTTTGCAGCATTTTAAAGAAGTACACTGGGAAAGATTTTTCTGCAAGGAAGGAACTGCAGGCGGCATGGCTGAAATGAGAATATCATGCTGCACGAGCTCTTTGCCCTCCGATGTAGAAGTGTCATCAGTGGGCATCATAGAGAAACGGGACTTTAATAAGTGATCATCAACCTCTGTGAATTCCCTTTGTTCTAGATGCCTGCAATAAAGAGTTGTCCTGAGTCACATAAACCTCCACCGAGTGGTCTTTATGTGGCGCGGGAACATGCCGGTATAAGAGAATTCCGAAGAAGGCTGAACGTCCACATTTGAATGGTCAATGCCAGAAATGATGTGGCAGCCGGATCAGACTGGGAAACTTCAGCTTCCATTAGACAATGAACATGTGAAATTCTGGTACGTCCACAATTCACGGTTTCCTTAGATCCATGAAATTCCGTGCTGAATGTTAGTCAGAAAATGAAAACTCCGGAGCCGCTGTTCAGCAGGCCCGGGTGTAGCTCCCAGAGGCACACTGGTGCTCCTCTAGAATTTGGATAAAAATCGTTTTCACTGGAATAAAGAACCTTGATTAAGCCAGGTGGGTCTTGACAATCGAAATTGCTGCGTTTGCCCGGTATACTGACAAGAACCCACCTGTGCTAGTCCATGGCGTATTCAGCACAGGAATCTGCATAGATTGAGCCAAGAGAAAGGAAAGCTCAGGGAGGCAGCACCCGTGTAGAAAAGCATTTGTACTTCAAAGATGAGGCCAATGAGGTGAAAGGACAAAGCCATAGCAATCAGTTTTCTTCATCGGCAGAATTTCACGGAGCAATATTGCTGGGAGAGAAAAGGCACCACCTGAGGGAGGCAAGCTCAACAAAACTACCTAGGGCAGGAGCCGGGTTGCCCCCAGGCACTAGGCGTGTCAGGCCTCAGCATTGTAAGGAGAGTTCCCTGAAGTCCCTGAGTGAAGTTTTCTCCGCTGTCCTACGTCTACGTTCCTAAAATTTACTCTGCGGTTTCTGATGATTCTGGCTTATGAACGGCCACCATTCACCGTTCTCCTTACACTCGTGCGTCTCCATCGACCTTAAAAGAAAGGGAGGACACGCAACTGCTGGCAGGTAAATTCAGCAAAGTTTGTCTCAACACAAAAGAGACAGCTCTGTGGTGACCCGTCTTCCATGGTAAAACATTTCCTAGCGAATAAGGAATCTTCCCATCGCAATGACAATATGAAAGAATTGCCACCGATGGATTTGCCGCTGTGCCTACACATCATCTTGAGGCCATACAGTAGTGAAGCACCGGAACCCAGGCGCTTCACCCTTTACCCTAGACCAGTGAAACACTGTCTCTAAACATGCCCACATGCCTGTACCTATGCCCGTTTAAAGTGAACGCTAAACCGAAATCTTCTGTCCCACTATTTTGCAGCATTTTAAAGAAGTACACTGGGAAAGATTTTTCTGCAAGGAAGGAACTGCAGGCGGCGTGGCTGAAATGAGAATATCATGCTGCACGAGCTCTTTGCCCTCCGATGTAGAAGTGTCATCAGTGGGCATCATAGAGAAACGGGACTTTAATAAGTGATCATCAACCTCTGTGAATTCCCTTTGTTCTAGACGCCTGAAATAAAGAGTTGTCCTGAGTCACATAAACCTCCACCGAGTGGTCTTTATGTGGCGCGGGAACATGCCGGTATAAGAGAATTCCGAAGAAGGCTGAACGTCCACAATTGAATGATCATTGCCAGAAATGAAGTGGCAGCCGGATCAGACTGGGAAACTTCAGCTTCCATTAGACAATGAAGATGTGAGAATCTGGTATGTCCACAATTCATGGTTTCCTTAGATCCATGAAATTCCGTGTTGAATTTTAGTCAGAAAATGAAAACTCCGGAGCCGCTGTTCAGCAGGCCCGGGTGTAGCTCCCGGAGGCACACTGGTGCTCCTCTAGAATTTGCATAAAAATCCTTTTCACTGGAATAAAGAACCTTGATCAAGCCAGGTGGGTCTTGACAATCGAAATTGCTGCGTTTGCCCGGTATACTCATGAGAACCCACCTGTGCTAGTCCATGGCGTATTCAGCACAGGAATCTGCATCGATTGAGCCAATAAAAAGGAAAGCTCAGGGAGGCAGCACCCGTGTAGAAAAGCATTTGTACTTCAAAGATGAGGCCAATGAGGTGAAAGTACAAAGCCATGGCAAACAGTTTTCATCATCGGCAGAATTTCACGGAGCAATATTGCTGGGAGAGAAAAGGAACCACCTGAGGGAAGCACGCTCAACAAAACTACCTAGGGCAGGAGCCGGGTTTCCCCCAGGCACTAGGCGTGTCAGGTCTCAGCATTGTAAGGAGAGTTCCCTGAAGTCCCTGAGTGAAGTTTTCTCCGCTGTCCTACGTCTACGTTCCTAAAATTTACTCTGCAGTTTCTGATGATCCTGGCTTATGAACGGCTACCATTCACCGTTCTCCTTACACTCGTGTGTCTCCATCGGCCTTAAAAGAAAGGGAGGACACGCAACTGCTGGCAGGTAAATTCAGCAAAGTTTGTCTCAACACAAAAGAGACAGCTCTGTGGTGACCCGTCTTCCACGGTAAAACAATTCCTAGCGAATAAGGCATCTTCCCATCGCAATGACAATATGAGAGAATTGCCACCGATGGATTTGCCGCTGTGCCTACACATCATCTTGCGGCCATACAGTAGTGAAGCACGGGAACCCAGGCGCTTCACCCTTTACCCTAGACCAGTGAAACACTGTCTCTAAACATGCCCACATGCCTGTACCTATGCCCGTTTAAAGTGAACGCTAAACCGAAATCTTCTGTCCCACTATTTTGCAGCATTTTAAAGAAGTACACTGGGAAAGATTTTTCTGCAAGGAAGAAATTGCAGGCGGCCTGGCTGAAATGAGAATATCATGCTGCACGAGCTCTTTGCCCTCCGATGTAGAAGTGTCATCAGTGGGCATCATAGAGAAACGGGACTTTAATAAGTGATCATCAACCTCTGTGAATTCCCTTTGTTCTAGATGCCTGAAATAAAGAGTTGTCCTGAGTCACATAAACCTCCACCGAGTGGTCTTTATGTGGCGAGGGAACATGCCGGTATAAGAGAATTCCGAAGAAGGCTGAACGTCCACAATTGAATGATCATTGCCAGAAATGAAGTGGCAGCCGGATCAGACTGGGAAACTTCAGCTTCCAAAAGACAATGAAGATGTGAGAATCTGGTACGTCCACAATTCACGGTTTCCTTAGATCCATGAAATTCCGTGTTGAATTTTAGTCAGAAAATGAAAACTCCGGAGCCGCTGTTCAGCAGGCCCGGGTGTAGCTCCCAGAGGCACACTGGTGCTCCTCTAGAATTTGGATAAAAATCCTTTTCACTGGAATAAAGAACCTTGATCAAGCCAGGTGGGTCTTGACATTCGAAATTGCTGCGTTTGCCCGGTATACTGACAAGAACTTACCTGTGATAGTCCATGGCGTATTCAGCACAGGAATCTGCATCGATTGAGCCAAGACAAAGGAAAGCTCAGGGAGGCAGCACCCGTGTAGAAAAGCATTTGTTCTTCAAAGATGAGGTCAATGAGGTGAAAGGACAAAGCCATGGCAAACAGTTTTCATCATCGGCAGAATTTCACGGAACAATATTGCTGGGAGAGAAAAGGCACCACCTGAGGGAGGCACGCTCAACAAAACTACCTAGGGCAGGAGCCGGGTTGCCCACAGGCACTAGGCGTGTCACGTCTCAGCATTGTAAGGAGAGTTCCCTGAAATCCCTGAGTGAAGTTTTCTCCGCTGTCCTACGTCTACGTTCCTAAAATTTACTCTGCAGTTTCTGATGATCCTGGCTTATCAACGGCCACCTTCACCGTTCTCTTTACACTCGTGCGTCTCCATCTGCCTTAAAAGAAAGGGAGGACACGCAACTGCTGGCAGGTAAATTCAGCAAAGTTTGTCTCAACACAAAAGAGACAGCTCTGTGGTGACCCGTCTTCCACGGTAAAACGGGCTGTTGGACTATCTAGGTTACATTGCAGGCCCTTGGACTATGTAGGTTAACTAACGGGCACTTGGATTATGTAGGTTCCCTAGCGGCCCTTGGACTATGTAAGTTCCCTAGCGGGAACTTGGACTATGTTGGTTAACTAGAGGGCATTTGGACTATGTAGGTTACCTAGCTGGCACTTGGACTATGTAGGTTCCCTATCGGGCACTTGGAAAATGTAGGTTAACTAGGGGCCACTAGGACTATGTTGGTTACCTAGCGGGCCCTTGAATATCTAGGTTACCTAGCGGGCATTTGGATTATGTAGGCTCCCTAGCGGGCATTTGGACTATATAGATTATCTGGCTGGCACTTAGACTTTGAAGGTTACCTAGCGGGCACTTGGACTATCTAGGTTATCTAGCTGGCACTTGAACTATCTACGTTACCTAGCGGGTACTTGGAGTATGTACGTTACCTACCGGGCTGTTGGACTATCTAGGTTACCTAGAGGGCACTTGGACTATCTAGGTAAACTAACGGGCACTTGGACTATGTAGGTTCCCTAGTGGGCCCTTGGAGTATGTAAGTTCCCTAGCGGGTCCGTGGACTATGTAAGTTCCCTAGGGGGCCCTTGGACTATGTAAGATCCCAAGCGGGCACTTGGACTATGTGGGTTCCCTAGCGGGCATTTGGGCTATCTAGGTTACCTAACAGCACTTGAACCATGTAGGTTAACTAGCGGGCATTTGGACTATGTAGATTACCTAGCGGGCCTTTGGACTATCTAGGTTACCTAGGGGGACTTTGGACTATGTAGGTTAACTAATGGGCACTTGGACTATCTAGGTTACCTAGCAGGCACTTGGACTATGTAGGTTAACTAGCGGGCACTTGGACTATCTAGGTTACCTAGCGGGCACTTGGATTATGTACGTTCCCTAGCGGGCACTTGGACTATGTACGTTACCTAGTGGGCATTTGGACTATGTACGTTAACTAGCGGACACTTGGACTATGTACTTTTCCTAGCGGGTACTTGGAATATCTATGTTAACTAGCGGGCACTTGGACTCTGTAGGTTCCCTATCGGGCACTTGGACTAGGTAGGCTCCCTAGCGGGCACTTGGTCTATCTAGGTTAACTAGCGGGCACTTGGACTATCTAGGTTAACTGGTGAGCACGTGGACTATCTAGGTTACCTAGCGGGCACTTGGATTATTAGGGTCCCTAGCGGGCATTTGGACTCATAGGTTACCTAGCGGGCACTTGGAGTATGAGGTTAACGAAGAGGCACTTGGACTACGTAGGTAACCTAGTGGTCACTTGAACTGTCTAGGTTACCTAGCGGGCACTTGGACTATCAAGGTTAACTAGCGGGCCCTTGGACGATGTAGGTTAAATAGCGGGCCCTTGGACTATGTGGTTTAACTAGCGGGCCCTTCTACTATGTAGGTTAACTAGCGGGAACTTGTACGATCTAGGTTAACTAGCGTGTACTTGGACTATGTAGGTTAACTAGCGGACACTTGCATGATCTAGGTTAACTAGCGGGCCCTTGCAATATGTAGGTTAACTAGCGGGCCCATGGATTATGTAGGTTTACTAGCAGGCATTGGACTATCTAGGTTAACTAGCGGGCACTTGGAGTATGTAGTTTCCCTAGCGGGCATTTGGACTATTTAGGTTACCTAGCGTGCACTTGTTCTATGTAGGTTACCTAGCGGGCACTTGGACTATGTAGGTTACATAGCAGGCACTTTGACTATCTAGGTTAACTAACGGGCACTTGGACTATGTAGGTTGACTAGCGGGCACTTGGATTATGTAGGTTCCCTATCAGGCACTTGGACTATGTAGGTTAACTAGCGGGCACTTGGACTGTCTAGGTTACCTAGCGGCCACTTGAATTATCTAGGTTAACGAATGGGCACGTGGACTATGTAGGTTAACTATCCGCCACTTGCACTATCTAGGTTAGCTAACAGGCACTTGGACTATCTAGGTTCCCTAGCGGGCACTTGTACTATCTAGGTTACCTAGCTGGCACATGGACTATGTAGGTCAACTAACAGGCCCTTGGACTATCTAGGTTTGCTAACGGGCACTTAGATTATGTATGTTAACTAGCGGGCACTTGCACTATGTAGGTTAACTAGCGTGCCCATGGACTATGTAGGTTTACTAGCGGGCCCTTGGACTATCTAGATTCCCTAAAGGGCACTTGGACTATCTAGGTTACCGAACGGGCATTTGGAGTATCTAGGTTACCTAGCGGGCACTTGGACTATGTAGGCTAACTAGGGGGCCCTTGGACGATCTAGGTTACCTAGCAGGTACTTGAACTATCTAGGTTAACTAGCCAGCACTTGCACTATCTAGGTTACCTAGCGGGCACTAGGACTATCTATGTTAACTAGCGGGCACTTGGAATATGTAGGTTAACTAGTGGACACTTGCACTATGTAGGTTACCTAGCAGGCACTTGGACTATCCAGGGTAACTAGCGGACACTTGGACTATCTAGGTTGCCTAGCGGGCACTTAGACTATGTAGGTTAACTAGCGTGCCCTTGACCTATCTAGGTTACGTAGCGGGCACTTGGTATATAGGTTAACTAGCGGGCACTTGGACTATGTAGGTTAACTAGAGGACACTTGGACTATCTAAGTTAACTAGTGGGCCCTTGGACTATGTAGGTTAACTGCAGGCACTTGGACAATCTAGGTTAACTAGCGGGCACTTGGACGCTCTAGTTTAACTAGTGGGCATTTGGACTATCAAAGTTAACAAGTGAGCCCTTGGACTATGTAGGTTAACTAGCGGGCCCTTGGACTATCTAGGTTACCTAGTGGGCACTTGGAATATCTATGTTAACGAACGGGCACTTGGAATATGCAGGTAACCTAGCGGGCACTTAGACTGTCTAGGATACCTAGCGGGCACTTGGACTTCTACGTTAACAAACGGGCTCTTGGATTATGTAGGTTGCCTAGCGGGCACTTGGACTATCTAGGTTAGGTAACGGGCACTTGGACTATCTAGGTTACCTAGCGGGAACTTGGACAATGTAAGTTACCTAGCGGGCCCTTGGACTATCTAGGTTACGTAGCGGGCATTTGGATTACGTAGGCTCCCAGCGGGCATTTGGACTCTATAGATTACTGAGTGGGCAATTAGACTTTGTAGGTTATCCAGCGGGCAATTGGACTATCTAGGTTACCTAGCTGGCACTTGAACTATCTACGTTACCTAGCGGTACTTGGAGTATGTAGGTTACCTACCGGGCTGTTGGACTATCTAGGTTACCTAGCGGGCACTGGGACTATCTATGTTAGCTAACGGGCACTTGGCCTATGTAGGTTCCCTAGCGGGCCCTTGGACTATGTAAGTTCCCTAGCGGGCACTTGGACTATCTACGTTACCTAGTAGGAACTTGCACTATGTACGTTAACTAGCGGGCACATGGACTACGTACGTTTCCTAGCGGGTATTTGGACTACCTATGTTAACTAGCGGGCACTTGGACTATGTAGGTTCCCTATCGGGCAGTTGGACAAGGTACGTTCCTCAGCGGGTACTTGGTCTATCTAGGTTAACTAGCGGGTACTTGGACTATCTACGTTAACTAGCGGGCCCTTGGACTATGTAGATTCCCTAGCGGGCACTTGGACTATGTATGTTCCAAAGCGGGCACTTGGACTATGTAGGTTCCCTAGCAGGCACTTGGACTATGTAGGTTCCAGAGCGGGCACTTGGACTATGTAGGTTCCTTATCGAGCACTTGGACTATGTAGATTAACTAGCGGCACTTGGACTATCTACGTTAACTAGCGGGCCCTTGGACTATGTAGATTCCCTAGCGGGCACTTGGACTACGTAGGTTCCCTAGCAGGCACTTGGACTATGAATGTTCCCTAGCGGGCACTTGGACTATGTATGTTCCCTACGGACACTTGAATTATGTAAGTTAACTACCGGGCACTTGGACTATGTAGGTTAACTACCGGGCCCTTGGACTACGTAAGTTAACTAGCGGACACTTGCACTATGTAGGTTACCTTGCGGGCACTTGGACTATGTAGGTTACCTAACTGGCACTTGGACTATGTAGGTTATCTGGCGGACACTTGCACTATGCAGGTTACCTAGCGTGCACTTGGACTATGTAGGTTAACTAGAGGACACATGGACGATCTAGGTTAACTAGTGGGCATTTGGACTATGTAGGCTTCCTAGCGGGCACTTGGACTATATAGGTTAAGGAACGGGCATTTAGACTATGTAGGTAACCTAGCGGGCACTTGGACAGTCTAGGTTACCTAGCGGGCTCTTGGATTATCTAGGTTAGCTAACGGGCACTTGGACTATCAAAGTTAACAAGCGAGCTCTTGGATTATGTAGGTTAACTAGCGGGCCCTTGCACTATCTAGGTTACCTAGATAGCACTTGGACTATATAGGTTCCCTAGCGGGCACTTGGACTATCTAGGTTAACGAACGGGCACTTGGACTATGTATGTTGCCTAGCGGGCACTTGGACTATCTAGGTTAGGTAACGGGCACTTGGACTATCTCGGTTACCTAGCGGGAACTTGGACAATGTAGGTTTCCTAGCGGGCACTTGGACTATCTAGGTTACCTAGCGGGCACTTGGACTATGTAGGCTAACTAGGGGGCCCTTGGACGATCTAGGTTACCTAGGGGGTACTAGAACTATCTAGGTTAACTAGCGGGCACTTGCACTATCTATGTTACCTAGCGGGCACTTGGACTATGTACATTCCCCAGGGGCACTTGGACTATCTATGTTAACTAGCGGGCACTTGGAATATGTAGGTTAACTAGCGGGCACTTGGACTATCTAGGTTACGTAGCCGGCACTTGGCATATAGGTTAACTAGAGGACACTTGGACTATCTAGGTTAAATACTGGGCCCTTGGCTATGTAGGTTAACTAGCAGGCACTTGGAAAATCTAGGTTAACTAGCAGGCACTTGGACGATCTAAGTTAAGTAGCGGGCAGCTGGACTATCAAAGTTAACAAGTGAGCCCTTGGACTATGTAGGTTAACTAGCGGGCACTTGGACTATCTAGGTTACCTAGCGGGCACTTGGACTATATAGGTTACCTAGCGGGTACTTGGACTATGTAGGTTGCCTAGTGGGCACTTGGACTATCTAGGTTAACGAACGGGCACTTGGAATATGCAGGTAACCTAGCGGGCACTTGGACTCTCTAGGTTACCTAGCAGGCACTTGGACTTCTAGGTTAAAGAACGGGCACTTGGACTATCTAGGTTACCTTACGGGCACTTTGACTATCTAGGTTACATAGCGGGAACTTGGAGTATATAGGTTAACTAGCGAGCACTTGGACGATCTAGGTTAGCTAACGGGCACTTAGATTATGTAGGTTAACTAGCGGGCACTTGCACTATGTAGGTTAACTAGAGGACACTTGGACTATCTAGGTTAACTAGTGGGCCCTTGGACTATGTAGGTTAACTAGCAGGCACTGGACAATCTAGGTTAACAAGCGGGCACTTGGACGATCTAGGTTAACTAGCGGGCACTTGGACTATCAAAGCTAACAAGTGAGCCCTTGGACTATGTAGGTTACCTAGCGGGTACTTGGACTATGTAGGTTAACTAGCGGGCACTTGGACTGTCTAGGTTACCTAGTGGGCACTGGGATTATCTAGGTTTACGAATGGGCACTTGGACTATGTACGTTACCTAGCCGCCACTTGCACTATCTAGGTTAGCTAACAGGCACTTGGACTATCTAGGTTCCCTAGCGGGCACTTGTACTATCTAGGTTACCTAGCTGGCACTTGGAATATGTAGGTCAACTAGCGGGCCCTTGGACTATCTAGGTTAGCTAACGGGCACTTAGATTATGTAGGTTAACTAGCGGGCACTTGCACTATGTAGGTTAACTAGAGGACACTTGGACTATCTAGGTTAACTAGTGGGCCTTTGGACTATGTAGGTTAACTAGCAGGCACTTGGACAATCTAGGTTAACAAGCGGGCACTTGGACGATCTAGGTTAATTAGCAGGCACTTGGACTATCAAAGTTAACAAGTGAGCCTTTGGACTATGTAGGTTACCTAGAGGGCATTTGGACTTTATAGGTTACCTAGCGGGCACTTGGACTCTGTAGTTTACCTTGTGGGCACTTGGACTATCTAGGTTAACGAACGGGCACATGGAATATGCAGGTATCCTAGCGGGCATTTCTACTGTCTAGGTTACCTAGCGGGCACTTGGACTTCTAGGTTAACGAACGGGCTCTTGGACTATGTAGGTTGCCTAGCGAGCACTTGGACTATCTAGGTTAGGTAAGGGGCACTTGGACTATCTAGGTTACCTAGCGGGAACTTGGTCAATGTAAGTTACCTAGCGGGCACTTGGACTATCTAGGCTACCTAACGGGCACTTTGACTATCTAGGTTACATAGCGGGCACTTGGACTATGTAGGTTAACTAGCGAGCACTTGGACTCTAGGTTACCTAGCGGGCACTTAGACTATCTAGGTTACCTAGCGGGCCCTTGGACTATGTAGGTTTCCCAGCGGGCACTTGGACTATCTAGGTTAACGAACGGGCACTTGGACTATGTAGGTTCCCTAGCGGGCCCTTGTACTATGTAAGTTCCCTAGCGGGCACTTGGACTATGTGGGTTTCCTGGCGGGCATTTGGACTATCTAGTTTACCTAACTGGCACTTGGACTATGTAGGTTCCCTAGCGGGCACTTGAATCATGTAGGTTCCCTATCGGGCACTTGAACTATGTAGGTTAACTAGAGGGTATTTGGACTATGTAGGTTACCTAGCGGGCACTTGGAGAATGTAGGTTAACTAGGGGCACTAGGACTATGTAGGTTACCTATCGGGCACTTGGAGAATGTAGGTTAACTAGGGGCACTAGGACTATGTAGGTTACCTAGCAGGCCCTTGGACTATCTAGGTTACGTAGCGGGCATTTGGATTATGTAGGCTCCCAGCGGGCATTTGGACTATATAGATTACTGAGCGGGCAATTAGACTTTGTAGGTTATCTAGCGGGCACTTGGACTATATAGGTTACCTAGCTGGCACTTGAACTATCTACGTTACCTAGCGGGTACTTGGAGTATGTAGGTTACCTACCGGGTTGTTGGACTATCTAGGTTACCTAGCGGGCACTGGGACTATCTAGGTTAGCTAACAGGCACTTGGACTATGTAGGTTCCCTAGCGGGCCCTTGGACTATGTAAGTTCCCTAGCGAGCTCTTGGACTATCTACGTTACCTAGCAGGCACTTGGACTATGTACATTAACTAGCGGGCACTTGGACTACGTACGTTTCCTAGCGGGTACTTGGACTACCTATGTTAACTAGCAGGCACTTGGACTATGTAGGTTCCTATCGGGCAGTTGGACAAGGTACGTTCCCTAGCGGGTACTTGGTCTATCTAGGTTAACTAGCGGGTACTTGGAACATCTACGTTAACTAGCGGGCCCTTGGACTATGTAGATTCCCTAGCTGGCACTTGGACTATGTATGTTCCAGAGCGGGCACTTGGACTATGTAGGTTCCCTAGCAGGCACTTGGACTATGTAGGTTCCAGAGCGGGCACTTGGACTATGTAGGTTCCTTATCGAGCACTTGGACTATGTAGATTAACTAGCGACACTTGGACTATCTACGTTAACTAGCGGGCCCTTGGACTATGTAGATTCCCTAGCGGGCACTTGGACTACGTAGGTTCCCAGGCGGGCACTTGGACTATGTATGTTCCCTACGGACACTTGAACTATGTAAGTTAACTATCGGGCACTTGACTATGTAGGTTAACTACCGGGCCCTTGGACTACGTAGGTTAACTATCGGACACTTGCACTATGTAGGTTACCTAGCGGGCACTTGGACTATGTAGGTTACCTAACTGGCTCTTGGACTATGTAGGTTATCTGGCGGACACTTGCACTATGTAGGTTACCTAGCGTGCACTTGGACTATGTAGGTTAACTAGAGGACACATGGACGATCTAGGTTAACTAGTGGGCCTTTGGACTATGTAGTTTCCCTAGCGGGGATTTGGACTATTTAGGTTACCTAGCGGGCACTTGGATTATGTAGGTTACCTAGCGGGCACTTGGACTGTCTAGGTTACCTAGCGGGCACTTGAACTTCTAGGTTAACGAATGGGCACTTGGACTATGTAGGTGGCTTAGCGGGCACTTGGACTATTTAGGTTAGGTAACGGGCACTTTGAGTATCTAGCTTACCTAGCCGGAACTTGGACAATGTAAGTTACCTAGCGGGCACTTGGACTATCTAGGTTACCTAACGGGCACTTTGACTATCTAGGTTGCATAGCGGGCACTTGGATTATGTAGGTTAACCAGCGAGCACTTGGACTCTAGGTTACCTAGCGGGCACTTGGACTATCTACGTTACCTAGCGGGTACTTGGAGTATGTAGGTTACCTACCGGGCTGTTGGACTATCTAGGTTACCTAGCGGGCACTGGGACTATCTAGGTTAGCTAACAGGCACTTGGACTATGTAGGTTCCCTAGCGGGCCCTTGGACTATGTAAGTTCCCTAGCGGGCACTTGGACTATCTACGTTACCTAGCAGGCACTTGGACTATGTACATTAACTAGCGGGCACTTGGACTACGTACGTTTCCTAGCGGGTACTTGGACTACCTATGTTAACTAGCGGGCACTTGGACTATGTAGGTTCCCTATCGGGCAGTTGGACAAGGTACGTTCCCTAGCGGGTACTTGGTCTATCTAGGTTAACTAGCGGGTACTTGGACTATCTACGTTAACTAGCGGGCCCTTGGACTATGTAGATTCCCTAGCTGGCACTTGGACTATGTATGTTCCAGAGCGGGCACTTGGACTATGTAGGTTCCTTATCGAGCACTTGGACTATGTAGATTAACTAGCGGCACTTGGACTATCTACGTTAACTAGCGGGCCCTTGGACTATGTAGATTCCCTAGCGGGCACTTGGAATACGTAGGTTCCCTAGCGGGCACTTGGACTATGAATGTTCCCTAGCGGGCACTTGGACTATGTATGTTCCCTACGGACACTTGAACTATGTAAGTTAACTATCGGGCACTTGACTATGTAGGTTAACTACCGGGCCCTTGGACTACGTAGGTTAACTAGCGGACACTTGCACTATGTAGGTTACCTAGCGGGCACTTGGACTATGTAGGTTACCTAACTGGCACTTGGACTATGTAGGTTATCTGGCGGACACTTGCACTATGTAGGTTACCTAGCGTGCACTTGGACTATGTAGGTTAACTAGAGGACACATAGACGATCTAGGTTAACTAGTGGGCCCTTGGACTATGTAGTTTCCCTAGCGGGGATTTGGACTATTTAGGTTACCTAGCAGGCACTTGGACTATGTAGGTTACCTAGCGGGCACTTGGACTGTCTAGGTTACCTAGCGGGCACTTGAACTTCTAGGTTAACGAATGGGCACTTGGACTATGTAGGTGGCTTAGCGGGCACTTGGACTATTTAGGTTAGGTAACGGGCACTTTGAGTATCTAGCTTACCTAGCCGGAACTTGGACAATGTAAGTTACCTAGCGGGCACTTGGATTATCTAGGTTACCTAACGGGCACTTTGACTATCTAGGTTGCATAGCGGGCACTTGGATTATGTAGGTTAACTAGCGAGCACTTGGACTCTAGGTTACCTAGCGGGCACTTGGACTATCTAGGTTACCTACCGGGCCCTTGGACTATGTAGGTTTCCTACCGGGCACTTGGACTATCTAGGTTAACTAACGGGCACTTGGACTATGTAGGTTACCTAGCGGGCACTTGGACTATGTAGGATCCCTATCGGACATTTGGACTACTTAGGTTACCTAGCGGGCACTTGGACTATCTACGTTAACTAGCGGGCACTTGGACTATCTAGGTCAACTAGTGAGCCCTTGTACTATGTAGGTTAACTAGCGAGCACTTGGACTATCTAGGTTAACTAGCGGGCACTTGGATGATCAATGTTAACTAGAGGGCATTAGACTATCTAGGTTAGCTAACAGGCACTTGGACTATCTAGGTTAACTAGCGTGCACTTGGACTATGTAGGTTCCTTAGCGGGCACTTGGACTATGTAGGTTCCCTAGCAGGCACTTGGCATATGTAGGTTCCAGAGCGGGCAGTTTGACTAACTAGATTCCCTAGCGGGCACTTGTACTATGTAGGTTAACTAGCGGGCCCTTGAACTATGTAGATTAACTAGCGGAACTTGGACTATCTACATTAACTAGCGGGCCTTTGGACTATGTAGATTCCCTAGCGGGCACTTGGACTATGTATGTTCCCTATGGACACCTGAACTATGTAAGTTAACTACCGGGCACTTGGACTATGTAGGTTAACTAGCGGGCCCTTGGACTATGTAGGTTACCTTGCGGGCTTTTGGACTATGTAGGTAAACTAGCGGGCACTTGGACAGTCTAGGTTACCTAGCGGGCACTTGGACTTCTAGGTTAACGAGCGGGCACTTGGACTATGTATGTTGCATAGTGGGAAATGGGACTATCTAGTTTAGGTAACGGGAACTTGGACTATCTAGGTTACCTAGCGGGCACTTGGACTATCTAGGTTACTTAACGGGCAAATGGATGTCAACGTTTCTTAGCGGGCACTAGGACGATCTAGGTTAACTAGAGGGCACTTGGACTATCTAGGATAACTAGAGTGCACTTGGACTATCTAGGTTAACTAGTGGGCACTTGGATGATCAATGTTAACTAGCGGGCAATTGGACTATCTAGGTTAGCTAAGGGGCACTTGGACTAAGTACGTCCCTGAGTGGGCACTTGGACACTCTAGGTTAACTAATGGGCACTAGGACTATCTAGGTTAACTAGCGGGCACTTGGACGATCTAGGTTAACTAGCGGGCACTTGGATTATCAAAGTTAACAAGTGAGCCCTTGGACTATGTAGGTTAACTAGCGGGCCCTTGGACTATGTAGGTTACCTAGTGGGCACTTGGACTATCTAGGTTAACGAACGGGCACTTGGAATATGCAGGTAACCTAGCGTGCACTTGGACTGTCTAGGTTACCTAGCGGGCACTTGAACTTCTAGGTTAACGAATGGGCACTTGGACTATGTAGGTTGCTTAGCGGGCACTTGGACTATTTAGGTTAGGTAACGGGCAATTTGAGTATCTAGCTTACCTAGCCGGAACTTGGACAATGTAAGTTACCTAGCGGGCACTTGGACTATCTAGGTTACCTAACGGGCACTTTGACTATCTAGGTTGCATAGCGGGCACTTGGATTATGTAGGTTAACTAGCGAGCACTTGGACTCTAGGTTACCTAGTGGGCACTTGGACTATCTAGGTTACCTACCGGGCCCTTGGACTATGTAGGTTTCCTACCGGGCACTTGGACTATCTAGGTTAACTAACGGGCACTTGGACTATGTAGGTTACCTAGCGGGCACTTGGACTATGTAGGATCCCTATCGGACATTTGGACTACTTAGGTTACCTAGCGGACACTTGGACTATCTACTTTAACTAGCGGGCACTTGGATTATCTAGGTCAACTAGCGAGCCCTTGTACTATGTAGGTTAACTAGCGAGCACTTGGACTATCTAGGTTAACTAGCGGGCACTTGGATGATCAATGTTAACTAGCGGGCACTTAGACTATCTAGGTTAGCTAACAGACACTTGGACTAAGTACGTCCCCTACTGGGCACTAGGACTATCTAAGTTAACAAGCGGGCACTTGGACTCTCTAGGTTACCTAGCTGGCACTAGTACTATGAAGGTTCCCTAGCGGGCACTAGGATAATCTAGGTTACCTAGCGGGCACTTGGACTATGTAGGTCAACTAGCGGGCACTTGGATTATGTAGGTTCCCTATCGGGCACTTGGACTATGTAGGTTAACTAGAGGGCATTTGGACTATGTAGGTTACCTAGCGGGCACTTGGACTATGTAGGTTCCCTATCGGGCACTTGGAAAATGTAGGTTAACTAGGGGGCACTAGGACTATGTAGGTTACCTAGCGGGCCCTTAGACTATCTAGGTTACCTAGCGCCCATTTGGACTATGTAGGTTCCCTAGCGGTTATTTGGACTATACAGATTACTTAGCGGGCACTTAGACTTTGTAGGTTACCTAGCGGGCACTTGGACTGTCTAGGTTACCTAGCGGGCACTAGAACTTCTAGGTTAATGAATGGGCACTTGGACTATGTAGGTTGCTTAGCGGGCACTTGGACTATTTAGGTTAGGTAACGGGCAATTTGAGTATCTAGCTTACCTAGCCGGAACTTGGACAATGTAAGTTACCTAGCGGGCACTTGGACTATCTACGTTACCTAACGGGCACTTTGACTATCTAGGTTGCATAGCGGGCACTTGGATTATGTAGGTTAACTAGCGAGCACTTGGACTCTAGGTTACCTAGCGGGCACTTGGACCATCTAGGTTACCTACCGGGCCCTTGGACTATGTAGGTTTCCTACCGGGCACTTGGACTATCTAGGTTAACTACCGGGCCCTTGGACTACGTAGGTTAACTATCGGACACTTGCACTATGTAGGTTACCTAGCGGGCACTTGGACTATGTAGGTTACCTAACTGGCTCTTGGACTATGTAGGTTATCTGGCGGACACTTGCACTATGTAGGTTACCTAGCGTGCACTTGGACTATGTAGGTTAACTAGAGGACACATGGACGATCTAGGTTAACTAGTGGGCCTTTGGACTATGTAGTTTCCCTAGCGGGGATTTGGACTATTTAGGTTACCTAGCGGGCACTTGGATTATGTAGGTTACCTAGCGGGCACTTGGACTGTCTAGGTTACCTAGCGGGCACTTGAACTTCTAGGTTAACGAATGGGCACTTGGACTATGTAGGTGGCTTAGCGGGCACTTGGACTATTTAGGTTAGGTAACGGGCACTTTGAGTATCTAGCTTACCTAGCCGGAAATTGGACAATGTAAGTTACCTAGCGGGCACTTGGACTATCTAGGTTACCTAACGGGCACTTTGACTATCTAGGTTGCATAGCGGGCACTTGGATTATGTAGGTTAACCAGCGAGCACTTGGACTCTAGGTTACCTAGCGGGCACTTGGACTATCTACGTTACCTAGCGGGTACTTGGAGTATGTAGGTTACCTACCGGGCTGTTGGACTATCTAGGTTACCTAGCGGGCACTGGGACTATCTAGGTTAGCTAACAGGCACTTGGACTATGTAGGTTCCCTAGCGGGCCCTTGGACTATGTAAGTTCCCTAGCGGGCACTTGGACTATCTACGTTACCTAGCAGGCACTTGGACTATGTACATTAACTAGCGGGCACTTGGACTACGTACGTTTCCTAGCGGGTACTTGGACTACCTATGTTAACTAGCGGGCACTTGGACTATGTAGGTTCCCTATCGGGCAGTTGGACAAGGTACGTTCCCTAGCGGGTACTTGGTCTATCTAGGTTAACTAGCGGGTACTTGGACTATCTACGTTAACTAGCGGGCCCTTGGACTATGTAGATTCCCTAGCTGGCACTTGGACTATGTATGTTCCAGAGCGGGCACTTGGACTATGTAGGTTCCTTATCGAGCACTTGGACTATGTAGATTAACTAGCGGCACTTGGACTATCTACGTTAACTAGCGGGCCCTTGGACTATGTAGATTCCCTAGCGGGCACTTGGAATACGTAGGTTCCCTAGCGGGCACTTGGACTATGAATGTTCCCTAGCGGGCACTTGGACTATGTATGTTCCCTACGGACACTTGAACTATGTAAGTTAACTATCGGGCACTTGACTATGTAGGTTAACTACCGGGCCCTTGGACTACGTAGGTTAACTAGCGGACACTTGCACTATGTAGGTTACCTAGCGGGCACTTGGACTATGTAGGTTACCTAACTGGCACTTGGACTATGTAGGTTATCTGGCGGACACTTGCACTATGTAGGTTACCTAGCGTGCACTTGGACTATGTAGGTTAACTAGAGGACACATAGACGATCTAGGTTAACTAGTGGGCCCTTGGACTATGTAGTTTCCCTAGCGGGGATTTGGACTATTTAGGTTACCTAGCAGGCACTTGGACTATGTAGGTTACCTAGCGGGCACTTGGACTGTCTAGGTTACCTAGCGGGCACTTGAACTTCTAGGTTAACGAATGGGCACTTGGACTATGTAGGTGGCTTAGCGGGCACTTGGACTATTTAGGTTAGGTAACGGGCACTTTGAGTATCTAGCTTACCTAGCCGGAACTTGGACAATGTAAGTTACCTAGCGGGCACTTGGATTATCTAGGTTACCTAACGGGCACTTTGACTATCTAGGTTGCATAGCGGGCACTTGGATTATGTAGGTTAACTAGCGAGCACTTGGACTCTAGGTTACCTAGCGGGCACTTGGACTATCTAGGTTACCTACCGGGCCCTTGGACTATGTAGGTTTCCTACCGGGCACTTGGACTATCTAGGTTAACTAACGGGCACTTGGACTATGTAGGTTACCTAGCGGGCACTTGGACTATGTAGGATCCCTATCGGACATTTGGACTACTTAGGTTACCTAGCGGGCACTTGGACTATCTACGTTAACTAGCGGGCACTTGGACTATCTAGGTCAACTAGTGAGCCCTTGTACTATGTAGGTTAACTAGCGAGCACTTGGACTATCTAGGTTAACTAGCGGGCACTTGGATGATCAATGTTAACTAGAGGGCATTAGACTATCTAGGTTAGCTAACAGGCACTTGGACTATCTAGGTTAACTAGCGTGCACTTGGACTATGTAGGTTCCTTAGCGGGCACTTGGACTATGTAGGTTCCCTAGCAGGCACTTGGCATATGTAGGTTCCAGAGCGGGCAGTTTGACTAACTAGATTCCCTAGCGGGCACTTGTACTATGTAGGTTAACTAGCGGGCCCTTGAACTATGTAGATTAACTAGCGGAACTTGGACTATCTACATTAACTAGCGGGCCTTTGGACTATGTAGATTCCCTAGCGGGCACTTGGACTATGTATGTTCCCTATGGACACCTGAACTATGTAAGTTAACTACCGGGCACTTGGACTATGTAGGTTAACTAGCGGGCCCTTGGACTATGTAGGTTACCTTGCGGGCTTTTGGACTATGTAGGTAAACTAGCGGGCACTTGGACAGTCTAGGTTACCTAGCGGGCACTTGGACTTCTAGGTTAACGAGCGGGCACTTGGACTATGTATGTTGCATAGTGGGAAATGGGACTATCTAGTTTAGGTAACGGGAACTTGGACTATCTAGGTTACCTAGCGGGCACTTGGACTATCTAGGTTACTTAACGGGCAAATGGATGTCAACGTTTCTTAGCGGGCACTAGGACGATCTAGGTTAACTAGAGGGCACTTGGACTATCTAGGATAACTAGAGTGCACTTGGACTATCTAGGTTAACTAGTGGGCACTTGGATGATCAATGTTAACTAGCGGGCAATTGGACTATCTAGGTTAGCTAAGGGGCACTTGGACTAAGTACGTCCCTGAGTGGGCACTTGGACACTCTAGGTTAACTAATGGGCACTAGGACTATCTAGGTTAACTAGCGGGCACTTGGACGATCTAGGTTAACTAGCGGGCACTTGGATTATCAAAGTTAACAAGTGAGCCCTTGGACTATGTAGGTTAACTAGCGGGCCCTTGGACTATGTAGGTTACCTAGTGGGCACTTGGACTATCTAGGTTAACGAACGGGCACTTGGAATATGCAGGTAACCTAGCGTGCACTTGGACTGTCTAGGTTACCTAGCGGGCACTTGAACTTCTAGGTTAACGAATGGGCACTTGGACTATGTAGGTTGCTTAGCGGGCACTTGGACTATTTAGGTTAGGTAACGGGCAATTTGAGTATCTAGCTTACCTAGCCGGAACTAGGACAATGTAAGTTACCTAGCGGGCACTTGGACTATCTAGGTTACCTAACGGGCACTTTGACTATCTAGGTTGCATAGCGGGCACTTGGATTATGTAGGTTAACTAGCGAGCACTTGGACTCTAGGTTACCTAGTGGGCACTTGGACTATCTAGGTTACCTACCGGGCCCTTGGACTATGTAGGTTTCCTACCGGGCACTTGGACTATCTAGGTTAACTAACGGGCACTTGGACTATGTAGGTTACCTAGCGGGCACTTGGACTATGTAGGATCCCTATCGGACATTTGGACTACTTAGGTTACCTAGCGGACACTTGGACTATCTACTTTAACTAGCGGGCACTTGGATTATCTAGGTCAACTAGCGAGCCCTTGTACTATGTAGGTTAACTAGCGAGCACTTGGACTATCTAGGTTAACTAGCGGGCACTTGGATGATCAATGTTAACTAGCGGGCACTTAGACTATCTAGGTTAGCTAACAGACACTTGGACTAAGTACGTCCCCTACTGGGCACTAGGACTATCTAAGTTAACAAGCGGGCACTTGGACTCTCTAGGTTACCTAGCTGGCACTAGTACTATGAAGGTTCCCTAGCGGGCACTAGGATAATCTAGGTTACCTAGCGGGCACTTGGACTATGTAGGTCAACTAGCGGGCACTTGGATTATGTAGGTTCCCTATCGGGCACTTGGACTATGTAGGTTAACTAGAGGGCATTTGGACTATGTAGGTTACCTAGCGGGCACTTGGACTATGTAGGTTCCCTATCGGGCACTTGGAAAATGTAGGTTAACTAGGGGGCACTAGGACTATGTAGGTTACCTAGCGGGCCCTTAGACTATCTAGGTTACCTAGCGCCCATTTGGACTATGTAGGTTCCCTAGCGGTTATTTGGACTATACAGATTACTTAGCGGGCACTTAGACTTTGTAGGTTACCTAGCGGGCACTTGGACTGTCTAGGTTACCTAGCGGGCACTAGAACTTCTAGGTTAATGAATGGGCACTTGGACTATGTAGGTTGCTTAGCGGGCACTTGGACTATTTAGGTTAGGTAACGGGCAATTTGAGTATCTAGCTTACCTAGCCGGAACTTGGACAATGTAAGTTACCTAGCGGGCACTTGGACTATCTACGTTACCTAACGGGCACTTTGACTATCTAGGTTGCATAGCGGGCACTTGGATTATGTAGGTTAACTAGCGAGCACTTGGACTCTAGGTTACCTAGCGGGCACTTGGACCATCTAGGTTACCTACCGGGCCCTTGGACTATGTAGGTTTCCTACCGGGCACTTGGACTATCTAGGTTAACTAACGGGCACTTGGACTATGTAGGTTACCTAGCGGGCACTTGGACTATGTAGGATCCCTATCGGACATTTGGACTACTTAGGTTACCTAGCGGACACTTGGACTATCTACGTTAAATAGCGGGCACTTGGACTATCTAGGTCAACTAGCGAGCCCTTGTACTATGTAGGTTAACTAGCGAGCACTTGGACTATCTAGGTTAACTAGCGGGCACTTGGATGATCAATGTTAACTAGCGGGCACTTAGACTATCTAGGTTAGCTAACAGGCACTTGGACTAAGTACGTCCCCTACTGGGCACTAGGACTATCTAGGTTAACAAGCGGGCACTTGGACTCTCTAGGTTACCTAGCTGGCACTAGTACTATGAAGGTTCCCTAGCGGGCACTAGGATAATCTAGGTTACCTAGCGGGCACTTGGACTATGTAGGTCAACTAGCGGGCACTTGGATTATGTAGGTTCCCTATCGGGCACTTGGACTATGTAGGTTAACTAGAGGGCATTTGGACTATGTAGGTTACCTAGCGGGCACTTGGACTATGTAGGTTCCCTATCGGGCACTTGGAAAATGTAGGTTAACTAGGGGGCACTAGGACTATGTAGGTTACCTAGCGGGCCCTTAGACTATCTAGGTTACCTAGCGGCCATTTGGACTATGTAGGCTCCCTAGCGGTTATTTGGACTATACAGATTACTTAGCGGGCACTTAGACTTTGTAGGTTACCTAGCGGGCACTTGGACTATCTAGGTTACCTAGCAGGCACTTGAACTATCTACGTTAACTAGCGGGTACTTGGAGTATGTAGGTTACCTACCGGGCTGTTGGACTATCTAGGTTACCTAGCGGGCACTTGGACTATCTAGGTTAACTAACGGGCACTTGGACTATGTAGGTTGCCTAGCAGGCCATTGGACTATGTAGGTTCCCTAGCGGGCACTTGGATTATGTAGGTTCCCTATCGGGCACTTGGACTATGTAGGTTACCTAGCTGCCACTTGGACTATCTAGGTAAGCTAACATGCACTTGGACAATTGAGGTTCCCTAGAGGGCACTTGTACTATCTAGGATAACTAGCTGGCCCTTGGACTATGTAGGTCAACTAGCGGGCCCTTGGACTATCTAGGTTAGCTAACGGGCACTTAGATTATGTAGGTTAACTAGCGGGCACTTGGAAAATGTAGGTTAACTAGCGGGCCCATGGACTATGTAGGTTTACTTGCGGGCCCTTGGACTATCTAGGTTCCCTAAAGGCCACTTGGACTATTAGGTTACCGAAAAGGCACTTGGACTATCTAGGTTACCTAGCGGGCACTTGGACTAAGTTGGCTAACTAGGGGGCCCTTGGACTATCTAGGTTACCTAGTGGGTACTTGAACTATCTAGGTTAACTAGCGGGCACTTGGACTATGTACGTTCCCTAGTCAGCACTTGGACTATCTATGTTAACTAGCGGGCACTTGGAATATGTAGGTTAACTAGCAGACACTTGCACTATGTAAGTTACCTAGCAGGACTTGAACTAATTAGGTTAAATAGCGGGCACTTGGACTATCTTGGTTAACTATCGTGCACTTTGACTATTTAGGTTCTTTAGCGGGCACTTGGACTATCTAGGTTGCCTAACGGGCACTTGTACTATGTAGGTTAACTAGCGTGCCCTTGGACTATCTAGGTTACGTAGCGGGTACTTGGTATATAGGTTAACTAGCGGGCACTTGGTCTATATAGGCTAACTAGCGGACACTTGCACGATCTAGGTTAACTAGCGGGCCCTTGCACTATGTAGGTTAACTAGCGGGCCAATGGATTATGTAGGTTTACTAGCAGGCACTTGGATTATGTAGGATAACTAGCTGGCCCTTGGACTATGTAGGTCAACTAGCGGGCCCTTGGACTATCTAGTTTAGGTAACGGGCACTTAGATTATGTAGGTTAACTAGCGGGCACTTGGAATATGTAGGTTAACTAGCGGGCCCATGGACTATGTAAGTTTACTTGCGGGCCCTTGGACTATCTAGGTTCCCTAAAGGCCACTTGGACTATTAGGTTACCGAAGAGGCACTTGGACTATCTAGGTTACCTAGCGGGCACTTGGACTATGTTGGCTAACTAGGGGGCCCTTGGACAATCTAGGTTACCTAGTGGGTACTTGAACTATCTAGGTTAACTAGCCGGCACATGGACTATGTACGTTCCCTAGCCGGCAGTTGGACTATCTATGTTAACTATCGGGCACTTGGAATATGTAGGTTATCTAGCGGGCCCATGGACTATGTAGGTTTACGTGCGGGCCCTTGGACTATCTAGGTTCCCTAAAGGGCACTTGGACTATCTAGGTTACCGAAAAGGCACTTGGACTATCTAGGTTACCTAACGGGCACTTGGACTATGTAGGCTAACTAGGGGGCCCTTGGACTATCTAGGTTACCTAGCGGGTACTTGAACTATCTAGGTTAAGTAGCGGGCACTTGGACTATGTAGGTTAACTAGCGGACACTTGCACTATGTAGGTTACCTAGCAGGCACTTGGAATATGTAGGTTAACTAGCGGACACTTTCACTATGTAGGTTACCTAGCAGGCACTTGGAATCTAGGTTAAATAGCGGGCACTTGGACTATCTAGGTTAACTAGCGTGCACTTGGACTATGTAGGTTCCTTAACGGGCACTTGGACTATCTAGGTTGCCTAGCGGACACTTGCATTATGTAGGTTAACTAGAGGGCCCATTGACTATGTAGGTTTACTAGCGGGCCCTTGGACTATCTAGTTTCCCTAAAGGGTACTTGGAATATCTAGGTTATCGAACGGGCACTTGGACTATCTAGGTTATTTAGCGGGCACTTGGACTATGTAGGCTAACTAGGGGGCCCTTGGACGATCTAGGTTACCTAGCGGGTACTTGAACTATCTAGGTTAACTAGCGGGCACTTGCACTATCTAGGTTACCTAGCGGGCACTTGGACTATGTAAGTTCCCTAGCGGTCACTTGGACTATCTATGTTAACTAGCGGGCACTTGGAATATGTAGGTTAACTAGTGGACACTTGCACTATGTAGGGTACCTAGCAGGCACTTTGATTATCTAGGTTAACTAGCGTGCACTTGGACTATGTAGGTTCCTTAGCCGGCACTTGGATTATCTAGGTTGCCTAGCGGGCACTTGGACTATGTAGGTTAACTAGCGTGCCCTTCTACTATCTAGGATACGTAGCGGGCACTTGGTATATAGGTTAACTAGCGGGCACTTGGAATATGTAGTTTCCCTAGCAGGCATTTGGGCTATTTAGGTTACCTAGCGGGCACTTGGACTATGTAGGTTACCTAGCGGGCACTTGGACTATCTAGGTTACCTAGCAGGCACTTTGACTATCTAGGTTCACTAACGGGCACTTCGAGTATATAGGTTGCCTAGCGGGCACTTGGATTATGTAGGTTTCCTAACGGGCACTTGGACTATGTAGGTAAAGTAGCGGACAATTTGACTGTCCTGGTTACCTCGCGGGCAATTGGATTATCTAGGTTAACGAACGGGCACTTGGACTATGTAGGTTACCTAGCCGCCACTTGGACTATCTAGGTTAGCTAACAGGCACTTGGACTATCTAGATTCCCTAGCGGGCACTTGTACTATCTAGGTTACCTAGCTGGCACTTAGATTATGTAGGTTAAATAGCGGGCTCTTGGAATATGTAGGTTAACTAGCGGACACTTGCACTATGTAGGTTAACTAGCGGGCCCATGGACTATGTAGGTTTACTAGCGGGCCCTTGGACTATCTAGTTTCCCTAAAGGGTACTTGGAATATCTAGGTTACCGAATGGGCACTTGGACTATCTAGGTTATTTAGCGGGCACTTGGACTATGTAGGCTAACTAGGGGGCCCTTGGACGATCTAGGTTACCTAGCGGGTACTTGAACTATCTAGGTTAACTAGCGGGCACTTGCACTATCTAGGTTACCTAGCGGGCACTTGGACTATGTAAGTTCCCTAGCGGTCACTTGGACTATCTATGTTAACTAGCGGGCACTTGGAATATGTAGGTTAACTAGTGGACACTTGCACTATGAAGGTTACCTAGCAGGCACTTGGATTATCTAGGTTAACTAGCGTGCACTTGGACTATGTAGGTTCCTTAGCGGGCACTTGGACTATCTTGGTTGCCTAGCGGGCACTTGGACTATGTAAGTTAACTAGCGTGCCCTTGGACTATCTAGGATACGTAGCGGGCACTTGGTATATAGGTTAACTAGCGGGCACTTGGAATATGTAGGTTAACTAGAGGACACTTGGACTATCTAGGTTAACTAGTGGGCCGTTGGACTATGTAGGTTAACTAGCAGGCACTTGGACAATCTAGGTTAACTAGCGGGCACTTGGACGATCTAGGTTAACTGGCGGCACTTGGACTATCAAAGTTAACAAGTGAGCCCTTGGACTATGTAGGTTAACTAGCGGGCCCTTGGGCTATCTACGTTACCTAGCGGGCACTTGGACTATATAGGTTACCTAGAGGGCCCTTGGACTATATAGGTTACCTAGTGGGCACTTGGACTATCTAGGTTAACGAAGGGGCACTTGGAATATGCAGGTAACCTAGCGGGCACTTGTACTGTCTAGGTTACCTAGCGGGCACTTGGACTTCTAGGTTAACGAACGGGCACTTAGACTATGTAGGTTGCTTAGCGGGCACTTGGACTATCTAGGTTAGGTAACGGGCACTTTGAGTATCTAGGTTACCTAGCGGTGCACTTGGACTATCTAGGTTACCTAACGGGCACTTTGACTATCTAGGTTACATAGCGGGACCTTGGACTATGTAGGTTAGCTAGCGAGCACTTGGACTCTAGGTTATCTAGCGGACACTTGGACTATCTAGGTTCCCTAGCGGGCCCTTGGACTATGTAGGTTTCCTAGCGGGTACTTGGACTATCTAGGTTAACGAACGGGCACTTGGACTATGTAGGTAACCTAGCAGTCACTTGGACAGTCTAGGTTACCTTGCGGCCACTTGGACTATCTAGGTTAACGAACGGGCACTTGGACTCTGTAGGTTACCTAGCGGGCACTTGGACTATGTAGGATCCCTATCGGACATTTGAACTACTTAGGTTACCTAGCGGGCACTTGGACTATCTAGGTCAACTAGCGGGCCCTTGGACTATGTAGGTTAACTAGCGTGCACTTGGACTATCTAGGTTAACTAGCGGGCACTTGGATGATCAATGTTAACTAGCGGGCACTTGGACTATCTAGGTTAGCTAACAGGCACTTGGACTAAGTACGTCCCCTACTGGGCACTAGGATTATCTAGGTTAACTAGCGGGCACTTGAGTTATCTAGGTTACCTAGCTGGCACTAGGACTGTGAAGGTTCCCTATCGGGCACTAAGATTATCTAGGTTACCTAGCGGGCACTTGGACTATATAGGTCAACTAGCGGGCACTTGGATTATGTAGGTTCCCTATCGGGCACTTGGACTATGTAGGTTAACTAGAGGGCATTTGGACTATGTAGGTTACCAAGCGGGCACTTGGACTATGTAGGTTCCCTATGGGGCACTTGGAAAATGTAGGTTAACTAGGGGGCACTAGGACTATGTAGGTTACCTAGCGGGCCCTTAGACTATCAAGGTTACCTAGCGGCCATTTAGAAGATGTAGGCTCCATAGCGGTTATTTGGACTATATAGATTACTTAGCGGACACTTAGACTTTGTAGGTTACCTACCGGGCTGTTGGACTATCTAGGTTACCTAGCGGGCACTTTGACTATCTAGGTTAACTAGGGGCCGTTGGACTATGTAGGTAACTAGAAGGCACTTGGACAATCTAGGTTACCTAGCGGGCACTTGGACGATCTAGGTTAACTAGCGGGCACTTGGACTATCAAAGTTCACAAGTGAGCCCTTGGACTATGTAGGTTAACTAGCGGGCCCATGGACTATCTAGGTTACCTAGCGGGCACTTGGATTATATATGTTACCTAGGGGGCACTTGGACTATGTAGGTTACTTAGTGGGCACTTGGACTTCTAGGTTAACGAATGGGCACTTAGACTATGTAGGTTGCTTGGCGGGCACTTGGACTATCTAGGTTAGGTAACGGGCACTTTTAGTATCTAGGTTACCTAGCAGGAACTTGGACAATGTAAGTTACCTAGCGGGCACTTGGACTATCTAGGTTACCTAACGGGCACTTTGACTATCTAGGTTACATAGCGGGCACTTGGACTATGTAGTTTAGCTAGCGAGCATTTGGACTCTAGGTAATCTAGCGGACACTTGGACTATCTAGGTTAACGAACGGGCACTTGGACTATGTAGGTTACCTAGCGGGCACTTGGACTATGTAGGATCCCTATCGGACATTTGGACTACTTAGGTTACCTAGCGGGCACTTGGACAATTTAGGTTAAGTAGCGGGCACTTGGACGATCTAGGTTAACTAGAGGGCACTTGGACTATCTAGGTTAACTAGCGTGTACTTGGAGTATCTAGGTTAACTAGCGGGCACTTGGATGATCACTGTTAACTAGCGGGCACTTGGACTATCTAGGTTAGCTAACGGGCACGTGGACTAAGTACGTCCCCTAGTGGGCACTTGGACACTCTAGGTTAACTAACGGACAATAGGACTATCTAGGTTAACTAGCGGGTACTTGGACTATATAGGTTAACTTGCGGGCACTTGGATTATCTAGGTTACCTAGTCGGCACTTGGACTATGTAGGTTCCCTAGGGGGCATTTGGACTATATAGATAACCTAGCGGGCCGTTAGACTTTGTAGGTTACCTAGCGGGCCCTTGGACTATGTAGGTTACCTAGGGGTCACTTGGACGATCTAGGTTAACTAGCGGGTACTTGGACTATGTAGGTTAACTAGCGGGCCCTAGGACTATGTAGATTAACTAGCGGCACTTGGACTATCTACGTTAACTAGCGGGCCCTTGGACGATGTAGATTCCCTAGCGGGCGTTTGGACTATATAGATAATCTAGCGGGCACTTAGACTTTGTAGGTTACCTAGCGGGCACTTGGATTATATATGTTACCTAGGGGTCACTTGGACTATGTAGGTTACCTAGTGGGCACTTGGACTTCTAGGTTAACGAATGGGCACTTAGACTATGTAGGTTGCTTAGAGGGCACTTGGACTATCTAGGTTAGGTAACGGGCACTTTGAGTATCTAGGTTACCTAGCGGGCACTTGGACTATCTAGGTTACCTAAGGGGCACTTTGACTATCTAGGTTACATAGCGGGACCTTGGACTATGTAGGTTAGCTAGCGAGCACTTGGATTCTAGGTTATCTAGCGGACACTTGGACTATCTAGGTTACCTAGCGGGCCCTTGGACTATGTAGGTTTCCTAGCGGGCACTTGGACTATCTAGGTTAACGAACGGGCACTTGGAGTATGTAGGTAACCTAGCAGGCACTTGGACAGTCTAGGTTACCAAGCGGGCACTTGGACTATCTAGGTTAACGAACGGGCACTTGGACTATGTAGGTTACCTAGCAGGCACTTGGACAATTTAGGTTAACTAGCCGGCACTTGGACTATCTAGGTCAACTAGCGGGCCCTTGTACTATGTAGGTTAACTAGCGAGCACTTGGACTATCTAGGTTAACTAGCGGACCTTGGACTACGTAGGTTAACTAGCGGGCCCTTGGATTATGTAGGTTAACTAGCGTGCACTTGGACTATCTAGGTTAACTAGTGGGCACTTGGATGATCAATGCTAACTAGCGGGCACTTGGACTATCTAGGTTAGCTAACAGGCACTTGGACTAAGTACGTCCCCTACTGGGCACTAGGACTATCTAGGTTAACTAGTGGGCACTTGGACTATCTAGGTTACCTGTCTGGCACTAGGACTGTGAAGGTTCCCTAGCGGGCACTAGGATTATCTAGGTTACCTAGCGGGCACTTGGACTATGTAGGTCAACTAGCGGGCACTTGGATTATGTAGGTTCCCTATCAGGCACTTGGACTATGTAGGTTAACTAGAGGGCATTTGGACTATGTAGGTTACCTAGCGGGCACTTGGACTATGTAGGTTCCCTATGGGGCACTTGGAAAATGTAGGTTAACTAGGGGGCACTAGGACTATGTAGGTTACCTAGCGGGCCCTTAGACTATCTAGGTTACCTAGCGGCCATTTGGACGATGTAGGCTCCCTAGCGGTTATTTGGACTATATAGATTACTTAGCGGGCACTTAGACTTTGTAGGTTACCGAGCGGGCACTTCGACTATCTAGGTTACCTAACAGGCACTTGAACTATCTACGTAACCTAGCGGGTAATTGGAGTATGTAGGTTACCTACCGGGCTGTTGGACTATCTAGGTTACCTAGCGGGTACTTGGACTATCTAGGTTAACTAGTGGGCCGTTGGAATATGTAGGTTAACTAGCAGGCACTTGGACAATCTAGGTTAACTAGCGGGTACTTGGACGATCTAGGTTAACTAGCGGGCACTTGGACTATCAAAGTTAACAAGTAAGCCCTTGGACTATGTAGGTTAACTAGCGGGCCCTTGGACTATCTAGGTTACCTAGCGGGCACTTGGATTATATAGGTTACCTAGGGGGCACTTGGACTATGTAGGTTACCTAGTGGGCACTTGGACTTCTTGGTTAACGAACGGGCACTTAGACTATGTAGGTTGCTTGGCGGGCACTTGGACTATCTAGGTTAGGTAACGGGCACTTTGAGTATCTAGGTTACCTAGCAGGAACTTGGACAATATAAGTTACCTAGCAGGCACTTGGACTATCTAGGTTACCTAACGGGCTCTTTGACTATCCAGGTTACATAGCGGGCACTTGGACTATGTAGGTTAGCTAGCGAGCGCTTGGACTCTAGGTTATCTAGCGGACACTTGGACTATCTAGGTTAACGAACGGGCACTTGGACTATGTAGGTTACCTAGCGGGCACTTGGACTATTTAGGTTAACTAGCGGGCACTTGGACGATCTAGGTTAACTAGAGGGCACTTGCACGATCTAGGTTAACTAGCGAGCTCTTGCACTATGTAGGTTAACTAGCGGGCCCATTGACACTGTTGGTTAACTAGCGGGCACTTGGACTATATAGGTTAACTAGCGGGCACTTGGATTATCTAGGTTATCTAGTGGGCACTTGGACTATGTAGGTTCCCTAGGGCGCATTTGGACTATATAGATAACCTAGCGGGCCCTTAGACCTTGTAGGTTACCTAGCGGGCCCTTGGACTATGTAGGTTAACTAGCGGGCCCTTGGACTATGTAGGTTACATAGCGGGCACTTGGACGATCTAGGTTAACTAGCGGGTACTTGGACTATGTAGGTTAACTAGCGGGCCCTTGGACTTTGTACATTAACTAGCGGCACTTGGACTATCTACGTTAACTAGCGGGCCCTTGGACTATGTAGATTCCCTAGTGGGCATTTGGACTATATAGATAATCTAGCGGGCACTTAGACTTTGTAGGTTACCTAGCGGGCACTTGGACTATCTAGGTTACCTAGCTGGCACATGAACTATCTACGTTACCTAGCAGGTTCTTGGAGTATGTAGGTTACCTAGCGGGCTGTTGGACTATCTAGGTTACCAAGCGGGCACTTGGACTATCTAGGTTAACTAACGGGCACTTGGACTATGTAGGTTCCCTAGCGGGCCCTTGGACTATGTAAATTCCCTAGCGGGCACTTGGACTATGTGGGTTTCCTGGTGGGCATGTGGACTATCTAGGTTACCTAACGGGCACTTGGACTATGTAGGTTCCCTAGCGGGCACTTGGATTATGTAGGTTCCCTATCGGGCACTTGGACTATGTAGGTTACCTAGCGGGCACTTGGACTATGTAGGTTCCCTATCGGGCACTTGGAGAATGTAGGTTAACTAGGGGGCACTTGGACTATGTAGGGTCCCTAGCGGGCCCTTGGACTATGTAAGTTCCCTAGCGGCACTTGGACCATGTGGGTTCACTAGAGGGCATTTGGACTATCTAGGTTACCTAACGGGCACTTGGACTATGTAGGTTCCCTAGCGGGCACTTGGATTATGTAGGTTCCCTATCGGGCACTTGGACTATGTAGGTTAACTAGCGGGCATTGGGACTATGTAGGTTACCTAGCGGGCACTTGGACTATGTAGGTTCCCTATAGGGCATTTGGACTATTTAGGTTACCTAGCGGGCCCTTGGACTATCTAGGTTACCTAGGGGGAACCTGGACAATGTAGGTTAACTAGTGGGCACTTGGACTATCTAGGTTACCTAGCAGGCACTTGGACTATGTAGGTTAACTAGCGGGCACTTGGAGTATGTAGATTAACTAGCGGCACTTGGACTATCTACGTTAACTAGCAGGCCCTTGGACAATGTAGATTCCCTAGTGGGCACTTGGACTATATGTTGCAGCGCGGGCACTTGGACTATGTAGGTTCCCTAGCAGACACTTGGACTATGTAGGTTCCAGAGCGGGTACTTGGACTAACTATATTCCCTAGCGGGCACTTGTACTATGTAGGTTAACTAGCGGACACTTGGACGATCTAGGTTAACTAGCGGGTACTTGGACTATGTAGGATAACTAGCGGGCCCTTGAATTATGTAGATTAACTAGCGGCACTTGGACTATCTACATTAACTAGCGGGCCCTGGGACTATGTAGATTGCCTAGCGGGCACTTGGACTATGTATGTTCCCTAGCGGTCACTTGGACTATGTATGTTCCCTATGGACACTTGAACTATGTAAGTTAACTACCGGGCACTTGGACTATGTAGGTTAACTAGCGGGCCCTTGGACTATGTAGGTTACCTAGCGGGCACTTGGACTATGTAGGTAACCTAGCGGGCACTTGGACTATGTATGTTGCATAGCGGGCAATTGGACTTCTAGGTTAACAAATGGGCACTTGGACTATGTATGTTGCATAGCGGGCAATTGGTCTATCTAGGTTAGGTAACGGGCACTTGGACTATCTAGTTTACCTAGCGGGATTTTGGACTATGTAGGTTACCTAGCGGGCACTTGGACTATCTAGGTTTCTTAACGGGCACTTGGATGTCTAGGTTTCTTAGCGGCACTTGGACGATCTAGGTTAACTAGAGGGCACTTGGACTATCTAGGTTAACTAGCGTACACTTGGACTATCTAGGTTAACTAGCGGGCACTTGGATGATCAATGTTAACTAGCGGGCACTTGGACTATCTATGTTAGCTAACGGGCACTTGGACTAAGTACGTCACCTAGTGGGCACTTGGACACTCTAGGTTAACTAACGGGCAATAGGACTATCTAGGTTAACTAGCGGGCACGTGGACGATCTAGGTTAACTAGCGGGCACTTGGACTATCAAAGTTAACAAGTGAGCCCTTGGACTATGTAGGTTAACTAGCGGGCCCTTGGACTATCTAGGTCACCTATCGCTCACTTGGACTATATAGGTTACCTAGTGGGCACTTGGACTATCTAGGTTAACAAACGGGCACTTGGAATATGCAGGTAACCTAGCGGGCACTTGGACTGTCTAGGTTACCTAGCGGGCACTTGAACTTCTAGGTTTACGAACGGGCACTTGGACTATCTAGGTTAGGTAACGGGCACTTTGAGTATCTACGTTACCTAGCGGGAATTTGGACAATGTAAGTTACCTAGCGGGCACTTGGACTATCTAGGTTACCTAAGGGGCACTTTGACTATCTAGGTTGCATAGCGGGCACTTGGATTATGTAGGTTAACTAGCGAGCACTTGGACTCTAGGTTACCTAGCGTGCACTTGGAATATCTAGGTTACCTAGCGGGCCCTTGGACTACGTAGGTTTCCTAGCGGGCACTTGGAGTATGTATGTTCCCTATGGACACTTGGACTATGTAAGTTAACTACCGGGCACTTGGACTATGTAGGTTAACTAGCGGGCCCTTGGACTATGTAGGTTACCTAGCGGGCACTTGGACTATGTAGGTAACCTAGCGGGCACTTGGACTATGTATGTTGCATAGCGGGCAATTGGACTTCTAGGTTAACAAATGGGCACTTGGACTATGTATGTTGCATAGCGGGCAATTGGTCTATCTAGGTTAGGTAATGGGCACTTGGACTATCTAGTTTACCTAGCGGGATTTTGGACTATGTAGGTTACCTAGCGGGCACTTGGACTATCTAGGTTTCTTAACGGGCACTTTGATGTCTAGGTTTCTTAGCGGCACTTGGACGATCTATTTTAACTAGAGGGCACTTGGACTATCTAGGTTAACTAGCGTACACTTGGACTATCTAGGTTAACTAGCGGGCACTTGGATGATCAATGTTAACTAGCGGGCACTTGGACTATCTAAGTTAGCTAACGGGCACTTGGACTAAGTACGTCACCTAGTGGGCACTTGGACACTCTAGGTTAACTAACGGGCACTAGGACTATCTAGGTTAACTAGCGGGCACGTGGACGATCTAGGTTAACTAGCGGGCACTTGGACTATCAAAGTTAACAAGTGAGCCCTTGGACTATGTAGGTTAACTAGCGGGCCCTTGGACTATCTAGGTCACCTATCGCGCACTTGGACTATATAGGTTACCTAGCAGGCACTTGGACTATGTAGGTTACCTAGTGGGCACTTGGACTATCTAGGTTAACAATCGGGCACTTGGAATATGCAGGTAACCTAGCGGGCACTTGGACTGTCTAGGTTACCTAGCGGGCACTTGAACTTCTAGGTTTACGAACGGGCACTTGGACTATCTAGGTTAGGTAACGGGCACTTTGAGTATCTACGTTACCTAGCGGGAATTTGGACAATGAAAGTTACCTAGCGGGCACTTGGACTATCTAGGTTACCTAAGGGGCACTTTGACTATCTAGGTTGCATAGCGGGCACTTGGATTATGTAGGTTAACTAGCGAGCACTTGGACTCTAGGTTACCTAGCGTGCACTTGGAATATCTAGGTTACCTAGCGGGCCCTTGGACTATGTAGGTTTCCTAGCGGGCACTTCGATTATCTAGGTTAACTAATGGGCACTTGGACTATCTAGGTTACCTAGCGGGCACTTGGATTATATAGGATCCCTATCGGACATTTGGACTACTTAGGTTACCTAGCGGGCACTTGCTCTATCTAGGTTAAATAGCGGACCTTGGACTACGTAGGTTAACTAGCGGGCCCTTGGACAATGTAGGTTAACTAGCGAGCACTTGGACTATCAAGGTTAACTAGCGGGCACTTGGATGATCAATGTTAACTAGCGGCACTTGGACTATCTATGTTAGCTAACAGGCACTTGGACTAAGTACGTCCCCTAGTGGGCATTTGGACAATCTAGGTTAACTAACGGGCACTAGGACTATCTAGGGTAACTAGCGGGCACTTGGACTATCTAGGTTACCTAGCTGGCACTAGGACTATGAAGGTTCCCTAGCGGGCACTAGGATTATCTAGATTACCTCGCGGGCACTTGGACTATGTAGGTCAACCAGCGGGCACTTTGATTATGTAGGTTCCGTATCGGGCACGTGGACTATGTAGGTTAGCTAGAGGGCATTTGGAGTATATAGGTTACCTAGCAGGCCCTTGGACTATGTAGGTTCCCTAGTGGGCACTTGGATTATGTAGGTTCCCTATCGGGCACTTAGACTATGTAGGTTAACTAGCGGGTGTTTGGACCATGTAGGTTACCTAGCAGGCACTTGGACTATGTAGGTTCCCTATCGGGCACTTGGAGAATGTAGGTTAACTAGGGGGCACTAGGACAATGTAGGTTACCTAGCGGGCCCTTGGACTATCTAGGTTACCTAGGGGGAACCTGGACAATGTAGGTTAACTAGTGGGCACTTGGACTATCTAGGTTACCTAGCAGGCACTTGGACTATGTACGTTCCCAAACTGGCCCTTGGAATATCTACGTTACCTAGCGGGCACTTAGACTATGTACGTTACCTAGCAGGCACTTGGACTATGTGCGTTCCCTAGCAGGCCTTTGGTCTATCTATGTTACCTAGCGGGCACTTAGACTATGTACATTACCTCGTGGGCACTTGACCTATGTACGTTCCCTAGCGGGCACTTGGTCTATCTAGGTTAACTAGCGGGCACTTGCACTATCTAGGTTAACTAGCGAGCACTTGGACTATCTAGGTTAACTAGCGGGCATTTGGAATATTAGGGCCCCTAGCGGGCATTTGGACTATATTGATTACCTAGCGGGCACTTGGACTATGTAGGTTAACGAACGGGCACTTGGACTATGTCGGTAACCTAGTGGTCACTTGAACTGTCTAGGTTACCTCGCGGGCACTTGGACTATGTAGGTTAACTAGCGGGCACTTGGTTTATCTAGGTTACGTAGCGGGCCCTTGGACGATGTAGGTTAACTAGCGGGCCCTTGGACTATGTAGGTTAACTAGCGGGCCCTTGGACGATGTAGGTTAACTAGCGGGCCCTTGGACTATGTAGGTTACCTAGTGGGTACTTGGATGATCTAGGTTAACTAGCAGGTTCTTGGACTATGTAGGTCAACTAGCGGGCCATTGCACTATGTAGATTCCATAGCGAGCACTTGGACTATGTATGTTCCAGAGCGGGCAGTTGGACTATGTAGGTTCCTTAGCAGTCACTTGGACTAAGTAGGTTCCAGAGCGGGCACTTGGACTATCTAGGTTAACTAGCGGGCATTTGGAATATTAGGGCCCCTAGCGGGCATTTGGACTATATTGATTACCTAGCGGGCACTTGGACTATGTAGGTTAACGAACGGGCACTTGGACTATGTCGGTAACCTAGTGGTCACTTGAACTGTCTAGGTTACCTCGCGGGCACTTGGACTATGTAGGTTAACTAGCGGGCACTTGGACTATCTAGGTTACGTAGCGGGCCCTTGGACGATGTAGGTTAACTAGCGGGCCCTTGGACGATGTAGGTTAACTAGCGGGCCCTTGGACTATGTAGGTTACCTAGTGGGTACTTGGATGATCTAGGTTAACTAGCAGGTTCTTGGACTATGTAGGTCAACTAGCGGGCCATTGCACTATGTAGATTCCATAGCGAGCACTTGGACTATGTATGTTCCAGAGCGGGCAGTTGGACTATGTAGGTTCCTTAGCAGTCACTTGGACTAAGTAGGTTCCAGAGCGGGCACTTGGACTATCTAGGTTCCCTAGCGGGCACTTGTACTATGTAGGTTAATTAGCGGACAATTGGACGATCTAGGTGAACTAGCAGGTACTTGGATTATGTAGGTTAACTAGCGGGCCCTTGAACTATGTAGATTAACTAGCGGCACTTGGACTATCTACATTAACTAGCGGGCCCTTGGAATATGTAGATTGCCTAGCGGGCACTTGGAATATGTAGGTTCCCTAGCGGGCACTTGGACTCTGTATGTTCCCTACGGACACTTGAACTATGTAAGTTAACTACCGGGCACTTGGACTATCTAGGTTACCTAGCGGGAACTTGGACAATGTAAGTTACCTAGCGGGCCCTTGGACTATCTAGGTTACGTAGCGGGCATTTGGATTACGTAGGCTCCCAGCGGGCATTTGGACTCTATAGATTACTGAGTGGGCAATTAGACTTTGTAGGTTATCCAGCGGGCAATTGGACTATCTAGGTTACCTAGCTGGCACTTGAACTATCTATGTTATAGCGGGTTTTTGGTGTATGTAGGTTACCTAGAGGGCTGTTGGATTATCTAAGTTACCAAGCGGGCACTGGGACTATCTAGGTTAACTAACGGGAACTTGGACTATGTAGGTTCCCTAGCGGGCCCTTGGACTATGTAGATTCCCTAGCGAGCACTTGGACTATGTGGGTTCCCTAGCGTGCATTTTGCCTATTTAGGTTACCTAATGGGCAATTGGACTAAGTAGGTTCCCTAGCGGGCACTTGGATTATGTAGGTTCCCTATCGGGCACTTGGATTATGTAGGTTAACTAGTGGGCATTTGGACTATGTAGGTTACCTAGCGGGCACTTGGACTATGTAGGTTACCTAGCGGGCACTTGGACTATATAGGTTCCCTATCATGCATTTGGACTATTTAGGTTACCTAGCGGGCCCTTGGACTATCTAGGTTACCTAGGGGGAACCTGGACTATGTAGGTTAACTAGTGGGCACTTGGACTATCTAGGTTACCTAGCAGGCACTTGGACTATGTAGGTTAACTAGCGGGCACTTGGATTATCTAGGTTACCTAGCGGGCACTTGGACTATCTACGTTCCCTAGCGGGCACTCGGACTATCTACGTTACCTAGCGGGCACTTGGACTATGTACGTTACCTAGCGGGCACTTGGACTATGTACGTTTCCTAGCGGGTACTTGGACTAGATAGGTTCCCTAGCGGGCACTTGGTCTATGTATGTTAACTAGCAGGCACTTGGACTATCTAGGTTAACTAGCGAGCACTCGGACCATCTAGGTTAACTAGCGGGCATTTGGAATATTAGGGACCCTAGCGGGCATTTGGACTATATTGGTTACCAACGGGCACTTGGACTATGTAGGTTAACGAACGGGCACATGGACTATGTAGGTAACCTAGTGGTCACTTGAACTGTCTAGGTTACCTAGCGGGCACTTAGACTATGTAGGTTAACTAGCGGGCACTTGGACTATCTAGGTTAACTAGCGGACCCTTGGACGATGTAGGTTAACTAGCGGGCCCTTGCACTATGTAGGCTAAATAGCGCGCCTATGGATTATGTAGGTTTTCTAGCAGACACTTTAACTATCTAGGTTAACTAGCGGGCACTTGGACTATGTAGTTTCCCTAGCGGGCATTTGGACTATTTAGGTTACCTAGCGGGCACTTGGACTATGTAGGTTACCTAGCGGGCACTTGGACTATCTAGGTTACCTCGCAGGCACTTTGACTATCTAGGTTAACTAACGGGCACTTGGACTATATAGGTTGCCTAGCGGGCACTTGGATTATGTAGGTTCCCTATAGGGCACTTGGACTTTGTAGGATAACTAGCGGGCACTTGGACTGTCTAGGTTACCTAGTGGGCACTTGGATTATCTCGGTTAACGAACGGGCACTTGGATTATCTAGGTTAACGAACGGGCACTTGGACTATGTAGGTTACCTGGCCGCCACTTGGACTATCTAGGTTAGCTAACAGGCACTTGGACTATCTAGGTTCCCTAGCGGGCACTTGTACTACGTAGGTTACCTAGCTGGCACTTTGACTATGTAGGTCAACTAGCGGGCCCTTGGACTATCTGGGTTAGCCAACGGGCACTTAGATTATGTAGGTTAACTAGCGAGAACTTTGAATATGCAGGTTAACTAGCGGGCCCATGGACTATATAGGTTTACTAGCGGGCCCTTGGACTATCTAGGTTCCCTAAAGGGCACTTGGACTATCTAGGTTACCTAGCGGGCACTTGGACTATGTAGGCTAACTAGGGGGCCTTTTGATGATCTAGGTTACCTAGCGGGTACTTGAACTATCTAGGTTACCTAGCGGGCACTTGGACTATGTACGTTCCCTAGCGGGCACTTGGACTATCTATGTTAACTAGCGGGCACTTGGAATATGTAGGTTAACTAGCGGACACTTGCACTATGTAGGTTACCTAGCAGGCACTTGGACTATCTAGGTTACCTAGCGGGCACTTGGACTATGTAGGCTAACTAGGTGGTCCTTTGATGATCTAGGTTACCTAGCGGGTACTTGAACTATCTAGGTTACCTAGCGGGCACTTTTACTATGTACGTTCCCTAGCGGGCACTTGGACTATCTATGTTAACTAGCGGGCACTTGGAATATACAGGTTAACTAGCGGACACTTGCACTATGTAGGTTACCGAGCAGGCACTTGGACTATCTAGGTTAGCCAACGGGCAATTAGATTATGTAGGTTAACTAGCGGGCACTTGGAATATGTAGGTTAAGTAGCGGACACTTGCACTATGAAGGTTAACTAGCGGGCCCATGGACTATGTAGGTTTACTAGCGGGCCCTTGGAATATCTAGGTTCCCTAAAGGGCACTTGGACTATCTAGGTTACCGAACAGGCACTTGGACTATCTAGGTTACCTAGTGGGCACTTGGACTATGTCGGCTAACTAGGGGGCCCTTGGACGATCTAGGTTAATTAGTGGGCCCTTGGACTATGTAGGTTAACTAGCGGGCACTTGGACAATCTAGGTAACTAGCGGGCACTTGGAAGATCTAGGTTAACTAGCGGGCACTTGGACTATCAAAGTGAACAAGTGAGCCCTTGGACTAGGTAGGTTAATTAGCGGGCCCTTGGACTATCTAGGTTACATAGCGGGCACTGGGTATATAGGTTAACTAGCGGGCACTTGGACTATGTAGGTTAACTAGAGGACACTTGGACTATCTAGGTTAACTAGTGGGCCCTTGGACTATGTAGGTTAACTAGCGGGCACTTGGACTATCTAGGTTACCTAGCGAGCACTTGGACTATATAGGTTACCTAGCGGGCACTTGGACTATGTAGGTTACCTAGTGGGCACTTGGATTTCTAGGTTAACGAATGGGCACTTGGAAAATGTAGGTTGCCTAGCGGGCACTGGGAATATCTAGGTTAGGTAACGGGCAATTGGACTATCTAGGTTACCTAGCAGGAACTTGGACAATTTAAGTTACCTAGCGGGCACTTGGACTATCTAGGTTACCTAACGGCGACTTTGACTATCTAGGTTACATAGCGGCACTTGGACTATGTAGGTTAACTAGCGGGCCCTTGAACTATGTAGATTAACTAGCAGCACTTGGAATATCTACATTAACTAGAGGGCCCTTGGACTATGTAGAATGCCTTGCGGGCACTTGGAATATCTAGGTTCCCTAGCGGACACGTGAACTATGTAAGTTAACTACCGGGCACTTGGACTATGTAGGTTAACTAGCGGGCCCTTGGACTATCTAGGTTACCTAGCGGGCACTTGGACTATGCAGGTTAACTACCGGGCACTTGCACTATCTAGGTGACCGAACGGGCATTTGGACTATGTAGGTAACCTAGCGGGCACTTGGTGAGTCTAGGTTACCTAGCGGGCCCTTGGACTTCTAGGTTAATGAACGGGCACTTGGACTATGTATGTTGCATAGCGGGCAATTGGACTATCTAGGTTAGGTAACGGGCACTTGGACTATCTAGGTTTCTTAGCGGGCACTTGGACGATCTAGGTTAACTAGAGGGCACTTGGACTATCTAGGTTAACTAGCGTGCACTTGGACTATCTAGGTTCTTAGCGGGTACTTGGACAATGTAGGTTAACTAGCGGGCTCTTGGACTATGTAGATTAACTAGCGGCACTTGGACTATCTACGTTAACTAGCGGGCCCTTGGACTATGTAGATTCCCTAGCGGGCATTTGGCCTATATAGATAACCTAGCAGGCACTTAGACATTGTAGGTTACCTAGCGGCAAAAGAACTATCTAGGTTACCTAGCTGGCACTTGAACTATCTATGTTATAGCGGGTTTTTGGTGTATGTAGGTTACCTAGAGGGCTGTTGGATTATCTAAGTTACCAAGCGGGCACTGGGACTATCTAGGTTAACTAACGGGAACTTGGACTATGTAGGTTCCCTAGCGGGCCCTTGGACTATGTAGATTCCCTAGCGAGCACTTGGACTATGTGGGTTCCCTAGCGTGCATTTTGCCTATTTAGGTTACCTAATGGGCAATCGGACTATGTAGGTTCCCTAGCGGGCACTTGGATTATGTAGGTTCCCTATCGGGCACTTGGATTATGTAGGTTAACTAGTGGGCATTTGGACTATGTAGGTTACCTAGCGGGCACTTGGACTATGTAGGTTACCTAGCGGGCACTTGGACTATATAGGTTCCCTATCATGCATTTGGACTATTTAGGTTACCTAGCGGGCCCTTGGACTATCTAGGTTACCTAGGGGGAACCTGGACTATGTAGGTTAACTAGTGGGCACTTGGACTATCTAGGTTACCTAGCAGGCACTTGGACTATGTAGGTTAACTAGCGGGCACTTGGATTATCTAGGTTACCTAGCGGGCACTTGGACTATGTAGGTTACCTAGCGGGCACTTGGACTATCTAGGTTAACGAACGGGCACTTGGACTATGTAAGTAACCTAGTGGGCACTTGGACAGTCTAGGTTACCAAGGGGGCACTTGGACTATCTAGGTTAAAGAACGGGCACTTGGACAATGTAGGTTACCTAGCGGGCACTTGGACTATGTAGGATCCCTATCGGATATTTGGACTATGTAGGTTACCTAGCGGGCACTTGGACTATCTAGGTTAGATAGCGGGCACTTGGATTATCTAGGTCAACTAGTGGGCCCTTGTACTATGTAGGCTAACTAGCCAGCACTTGGACTATCTAGGTTAACTAGCGGACCTTGGACTATGTAGGTTAACTAGCGGGCCTTTGGACTATGTAGGTTAACTTGCGGGCACTTGGACGATCTAGGTTAACTAGAGGGCACTTGGACTATCTAGGTTAACTAGCGGGCACTTGGATGATCAATGTTAACTAGAGGGCACTTGGACTATCTAGGTTAGCTAATGGGCACATGGACTAAGTACGTCCCCTAGTGGGCACTTGGACTATCTAGGTTAACTAACGGGCACTTGGACTATCTAGGTTACCTAGCGGGCACTTGTACTATCTAGGATACCTAGCTGGCACTTGGACTATGCAGGTTAACTACCGGGCACTTGCACTATCTAGGTGACCGAACGGGCATTTGGACTATGTAGGTAACCTAGCGGGCACTTGGTGAGTCTAGGTTACCTAGCGGGCCCTTGGACTTCTAGGTTAATGAACGGGCACTTGGACTATGTATGTTGCATAGCGGGCAATTGGACTATCTAGGTTAGGTAACGGGCACTTGGACTATCTAGGTTTCTTAGCGGGCACTTGGACGATCTAGGTTAACTAGAGGGCACTTGGACTATCTAGGTTAACTAGCGTGCACTTGGACTATCTAGGTTCTTAGCGGGTACTTGGACAATGTAGGTTAACTAGCGGGCTCTTGGACTATGTAGATTAACTAGCGGCACTTGGACTATCTACGTTAACTAGCGGGCCCTTGGACTATGTAGATTCCCTAGCGGGCATTTGGCCTATATAGATAACCTAGCAGGCACTTAGACATTGTAGGTTACCTAGCGGCAAAAGAACTATCTAGGTTACCTAGCTGGCACTTGAACTATCTATGTTATAGCGGGTTTTTGGTGTATGTAGGTTACCTAGAGGGCTGTTGGATTATCTAAGTTACCAAGCGGGCACTGGGACTATCTAGGTTAACTAACGGGAACTTGGACTATGTAGGTTCCCTAGCGGGCCCTTGGACTATGTAGATTCCCTAGCGAGCACTTGGACTATGTGGGTTCCCTAGCGTGCATTTTGCCTATTTAGGTTACCTAATGGGCAATCGGACTATGTAGGTTCCCTAGCGGGCACTTGGATTATGTAGGTTCCCTATCGGGCACTTGGATTATGTAGGTTAACTAGTGGGCATTTGGACTATGTAGGTTACCTAGCGGGCACTTGGACTATGTAGGTTACCTAGCGGGCACTTGGACTACATAGGTTCCCTATCATGCATTTGGACTATTTAGGTTACCTAGCGGGCCCTTGGACTATCTAGGTTACCTAGGGGGAACCTGGACTATGTAGGTTAACTAGTGGGCACTTGGACTATCTAGGTTACCTAGCAGGCACTTGGACTATGTAGGTTAACTAGCGGGCACTTGGATTATCTAGGTTACCTAGCGGGCACTTGGACTATGTAGGTTACCTAGCGGGCACTTGGACTATCTAGGTTAACGAACGGGCACTTGGACTATGTAAGTAACCTAGTGGGCACTTGGACAGTCTAGGTTACCCAGGGGGCACTTGGACTATCTAGGTTAAAGAACGGGCACTTGGACAATGTAGGTTACCTAGCGGGCACTTGGACTATGTAGGATCCCTATCGGATATTTGGACTATGTAGGTTACCTAGCGGGCACTTGGACTATCTAGGTTAGATAGCGGGCACTTGGATTATCTAGGTCAACTAGTGGGCCCTTGTACTATGTAGGCTAACTAGCCAGCACTTGGACTATCTAGGTTAACTAGCGGACCTTGGACTATGTAGGTTAACTAGCGGGCCTTTGGACTATGTAGGTTAACTTGCGGGCACTTGGACGATCTAGGTTAACTAGAGGGCACTTGGACTATCTAGGTTAACTAGCGGGCACTTGGATGATCAATGTTAACTAGAGGGCACTTGGACTATCTAGGTTAGCTAATGGGCACATGGACTAAGTACGTCCCCTAGTGGGCACTTGGACTATCTAGGTTAACTAACGGGCACTTGGACTATCTAGGTTACCTAGCGGGCACTTGTACTATCTAGGATACCTAGCTGGCACTTGGACTATGTAGGTCAACTAGCGGGCCCTTGGACTATCTAGGTTAGCTAACGGGCACTTAGATTATGTAGGTTAACTAGCGGGCACTTGGAATATGTAGGTTAACTAGCGGGCCCTTGGAATATGTAGGTTTACTTGCGGGCCCTTCGACTATCTAGGTTCCCTAAAGGGCACTTGGACTATCTAGGTTACCGAAAAGCACTTGGACTATCTAGGTTACCTAGCGGGCACTTGGACTATGTAGGCTAACTAGGGGGCCCTTGGACTATCTAGGTTACCTAGTGGGTACTTGAACTATCTAGGTTAACTAGCGGGCACTTGGACTATGTAGGTTAACTAGCGGACACTTGCACTATGTAGGTTACCTAGCAGGCACTTGGACTATCTAGGTTAACTAGCGGGCACTTGGACTATATAGGTTAACTAGCGTGCACTTGGATTATGTAGGTTCCTTAGCGGGCACTTGGACTATCTATGTTGCCTAGCGGGCACTTGCACTATGTAGGTTAACTAGCGTGCCCTTGGACTATCTAGGTTACGTAGCGGGCACTTGGTATATAGGTTAAAGAGCGGGCACTTGGACTATATAGGCTAACTAGCGGACACTTGCACAATCTAGGTTAACTAGCGGGCCCTTCCACTATGTAGGTTCACTAGCGGGCCCTTGGATTATATAGGTTTACTAGCAGGCACTTGGACTATCTAGGTTAACTAGCGGGCAGTAGGACTATGTAGTTTCCCTAGCAGGCATTTGGACTATTTAGGTTACCTAGCGGGCACTTGGACTATCTAGGTTACCTAGCAGGCACTTTGACTATCTAGGTTAACTAACGGGCACTTGGACTATGCAGGTTGCCTAGCGGGCACTTGGATTATGTAGGTTCGCTATAGGGCACTTGGACTTTGTAGGTTAACTAGCGGGCACTTGGACTGTCTAGGTTACCTAGTGGGCACTTGGATTATCTCGGTTAACGAACGGGCACTTGGATTATCTAGGTTAACGAACGGGCACTTGGACTATGTAGGTTACCTAGCTGCCACTTGGACTATCTAGTTTAGCTAACAGGCACTTGGACTATCTAGGTTCCCTAGCGGGCACTTGTACTACGTAGGTTACCTAGCTGGCACTTTGACTATATAGGTCAACTAGCAGGCCCTTGGACTATCTAGGTTAGCCAACAGGCACTTAGATTATGTAGGTTAACTAGCGGGAACATGGAATATGTAGGTTAACTAGCGGGCCCATGGACTATGTAGGTTTACTAGCGGGCCCTTGGACTATCTAGGTTCCCTAAAGGGCACTTGGACTATCTAGGTTACCTAGCGGGCACTTGGACTATGTAGGCTAACTAGGGGGCCCTTTGATGATCTGGGTTACCTAGCGGGTACTTGAACTATCTAGGTTACCTAGCGGTCACTTGGACTATGTACGTTCCCTAGCGGGCACTTGGACTATCTATGTTAACTAGTGGGCACTTGGAATATATAGGTTAACTAGTGGACACTTGCACTATGTAGGTTACCTAGCAGGCACTTGGACTATCTAGGTTAACCTGCGGGCCCTTGCACTATGTAGGCTAACTAGCGGGCCTATGGATTATGTAGGTTTTCTAGCAGACACTTTAACTATCTAGGTTAACTAGCGGGCACTTGGACTATGTAGTTTCCCTAGCGGGCATTTGGACTATTTAGGTTACCTAGCGGGCACTTGGACTATGTAGGTTACCTAGCGGGCACTTGGACTATCTAGGTTACCTAGCAGGCACTTTGACTATCTAGGTTAACTAACGGGCACTTGGACTATATAGGTTGCCTAGCGGGCACTTGGATTATGTAAGTTCCCTATAGGGCACTTGGACTTTGTAGGATAACTAGCGGGCAATTGGACTGTCTAGGTTACCTAGTGGGCACTTGGATTATCTCGGTTAACGAACGGGCACTGTGATTATCTAGGTTAACGAACGGGCACTTGGACTATGTAGGTTACCTGGCCGCCACTTGGACTATCTAGGTTAGCTAACAGGCACTTGGACTATCTAGGTTCCCTAGCGGGCACTTGTACTACGTAGGTTACCTAGCTGGCACTTTGACTATGTAGGTCAACTAGCGGGCCCTTGGACTATCTAGGTTAGCCAACGGGCACTTAGATTATGTAGGTTAACTAGCGGGAACTTGGAATATGTAGGTTAACTAGCGGGCCCATGGACTATGTAGGTTCACTAGCGGGCCCTTGGACTATCTAGGTTCCCTAAAGGGCACTTGGACTATCTAGGTTCCCTAAAGGGCACTTGAACTATCTAGGTTACCTAGTGGGCACTTGGACTATGTAGGCTAACTAGGGGCCCCTTTGATGATCTAGGTTACCTAGCGGGTACTTGAACTATCTAGGTTACCTAGCGGGCATTTGGACTATGTACGTTCCCTAGCGGGCACGTGGACTATCTATGTTAACTAGCGGGCACTTGGAATATGTAGGTTAACTAGCGGACACTTGCACTATGTAGGTTACCTAGCAGGCACTTGGACTATCTAGGTTAGATAGCGGGCACTTGGATTATCTAGGTCAACTAGTGGGCCCTTGTACTATGTAGGCTAACTAGCCAGCACTTGGACTATCTAGGTTAACTAGCGGACCTTGGACTATGTAGGTTAACTAGCGGGCCTTTGGACTATGTAGGTTAACTTGCGGGCACTTGGACGATCTAGGTTAACTAGAGGGCACTTGGACTATCTAGGTTAACTAGCGGGCACTTGGATGATCAATGTTAACTAGAGGGCACTTGGACTATCTAGGTTAGCTAATGGGCACATGGACTAAGTACGTCCCCTAGTGGGCACTTGGACTATCTAGGTTAACTAACGGGCACTTGGACTATCTAGGTTACCTAGCGGGCACTTGTACTATCTAGGATACCTAGCTGGCACTTGGACTATGTAGGTCAACTAGCGGGCCCTTGGACTATCTAGGTTAGCTAACGGGCACTTAGATTATGTAGGTTAACTAGCGGGCACTTGGAATATGTAGGTTAACTAGCGGGCCCTTGGAATATGTAGGTTTACTTGCGGGCCCTTCGACTATCTAGGTTCCCTAAAGGGCACTTGGACTATCTAGGTTACCGAAAAGGCACTTGGACTATCTAGGTTACCTAGCGGGCACTTGGACTATGTAGGCTAACTAGGGGGCCCTTGGACTATCTAGGTTACCTAGTGGGTACTTGAACTATCTAGGTTAACTAGTGGGCACTTGGACTATGTAGGTTAACTAGCGGACACTTGCACTATGTAGGTTACCTAGCAGGCACTTGGACTATCTAGGTTAACTAGCGGGCACTTGGACTATATAGGTTAACTAGCGTGCACTTGGATTATGTAGGTTCCTTAGCGGGCACTTGGACTATCTATGTTGCCTAGCGGGCACTTGCACTATGTAGGTTAACTAGCGTGCCCTTGGACTATCTAGGTTACGTAGCGGGCACTTGGTATATAGGTTAAAGAGCGGGCACTTGGACTATATAGGCTAACTAGCGGACACTTGCACAATCTAGGTTAACTAGCGGGCCCTTCCACTATGTAGGTTCACTAGCGGGCCCTTGGATTATATAGGTTTACTAGCAGGCACTTGGACTATCTAGGTTAACTAGCGGGCAGTAGGACTATGTAGTTTCCCTAGCAGGCATTTGGACCATTTAGGTTACCTAGCGGGCACTTGGACTATCTAGGTTACCTAGCAGGCACTTTGACTATCTAGGTTAACTAACGGGCACTTGGACTATGCAGGTTGCCTAGCGGGCACTTGGATTATGTAGGTTCGCTATAGGGCACTTGGACTTTGTAGGTTAACTAGCGGGCACTTGGACTGTCTAGGTTACCTAGTGGGCACTTGGATTATCTCGGTTAACGAACGGGCACTTGGATTATCTAGGTTAACGAACGGGCACTTGGACTATGTAGGTTACCTAGCTGCCACTTGGACTATCTAGTTTAGCTAACAGGCACTTGGACTATCTAGGTTCCCTAGCGGGCACTTGTACTACGTAGGTTACCTAGCTGGCACTTTGACTATATAGGTCAACTAGCAGGCCCTTGGACTATCTAGGTTAGCCAACAGGCACTTAGATTATGTAGGTTAACTAGCGGGAACATGGAATATGTAGGTTAACTAGCGGGCCCATGGACTATGTAGGTTTACTAGCGGGCCCTTGGACTATCTAGGTTCCCTAAAGGGCACTTGGACTATCTAGGTTACCTAGCGGGCACTTGGACTATGTAGGCTAACTAGGGGGCCCTTTGATGATCTGGGTTACCTAGCGGGTACTTGAACTATCTAGGTTACCTAGCGGTCACTTGGACTATGTACGTTCCCTAGCGGGCACTTGGACTATCTATGTTAACTAGTGGGCACTTGGAATATATAGGTTAACTAGTGGACACTTGCACTATGTAGGTTACCTAGCAGGCACTTGGACTATCTAGGTTAACCTGCGGGCCCTTGCACTATGTAGGCTAACTAGCGGGCCTATGGATTATGTAGGTTTTCTAGCAGACACTTTAACTATCTAGGTTAACTAGCGGGCACTTGGACTATGTAGTTTCCCTAGCGGGCATTTGGACTATTTAGGTTACCTAGCGGGCACTTGGACTATGTAGGTTACCTAGCGGGCACTTGGACTATCTAGGTTACCTAGCAGGCACTTTGACTATCTAGGTTAACTAACGGGCACTTGGACTATATAGGTTGCCTAGCGGGCACTTGGATTATGTAAGTTCCCTATAGGGCACTTGGACTTTGTAGGATAACTAGCGGGCAATTGGACTGTCTAGGTTACCTAGTGGGCACTTGGATTATCTCGGTTAACGAACGGGCACTTGGATTATCTAGGTTAACGAACGGGCACTTGGACTATGTAGGTTACCTGGCCGCCACTTGGACTATCTAGGTTAGCTAACAGGCACTTGGACTATCTAGGTTCCCTAGCGGGCACTTGTACTACGTAGGTTACCTAGCTGGCACTTTGACTATGTAGGTCAACTAGCGGGCCCTTGGACTATCTAGGTTAGCCAACGGGCACTTAGATTATGTAGGTTAACTAGCGGGAACTTGGAATATGTAGGTTAACTAGCGGGCCCATGGACTATGTAGGTTCACTAGCGGGCCCTTGGACTATCTAGGTTCCCTAAAGGGCACTTGGACTATCTAGGTTCCCTAAAGGGCACTTGAACTATCTAGGTTACCTAGTGGGCACTTGGACTATGTAGGCTAACTAGGGGCCCCTTTGATGATCTAGGTTACCTAGCGGGTACTTGAACTATCTAGGTTACCTAGCGGGCATTTGGACTATGTACGTTCCCTAGCGGGCACTTGGACTATCTATGTTAACTAGCGGGCACTTGGAATATGTAGGTTAACTAGCGGACACTTGCACTATGTAGGTTACCTAGCAGGCACTTGGACTATCTAGGTTAGCCAACGGGCACTTAGATTATGTAGGTTAACTAGCGGGTACTTGGAATATGTAGGTTAAGTAGCGGACACTTGCACTATGAAGGTTAACTAGCGGGCCCATGGACTATGTAGGTTTACTAGCGGGCCTTTGGACTATCTAGGTTCCCTAAAGGGCACTTGTACTATCTAGGTTACCGAACAGGCACTTGGAATATCTAGGTTACCTAGTGGGCACTTGGACTATGTCGGCTAACTAGGGGGCCCTTGGACGATCTAGGTTAATTAGTGGGCCCTTGGACTATGTAGGTTAACTAGCGGGCACTTGGACAATCAGGTAACTAGCGGGCACTTGGAATATCTAGGTTAACTAGCGGGCACTTGGACTATCAAAATGAACAAGTGAGCCCTTGGACTAGGTAGGTTAACTAGTGGGCCCTTGGACTATCTAGGTTACGTAGCGGGCACTTGGTATATAGGTTAACTAGCGGGCACTTGGACTATGTAGGTTAACTAGCGGGCACTTGGACTATCTAGGTTACCTAGCGGGCACTTGGAATATCTAGGTTACGTAGCGGGCGCTTGGTATATAGGTTAAAGAGCGGGCACTTGGACTATATAGGCTAACTAGCGGACACTTGCACGATCTAGGTTAACTAGCGGGCCCTTGCACTATGTAGGTTAACTAGCGGGCCCATGGCTTATTTAGGTTTACTAGCAGGCACTTGGACTATCTAGGTTAACTAGTGGGCCCTTGGATTATCTAGGTTACGTAGCGGGCACTTGGTATGTAGTTTAACTAGCGGGCACTTGGACTATGTAGGTTAACTAGCGGGCACGTGGCCTATCTAGGTACCTTAGCGGGCCCTTGGACTATATAGGTTACCTAGTGGGCACTTGGACTTCTAGGTTAACGAATGGGCACTTGGAAAATGTAGGTTGCCTAGCGGGCACTTGGAATATCTAGGTTAGGTAACGGGCACTTGGATTATCGAGGTTACCTAGGGGGAACTAGGACAATGTAAGTTACCTAGCGGGCACTTGGACTATCTAGGTTACCTAACGGGCACCTTGACTATCTAGGTTACATAGCGGCACTTGGACTATGTAGGTTAACTAGCGAGCACTTGGACTCTAGGTTATCTAGCGGACACTTGGACTATCTAGGTTACCTAACGGGCCCTTGGACTATGTAGGTTACCTAGCGGGCACTTGGACTATCTAGGTTAACGAACGGGCACTTGGACTATGTAAGTAACCTAGTGGGCACTTGGACAGTCTAGGTTACCCAGGGGGCACTTGGACTATCTAGGTTAAAGAACGGGCACTTGGACAATGTAGGTTACCTAGCGGGCACTTGGACTATGTAGGATCCCTATCGGATATTTGGACTATGTAGGTTACCTAGCGGGCACTTGGACTATCTAGGTTAGATAGCGGGCACTTGGATTATCTAGGTCAACTAGTGGGCCCTTGTACTATGTAGGCTAACTAGCCAGCACTTGGACTATCTAGGTTAACTAGCGGACCTTGGACTATGTAGGTTAACTTGCGGGCACTTGGACGATCTAGGTTAACTAGAGGGCACTTGGACTATCTAGGTTAACTAGCGGGCACTTGGATGATCAATGTTAACTAGAGGGCACTTGGACTATCTAGGTTAGCTAATGGGCACATGGACTAAGTACGTCCCCTAGTGGGCACTTGGACTATCTAGGTTAACTAACGGGCACTTGGACTATCTAGGTTACCTAGCGGGCACTTGTACTATCTAGGATACCTAGCTGGCACTTGGACTATGTAGGTCAACTAGCGGGCCCTTGTACTATCTAGGTTAGCTAACGGGCACTTAGATTATGTAGGTTAACTAGCGGGCACTTGGAATATGTAGGTTAAATAGCGGGCCCTTGGAATATGTAGGTTAACTTGCGGGCCCTTCGACTATCTAGGTTCCCTAAAGGGCACTTGGACTATCTAGGTTACCGAAAAGGCACTTGGACTATCTAGGTTACCTAGCGGGCACTTGGACTATGTAGGCTAACTAGGGGGCCCTTGGACTATCTAGGTTACCTAGTGGGTACTTGAACTATCTAGGTTAAGTAGCGGGCACTTGGACTATGTAGGTTAACTAGCGGACACTTGCACTATGTAGGTTACCTAGCAGGCACTTGGACTATCTAGGTTAACTAGCGGGCACTTGGACTATATAGGTTAACTAGCGTGCACTTGGATTATGTAGGTTCCTTAGCGGGCACTTGGACTATCTATGTTGCCTAGCGGGCACTTGCACTATGTAGGTTAACTAGCGTGCCCTTGGACTATCTAGGTTACGTAGCGGGCACTTGGTATATAGGTTAAAGAGCGGGCACTTGGACTATATAGGCTAACTAGCGGACACTTGCACAATCTAGGTTAACTAGCGGGCCCTTGCACTATGTAGGTTCACTAGCGGGCCCATGGATTATATAGGTTTACTAGCAGGCACTTGGACTATCTAGGTTAACTAGCGGGCACTAGGACTATGTAGTTTCCCTAGCAGGCATTTGGACTATTTAGGTTACCTAGCGGGCACTTGGACTATCTAGGTTACCTAGCAGGCACTTTGACTATCTAGGTTAACTAACGGGCACTTGGACTATGCAGGTTGCCTAGCGGGCACTTGGATTATGTAGGTTCGCTATAGGGCACTTGGACTTTGTAGGTTAACTAGCGGGCACTTGGACTGTCTAGGTTACCTAGTGGGCACTTGGATTATCTCGGTTAACGAACGGGCACTTGGATTATCTAGGTTAACGAACGGGCACTTGGACTATGTAGGTTACCTAGCTGCCACTTGGACTATCTAGTTTAGCTAACAGGCACTTGGACTATCTAGGTTCCCTAGCGGGCACTTGTACTACGTAGGTTACCTAGGTGGCACTTTGACTATGTAGGTCAACTAGCAGGCCCTTGGACTATCTAGGTTAGCCAACAGGCACTTAGATTATGTAGGTTAACTAGCGGGAACATGGAATATGTAGGTTAACTAGCGGGCCCATGGATTATGTAGGTTTACTAGCGGGCCCTTGGACTATCTAGGTTCCCTAAAGGGCACTTGGACTATGTAGGTTACCTAGCGGGCACTTGGACTATGTAGGCTAACTAGGGGGCCCTTTGATGATCTGGGTTACCTAGCGGGTACTTGAACTATCTAGGTTACCTAGCGGTCACTTGGACTATGTACGTTCCCTAGAGGGCACTTGGACTATCTATGTTAACTAGCGGGCACTTGGAATATATAGGTTAACTAGTGGACACTTGCACTATGTAGGTTACCTAGCAGGCACTTGGACTATCTAGGTTAACCTGCGGGCACTTGGACTATGTAGGTCAACTAGCGGGCCCTTGGACTATCTAGGTTAGCCAACGGGCACTTAGATTATGTAGGTTAACTATCGGGCACTTGGAATATGTAGGTAAAGTAGCGGACACTTGCACTATGAAGGTTAACTAGCGGGCCCATGGACTTTGTATGTTTACTAGCGGGCCCTTGGACTTTCTAGGTTCCCTAAAGGGCACTTGGACTATCTAGGTTAACGAACGGGCACTTGGACTATCTAGCTTGCCTAGCGGGCACTTGGACTATGTAGGCTAACTAGGTGGTCCTTGGACGATCTAGGTTACCTAGCGGGTACTTGAACTATCTAGGTTAACTAGCGGGCACTTGCAGTATCTAGGTTACCTAGCGGACACTTGGACTATGTAGGTTCCTTAGCGGGCACTTGGACGATATAGGTTAACTAGCGTGCCCTTGGACTATGTAGGTTATCGAGCGGGCACTTGGACAATCTAGGTTAACTAGCGGGCACTTGGAAGATCTAGGTTAACTATCGGGCACTTGGACTATCAAAGTGAACAAGTGAGCCCTTGGACTAGGTAGGTTAACTAGCGGGCCCTTGGACTATCTAGGTTACCTAGCGGGCAATTAGACTATATAGGTTACCTAGCGGGCACTTGGACTATGTTGGTTACCTAGTGGGCACTTGGACTATCTAGGTTAACGAATGGGCACTTGGAATATGCAGGTAACCTAGCGGGCACTTGGACTGTCTAGGTTACCTAGCGGGCACTTGGACTTCTAGGTTAACGAACGGGCTCTTGGACTATGTAGGTTGCCTAGCGGGCACTTGGACTATCTAGGTTGGGTAACGGGCACTTTGAGTATCTAGGTTACCTAGCGGGAACTTGGACAATGTAAGTTACCTAGCGGGCACTTGGACTATCTAGGTTACCTAACGGGCACTTTGACTATCTAGGTTACATAGCGGGCACTTGGACTATGTAGGTTAACTAGCGAACACTTGGACTCTAGGTTATCTAGCGGACACTTGGGCTATCTAGGTTGCCTAGCGGGCCCTTGGACTATGTAGGTTTCCTAGCGGGCACTTGGACTATCTAGGTTAACGAACGGGCACTTGGACTATGTAGGTAACCTAGCGGCCACTTGGACAGTCTAGGTTACCCAGGGGGCACTTGGACTATCTAGGTTAAGGAACGGGCACTTGGACAATGTAGGTTACCTAGCGGGCACTTGGACTATGTAGGATCCCTATCGGATATTTGGACTACTTAGGTTACCTAGCGGGCACTTGGACAATCTAGGTCAGATAGCGGGCACTTGGACTATCTAGGTCAACTAGTGGGCCCTTTTACTATGTAGGTTAACTAGCGAGCACTTGGACTATCTAGGTTAACTAGCGGACCTTGGACTATGTAGGTTAACTAGCGGGCCTTTGGACTATGTTGGTTAACTTGCGGGCACTTGGACGATCTAGGTTAACTAGAGGGCACTTGGACTATCTAGATTAACTAGCGGGCACTTGGATGATCAATGTTAACTAGCGGGCACTTGGACTATCTAGGTTAGCTAATGGGCACATGGACTAAGTACGTCCCCTAGTGGGCACTTGGACTATCTAGGTTAACTAACGGGCACTTGGACTATCTAGGTTACCTAGCGGGCACTTGTACTATCTAGGATACCTAGCTGGCACTTGGACTATGTAGGTCAACTAGCGGGCCCTTGGAGTATCTAGGTTAGCTAACGGGCACTTAGATTATGTAGGTTAACTAGCGGGCACTTGGAATATGTAGGTTAAATAGCGGGCCCTTGGAATATGTAGGTTAACTTGCGGGCCCTTCGACTATCTAGGTTCCCTAAAGGGCACTTGGACTATCTAGGTTACCGAAAAGGCACTTGGACTATCTAGGTTACCTAGCGGGCACTTGGACTATGTAGGCTAACTAGGGGGCCCTTGGACTATCTAGGTTACCTAGTGGGTACTTGAACTATCTAGGTTAAGTAGCGGGCACTTGGACTATGTAGGTTAACTAGCGGACACTTGCACTATGTAGGTTACCTAGCAGGCACTTGGACTATCTAGGTTAACTAGCGGGCACTTGGACTATATAGGTTAACTAGCGTGCACTTGGATTATGTAGGTTCCTTAGCGGGCACTTGGACTATCTATGTTGCCTAGCGGGCACTTGCACTATGTAGGTTAACTAGCGTGCCCTTGGACTATCTAGGTTACGTAGCGGGCACTTGGTATATAGGTTAAAGAGCGGGCACTTGGACTATATAGGCTAACTAGCGGACACTTGCACAATCTAGGTTAACTAGCGGGCCCTTGCACTATGTAGGTTCACTAGCGGGCCCATGGATTATATAGGTTTACTAGCAGGCACTTGGACTATCTAGGTTAACTAGCGGGCACTAGGACTATGTAGTTTCCCTAGCAGGCATTTGGACTATTTAGGTTACCTAGCGGGCACTTGGACTATCTAGGTTACCTAGCAGGCACTTTGACTATCTAGGTTAACTAACGGGCACTTGGACTATGCAGGTTGCCTAGCGGGCACTTGGATTATGTAGGTTCGCTATAGGGCACTTGGACTTTGTAGGTTAACTAGCGGGCACTTGGACTGTCTAGGTTACCTAGTGGGCACTTGGATTATCTCGGTTAACGAACGGGCACTTGGATTATCTAGGTTAACGAACGGGCACTTGGACTATGTAGGTTACCTAGCTGCCACTTGGACTATCTAGTTTAGCTAACAGGCACTTGGACTATCTAGGTTCCCTAGCGGGCACTTGTACTACGTAGGTTACCTAGGTGGCACTTTGACTATGTAGGTCAACTAGCAGGCCCTTGGACTATCTAGGTTAGCCAACAGGCACTTAGATTATGTAGGTTAACTAGCGGGAACATGGAATATGTAGGTTAACTAGCGGGCCCATGGACTATGTAGGTTTACTAGCGGGCCCTTGGACTATCTAGGTTCCCTAAAGGGCACTTGGACTATGTAGGTTACCTAGCGGGCACTTGGACTATGTAGGCTAACTAGGGGGCCCTTTGATGATCTGGGTTACCTAGCGGGTACTTGAACTATCTAGGTTACCTAGCGGTCACTTGGACTATGTACGTTCCCTAGAGGGCACTTGGACTATCTATGTTAACTAGCGGGCACTTGGAATATATAGGTTAACTAGTGGACACTTGCACTATGTAGGTTACCTAGCAGGCACTTGGACTATCTAGGTTAACCTGCGGGCACTTGGACTATGTAGGTCAACTAGCGGGCCCTTGGACTATCTAGGTTAGCCAACGGGCACTTAGATTATGTAGGTTAACTATCGGGCACTTGGTATATGTAGGTAAAGTAGCGGACACTTGCACTATGAAGGTTAACTAGCGGGCCCATGGACTTTGTATGTTTACTAGCGGGCCCTTGGACTTTCTAGGTTCCCTAAAGGGCACTTGGACTATCTAGGTTAACGAACGGGCACTTGGACTATCTAGCTTGCCTAGCGGGCACTTGGACTATGTAGGCTAACTAGGTGGTCCTTGGACGATCTAGGTTACCTAGCGGGTACTTGAACTATCTAGGTTAACTAGCGGGCACTTGCAGTATCTAGGTTACCTAGCGGACACTTGGACTATGTAGGTTCCTTAGCGGGCACTTGGACGATATAGGTTAACTAGCGTGCCCTTGGACTATGTAGGTTATCGAGCGGGCACTTGGACAATCTAGGTTAACTAGCGGGCACTTGGAAGATCTAGGTTAACTATCGGGCACTTGGACTATCAAAGTGAACAAGTGAGCCCTTGGACTAGGTAGGTTAACTAGCGGGCCCTTGGACTATCTAGGTTACCTAGCGGGCAATTAGACTATATAGGTTACCTAGCGGGCACTTGGACTATGTTGGTTACCTAGTGGGCACTTGGACTATCTAGGTTAACGAATGGGCACTTGGAATATGCAGGTAACCTAGCGGGCACTTGGACTGTCTAGGTTACCTAGCGGGCACTTGGACTTCTAGGTTAACGAACGGGCTCTTGGACTATGTAGGTTGCCTAGCGGGCACTTGGACTATCTAGGTTAGGTAACGGGCACTTTGAGTATCTAGGTTACCTAGCGGGAACTTGGACAATGTAAGTTACCTAGCGGGCACTTGGACTATCTAGGTTACCTAACGGGCACTTTGACTATCTAGGTTACATAGCGGGCACTTGGACTATGTAGGTTAACTAGCGAACACTTGGACTCTAGGTTATCTAGCGGACACTTGGGCTATCTAGGTTGCCTAGCGGGCCCTTGGACTATGTAGGTTTCCTAGCGGGCACTTGGACTATCTAGGTTAACGAACGGGCACTTGGACTATGTAGGTAACCTAGCGGCCACTTGGACAGTCTAGGTTACCCAGGGGGCACTTGGACTATCTAGGTTAAGGAACGGGCACTTGGACAATGTAGGTTACCTAGCGGGCACTTGGACTATGTAGGATCCCTATCGGATATTTGGACTACTTAGGTTACCTAGCGGGCACTTGGACAATCTAGGTCAGATAGCGGGCACTTGGACTATCTAGGTCAACTAGTGGGCCCTTTTACTATGTAGGTTAACTAGCGAGCACTTGGACTATCTAGGTTAACTAGCGGACCTTGGACTATGTAGGTTAACTAGCGGGCCTTTGGACTATGTTGGTTAACTTGCGGGCACTTGGACGATCTAGGTTAACTAGAGGGCACTTGGACTATCTAGATTAACTAGCGGGCACTTGGATGATCAATGTTAACTAGCGGGCACTTGGACTATCTAGGTTAGCTAATGGGCACATGGACTAAGTACGTCCCCTAGTGGGCACTTGGACTATCTAGGTTAACTAACGGGCACTTGGACTATCTAGGTTACCTAGCGGGCACTTGTACTATCTAGGATACCTAGCTGGCACTTGGACTATGTAGGTCAACTAGCGGGCCCTTGGACTATCTAGGTTAGCTAACGGGCACTTAGATTATGTAGGTTAACTAGCGGGCACTTGGAATATGTAGGTTAACTAGCGGGTCCTTGGACTATGTAGGTTTACTTGCAGGCCCTTCGCTATCTAGGTTCCCTAAAGGGCACTTGGTCGATCTAGGTTACCGAAAAGGCACTTGGACTATCTAGGTTACCTAGCGGGCACTTGGACTATGTAGGCTAACAAGGGGGCCCTTGGACTATCTAGGTTACCTAGCGGGTACTTGAACTATCTAGGTTAAGTAGCGGGCACTTGGACTATGTAGGTTAACTAGCGGACACTTGCACTATGTAGGTTACCTAGCAGGCACTTGGACTATCTAGGTTAACTAGCGGGCACTTGGACTATATAGGTTAATAGCATGCACCTGGACTATGTAGGTTCCTTAGCGGGCACTTGGACTATCTAGGTTGCCTAGCAGGCACTTGCACTATGTATGTTAACTAGCGTGCCCTTGGACTATCTAGGTTACGTAGTGGGCACTTGGTATATAGGCTAACTAGCGGACACTTGCACGATCTAGGTTAACTAGCGGGGCCTTGAACTGTGTAGGTTAATTAGCGGGCCCATGGATTATGTAGGTTAACGAACGGGCACTTGGACTATGTAGGTTACCTAGCCACCACTTGGACTATCTAGGTTAGCTAACAGGCACTTGGACTATCTAGATTACTTAGCGGGCACTTGTACTATCTAGGTTACCTAGCCGGCACTTGGACTATCTATGTTAACTAGCGGGCACTTGGAATATGTAGGTTAACTAGCGGGCCCATGGACTATAGAGGTTTACTAGCGGGCCCTTGGACTATCTAGGTTCCCTAAAGGGCACTTGGACTATCAAGGTTACCGAACGGGCACTTGGACTATCTAGGTTACCTAGCGGGCACTTGGACTATGTAGGCTAACTAGGGCGCCATTGGACGATCTAGGTTACCTAGCGGGTACTTGAACTATCTAGGTTACCTAGCGGGCACTTTGACTATGTACGTTCCCTAGCGGGCACTTGGACTATCTATGTTAACTAGCGGGCACTTGGAATATGTAGGTTAACTAGTGGACACTTGCACTATGTAGGTTACCTAGCAGGCACTTGGACTATCTAGGTTGCCTAGCGTGCACTTGGACTATGTAGGTTAACTAGCGTGCCTTTGGACTATCTAGGTTACGTAGCGGGCACGTGGTATATAGGTTAACTAGCGGGCACTTGGACTATGTAGATTAACTAGAGGACACTTGGACTATCTAGGTTAGCTAACGGGCACTTGGACTAAGTACGTCCCCTAGTGGGCACTTGGACACTCTAGGTTAACTAACGGGAAATAGGACTATCTAGGTTAACTAGCGGGCACTTGGACTATCTAGGTTACCTAGCTGGCACTTGGACTATGAAGGTTCCCTAGCGGGCACTTGGATTATCTAGGTTACTCAGCGGGCACTTGGACTATGTAGGTCAACTAGCGGGCCCTTGGACTACCTAGGTTAGCTAACTGGCACTTGGACTATGTAGGTTAACTAGCGGACACTTGCACGATCTAGGTTAACTAGCGGGCTCTTGCACTATGTAGGTTAACGATCGGGGCCATTGACTATGTTGGTTAACTAGCGGGCACGTGGACGATCTAGGTTAACTAGCGGGCACTAGGACTATTTAGGTTAACTAGCGGGCACTTGGATTATCTAGGTTACCTAGCAGGCACTTGGAGTATGTAGGTTCCCTAGGGGGCATTTGGACTATATAGATAACCAAGCGGGCATTTAGACTTTGTAGGTTACGTAGCGGGCCCTTGGACTATGTAGGTTAACTAGCGGGTCCTTGGACTATGTAGGTTACCTAGCGGGCACTTGGACGATCTTGGTTACCTAGCGGGTACTTGGACTATGTAGGTTAACTAGCGGGCCCTTGGGCTATGTAGATTAACTAGCGGCACTTGGACTATCTACGTTAACTAGCGGGCCCTTGGACTATGTAGTTTCCCTAGTGGGCATTTGGACTATATAGATAATCTAGCGGGCACTTAGACTTTGTAAGTTACCTAGAGGACACTTGGACTATCTAGGTTACCTAGTTGGCACATGAATTATCTACGTTAACTAGCGGGTTCTTGGACTATCTAGGTTACCTAGGGGGAACCTGGACTATGTAGGTTAACTAGCGAGCACTTGGACTATCTAGGTTACCTAGCGGGCACTTGGACTATGTACGTTCCCTAGCGGGCACTTGGACTATCTAGGTTACCTAGCGGGCACTTGGACTATGTACGTTTCCTAGCGGGTACTTGGACTAGATAGGTTCCCTAGCGGGCACTTGGACTATCTATGTTAACTAGCGGGCACTTGGAATATATAGGTTAACTAGTGGACACTTGCACTATGTAGGTTACCTAGCAGGCACTTGGACTATCTAGGTTAACCTGCGGGCACTTGGACTATGTAGGTCAACTAGCGGGCCCTTGGACTATCTAGGTTAGCCAACGGGCACTTAGATTATGTAGGTTAACTATCGGGCACTTGGAATATGTAGGTAAAGTAGCGGACACTTGCACTATGAAGGTTAACTAGCGGGCCCATGGACTTTGTATGTTTACTAGCGGGCCCTTGGACTTTCTAGGTTCCCTAAAGGGCACTTGGACTATCTAGGTTAACGAACGGGCACTTGGACTATCTAGGTTGCTTAGCGGGCACTTGGACTATGTAGGCTAACTAGGTGGTCCTTGGACGATCTAGGTTACCTAGCGGGTACTTGAACTATCTAGGTTAACTAGCGGGCACTTGCAGTATCTAGGTTACCTAGCGGACACTTGGACTATGTAGGTTCCTTAGCGGGCACTTGGACGATATAGGTTAACTAGCGTGCCCTTGGACTATGTAGGTTATCGAGCGGGCACTTGGACAATCTAGGTTAACTAGCGGGCACTTGGAAGATCTAGGTTAACTATCGGGCACTTGGACTATCAAAGTGAACAAGTGAGCCCTTGGACTAGGTAGGTTAACTAGCGGGCCCTTGGACTATCTAGGTTACCTAGCGGGCAATTAGACTATATAGGTTACCTAGCGGGCACTTGGACTATGTAGGTTACCTAGTGGGCACTTGGACTATCTAGGTTAACGAATGGGCACTTGGAATATGCAGGTAACCTAGCGGGCACTTGGACTGTCTAGGTTACCTAGCGGGCACTTGGATTTCTAGGTTAACGAACGGGCTCTTGGACTATGTAGGTTGCCTAGCGGGCACTTGGACTATCTAGGTTAGGTAACGGGCACTTTGAGTATCTAGGTTACCTAGCGGGAACTTGACAATGTAAGTTACCTAGCGGGCACTTGGACTATCTAGGTTACCTAACGGGCACTTTGACTATCTAGGTTACATAGCGGGCACTTGGACTATGTAGGTTAACTAGCGAACACTTGGACTCTAGGTTATCTAGCGGACACTTGGGCTATCTAGGTTGCCTAGCGGGCCCTTGGACTATGTAGGTTTCCTAGCGGGCACTTGGACTATCTAGGTTAACGAACGGGCACTTGGACTATGTAGGTAACCTAGCGGCCACTTGGACAGTCTAGGTTACCCAGGGGGCACTTGGACTATCTAGGTTAAGGAATGGGCACTTGGACAATGTAGGTTACCTAGCGGGCACTTGGACTATGTAGGATCCCTATCGGATATTTGGACTACTTAGGTTACCTAGCGGGCACTTGGACAATCTAGGTCAGATAGCGGGCACTTGGACTATCTAGGTCAACTAGTGGGCCCTTTTACTATGTAGGTTAACTAGCGAGCACTTGGACTATCTAGGTTAACTAGCGGACCTTGGACTATGTAGGTTAACTAGCGGGCCTTTGGACTATGTTGGTTAACTTGCGGGCACTTGGATGATCTAGGTTAACTAGAGGGCACTTGGACTATCTAGATTAACTAGCGGGCACTTGGATGATCAATGTTAACTAGCGGGCACTTGGACTATCTAGGTTAGCTAATGGGCACATGGACTAAGTACGTCCCCTAGTGGGCACTTGGACTATCTAGGTTAACTAACGGGCACTTGGACTATCTAGGTTACCTAGCGGGCACTTGTACTATCTAGGATACCTAGCTGGCACTTGGACTATGTAGGTCAACTAGCGGGCCCTTGGACTATCTAGGTTAGCTAACGGGCACTTAGATTATGTAGGTTAACTAGCGGGCACTTGGAATATGTAGGTTAACTAGCGGGTCCTTGGACTATGTAGGTTTACTTGCAGGCCCTTCGCTATCTAGGTTCCCTAAAGGGCACTTGGTCTATCTAGGTTACCGAAAAGGCACTTGGACTATCTAGGTTACCTAGCGGGCACTTGGACTATGTAGGCTAACTAGGGGGCCCTTGGACTATCTAGGTTACCTAGCGGGTACTTGAACTATCTAGGTTAAGTAGCGGGCACTTGGACTATGTAGGTTAACTAGCGGACACTTGCACTATGTAGGTTACCTAGCAGGCACTTGGACTATCTAGGTTAACTAGCGGGCACTTGGACTATATAGGTTAATAGCGTGCACCTGGACTATGTAGGTTCCTTAGCGGGCACTTGGACTATCTAGGTTGCCTAGCAGGCACTTGCACTATGTATGTTAACTAGCGTGCCCTTGGACTATCTAGGTTACGTAGCGGGCACTTGGTATATAGGCTAACTAGCGGACACTGGCACGATCTAGGTTAACTAGCGGGGCCTTGAACTATGTAGGTTAATTAGCGGGCCCATGGATTATGTAGGTTAACGAACGGGCACTTGGACTATGTAGGTTACCTAGCCACCACTTGGACTATCTAGGTTAGCTAACAGGCACTTGGACTATCTAGATTACTTAGCGGGCACTTGTACTATCTAGGTTACCTAGGCGGCACTTGGACTATCTATGTTAACTAGCGGGCACTTGGAATATGTAGGTTAACTAGCAGGCCCATGGAATATAGAGGTTTACCTCGGGCCCTTGGACTATCTAGGTTCCCTAAAGGGCACTTGGACTATCTAGGTTACCGAACGGGCACTTGGACTATCTAGGTTACCTAGCGGGCACTTGGACTATGTAGGCTAACTAGGGGGCCATTGGACGATCTAGGTTACCTAGCGGGTACTTGAACTATCTAGGTTAACTAGCGGGCACTTGCACTATCTAGGTTACCTAGCGGGCACTTTGACTATGTACGTTCCCTAGCGGGCACTTGGACTATCTATGTTAACTAGCGGGCACTTGGAATATGTAGGTTAACTAGTGGACACTTGCACTATGTAGGTTACCTAGCAGGCACTTGGACTATCTAGGTTGCCTAGCGTGCACTTGGACTATGTAGGTTAACTAGCGTGCCTTTGGACTATCTAGGTTACGTAGCGGGCACGTGGTATATAGGTTAACTAGCGGGCACTTGGACTATGTAGATTAACTAGAGGATACTTGGACTATCTAGGTTAGCTAACGGGCACTTGGACTAAGTACGTCCCCTAGTGGGCACTTGGACACTCTAGGTTAACTAACGGGAAATAGGACTATCTAGGTTAACTAGCGGGCACTTGGACTATCTAGGTTACCTAGCTGGCACTTGGACTATGAAGGTTCCCTAGCGGGCACTTGGATTATCTAGGTTACTCAGCGGGCACTTGGACTATGTAGGTCAACTAGCGGGCCCTTGGACTATCTAGGTTAGGTAACTGGCACTTGGACTATGTAGGTTAACTAGCGGACACTTGCACGATCTAGGTTAACTAGCGGGCTCTTGCACTATGTAGGTTAACGATCGGGGCCATTGACTATGTTGGTTAACTAGCGGGCACGTGGACGATCTAGGTTACCTAGCGGGCACTAGGACTATTTAGGTTAACTAGCGGGCACTTGGATTATCTAGGTTACCTAGCAGGCACTTGGAGTATGTAGGTTCCCTAGGGGGCATTTGGACTATATAGATAACCAAGCGGGCATTTAGACTTTGTAGGTTACGTAGCGGGCCCTTGGACTATGTAGGTTAACTAGCGGGTCCTTGGACTATGTAGGTTACCTAGCGGGCACTTGGACGATCTTGGTTACCTAGCGGGTACTTGGACTATGTAGGTTAACTAGCGGGCCCTTGGGCTATGTAGATTAACTAGCGGCACTTGGACTATCTACGTTAACTAGCGGGCCCTTGGACTATGTAGTTTCCCTAGCGGGCATTTGGACTATATAGATAATCTAGCGGGCACTTAGACTTTGTAAGTTACCTAGAGGACACTTGGACTATCTAGGTTACCTAGCTGGCACATGAATTATCTACGTTACCTAGCGGGTTCTTGGACTATCTAGGTTACCTAGGGGGAACCTGGACTATGTAGGTTAACTAGCGAGCACTTGGACTATCTAGGTTACCTAGCGGGCACTTGGACTATGTACGTTCCCTAGCGGGCACTTGGTCTATCTAGGTTAACTAGCCGGCACTTGGACTATCTAGGTTAACTAGTGAGCATTTGGACTATCTAGGTTAACTACCGGGCATTTGGATTATTAGGGCCTCTAGCGGGCATTTGGACTATATTGGTTACCTACCGGGCATTTGGACTATGTAGGTTAACTAGCGGGCACTTGGACTATCTAGGTTAACTAGCAGGCTCTTGGATGATGTAGGTTAACTAGCGGTCCCTTGGAATATGTAGGTTAACTAGCGGGCCCTTGGACTATGTAGGTTACCTAGCGGGCACTTGGACGATCTAGGTTAACTAGCGGGTACTTGGACTATGTAGGTTAACTAGCGGGCCCTTGGACTATGTAGATTAACTAGCGGCACTTGGACAATCTACGATACCTAGCGGGCCCTTGGACTATGTAGGTTCCCTAGCAGGCACTTGGACTATGTAGGTTCCAGAGCGGGCACTTGGACTAACAAGATTCCCGAGCGGGCACTTGTACTATGTAGATTAACTAGCGGACACTTGGACGATCTAGGTTAACTAGCGGGTACTTGGACTATGTAGGTTAACTAAGGACCCTTGAACAATGTAGAATAACTAGCGGAACTTGGACTATCTACTTTAACTAGCGGGCCATTGGACTATGTAGATTCCCCAGCGGGCACTTGGACTATGTATGTTTCCTATGGACATTTGAACTATGTAAGTTAACTACCGGGCACTTGGACTATGTAGGTTAACTAGCGGGCCCTTGGACTATCTAGGTTACCTAGCGGGCCCTTGGACTATGTAGATTAACTAGCGGCACTTGGACTATCTATGTTAACTAGCGGGCCCTTGGACTATGTAGATTCCCTAGCGGGCATTTGGACTACATAGATATACTAGCGGGCACTTAGACTTTGTAGGTTACCTAGCGGACACTTGGACTATCTAGGTTACCTAGCTGGCACATGAACTATCTACGTTACCTAGCGGGTTCTTGGAGTATGTAGCTTACCTAGCGGGCTGTTGGACTATCTAGGTTACCAAGCGGACACTTGGACTATCTAGGTTAACTAACGGACACTTGGACTATGTAGGTTCCCTAGCGGGCCCTTGGACTATGTAAATTCCCTAGCGGGCTCTTGGACTATGTGGGTTTCATGGCGGGCATTTGGACTATCTAGGTTACCGAATGGGCACTTGGACTATGTTGCTTCCCTAGCGGGCACTTATTATATAGGTTCCCTATCTGGCACATGGACTATGTAGGTTACCTAGCGGGCACTTGGACTATGTAGGTTCTCTATCGGGCACTTGGAGAATGTAGGTTAACTAGGGGGCACTAGGACTATGTAGGTTTCCTAGCGGGCCCGTGGACTACCTATGTTACCTAGCGGGCATTTGGACTATGTAGGCTCCCTAGTGGACATTTGGACTGTATAGATTACCTAGCGGGCACTTAGACTTTGTAGGTTACCTAGCGGGCACTTGAACTATCTACGTTACCTAGCGGGTACTTGGAGTATGTAGGTTACCTACTGGGCTGTTGGACTATCTAGGTTACCTAGCGGGCACATGGACTATGTACGTTTCCTAGCGGGTACTTGGACTAGATCGGTTCCCTAGCGGGCACTTGTTCTATCTAGGTTAACTAGCGGGCACTTGGACTATCTATGTTAACTAGCGAGCACTTGGACTATCTAGGTTAACTAGCGGGCATTTGGACTATTAGGGCCCCTAGCAGGCATTTGGACTATATTGGTTACCTAGCGGGCATTTGGACTATGTAGGTTAACGAACGGGCACTTGGACTATGTAGGTAACCTAGTGGTCACTTGAACTGTCTAGGTTACCAAGCGGGCACTTGGACAATGTAGGTTAACTAGCAGGCACTTGGACTATCTAGGTTAACTAGCGGGCCCTTGGACGATGTAGGTTAACTAGCGGGCCCTTGGACTATGTAGGTTACCTAGCGGGCACTTGGACGATCTAGGTTAACTAGCGGGTACTTGGACTATGTAGGTTAACTAGAGGGCCCTTGGACTATGTAGATTAACTAGCGGCACTTGGACTATCTACGTTAACTAGCGGGCCCTTGGACTATGTAGGTTCCCTAGCAGGCACTTGGAGTATGTAGGTTCCAGAGCGGGCACTTGGACTAACTAATTTCCCGAGCGGGCACTTGTACTATGTAGATTAACTAGCGGACACTTGGACGATCTAGGTTAACTAGCGGGTACTTGGACTATGTAGGTTCACTAAGGACCCTTGAACAATGTAGATTAACTAGCGGAAGTTGGACTATCTACTTTATCTAGCGGGCTATTGGACTATGTAGAATCCCTAGCGGGCACTTGGACTATGTATTTTCCCTATGGACATTTGAACTATGTAAGTTAACTACCGGGCACTTGGACTATGTAGGTTAACTAGCGGGCCCTTGGACTATCTAGGTTACCTAGCGGGCACTTGGACTATGTAAATTCCCTAACGGCACTTGGACTATGTGGGTTTCATGGCGGGCATTTGGACTATCTAGTTTACCTAACGGGCTCTTGGACTATGCAGGTTCCCTAGCGGGCACTTGGATTATGTAGGTTCCCTATCGGGCACTTGGACTATGTAGGTTACCTAGTGGGCACTTGGACTATGTAGGTTCCCTATCGGGCACGTGGAGAATGTAGGTTAACTAGAGGGCACTAGGAATATGTAGGTTTCCTAGCGGGCCCTTGGACTACCTAGGTTACCTAGTGGTCATTTGGACTATATAGATTACCTAGCGGGCACTTAGACTTTGTAGGTTACCTAGCGGGCACTTGGACTTTCTAGGTTACCTAGCTGGCATTTGAAATATCTACGTTACCTAGCGTGTACTTGGAGTATGTAGGTTACCTACCGGGCTGTTTGACTATCTAGGTTCCCTAGCGGGCACTTGGACTATGTAAATTCCCGAGAGGGCACTTGGACTATGTGGGTTTCCTGGCGGGCATTTGGACTATCTAGGTTACCTAACGGGCACTTGGACTATGTAGGTTCCCTAGCGGGCACTTGGATTATGTAGGTTCCCTTTCGGAAACTTGGACTATGTAGGTTACCTAGCGGGCACTTGGACTATGTAGGTTAACTAGCTGGCATTTGGACTATGTAGTTTCCCTATCGGGCATTTGGACTATGTAGGTTACCTAGCGGGCCCTTGGACTATCTAGGTTACCTAGGGGGAACCTGGACTATGTAGGTTAACTAGTGGGCACTTGGACAATCTAGGTTACCTAGCAGGCACTTGGACTATGTAGGTTAACTAGCGAGCACTTGGACTATCTAGGTTACCTAGCTGGCACTTGGACTATGTACGTTCCCTAGAAGGCACTTGGACTTTCTAGTTTACCTAGCGGGCACTTGGACTATGTACGTTTCCTAGCGGGTACTTGGACTAGATAGGTACCCTAATGGGCACTTGGTCTATCTAGGTTAACTAGCGGGCACTTGGACTATCTAGGTTAACTAGTGAGCACTTGGACTATCTAGGTTAACTAGCGGGCATTTGGATTATTAGGGCCCCTCGTGGGCAATTGGACTATATTGGTTACCTACAGGGCATTTGGACTATTTAGGTTAACGAACGGGCACTTGGACTATGTAGGTAACCTAGTGGTCACTTGAACTGTCTAGGTTACTTAGCGGGCACTTGGATATGTAGGTTAACTAGCGGGCACTTGGACTATCTAGGCAAACTAGCAGGATCTTGGACGATGTAGGTTAACTACCGGTCCCTTGGACTATGTAGGTTAACCAGCGGGCCCTTGGACTATGTAGGTTATCTAGCGGGCACTTGGACGATCTAGGTTAACTAGCAGGTACTTGGACTATGTAGGTTAACTAGCGGGCCCTTGGACTATGTAGATTAACTAGCGGCACTTGGACAATCTACGTTACCTAGCGGGCCCTTGGACTATGTAGGTTCCCTAGCAGGCACTTGGACTATGTAGGTTCCAGAGCGGGCACTTGGACTAACAAGATTCCCGAGCGGGCACTTGTACTATGTAGATTAACTAGCGGACAATTGGACGATCTAGGTTAACTAGCGGGTACTTGGACTATGTAGGTTAACTAGCGGGCCCTTGAACTATGTAGATTAACTAGCGGAACTTGGACTATCTACATTAACTAGCGGGCCCTTGGATTATGTAGATTCCCTAGCGGGAACTTGGACTATGTATGTTCCCTATGGACACTTTAACTATGTAAGTTAACTACCGGGCACTTGGACTATGTAGGTTTACTAGCGGGCCCTTGGACTATCTAGGTTACCTAGCGGGCCCTTGGACTATGTAGATTAACTAGCGGCACTTGGACTATCTATGTTAACTAGCGGGCCCTTGGACTATGTAGATTCCCTAGCGGGCATTAGGACTATATAGATATACTAGCGGGCACTTAGACTTTTTAGGTTAACTAGCGGACACTTGGACTATCTAGGTTACCTAGCTGGCACATGAACTATCTACGTTACCTAGCCGGTTCTTGGAGTATGTAGGTTACCTAGCGGGCTGTTCGACTATCTAGGTTACCAAGCGGGCACTTGGACTATCTAGGTTAACTAACGGACACTTGGACTATGTAGGTTCCCTAGCGGGCCCTTGGACTATGTAAATTCCCTAGCGGGCACTTGTACTATGTGGGTTTCATGGCGGGCATTTGGAGTATCTAGGTTACCTAACGGGCACTTGGACTATGTTGGTTCCCTAGCGGGCACTTATTATATAGATTCCCTATCTGGCATATGGACTATGTAGGTTACCTAGCGGGCACTTGGACTATGTAGGTTCGCTAGCGGGCACTTGGACTATGTAGATTCCCTAGCGGGCCCTTGGACAATGTAAGTTCCCTAGCGGGCATTTGTCTATGTATGGTCCCTATGGACACTTGAACTATGTAAGTTAACTACCGGGCACTTGGACTATGTAGGTTAACTAGCGGGCCCTTGGACTATCTAGGTTACCTAGCGGGCCCTTGGACTATGTAGATTAACTAGCGGCACTTGGACTATCTATGTTAACTAGCGGGCACTTGGACTATGTAGATTCCCTAGCGGGCATTTGGACTATATAGATATACTAGCGGGCACTTAGACTTTGTAGGTTACCTAGCGGACACTTGGACTATCTAGGTTACCTAGCTGGCACATGAACTATCTACGTTACCTAGCGGGTTCTTGGAGTATATAGGTTACCTAGCGGGCTGTTGGACTATCTAGGTTACCAAGCGGACAGTTGGACTATCTAGGTTAACTAACGGACACTTGGACTATGTAGGTTCCCTAGTGGGCCCTTGGACTATGTAAATTCCCTAGCGGGCACTTGGACTATGTGGGTTCCCTATCGGGCACATGGACTATGTAGGTTACCTAGCGGGAACTTGGACTATGTAGGTTCCCTATCGGGCACTTGGAGAATGTAGGTTAACTAGGGGGCACTAGGACTATGTAGGTTTCCTAGCGGGCCCTTGGACTACCTAGGTTACCTAGCGGGCATTTGGACTATGTAGGCTCCCTAGTGGTCATTTGGACTATATAGATTACCTAGCGGGCACTTAGACTTTGTAGGTTACCTAGCGGGCACTTGAACTACCTACGTTACCTAGCGGGTACTTGGAGTATGTAGGTTACCTACCGGGCTGTTGGACTATCTAGGTTACCTAGCGGGCACTGGGACTATCTAGGTTAACTAACGGGCACTTGGACTATGTAGGTTCCCTAGGGGGCACTTGGACTATGTGGGTTCCCTAGAGGGCATTTGGACTATCTAGGTTACCTAACGGGCACTTGGACAATGTAGGTTCCCTAGCGGTCACTTGGATTATATAGGTTGCCTATCGGGCACTTGGACTATGTAGGTTAATTAGCGGGCATTTGGACTATGTAGGTTACCTAGCGGGCACTTGGACTATGTAGGATCCCTATCGGGCATTTGGACTATGTAGGTTACCTAGCGGGCCCTTGATCTATCTAGGTTACCTAGGGGGAACCTGGACTATGTAGGTTAACTAGTGGGCACTTGGACTATCTAGGTTACCTAGCAGGCACTTGGACTATGTAGGTTAACTAGCGAGCACTTGGACTATCTAGGTTACCTAGCGGGCACTTGGACTATGTACGTTCCCTAGCGGGCACTTGGACTATCTATGTTACCTAGCGGGCACTTGGACTATGTACGTTTCCTAGCGGGTACTTGGACTAGATAGGTTCCCTAGCGGGCACTTGGTCTATCTAGGTTAACTAGCGGGCACTTGGACTATCTAGGTTAACTAGCGGGCATTTGGACTCTTAGGGCCCCTAGCGGGCATTTGGACTATATTGGTTACCTAGCGGGCACTTGGACTATGTAGGTTAACTAGCGGGCACTTGGACTATGTAGGTTAACTAGCAGGCCCTTGGACGATGTAGGTTAACTAGCGGTCCCTTGGACTATGTAGGTTAACTAGCGGGCCCTTGGACTATGTAGGTTACCTAGCGGACACTTGGACGATCTAGGTTAACTAGCGGGTACATGGACTATGTAGGTTAATAGCGGGCCCTTGGACTATGTAGATTAACTAGCGGCACTTGGACTATCTACATTAACTAGCGGGTCCTTGGACTATGTAGATTCCCTAGCGAGCACTTGGACTATGTATGTTCCAGCGCGTGCACTTGGAATATGTAGGTTCCCTAGCAGGCACTTGGACTATGTATGTTCCAGCGCATGCACTTGGAATATGTAGGTTCCCTAGCAGGCACTTGGACTATGTAGGTTCCAGAGCGGGAACTTGGACTAACTAGATTCCCGAGCGGGCACTTGTACTATGTAGATTAACTAGCGGACACTTGGACGATCTAGGTTAACTAGCGGGTACTTGGACTATGTAGGTTAACTAGCGTGCCTTTGAACTATGTAGATTAACTAGCGGCACTTGGACTATCTACGTTAACTAGCGGGCCCTTGGACTATGTAGATTCCCTAGCGGGCATTTGGACTATATAGATATACTAGCGGGCACTTAGACTTTGTAGTTTACCTAGAGGACACTTGGACTATCTAGGTTACCTAACTGGCACATGAACTATCTACGTAACCTAGAGGGTTCTTGGAGTATGTAGGTTACCTAGCGGGCTGTTGGACTCTCTAGGTTACCAAGCGGGCACTTGGACTATCTAGTTTAACTAACGGACACTTGGACTATGTAGGTTCCCTAGCGGGCCCTTGGACTATGTGGGTTTCATGGCGGGCATTTGGACTATCTAGGTTACCTAACGGGCACTTGGACTATGTAGGTTCCCTAGCGGGCACTTGGATTATGTAGGTTCCCTATCGGGCACTTGGACTATGTAGGTTACCTAGCGGGCACTTGGATTATGTAGGTTCCCTATCGGGCACTTGGAGAATGTAGGTTAACTAGGGGGCACTAGGACTATGTAGGTTTCCTAGCGGGCCCTTGGACTACCTAGGTTACCTAGCGGGCATTTGTACTATGTAGGCTCCCTAGTGGTCATTTGGACTATATAGATTACCTAGCGGGCACTTAGACTTTGTAGGTTACCTAGCGGGCACTTGAACTATCTACGTTACCTAGCGGGTACTTGGAGTATGTAGGTTACCTACCGGGCTGTTGGACTTTCTAGGTTACCTAGCGGCACTGGGACTATCTAGGTTAACTAACGGGCACTTGGACTATGTAGGTTCCCTAGCGGGCCCTTGGACTATGTAAGATCCCTAGCGGGCACTTGGACTATGTGGGTTCCCTAGCGGGCATTTGGACTATCTAGGTTACCTAACGGGCACTTGGACAATGTAGGTTCCCTAGCGGGCACTTGGATTATGTAGGTTCCCTATCGGGCACTTGGACTATGTAGGTTAACTAGCGGGCATTTGGACTATGTAGGTTACCTAGCAGGCACTTGGACTATGTAGGTTCCCTATTGAGCATTTTGACTATCTAGGTTAACGAACGGGCACTTGGACTATTTAGGTAACCTAGCAGGCACTTGGACAGTCTTGGTTATCTAGCGGGCTCTTGGACTATATAGGTTAACGAACGGGCACTTGGACTATGTAGGTTACCTAGCGGGCACTTGGACTATGTAGGATCCCTATCGGACATTTGGACTTCTTAGGTTACCTAGCGGGCACTTGGAATTTCTAGGTTAACTAGCGGGCACTTGGACTATCTAGGTCAACTAGCGGGCCCTTGTACTATGTAGGTTAACTAGCGAGCACTTGGACTAACTAGGTTAACTAGCGGACCTTGGACTACGTAGGTTAACTAGAGTGCACTTGGACTATCTAGGTTAACTTGCGGGCACTTGGATGCTCAATGTTAACTAGCGGTCACTTGGAGTATCTAGGTTAGCTAACGGGCACTTGGACTAAGTACGTCCCCTAGTGGGCACTTGTACACTCTAGGTTAACTAACGGGCACTAGGACTATCTAGGTTAACTAGCGGGCACTTGGACTATCTAGGTTACCTAGCAGGCACTTGGACTATGAAGGTTCCCTAGCGGGCACTAGGATTATCTAGGTTACCTAGCGGGCACTTGGACTATGTAGGTCAACTAGCGGGCACATGGATTATGTAGGTTCCCTATCGGACCCTTGGACTATGTAGGTTAACTAGAGGGCATTTGGACTATGTAGGTTACCTAGCAGGCACTTGGACTATGTAGGTTTCCTATCGGGCACTTGGAAAATGTAGTTTAACTAGGGGGCACTAGGACTATGAAGGTTACCTAGCGGGCCCATAGACTATCTAGGTTACCTAGCGGGCATTTGGACTATGTAGGCTCCCTAGCGTTTATTTGGACTATATAGATTATTTAGAGGGCACTTAGATTTTGTAGGTTACCTAACGGGCACTTTGACCATCTAGGTTACCTAGCAGGCACTTGAACTATCTACGTTACCTAGCGGGTACTTGGAGTATGTAGGTTACCTACCGGGCTGTTGGACAATCTAGGTTACCTAGCGGGCACTTGGACTATCTAGGTTAACTAATGGGCACTTGGACTATGTAGGTTCCCTAGCGGGCACTTGGACTATGTAAGTTCCCTAGAGGGCACTTGGACTATGTAGGTTACCTAGCGGGCCCTTGAACTATCTAGGTTACCTAGGGGGAACCTGGACTATGTAGGTTAACTAGTGGGCACTTGGACTATCTAGGTTACCTAGCAGGCACTTGGACTATGTAGGTTAACTAGCGAGCACTTGGACTATCTAGGTTAACTAATGGGCACTTGGACTATGTAGGTTCCCTAGCGGGCACTTGGACTATGTAAGTTCCCTAGCGGGCACTTGGACTATGTGGGTTTCCTACCGGGCATTTGGACTATCTAGGTTACCTAACGGGCACTTGGACTATGTAGGTTCCCTAGCGGGCACTTGGATTATGTAGGTTCCCTATCGGGCACATGGACTATGTAGGTTACCTAGCGGGCCCTTGAACTATCTAGGTTACCTAGGGGGAACCTGGACTATGTAGGTTAACTAGTGGGCACTTGGACTATCTAGGTTACCTAGCAGGCACTTGGACTATGTAGGTTAACTAGCGAGTACTTGGACTATCTAGGTTACCTAGCGGGCACTTGGACTATGTACGTTCCCTAGCCGGCACTTGGACTATCTATGTTACCTAGCGGGCACTTGGACTATGTACGTTTCCTAGCGGGTACTTGGACTAGATATGTTCCCTAGCGGGCACTTGGTCTATCTAGGTTAACTAGCGGGCACTTGGACTATCTAGGTTAACTAGTGAGCACTTGGACTATCTAGGTTAACTAGCGGGCATTTGGACTATTAGGGACCCTAGCGGGCATTTGGACTATATTGGTTACTTAGCGGGCACTTGGTCTATGTAGGTTAACTAGCGGGCACTTGGACTATCTAGGTTAACTAGCAGGCCCTTGAACGATGTAGGTTAACTAGCGGTCCCTTGGACTATGTAGGTTAATAGCGGGCCCATGGAGTATGTAGGTTACCTAGCGGGCACTTGGACGATCTAGGTTAACTAGCCGGTACTTGGACTATGTAGGTTAACTAGCGGGCCCTTGGACTATGTAGATTAACTAGCGGCACTTGGACTATCTACATTAACTAGCGGGCCCTTGGACTATGTAGAATCCCTAGCGAGCACTTGGACTATGTATGTTCCAGCGCGGGCTCTTGGAATATGTAGGTTCCAGAGCGGGCACTTGGACTAACTAGATTCCCTAGCGGGCACTTGTACTATGTAGATTAACTAGCGGACACTTGGACGATCTAGGTTAACTAGCGGGTACTTGGACTATGTAGGTTAACTTGCGGGCCCTTGAACTATGTAGATTAACTAGCAGAACTTGGACTATCTGCATTAACTAGCGGGCCCTTGGAGCATGTAGATTCCCTAGCGGGCACTTGGAGTATGTATGTTCCCTAGCGGGCACTTGGCCTATGTATGTTCCCTATGGACACTTGAACTATGAAAGTTAACTACCAGGAACTTGGTCTATGTAGGTTAACTAGCGGGCCCTTGGAGTATCTAGGTTACCTAGCGGGCCCTTGGACTATGTATATTAACTAGCGGCACTTGGACTATCTACGTTAACTAGCGGGCCCTTGGACTATGTAGATTCCCTAGCGGGCATTTGGACTATATAGATATACTAGTGGGCACTTAGACTTTGTAGGATACCTAGAGGACACTTGGACTATCTAGGTTAACTAGCGAGCACTTGGACTATGTAGGTATCCTAGCGGGCACTTGGATAGTCTAGGTTACCTAGTGGGCACTTGGACTATATAGGTTAACGAACGGGCACTTGGACTATGTAGGTTACCTAGCGGGCACTTGGATTATGTAGGATCCCTATCGGACATTTGGACTTCTTAGGTTACTTAGCGGGCACTTGGAATTTCTAGGTTAACTAGCGGGCACTTGGACTATCTAGGTCAACTAGCGGGCCCTTGTACTATGTAGGTTAACTAGCGAGCACTTGGACTATCTAGGTTAACTAGCGGACCTTGGACTACGTAGGTTAACTAGTGTGCACTTGGACTATCTAGGTTAACTAGCGGGCACTTAGATGCTCAATGTTAACTAGCGGTCACTTGGACTATCTAGGTTAGCTAACGGGCGCTTGGACTAAATACGTCCCCTAGTGGGCACTTGGACACTCTAGGTTAACTAACGGGCACTAGAACTATCTAGGTTAACTAGCGGGCACTTGGACTATCTAGGTTACCTAGCTGGCACTAGGACTATGAAGGTTCCCTAGCGGGCACAAGGATTATCTAGGTTACCTAGCGGGCACTTGGACTATGTAGGTCAACTAGCGGGCACTTTGATTATGTAGGTTCCCTATCGGGCCCTTGGACTATGTAGGTTAACTAGAGGGCATTTGGACTATGTAGGTTACCTAGCAGGCACTTGGACTTCTAGGTTAAAGAACGGGCACTTGGACTATGTATGTTGCGTAGCGGGCAATTGGACTATCTAGGTTAGGTAACGGGCACAAGAACTATCTAGGTTACCGAGCTGGCACTTGAACTATCTACGTTATAGCGGGTTCTTGGAGTATGTAGGTTACCTAGCGGGCTGTTGGACTATCTAGTTTAACTAATGGACACTTGGACTATGTAGGTTCCCTAGCGGGCCCTTGGACTATGTAAATTCCCTAGCGGGCACTTGGACTATGTAGGCTAACTAGGGGGGCCTTGGACTATGTAGGTTCCCTAGCGGGCACTTGGACTCTATATGTTCCCTACGGACACTTGAACTATGTAAGTTAACTACCGGGCACTTGGTCTATGTAGGTTAACTAGCGGGCCCTTGGACTATCTAGGTTACCTAGCGGGCCCTTGGACTATGTATATTATCTAGCGGCACTTGGACTATCTACGCTAACTAGCGGGCCCTTGGACTATGTAGATTCCCTAGCGGGCATTTGGACTATATAGATATACTAGTGGGCACTTAGACTTTGTAGGATACCTAGAGTACACTTGGACTATCTAGGTTAACTAGCGAGCACTTGGACTATCTAGGTTAACGAACGGGCACTTGGACTATGTAGGTATCCTAGCGGGCACTTGGATAGTCTAGGTTACCTAGCGGGCACTTGGACTATATAGGTTAACGAACGGGCACTTGGACTATGTAGGTTACGTAGCGGGCACTTGGACTATGTAGGATCCCTATCGGACATTTGGACTTCTTAGGTTACCTAGCGGGCACTTGGAATTTCTAGGTTAACTAGCGGGCACTTGGACTATCTAGGTCAACTAGCGGACCCTTGTACTATGTAGGTTAACTAGCGAGCACTTGGACTATCTAGGTTAACTAGCGGACCTTGGACTACATAGGTTAACTAGCGTGCACTTGGACTATCTAGGTTAACTAGCGGGCACTTGGATGCTCAATGTTAACTAGCGGTCACTTGGACTATGTAGGTTAGCTAACGGGCACTTGGACTAAGTACGTCCCCTAGTGGGCACTTGGACACTCTAAGTTAACTAACGGGCACTAGGACTATGTAGGTTAACTAGCGGGCACTTGGACTATCTAGGTTAACTAGCGGGCACTTGGACTATCTAGGTTACCTAGCTGGCACTAGGACTATGAAGGTTCCCTAGCGGGCACAAGGATTATCTAGGTTACCTAGCGGGCACTTGGACTATGTAGGTCAACTAGCGGGCACTTGGATTATGTAGGTTCCCTATCGGGCCCTTGGACTATGTAGGTTACCTAGCAGGCACTTGAACTATGTAGGTTTCCTATCGGGCACTTGGAAAATGTAGGTTAACTAGGGGGCACTAGGACTATGTAGGTTACCTAGCGGGCCCATAGACTATCTAGGTTACCTAGCGGGCATTTGGACTATGTAGGCTCCCTAGCGTTTATTTGGACTATATAGATTATTTAGCGGGCACTTAGACTTTGTAGGTTACCTAGCGGGCACTTTGACTATCTTGGTTACCTAGCAGGCACTTAAACTATCTACGTTACCTAGCGGGTACTTGGAGTATGTAGGTTACCTATCGGGCTGTTGGACAATCTAGGTTACCTAGCGGGCACATGCACTATCTAGGTTAACTAACGGGCACTTGGACTATGTAGGTTCCCTAGCGGGCACTTGGATTATGTAGGTTCCCTATCGGGTACTAGGACAATGTAGGTTACCTAGCGGGCCCTTGGACTATCTAGGTTACCTAGGGGGAACCTGGACTATGTAGGTTAACTAGTGGGCACTTGGACTATCTACGTTACCTAGCAGGCACTTGGACTAAGTACGTTTCCAAGCAGGCCCTTGGACTATCTACGTTACCTAGCGGGCACTTAGACTATGTACATTACCTAGCGAGCACTTGGAGTATGTACGTTTCCTAGCGGGTACTTGGACTAGATTGGTTCCCTAGCGGGCACTTGGTCTATCTAGGTTAACTAGCGGGCACTTGGACTATCTAGGTTAACTAGCGGACATTTGGACTATTAGGGCCCCTAGCGGGCATTTGGACTATATTGGTTACCTAGCGGGCACTTGGACGATGTAGGTTAACGAAAGGGCACTTGGACTATGTAGGTAACCTAGTGGTCACTTGAAATGTCTAGGTTACCTCGTGGGCACTTGGACTATGTAGGTTAACTAGCGGGCAGTTGGAATATCTAGGTTAACTAGCAGGCCCTTGGACGATGTAGGTTAACTAGCGGGCCCTTGGACTATGTAGGTTAACTAGCGGGCCCTTGGACTTTGTAGGTGACATAGAGGGCACTTGGACGATCTAGGTTAACTAGCGGGTACTTGGACTATGTAGGTTAACTAGCGGGCCCTTGGACTATGTAGATTAACTAGCGGCACTTGGACTATCTACATTAACTAGCGGGCCCTTGGACTATGTAGATTCCCTTGCGAGCACTTGGACTATATATGTTCCAGACCGGGCACTTGGACTATGTAGGTTCCCTAGCAGTCACTTGGACTATGTAGGTTCCAGAGCAGGCACTTGGACTATCTAGGTTCCCTAGCGGGCACTTGTACTATGTAGGTTAATTAGCGGACACTTGGACGATCTAGGTTAACTAGCGGGTACTTGGATTATGTAGGTTAACCAGCGGGCCCTTGAACTATGTAGATTAACTCGCGGCACTTGGACTATCTGCATTAACTAGCGGGCACTTGGACTATGTAGGCTAACTAGTGGGGCCTTGGAATATGTAGGTTCCCTAGCAGGCACTTGGACTCTATATGTTCCCTATGGACACTTGAACTATGTAAGTTAACTACCGGGCACTTGGACTATGTAGGTTAACTAAAGGGCCCTTGGACTATCTAGGTTACCTAGCCGGCACTTCGACTATGTAGGTTAACTACCGGGCACTTGCACTATCTAGGTTACCGAACGGGCATTTGGACTATGTAGGCAACCTAGCGGGCACTTGGAGAGTCTAGGTTACCTAGCGGGCACTTGGACTTCTAGGTTAAAGAACGGGCACTTGGACTATGTATGTTGCATAGCGGGCAATTGGACTATCTAGGTTAGGTAACGGGCACAAGAACTATCTAGGTTACCTAGCTGGCACTTGAACTATCTACATTATAGCGGGTTCTTGGAGTATGTAGGTTACCTAGTGGGCTGTTGGACTATCTAGTTTAACTAATGGACACTTGGACTATGTAGGTTCCCTAGCGGGCCCTTGGACTATGTAAATTCCCTAGCGGGCACTTGGACTATGTGGGTTTCATGGCGGGCATTTGGACTATCTAGGTTACCTAACGGGCACTTGGACTATGTAGGTTCCCTAGCGGGCACTTGGATTATGTAGGGTCCCTATCGGGCACTTGGACAATATAGGTTACCTAGCGGGCACTTGGACTATGTAGGTTCCCTATCGGGCACTTGGAGAATGTAGGTTAACTAGGGGGCACTAGGACTATGTAGGTTTCCTAGCGGGCCCTTGTACTACCTAGGTTACCTAGCGGGCATTTGGACTATGTAGGCTCCCTAGTGGTCATTTGGACTATATAGATTACCTAGCGGGCACTTAGACTTTGTAGGTTACCTAGCGGGCACTTGAACTATCTACGTTACCTAGCGGGTACTTGGAGTATGTAGGTTACCTACCGGGCTGTTGGACTTTCTAGGTTACCTAGCGGGCACGGGGACTATCTAGGTTAACTAACAGGCACTTGGACTATGTAGGTTCCCTAGCGGGCCCTTGGACTATGTAAGTTCCCTAGCGGGCACTTGGACTATGTGGGTTCCCTAGCGGGCATTTGGACTATCTAGGTTACCTAACGGGCACTTGGACAGTGTAGGTTCCCTAGCGGGCACTTGGAGTATGTAGGTTCCCTATCGGGCACTTGGACTATGTAGGTTAAGTAGCAGGCATTTGGACTATGTAGGTTACCTAGCGGGCACTTGGACTATGTAGGTTCCCTATCGGGCACTTGGACTATGTAGGTTAACTAGCGGGCATTTGGACTATGTAGGTTACCTAGCGGGCACTTGGACTATGTAGGTTCCCTATCGGGCATTTGGACTATGTAGGTTACCTAGTGGGCCCTTGGACTATCTAGGTTACCTAGGGGGAACCTGGACTATGTAGGTTAACTAGTGGGCACTTGGACTATCTAGGTTACCTAGCAGGCACTTGGAGTATGTAGGTTAACTAGCGAGCACTTGGACTATCTAGGTTACCTAGCGGACACTTGGACTATGTACGTTCCCTAGCGGGCACTTGGACTATCTATGTTACCTAGCGGGCACTTGGACTATGTATGTTTCCTAGAGGGTACTTGGACTAGATAGGTTCCCTAGCGGGTACTTGGTCTATCTAGGTTAACTAGCGGGCACTTGGACTATCTAGGTTAACTAGCGAGCACTTGGACTATCTAGGTTAACGAAGAAGGGGACTTGGACTATGTAAGTAACCTAGCGGGCACTTGGACAATCTAGGTTACCTAGCGGGCACTTAGACTATATAGGTTAACGAACGGGCACTTGGACTATATAGGTTACCTAGAGGGCACTTGTACTATGTAGGATCCCTATCGGACATTTGGACTTCTTAGGTTACCTAGCGGGCACTTGGAATTTCTAGGTTAACTAGCGGGCACTTGGACTATCTAGGTCAACTAGCGGGCCCTTGTACTATGTAGGTTAACTAGCGAGCACTTGGACTACGTAGGTTAACTAGGGTGCACTTGGACTATCTAGGTTAACTAGCGGGCACTTGGATGCTCAATGTTAACTCGCGGTCACTTGGACTATCTAGGTTAGCTAACGGGCACTTGGACTAAGTACGTCCCCTAGTGGGCACTTGGACACTCTAGGTTAACTAACGGGCACTAGGACTATCTAGGTTAACTAGCGGGCACTTGGACTATCTAGGTTACCTAGCTGGCACTAGGACTATGAAGGTTCCCTAGCGGGCACTAGGATTATCTAGGTTACCTAGCGGGCACTTGGACTATGTAGGTCAACTAGCGGGCACTTGGATTATGTAGGTTCCCTATCGGGCCCTTTGACTATGTAGGTTAACTAGAGGGCATTTGGACTATGTAGGTTACCTAGCAGGCACTTGGACTATGTAGGTTTCCTATCGGGCACTTGGAAAATGTAGGTTAAGTAGGGGGCACTAGGACTATGTAGGTTACCTAGCGGGCCCATAGACTATCTAGGTTACCTAGCGGGCATTTGGACTATGTAGGCTCCCTAGCGTTTATTTGGACTATATAGATTATTTAGCGGGCACTTAGACTTTGTAGGTTACCTAGCGGGCACTTTGACTATCTTGGTTACCTAGCAGGCACTTAAACTATCTACGTTACCTAGCGGGTACTTGGAGTATGTAGGTTACCTACCGGGCTGTTGGACAATCTAGGTTACCTAGCGGGCACATGCACTATCTAGGTTAACTAACGGGCACTTGGACTACGTAGGTTCCCTAGCGGGCACTTGGATTATGTAGGTTCCCTATCGGGTACTAGGACAATGTAGGTTACCTAGCGGGCCCTTGGACTATCTAGGTTACCTAGGGGGAACCTGGACTATGTAGGTTAACTAGTGGGCACTTGGACTACCTACGTTACCTAGCAGGCACTTGGACTAAGTACGTTTCCAAGCAGGCCCTTGGACTATCTACGTTACCTAGCGGGCACTTAGACTATGTACGTTACCTAGCGAGCACTTGGAGTATGTACGTTTCCTAGCGGGTACTTGGACTAGATTGGTTCCCTAGCGGGCACTTGGTCTATCTAGGTTAACTAGCGTGCACTTGGACTATCTAGGTTACATAGCGGACATTTGGACTATTAGGGCCCCTAGCGGGCATTTGGACTATATTGGTTACCTAGCGGACACTTGGACTATGTAGGTTAACGAAAGGGCACTTGGACTATGTAGGTAACCTAGTGGTCACTTGAAATGTCTAGGTTACCTCGCGGGCACTTGGACTATGTAGGTTAACTAGCGGGCACTTGGACTATCTAGGTTAACTAGCAGGCCCTTGGACGATGTAGGTTAACTAGCGGGCCCTTGGACTATGTAGGTTAACTAGCGGGCCCTTGGACTATGTAGGTGACATAGAGGGCACTTGGACGATCTAGGTTAACTAGCGGGTACTTGGACTATGTAGGTTAACTAGCGGGCCCTTGGACTATGTAGATTAACTAGCGGCACTTGGACTATCTACATTAACTAGCGGGCCCTTGGACTATGTAGATTCCCTTGCGGGCACTTGGACTATATATGTTCCAGAGCGGGCACTTGGACTATGTAGGTTCCCTAGCAGTCACTTGGACTATGTAGGTTCCAGAGCGGGCACTTAGACTATCTAGGTTCCCTAGCGGGCACTTGTACTATGTAGGTTAATTAGCGGACACTTGGACGATCTAGGTTAACTAGCGGGTACTTGGATTATGTAGGTTAACCAGCGGGCCCTTGAACTATGTAGATTAACTCGCGGCACTTGGACTATCTGCATTAACTAGCGGGCACTTGGACTATGTAGGCTAACTAGTGGGTCCTTGGAATATGTAGGTTCCCTAGCAGGCACTTGGACTCTATATGTTCCCTACGGACACTTGAACTATGTAAGTTAACTACCGGGCACTTGGACTATGTAGGTTAACTAAAGGGCCCTTGGACTATCTAGGTTACCTAGCGGGCACTTGGACTATGTAGGGTAACTACCGGGCACTTGCACTATCTAGGTTACCGAACGGGCATTTGGACTATGTAGGCAACCTAGCGGGCACTTGGAGAGTCTAGGTTACCTAGCGGGCACTTGGACTTCTAGGTTAAAGAACGGGCACTTGGACTATGTATGTTGCATAGCGGGCAATTGGACTATCTTGGTTAGGTAACGGGCACAAGAACTATCTAGGTTACCTAGCTGGCACTTGAACTATCTACGTTATAGCGGGTTCTTGGAGTATGTAGGTTACCTAGTGGGCTGTTGGACTATCTAGTTTAACTAACGGACACTTGACTATGTAGGTTCCCTAGCGGGCCCTTGGACTATGTAAATTCCCTAGCGGGCACTTGGACTATGTGGGTTTCATGGCGGGCATTTGGACTATCTAGGTTACCTAACGGGCACTTGGACTATGTAGGTTCCCTAGCGGGCACTTGGATTATGTAGGTTCCCTATCGGGCACTTGGACAATATAGGTTACCTAGCGGGCAATTGGACTATGTAGGTTCCCTAGCGGGCACTTGGACTATCTATGTTACCTAGCGGGCACTTGGACTATGTATGTTTCCTAGAGGGTACTTGGACTAGATAGGTTCCCTAGCGGGTACTTGGTCTATCTAGGTTAACTAGCGGGCACTTGGACTATCTAGGTTAACTAGCGAGCACTTGGACTATCTAGGTTAACGAACGAAGGGGATTTGGACTATGTAAGTAACCTAGCGGGCACTTGGACAGTCTAGGTTACCTAGCGGGCACTTGGACTATATAGGTTAACGAACGGGCACTTGGACTATGTAGGTTACCTAGAGGGCACTTGTACTATGTAGGATCCCTATCGCACATTTGGACTTCTTAGGTTACCTAGCGGGCACTTGGAATTTCTAGGTTAACTAGCAGGCACTTGGACTATCTAGGTCAACTAGCGGGCCCTTGTACTATGTAGGTTAAATAGCGAGCACTTGGACTACGTAGGTTAACTAGGGTGCACTTGGACTATCTAGGTTAACTAGCGGGCACTTGGATGCTCAATGTTAACTCGCGGTCACTTGGACTATCTAGGTTAGCTAACGGGCACTTGGACTAAGTACGTCCCCTAGTGGGCACTTGGACACTCTAGGTTAACTAACGGGCACTAGGACTATCTAGGTTAACTAGCGGGCACTTGGACTATCTAGGTTACCTAGCTGGCACTAGGACTATGAAGGTTCCCTAGCGGGCACTAGGATTATCTAGGTTACCTAGCGGGCACTTGGACTATGTAGGTCAACTAGCGGGCACTTGGATTATGTAGGTTCCCTATCGGGCCCTTGGACTATGTAGGTTAACTAGAGGGCATTTGGACTATGTAGGTTACCTAGCAGGCACTTGGACTATGTAGGTTTCCTATCGGGCACTTGGAAAATGTAGGTTAACTAGGGGGCACTAGGACTATGTAGGTTACCTAGCGGGCCCATAGACTATCTAGGTTACCTAGCGGGCATTTGGACTATGTAGGCTCCCTAGCGTTTATTTGGACTATATAGATTATTTAGCGGGCACTTAGACTTTGTAGGTTACCTAGCGGGCACTTTGACTATCTAGGATACCTAGCAGGCACTTGAACTATCTACGTTACCTAGCGGGTACTTGGAGTATGTAGGTTACCTACTGGGCTGTTGGACAATCTAGGTTACCTAGCGGGCACATGGACTATCTAGGTTAACTAACGGGCACTTGGACTATGTAGGTTCCCTAGCGGGCACTTGGATTATGTAGGTTCCCTATCGGGCACTAGGACAATGTAGGTTACCTAGGGGCCCTTGGACTATCTAGGTTACCTAGGGGGAAGCTGGACTATGTAGGTTAACTAGTGGGCACTTGGACTATCTACGTTACCTAGCAGGCACTTGGACTATGTACGTTCCCAAGCAGGCCCTTGGACTATCTACGTTACCTAGCGGGCACTTAGACTATGTACGTTACCTAGCGAGCACTTGGAGTATGTACGTTTCCTAGCGGGTACTTGGACTAGATTGGTTCCCTAGCGGGCACTTGGACTATGTAGGTTCCCTATCGGGCACTTGGAGAATGTAGGTTAACTAGGGGGCACTAGGACTATGTAGGTTTCCTAGCGGGCCCATGGACAACCTAGTTTTCCTAGCGGGCATTTGGACTATGTAGGCTTCCTAGTGGTCAATTGGACTATATAGATTACCTAGCGGGCACTTAGACTTTGTAGGTTACCTAGCGGGCACTTGAACTACCTACGTTACCTAGCGGGTACTTGGAGTATGTAGGTTACCTACCAGGCTGTTGGACTTTCTAGGTTACCTAGCGGGCACTGGGACTATCTAGGTTAACTAACGGGCACTTGGACTATGTAGGTTCCCTCTCGGGCCCTTGGACTATGTAAGTTCCCTAGCGGGCACTTGGACTATGTGGGTTTCCTAGCGGACATTTGGACTATCTAGGTTACCTAACGGGCACTTGGACTATGTAGGTTCCCTAGCGGGCACGGATTATGTAGGTTCCCTATCGGGCACTTGGACTATGTAGGTTACCTAGCGGGCACTTGGATTATGTAGGTTACCTAGCGGGCCCTTGAACTATCTAGGTTACCTAGGGGGAACCTGGACTATGTACGTTAACTAGTGTGCACTTGGAATATCTAGGTTACCTAGCAGGCACTTGGACTATGTAGGTTAACTAGCGAGCACTTGGACTATCTAGGTTACCTAGCGGCCACTTGGACGATGTACGTTCCCTAGCCGGCACTTGGACTATCTATGTTACCTAGCGGGCACTTGGTCTATCTAGGTTAACTAGCGGGCACGTGGACTATCTAGGTTAACTAGTGAGCACTTGGACTATCTAGGTTAACTAGCGGGCATTTGGACTATTAGGGCCCCTAGCGGGCATTTGGACTATATTGGTTACTTAGCGGGCACTTGGTCTATGTAGGTTAACTAGCGGGCACTTGGACTATCTAGGTTAACTAGCAGGCCCTTGAACGATGTAGGTTAACTAGCGGTCCCTTGGACTATGTAGGTTAATAGCGGGCCCTTGGACTATGTAGGTTACCTAGCGGGTACTTGGACGATCTAGGTTAACTAGCGGGTACTTGGACTATGTAGGTTAACTAGCGGGTCCTTGGACTATGTAGATTAACTAGCGGCATTTGGACTATCTACATTAACTAGCGGGCCCTTGGACTATGTAGATTCCCTAGCGAGCACTTGGACTATGTATGTTCCAGCGCGGGCTCTTGGAATATGTAGGTTCCAGAGCGGGCACTTGGACTAACTAGATTCCCTAGCAGGCACTTGTACTATGTAGATTAACTAGCGGACACTTGGACCATCTAGGTTAAGTAGCGGGTACTTGGACTATGTAGGTTAACTTGCGGGCCCTTGAACTATGTAGATTAACTAGCGGAACTTGGACTATCTGCATTAACTAGCGGGCCCTTGGAGTATGTAGATTCCCTAGCGGGCACTTGGACTATGTATGTTCCCTAGCGGGCACTTGGTCTATGTATATTCCCTATGGACACTTGAACTATGTAAGTTAACTACCGGGCACTTGGACTATGTAGGTTAACTAGCGGGCCCTTCGACTATGTAGATTAACTAGCGGCACTTGGACTATCTACGTTAACTAGCGGGCCCTTGGACTATTTAGATTCCCTAGCGGGCATTTGGACTATATAGATATACTAGTGGGCACTTAGACTTTGTAGGTTACCTAGAGGACACTCGGACTATCTAGGTTAACTAGCGAGCACTTGGACTCTCTAGGTTAACGAACGGGCACTTGGACTATGTAGGTATCCTAGCGGGCACTTGGATAGTCTAGGTTACCTAGCGGGCACTTGGACTATATAGGTTAACGAACGGGCACTTGGACTATGTAGGTTACCTAGCGGGCACTTGGACTATGTAGGATCCCTATCGGACATTTGGACTTCTTAGGTTACCTAGCGGGCACTTGGAATTTCTAGGTTAACTAGCGAGCACTTGGACTATCTAGGTTAACTAGCGGACCTTGGACTACATAGGTTAACTAGCGAGCACTTGGACTATCTAGGTTAACTAGCGGAGCTTGGACTACGTAGGTTAACTAGCGGTCACTTGGACTATCTAGGTTAGCTAATGGGCACTTGGACTAAGTACGTCCCCTAGTGGGCACTTGGACACTCTAGGTTAACTAACGGGCACTAGGACTATCAAGGTTAACTAGCGGGCACTTGGACTATCTAGGTTACCTAGCTGGCACCAGGACTATGAAGGTTCCCTAGCAGGCACTAGGATTATCTAGGTTACCTAGCGGGCACTTGGACTATGTAGGTCAACTAGCGGGCACTTGGATTATGTAGGTTCCCTATCGGGCCCTTGGACTATATAGGTTATCTAGAGGGCATTTGGACTATGTAGGTTACCTAGCAGGCACTTGGACTATGTAGGTTTCCTATCGGGCACTTGGAAAATGTAGTTTAACTGTGGGGCACTAGGACTATGTAGGTTACCTAGCGGGCCCATAGACTATCTAGGTTACCTAGCGGGCATTTGTACTATGTAGGCTCCCTAGCGTTTATTTGGACTATATAGATTATTTAGCGGGCACTTAGACTTTGTAGGTTACCTAGCGGGCACTTTGACTATCTAGGTTACCTAGCAGGCACTTGAACTATCTACGTTACCTAGCGGGTACTTGGAGTATGTAGGTTACCTACCGGGCTGTTGGACAATCTAGGTTACCTAGCGGGTACATGGACTATCTAGGTTAACTAACGGGCACTTGGACTATGTAGGTTCCCTAGCGGGCACTTGGATTATGTAGGTTCCCTATCGGGCACTAGGACAATGTAGGTTACCTAGCGGGCCCTTGGACTATCTAGGTTACCTAGGGGGAAGCTGGACTATGTAGGATAACTAGTGGGCACTTGGACTATCTACGTTACCTAGCAGGCACTTGGACTATGTACGTTCCCAAGCAGGCCCTTGGACTATCTCCGTTACCTAGCGGGCACTTAGACTATGTACGTTACCTAGCGAGCACTTGGAGTATGTACGTTTCCTAGCGGGTACTTGGACTAGATTGGTTCCCTAGCGGGCACTTGGTCTATCTAGGTTAACTAGCGGGCACTTGGACTATCTAGGTTAACTAGCGGACATTTGGACTATTAGGGCCCCTAGCGGGCATTTGGACTATATTGGTTACCTAGCGGGCACTTGGACTATGTAGGTTAACGAAAGGGCACTTGGACTATGTAGGTAACCTAGTGGTCACTTGAAATGTCTAGGATACCTCGTGGGCACTTGGACTATGTAGGTTAACTAGCGGGCAGTTGGAATATCTAGGTTAACTAGCAGGCCCTTGGACGATGTAGGTTAACTAGCGGGCCCTTGGACTATGTAGGTTAACTAGCGGGCCCTTGGACTTTGTAGGTGACATAGAGGGCACTTGGACGATCTAGGTTAACTATCGGGTACTTGGACTATGTAGGTTAACTAGCGGGCCCTTGGACTATGTAGATTAACTAGCGGCACTTGGACTATCTACATTAACTAGCGGGCCCTTGGACTATGTAGATTCCCTTGCGGGCACTTGGACTATATATGTTCCAGAGCGGGCACTTGGACTATGTAGGTTCCCTAGCAGTCACTTGGACTATGTAGGTTCCAGAGCGGGCACTTGGACTATCTAGGTTCCCTAGCGGGCACTTGTACTATGTAGGTTAATTAGCGGACACTTGGACGATCTAGGTTAACTAGCGGGTACTTGGATTATGTAGGTTAACCAGCGGGCCCTTGAACTATGTAGATTTACTCGCGGCACTTGGACTATCTACATTAACTAGCGGGCACTTGGACTATGTAGGCTAACTAGGGGGGCCTTGGACTATGTAGGTTCCCTAGCGGGCACTTGGACTCTATATGTTCCCTACGGACACTTGAACTATGTAAGTTAACTACCGGGCACTTGGACTATGTAGGTTAACTAAAGGGCCCTTGGACTATCTAGGTTACCTAGCGGGCACTTGGACTATGTAGGTTAACTACCGGGCACTTGCACTATCTAGGTTACCGAACGGGCATTTGGACTATGTAGGCAACCTAGCGGGCACTTGGAGAGTCTAGGTTACCTAGCGGGCACTTGGACTTCTAGGTTAAAGAACGGGCACTTGGACTATGTATGTTGCATAGCGGGCAATTGGACTATCTAGGTTAGGTAACGGGCACAAGAACTATCTAGGTTACCTAGCTGGCACTTGAACTATCTACGTTATAGCGGGTTCTTGGAGTATGTAGGTTACCTAGCGGGCTGTTGGACTATCTAGTTTAACTAACGGACACTTGGACTATGTAGGTTCCCTAGCGGGCCCTTGGACTATGTAAATTCCCTAGCGGGCACTTGGACTATGTGGGTTTCATGGCGGGCATTTTGACTATCTAGGTTACCTAACGGGCACTTGGACTATATAGGTTCCCTAGCGGGCACTTGGATTATGTAGGTTCCCTATCGGGCACTTGGACAATATAGGTTACCTAGCGGGCACTTGGACAATGTAGGTTCCCTATCGGGCACTTGGAGAATGTAGGTTAACTACGGGGCACTAGGACTATGTAGGTTTCCTAGCGGGCCCTTGGACTACCTAGGTTACCTAGCGGGCATTTGGACTATGTAGGCTCCCTAGTGGTCATTTGGAGTACATAGATTACCTAGCGGGCACTTAGACTTTGTAGGTTACCTAGCGGGCACTTGAACTATCTACGTTACCTAGCGGGTACTTGGAGTATGTAGGTTACCTACCGGGCTGTTGGACTTTCTAGGTTACCTAGCGGGCACTGGGACTATCCAGGTTAACTAACGGGCACTTGGACTATGTAGGTTCCCTAGCGGGCCCTTGGATTATGTAAGTTCCCTAGCGGGCACTTGGACTATGTGGGTTCCCTAGCGAGCATTTGGACTATCTAGGTTACCTAACGGGCACTTGGACAATGTAGGTTCCCTAGCGGGCACTTGGATTATGTAGGTTCCCTATAGGGCACTTGGACTATGTAGGTTAAGTAGCGGGCATTTGGACTATGTAGGTTACCTAGCGGGCACTTGGACTATGTAGGTTCCCTATCGGGCACTTGGACTATGTAGGTAACCTAGCGGGCACTTGGACAGTCTAGGTTACCTAGCGGGCACTTGGACTATCTACGTTCCCTAGCGGGCACTTGGACTATCTATGTTACCTAGCGGGCACTTGGACTATGTACGTTTCCTAGAGGGTACTTGGACTAGATAGGTTCCCTAGCGGGTACTTGGTCTATCTAGGTTAACTAGCGGGCACTTGGACTATCTAGGTTAACTAGCGAGCACTTGGACTATCTAGGTTAACGAACGGGCACTTGGACTATGTAGGTAACCTAACGGGCACGTGGACAGTCTAGGTTACCTAGCGGGCACTTGGACTATATAGGTTAACGAAAGGCACTTGGACTATGTAGGTTACCTAGCGGGCACTTGGACTATGTAGGATCCCTATCGGACATTTGGACTTCTTAGGTTACCTAGCGGGCACTTGCAATTTCTAGGTTAACTAGCGGGCACTTGGACTATCTAGGTCAACTAGCGGGCCCTTGTACTATGTAGGTTAACTAGCGAGCACTTGGACTACGTAGGTTAACTAGCGTGCACTTGGACTATCTAGGTTAACTAGCGGGCACTTGGATGCTCAATGTTAACTAGCGGTCACTTGGACTATCTAGGTTAGCTAACGGGCACTTGGACTAAGTCCGTCCCCTAGTGGGCACTTGGACACTCTAGGTTAACTAACGGGCACTAGGACTATCTAGGTTAACTAGCGGGCACTTGGACTATCTAGGTTACCTAGCTGGCACTAGGACTATGAAGGTATCCTAGCGGGCACTAGGAGTATCTTGGTTACCTAGCGGGCACTTGGACTATGTAGGTCAACTAGCGGGCACTTGGATTATGTAGGTTCCCTATCGGGCCCTTGGACTATGTAGGTTAACTAGAGGGCATTTGGAATATATAGGTTACCTAGCAGGCACTTGGACTATGTAGGTTTCCTATCGGGCACTTGGTAAATGTAGGTTAAGTAGGGGGCACTAGGACTATGTAGGTTACCTAGCGGGCCCATAGACTATCTAGGTTACCTAGCGGGCATTTGGACTGTGTAGGCTCCCTAGCGTTTATTTGGACTATATAGATTATTTAGCGGGCAATTAGACATTGTAGGTTACCTAGCGGGCACTTTGACTATCTAGGTTACCTAGCAGGCACTTGAACTATCTACGTTACCTAGCGGGTACTTGGAGTATGTAGGTTACCTACCGGGCTGTTGGACAATATAGGTTACCTCGCGGGCACTTGGACTATGTAGGTTAACTAGCGGGCAGTTGGAAAATCTAGGTTAACTAGCAGGCCCTTGGACGATGTAGGTTAACTAGCGGGCCCTTGGACTATGTAGGTTAACTAGCGGGCCCTTGGACTTTGTAGGTGACATAGAGGGCACTTGGACGATCTAGGTTAACTAGCGGGTACTTGGACTATGTAGGTTAACTAGCGGGCCCTTGGACTATGTAGATTAACTAGCGGCACTTGGACTATCTACATTAACTAGCGGGCCCTTGGACTATGTAGATTCCCTTGCGGGCACTTGGACTATATATGTTCCAGAGCGGGCACTTGGACTATGTAGGTTCCCTAGCAGTCACTTGGACTATGTAGGTTCCAGAGCGGGCACTTGGACTATCTAGGTTCCCTAGCGGGCACTTGTACTATGTAGGTTAATTAGCGGACACTTGGACGATCTAGGTTAACTAGCGGGTACTTGGATTATGTAGGTTAACCAGCGGGCCCTTGAACTATGTAGATTTACTCGCGGCACTTGGACTATCTACATTAACTAGCGGGCACTTGGACTATGTAGGCTAACTAGGGGGGCCTTGGACTATGTAGGTTCCCTAGCGGGCACTTGGACTCTATATGTTCCCTACGGACACTTGAACTATGTAAGTTAACTACCGGGCACTTGGACTATGTAGGTTAACTAAAGGGCCCTTGGACTATCTAGGTTACCTAGCGGGCACTTGGACTATGTAGGTTAACTACCGGGCACTTGCACTATCTAGGTTACCGAACGGGCATTTGGACTATGTAGGCAACCTAGCGGGCACTTGGAGAGTCTAGGTTACCTAGCGGGCACTTGGACTTCTAGGTTAAAGAACGGGCACTTGGACTATGTATGTTGCATAGCGGGCAATTGGACTATCTAGGTTAGGTAACGGGCACAAGAACTATCTAGGTTACCTAGCTGGCACTTGAACTATCTACGTTATAGCGGGTTCTTGGAGTATGTAGGTTACCTAGCGGGCTGTTGGACTATCTAGTTTAACTAACGGACACTTGGACTATGTAGGTTCCCTAGCGGGCCCTTGGACTATGTAAATTCCCTAGCGGGCACTTGGACTATGTGGGTTTCATGGCGGGCATTTGGACTATCTAGGTTACCTAACGGGCACTTGGACTATATAGGTTCCCTAGCGGGCACTTGGATTATGTAGGTTCCCTATCGGGCACTTGGACAATATAGGTTACCTAGCGGGCACTTGGACTATGTAGGTTCCCTATCGGGCACTTGGAGAATGTAGGTTAACTACGGGGCACTAGGACTATGTAGGTTTCCTAGCGGGCCCTTGGACTACCTAGGTTACCTAGCGGGCATTTGGACTATGTAGGCTCCCTAGTGGTCATTTGGAGTACATAGATTACCTAGCGGGCACTTAGACTTTGTAGGTTACCTAGCGGGCACTTGAACTATCTACGTTACCTAGCGGGTACTTGGAGTATGTAGGTTACCTACCGGGCTGTTGGACTTTCTAGGTTACCTAGCGGGCACTGGGACTATCCAGGTTAACTAACGGGCACTTGGACTATGTAGGTTCCCTAGCGGGCCCTTGGATTATGTAAGTTCCCTAGCGGGCACTTGGACTATGTGGGTTCCCTAGCGAGCATTTGGACTATCTAGGTTACCTAACGGGCACTTGGACAATGTAGGTTCCCTAGCGGGCACTTGGATTATGTAGGTTCCCTATAGGGCACTTGGACTATGTAGGTTAAGTAGCGGGCATTTGGACTATGTAGGTTACCTAGCGGGCACTTGGACTATGTAGGTTCCCTATCGGGCACTTGGACTATGTAGGTAACCTAGCGGGCACTTGGACAGTCTAGGTTACCTAGCGGGCACTTGGACTATCTACGTTCCCTAGCGGGCACTTGGATTATCTATGTTACCTAGCGGGCACTTGGACTATGTACGTTTCCTAGAGGGTACTTGGACTAGATAGGTTCCTTAGCGGGTACTTGGTCTATCTAGGTTAACTAGCGGGCACTTGGACTATCTAGGTTAACTAGCGAGCACTTGGACTATCTAGGTTAATGAACGGGCACTTGGACTATGTAGGTAACCTAGCGGGCACTTGGACAGTCTAGGTTACCTAGCGGGCACTTGGACTATATAGGTTAACGAAAGGCACTTGGACTATGTAGGTTACCTAGCGGGCACTTGGACTGTGTAGGATCCCTATCGGACATTTGGACTTCTTAGGTTACCTAGCGGGCACTTGCAATTTCTAGGTTAACTAGCGGGCACTTGGACTATCTAGGTCAACTAGCGGGCCCTTGTACTATGTAGGTTAACTAGCGAGCACTTGGACTACGTAAGTTAACTAGCGTGCACTTGGACTATCTAGGTTAACTAGCGGGCACTTGGATGCTCAATGTTAACTAGCGGTCACTTGGACTATCTAGGTTAGCTAACGGGCACTTGGACTAAGTCCGTCCCCTAGTGGGCACTTGGACACTCTAGGTTAACTAACGGGCACTAGGACTATCTAGGTTAACTAGCGGGCACTTGGACTATCTAGGTTACCTAGCTGGCACTAGGACTATGAAGGTTCCCTAGCGGGCACTAGGATTATCTAGGTTACCTAGCGGGCACTTGGACTATGTAGGTCAACTAGCGGGCACTTGGATTATGTAGGTTCCCTATCGGGCCCTTGGACTATGTAGGTTAACTAGAGGGCATTTGGACTATGTAGGTTACCTAGCAGGCACTTGGACTATGTAGGTTTCCTATCGGGCACTTGGAAAATGTAGGTTAACTAGGGGGCACTAGGACTATGTAGGTTACCTAGCGGGCCCATAGACTATCTAGGTTACCTAGCGGGCATTTGGACTGTGTAGGCTCCCTAGCGTTTATTTGGACTATATAGATTATTTAGCGGGCAATTAGACTTTGTAGGTTACCTAGCGGGCACTTTGACTATCTAGGTTACCTAGCAGGCACTTGAACTATCTACGTTACCTAGCGGGTACTTGGAGTATGTAGGTTACCTACCGGGCTGTTGGACAATCTAGGTTACCTAGCGGGCACATGCACTATCTAGGTTAACTAACGGGCACTTGGACTATGTAGGTTCCTTAGCGGGCACTTGGATTATGTAGGTTCCCTATCGGGCACTAGGACAATGTAGGTTACCTAGCGGGCCCTTGGATCATCTAGGTTACCTAGGGGGAAGCTGGACTATGTAGGTTAACTAGTGGGCACTTGGACTATCTACGTTACCTAGCAGGCACTTGGACTATGTACGTTCCCAAGCAGGCCCTTGGACTATCTACGTTACCTAGCGGGCACTTAGACTATGTACGTTACCTAGCGAGCACTTGGAGTATGTACGTTTCCTAGCGGGTACTTGGACTAGATTGGTTCCCTAGCGGGCACTTGGTCTATCTAGGTTAACTAGCGGGCACTTGGACTATCTAGGTTAACTAGCGGACATTTGGACTATTAGGGCCCCTAGCGGGCATTTGGACTATATTGGTTACCTAGCAGGCACTTGGACTATGTAGGTTAACGAAAGGGCACATGGACTATGTAGGTAACCTAGTGGTCACTTGAAATGTCTAGGTTACCTCGCGGGCACTTGGACTATGTAGGTTAACTAGCGGGCACTTGAACTATCTAGGTTAACTAGCAGGCCCTTGGACGATGTAGGTTAACTAGCGGGCCCTTGGACTATGTAGGTTAACTAGCGGGCCCTTGGACTATGTAGGTGACATAGAGGGCACTTGGACGATCTAGGTTAACTAGCGGGTACTTGGACTATGTAGGTTAACTAGCGGGCCCTTGTACTATGTAGATTAACTAGCGGCACTTGGACTATCTACATTAACTAGCAGGCCCTTGGACTCTGTAGATTCCCTAGCGGGCACTTGGACTGTATATGTTCCAGAGCGGGCACTTGGACTATGTAGGTTCCCTAGCAGTCACTTGGACTATGTAGGTTCCAGAGCGGGCACTTGGACTATCTAGGTTCCCTAGCGGGCACTTGTACTATGTAGGTTAATTAGCGGACACTTGGACGATCTAGGTTAACTAGCGGGTACTTGGATTATGTAGGTTAACCAGCGGGCCCTTGAACTATGTAGATTTACTCGCGGCACTTGGACTATCTACATTAACTAGCGGGCACTTGGACTATGTAGGCTAACTAGGGGGGCCTTGGACTATGTAGGTTCCCTAGCGGGCACTTGGACTCTATATGTTCCCTACGGACACTTGAACTATGTAAGTTAACTACCGGGCACTTGGACTATGTAGGTTAACTAAAGGGCCCTTGGACTATCTAGGTTACCTAGCGGGCACTTGGACTATGTAGGTTAACTACCGGGCACTTGCACTATCTAGGTTACCGAACGGGCATTTGGACTATGTAGGCAACCTAGCGGGCACTTGGAGAGTCTAGGTTACCTAGCGGGCACTTGGACTTCTAGGTTAAAGAACGGGCACTTGGACTATGTATGTTGCATAGCGGGCAATTGGACTATCTAGGTTAGGTAACGGGCACAAGAACTATCTAGGTTACCTAGCTGGCACTTGAACTATCTACGTTATAGCGGGTTCTTGGAGTATGTAGGTTACCTAGCGGGCTGTTGGACTATCTAGTTTAACTAACGGACACTTGGACTATGTAGGTTCCCTAGCGGGCCCTTGGACTATGTAAATTCCCTAGCGGGCACTTGGACTATGTGGGTTTCATGGCGGGCATTTGGACTATCTAGGTTACCTAACGGGCACTTGGACTATATAGGTTCCCTAGCGGGCACTTGGATTATGTAGGTTCCCTATCGGGCACTTGGACAATATAGGTTACCTAGCGGGCACTTGGACTATGTAGGTTCCCTATCGGGCACTTGGAGAATGTAGGTTAACTACGGGGCACTAGGACTATGTAGGTTTCCTAGCGGGCCCTTGGACTACCTAGGTTACCTAGCGGGCATTTGGACTATGTAGGCTCCCTAGTGGTCATTTGGAGTACATAGATTACCTAGCGGGCACTTAGACTTTGTAGGTTACCTAGCGGGCACTTGAACTATCTACGTTACCTAGCGGGTACTTGGAGTATGTAGGTTACCTACCGGGCTGTTGGACTTTCTAGGTTACCTAGCGGGCACTGGGACTATCCAGGTTAACTAACGGGCACTTGGACTATGTAGGTTCCCTAGCGGGCCCTTGGATTATGTAAGTTCCCTAGCGGGCACTTGGACTACGTGGGTTCCCTAGCGAGCATTTGGACTATCTAGGTTACCTAACGGGCACTTGGACAATGTAGGTTCCCTAGCGGGCACTTGGATTATGTAGGTTCCCTATAGGGCACTTGGACTATGTAGGTTAAGTAGCGGGCATTTGGACTATGTAGGTTACCTAGCGGGCACTTGGACTATGTAGGTTCCCTATCGGGCACTTGGACTATGTAGGTAACCTAGCGGGCACTTGGACAGTCTAGGTTACCTAGCGGGCACTTGGACTATCTACGTTCCCTAGCGGGCACTTGGATTATCTATGTTACCTAGCGGGCACTTGGACTATGTACGTTTCCTAGAGGGTACTTGGACTAGATAGGTTCCCTAGCGGGTACTTGGTCTATCTAGGTTAACTAGCGGGCACTTGGACTATCTAGGTTAACTAGCGAGCACTTGGACTATCTAGGTTAATGAACGGGCACTTGGACTATGTAGGTAACCTAGCGGGCACTTGGACAGTCTAGGTTACCTAGCGGGCACTTGGACTATATAGGTTAACGAAAGGCACTTGGACTATGTAGGTTACCTAGCGGGCACTTGGACTGTGTAGGATCCCTATCGGACATTTGGACTTCTTAGGTTACCTAGCGGGCACTTGCAATTTCTAGGTTAACTAGCGGGCACTTGGACTATCTAGGTCAACTAGCGGGCCCTTGTACTATGTAGGTTAACTAGCGAGCACTTGGACTACGTAAGTTAACTAGCGTGCACTTGGACTATCTAGGTTAACTAGCGGGCACTTGGATGCTCAATGTTAACTAGCGGTCACTTGGACTATCTAGGTTAGCTAACGGGCACTTGGACTAAGTCCGTCCCCTAGTGGGCACTTGGACACTCTAGGTTAACTAACGGGCACTAGGACTATCTAGGTTAACTAGCGGGCACTTGGACTATCTAGGTTACCTAGCTGGCACTAGGACTATGAAGGTTCCCTAGCGGGCACTAGGATTATCTAGGTTACCTAGCGGGCACTTGGACTATGTAGGTCAACTAGCGGGCACTTGGATTATGTAGGTTCCCTATCGGGCCCTTGGACTATGTAGGTTAACTAGAGGGCATTTGGACTATGTAGGTTACCTAGCAGGCACTTGGACTATGTAGGTTTCCTATCGGGCACTTGGAAAATGTAGGTTAACTAGGGGGCACTAGGACTATGTAGGTTACCTAGCGGGCCCATAGACTATCTAGGTTACCTAGCGGGCATTTGGACTGTGTAGGCTCCCTAGCGTTTATTTGGACTATATAGATTATTTAGCGGGCAATTAGACTTTGTAGGTTACCTAGCGGGCACTTTGACTATCTAGGTTACCTAGCAGGCACTTGAACTATCTACGTTACCTAGCGGGTACTTGGAGTATGTAGGTTACCTACCGGGCTGTTGGACAATCTAGGTTACCTAGCGGGCACATGCACTATCTAGGTTAACTAACGGGCACTTGGACTATGTAGGTTCCCTAGCGGGCACTTGGATTATGTAGGTTCCCTATCGGGCACTAGGACAATGTAGGTTACCTAGCGGGCCCTTGGATCATCTAGGTTACCTAGGGGGAAGCTGGACTATGTAGGTTAACTAGTGGGCACTTGGACTATCTACGTTACCTAGCAGGCACTTGGACTATGTACGTTCCCAAGCAGGCCCTTGGACTATCTACGTTACCTAGCGGGCACTTAGACTATGTACGTTACCTAGCGAGCACTTGGAGTATGTACGTTTCCTAGCGGGTACTTGGACTAGATTGGTTCCCTAGCGGGCACTTGGTCTATCTAGGTTAACTAGCGGGCACTTGGACTATCTAGGTTAACTAGCGGACATTTGGACTATTAGGGCCCCTAGCGGGCATTTGGACTATATTGGTTACCTAGCAGGCACTTGGACTATGTAGGTTAACGAAAGGGCACATGGACTATGTAGGTAACCTAGTGGTCACTTGAAATGTCTAGGTTACCTCGCGGGCACTTGGACTATGTAGGTTAACTAGCGGGCACTTGAACTATCTAGGTTAACTAGCAGGCCCTTGGACGATGTAGGTTAACTAGCGGGCCCTTGGACTATGTAGGTTAACTAGCGGGCCCTTGGACTATGTAGGTGACATAGAGGGCACTTGGACGATCTAGGTTAACTAGCGGGTACTTGGACTATGTAGGTTAACTAGCGGGCCCTTGTACTATGTAGATTAACTAGCGGCACTTGGACTATCTACATTAACTAGCAGGCCCTTGGACTCTGTAGATTCCCTAGCGGGCACTTGGACTGTATATGTTCCAGAGCGGGCACTTGGACTATGTAGGTTCCCTAGCAGTCACTTGGACTATGTAGGTTCCAGAGCGGGCACTTGGACTATCTAGGTTCCCTAGCGGGCACTTGTACTATGTAGGTTAATTAGCGGACACTTGGACGATCTAGGTTAACTAGCGGGTACTTGGATTATGTAGGTTAACCAGCGGGCCCTAGAACTATGTAGATTAACTAGTGGCACTTGGACTATCTACATTAACTAGCGGGCACTTGGACTATGTAGCCTAACTAGGAGGGTCTTGGACTATGTAGGTTCCCTAGCGGGCACTTGGACTCTATATGTTCCCTACGGACACTTGAACTATGTAAGTTAACTACCGGGTACTTGGACTATGTAGGTTAAGTAGAGGGCCCTTGGACTATCTAGGTTACCTAGCGGGCACTTGGACTATGTAGGTTAACTACCGGACACTTGCACTATCTAGGTTACCGAACGGGCATTTGGACTATGTAGGTAACCTAGCGGGCACTTGGAGAGTCTAGGTTACCTAGCGGGCACTTGGACTTCTAGGTTAAAGAACGGGCACTTGGACTATGCATGTTGCATAGCGGGCAATTGGCCTATCTAGGTTAGGTAACGGGCACGAGAACTATCTAGGTTACCTAGCTGGCACTTGAACTATCTACGTTATAGCGGGTTCTTGGAGTATGTAGGTTACCTAGCGGGCTGTTGGACTATCTAGGTTACCAAGCGGGAACTTGGGCTATCTAGTTTAACTAACGGACACTTGGACTATGTAGGTTCCCTAGCGGGCCCTTGGTCTATGTAAATTCCCTAGCGGGCACTTGGACTATGTGGGTTTCATGGCGGGCATTTGGACTATCTAGGTTACCTAACGGGCACTTGGACTATATAGGTTCCCTAGCGGACACTTGAATTATGTAGGTTCCCTATCGGGCACTTGGACTATGTAGGTTACCTAGCGGGCACTTGGACTATGTAGGTTCCCTATCGGGCACTTGGAGAATGTAGGTTAACAAGGGGGCACTAGGACTATGTAGGTTTCCTAGCGGGCCCATGGACTACCTAGGTTACCTAGCGGGCATTTGGACTATGTAGGCTCCCTAGTGGTCAATTGGACTATATAGATTACCTAGCGGGCACTTAGACTTTGTAGGTTACCTAGCGGGCACTTGAACTATCTACGTTACCTAGCGGGTACTTGGAGTATGTAGGTTACCTACCGGGCTGTTGGACTTTCTATGTACCTAGCGGGCACGGGGACTATCTAGGTTAACTAACGGGCACTTGGACTATGTAGGTTCCCTAGCGGGCCCTTGGACTATGTAAGTTCCCTAGCGGGCACTTGGACTATGTGGGTTAACTAGCGGGCATTTGGACTATATAGGTTCCCTATCGGGCCCTTGGACTCTGTAAATACCCTAGCGGGCACTTGGACTATGTGGGTTCCCTAGCGGGCATTTGGACTATCTAGGTTACCTAACGGGCACTTGAACAATGTAGGTTCCCTAGCGGGCACTTGGATTATGTAGGTTCCCTATCGGGCCCTTGGAATATGTAGGGTAACTAGCGCGCATTTGGACTATGTAGGATACCTAGCGGGCACTAGGACTAAGTAGGTTCCCTATCGGGCATTTGGACTATGTAGGTTACCTAGTGGGCCCTTGGACTATCTAGGTTACCTAAGGGGAACCTGGACTATGTAGGTTAATTAGTGGGCACTTGGACTATCTAGGTTACCTAGCAGGCACTTGGAGTATGTAGGTTAACTAGCGAGCACTTGGACTATCTAGGTTACCTAGCGGGCACTTGGCTATGTACGTTCCCTAGCGGGCACTTGGACTATCTATGTTACCTAGCGGGCACTTGGACTATGTACGTTTCCTAGAGGGTACTTGGACTAGATAGGTTCCCTAGCGGGCATGTGGTCTATCTAGGTTACCTAGCGGGCACTTGGACTATGTAGGTCAACTAGCGGGCACTTGGACTATCTAGGTTAACGAACGGGCACTTGGACAATGTAGGTATCCTAGCGGGCACTTGGACAGTCTAGGTTACCTAGCGGGCACTTGGACTATATAGGTTAACGAACGGGCACTTGGACTATGTAGGTTACCTAGCGGGCACTTGGACTATGTAGGATCCCTATCGGACATTTGGACTTCTTAAGTTACCTAGCGGGCACTTGGAATTTCTAGGTTAACTAGCGGACCTTGGACTACGTAGGATAACTAGCGTGCACTTGGACTATCTAGGTTAACTAGCAGGCACTTGGATGCTCAATGTTAACTAGCGGAATCTTGGACTATCTAGGTTAGCTAACGTGCACTTGGACTAAGTACGTCCCCTAGTGGGCACTTGGACACTCTAGGTTAACTAACGGGCACTAGGAATATATAGGTTAACTAGCAGGCACTTGGACTATCTAGGTTAACTAGCTGGCACTAGGACTATGAAGGTTCCCCAGCGGGCACTAGGATTATCTAGGTTACCTAGCGGGCACTTGGACTATGTAGGTCAACTAGCGGGCACTTGGATTATGTAGGTTAACAATCGGGCCCTTGAACTATGTAGGTTAACTAGTGGGCATTTGGACTATGTAGGTTACCTAGCAGGCACTTGGACTATGTAGGTTTCCTATCAGGCACTTGGAAAATGTAGGTTAACTAGGGGGCACTAGGACTATGTAGGTTACCTAGCGGGCCCATAGACTATCCAGGTTACCTAGCGGGCATTTGGTCTATGTAGGCTCCCTAGCGTTTATTTGGACTATATAGATTATTTAGCGGGCACTTAGACTTTGTAGGTTACCTAGCGGGCACTTTGACTATCTAGGTTACCTAGCAGGCACTTGAACTATCTACGTTACCTAGCGGGTACTTGGAGTATGTAGGTTACCTACCGGGCTGTTGGACAATCTAGGTTACCTAGCGGGCACATGGACTATCTAGGTTAACTAACGGGCACTTGGACTATGTAGGTTCCCTAGCGGGCACTTGGATTATGTAGGTTCCCTATCGGGCACTAGGACAATGTAGGTTACCTAGTGGGCCCTTGGACTATCTAGGTTACCTAGGGGGAACCTGGACTATGTAGGTTAACTAGTGGGCACTTGGACTATCTACGTTACCTAGCAGGCACTTGGACTATGTACGTTCCCAAGCAGGCCCTTGGACTATCTACGTTACCTAGCGGGCACTTAGACTATGTACGTTACCTAGCGAGCACTTGGAGTATGTACGTTTCCTAGCGGGTACTTGGACTAGATTGGTTCCCTAGCGGGCACTTGGTCTATCTAGGTTAACTAGCGGGCACTTGGACTATCTAGGTTAACTAGCGGACATTTGGACTATTAGGGCCCCTAGCGGGCATTTGGACTATATTGGTTACCTAGCGGGCACTTGGACTATGTAGGTTAACGAAATGGCACTTGGACTATGTAGGTAACCTAGTGGTCACTTGAAATGTCTAGGTTACCTCGCGGGCACTTGGACTATGTTGGTTAACTAGCGGGCACTTGGACTATCTAGGTTAACTAGCAGGCCCTTGGACGATGTAGGTTAACTAGCGGGCCCTTGGACTATGTAGGTTAACCAGCGGGCCCTTGGACTATGTAGGTGACATAGAGGGCACTTGGACGATCTAGGTTAACTAGCGGGTACTTGGACTATGTAGGTAAACTAGCGGGCCCTTGGTCTATGTAGATTAACTAGCGGCACTTGGACTATCTACATTAACTAGCGGGCCCTTGGACTATGTAGATTCCCTTGCGGGCACTTGGACTATATATGTTCCAGAGCGGGCACTTGGACTATGTAGGTTCCCTAGCAGTCACTTGGACTATGTAGGTTCCAGAGCGGGCACTTGGACTATCTAGGTTCCCTAGCGGGCACTTGTACTATGTAGGTTAATTAGCGGACACTTGGACGATCTAGGTTAACTAGCAGGTACTTGGATTATGTAGGTTAACCAGCGGGCCCTTGAACTATGTAGATTAACTAGCGGCACTTGGGTTATCTACATTAACTAGCGGGCACTTGGACTATGTAGGCTAACTAGGGGGACCTTGGACTATGTAGGTTCCTTAGCGGGCACTTGGACTCTATATGTTCCCTACGGACACTTGAACTATGTAAGTTAACTACCGGACACTTGGACTATGTAGGTTAACTACCGGGCACTTGCACTATCTAGGTTACCGAACGGGCATTTGGACTATGTAGGTAACCTAGCGGGCACTTGGAGAGTCTAGGTTACCTAGCGGGCACTTGGACTTCTAGGTTAAAGAACGGGCACTAGGACTATGTATGTTGCATAGCGGGCAATTGGACTATCTAGGTTAGGTAACGGGCACAAGAACTATCTAGGTTACCTAGCTGGCACTTGAACTATCTACGTTATAGCGGGTTCTTGGAGTATGTAGGTTACCTAGCGGGCTGTTGGACTATCTAGTTTAACTAATGGACACTTGGACTATGTAGGTTCCCTAGCGGGGCCTTGGACCATGTAAATTCCCTAGCGGGCACTTGGACTATGTGGGTTTCATGGCGGGCATTTGGACTATCTAGGTTACCTAACGGGCACTTGGACTATGTAGGTTCCCTAGCGGGCACTTGGATTATGTAGGTTCCCTATCGGGCACTTGGACAATATAGGTTACCTAGCGGGCACTTGGACTATGTAGGTTCCCTATCGGGCACTTGGAGAATGTAGGTTAACTAGGGGGCACTAGGACTATGTAGGTTTCCTAGCGGGCCCTTGGACTACCTAGGTTACCTAGCGGGCATTTGGACTATGTAGACTCCCTAGTGGTCATTTGGACTATTTAGATTACCTAGCGGGCACTTAGATTTTGTAGGTTACCTTGCGGGCACTTGAACTATCTACTTTACCTAGCGGGTAATTGGAGTATGTAGGTTACCTACCGGGCTGTTGGACTTTCTAGGTTACCTAGCGGGCACTGGGACTATCTAGGTTAACTAACGGGCACTTGGACTATGTAGGTTCCCTAGCGGGCCCTTGGACTATGTAAGTTCCCTAGCGGGCACTTGGATTATGTGGGTTCCCTACCGGGCATTTGGACTATCTAGGTTACCTAACGGGCACTTGGACAATGTAGGTTCCCTAGCGGGCACTTGGATTATGTAGGTTCCCTATCGGGCACTTGGACTATGTAGGTTAAATAGCGGGCATTTGGACTATGTAGGTTCCCTAGCGGGCATTTGGACTATGTAGGTTACCTAGCGGGCACTTGGACTATGTAGGTTCCCTATCGGGCATTTGGACTATGTAGGTTACCTAGTGGGCCCTTGGACTATCTAGGTTACCTAGGGGGAACCTGGACTATGTAGGTTAACTAGTGGGCACTTGGACTATCTAGGTTACCTAGCAGGCACTTGGAGTATGTAGGTTAACTAGCGAGCACTTGGACTATCTAGGTTACCTAGCGGGCACTTGGACTATGTACGTTCCCTAGCGGGCACTTGGACTATCTATGTTACCTAGCGGGCACTTGGACTATGTACGTTTCCTAGAGGGTACTTGGACTAGATAGGTTCCCTAGCGGGTACTTGGTCTATCTAGGTTAACTAGCGGGCACTTGAACTATCTAGGTTAACTAGCGAGCACTTGGACTATCTAGGTTAACGAACGGGCACTTGGACTATGTAGGTAACCTAGCGGTCACTTGGACAGTCTAGGTTACCTAGCGGCACTTGGACTATATAGGTTAATGAACGGGCACTTGGACTATGTAGGTTACCTAGCGGGCACTTGGACTATGTAGGATCCCTATGGGACATTTGGACTTCTTAGGTTACCTAGCGGGCACTTGGAATTTCTAGGTTAACTAGCGGGCACTTGGACTATCTAGGTCAACTAGCGGGCCCTTGTACTATGTAGGTTAACTAGCGAGCACTTGGACTACGTAGGTTAACTAGCGTGCACTTGGACTATCTAGGTTAACTAGCGGGCACTTGGATGCTCAATGTTAAATAGCGGTCACTTGGACTATCTAGGTTAGCTAACGGGCACTTGGACTAAGTACGTCTCCTAGTGGGCACTTTGACACTCTAGGTTAACTAACGGGCACTAGGACTATCTAGGTTAACTAGCGGGCACTTGGACTATCTAGGTTACCTAGCTGGCACTAGGACTATGAAGGTTCCCTAGCAGGCACTCGGATTATCTAGGTTACCTAGCGGGCACTTGGACTATATAGGTCAACTAGCGGGCACTTGGATTATGTAGGTTCCCTATCGGGCCCTTGGACTATGTAGGTTAACTAGAGGGCATTTGGACTATGTAGGTTACCTAGCAGGCACTTGGACTATGTAGGTTTCCTATCGGGCACTTGGAAAATGTAGGTTAAGTAGGGGGCACTAGGACTATGTAGGTTACCTAGCGGGCCCATAGACTATCTAGGTTACCTAGTGGGCATTTGGACTATGTAGGCTCCCTAGCATTTATTTGGACTATATAGATTATTTAGCGGGCACTTAGACTTTGTAGGTTACCTAGCGGGCACTTTGACTATCTAGGTTACCTAGCAGGCACTTGAACTATCTACGTTACCTAGCGGGTACTTGGAGTATGTAGGTTACCTACCGGGCTGTTGGACAATCTAGGTTACCTAGCGCGCACATGCACTATCTAGGTTAACTAATGGGCACTTGGACTATGTAGGTTCCCTAGCGGGCACTTGGATTATGTAGGTTCCCTATCGGGCACTAGGACAATGTAGGTTACCTAGCGGGCCCTTGGACTATCTAGGTTACCTAGGGGGAACCTGGACTATGTAGGTTAACTAGTGGGCACTTGGATTATCTACGTTACCTAGCAGGCACTTGGACTATGTACGTTCCCAAGCAGGCCCTTGGACTATCTACGTTACCTAGCGGGCACTTAGACTATGTACGTTACCTAGCGAGCACTTGGAGAATGTACGTTTCCTAGCGGGTACTTGGAATAGATTGGTTCCCTAGGGGGCACTTGGTCTATCTAGGTTAACTAGCGGGCACTTGGGCTATCTAGGTTAACTAGCGGACATTTGGACTATTAGGGCCCCTAGCGGGCATTTGGACTATATTGGTTACCTAGCGGGCACTTGGACTATGTAGGTTAACTAGCGGGCACTTGAATTATCTAGGTTAACTAGAAGGCCCTTGGACGATGTAGGTTAACTAGCTGGCCCTTGGACTATGTAGGTTAACTAGCGGGCCCTTGGACTATGTAGGTGACATAGAGGGCACTTGGACGATCTAGTTTAACTAGCGGGTACTTGGACTATGTAGGTTAACTAGCGGGCCCTTGGACTATGTAGATTAACTAGCGGCACTTGGACTATCTACATTAACTAGCGGTCCTTTGGACTATGTAGATTCCCTAGCGGGCACCTCGACTCTATATGTTCCAGAGCGGGCACTTGGACTATGTAGGTTCCCTAGCAGTCACTTGGACTATGTAGGTTCCAGAGCGGGCACTTAGACTATCTAGGTTCCCTAGCTGGCACTTGTACTATGTAGGTTAATTAGCGGACACCTGGACGATCTAGGTTAACTAGCGGGTACTTGGATTATGTAGGTTAACCAGCGGGCCCGTGAACTATGTAGATTAACTAGCGGCACTTGGGTTATCTACATTAACTAGCGGGCACTTGGACTATGTAGGCTAACTAGGGGGGCCTTGGACTATGTAGGTTCCCTAGCGGGCACTTGGACTCTATATGTTCCCTACGGACACTTGAACTATGTAAGTTAACTACCGGGCACTTGGACTATGTAGGTTAACTAGAGGGCCCTTGGACTACCTAGGTTACCTAGCGGGCACTTGGACTATGTAGGTTAACTACCGGGCACTTGCACTATCTAGGTTACCGAACGGGCATTTAGACTATGTAGGTAACCTAGCGGGCACTTGGAGAGTCTAGGTTACCTAGCGGGCACTTGGACTTCTAGGTTAAAGAACGGGCACTTGGACTATGTATGTTGCATAGCGGGCAATTGGACTATCTAGGTAAGGTAACGGGCACGAGAACTATCTAGGTTACCTAGCTGGCACTTGAACTATCTACGTTATAGCGGGTTCTTGGAGTATGTAGGTTACCTTGCGGGCTGTTGGAGTATCTAAGTTACCAAGCGGGCACTGGGAATATCTAGGTTAACTAACGGGCACTTGGAATATGTAGGTTCCCTAGCGGGCCCTTGGAATATGTAGGTTACCTACCGGGCTGTTGGACTATGTGGGTTCCCTAGCGGGCATTTGGACTATCTAGGTTAAATAACGGGCACTTGGACTATGTAGGATCCCTAGCGGGCACTTGGATTATGTAGGTTCCCTATCAGGCACTTGGACTATGTAGGTTACCTAGCGGGCATTAGGACTATGTAAGTTACCTAGCGGGCACTTGGTCTATATAGGTTACCTAGCAGGCACTTTGGCTCTCTAGGTTAACAAACGGGCACTTGGACTATGCAGGTTGCCTAGCAGGTACTTGGATTATGTAGGTTCCCTATCGGGCACTTGGACTATGTAGGTTAACTAGCAGGCATTTGGACGATGTAGGTTAACTAGCGGTCATTTGGACTATGTAGGTTACCTAGCGGGCACTTGGACTATATAGGTTCCCTATCGGGCATTTGGACTATGTAGGTTAACTAGTGGGCACTTGGAATATCTAGGTTAACTAGCAGGCACTTGGACTATGTAGGTTAACTAGCGGGCACTTGGACTATCTAGGTTACCTAGCGGGCACTTGGACTATGTACGTTCCCTAGCGGGCACTTCGACTATCTACGTTACCTAGCGAGCACTTGGACTATGTACGTTACCTAGCGGGCACTTGGACTATGTACGTTTCCTAGCGGGTACTTGGACTAGTAGGTTCCCAGCGGGCACTTAGTCTATCTAGGTTAACTAGCGGGCACTTGGACTGTCTAGGTTAACTAGCGGGCATTTGGACTATTACGGCCCCTAGCGGGCATTTGGACTATATTGGTTACCTCGTGGGCACTTGGACTATGTAGGTAAATGAACGGGCACATGGACTATGTAGGTAACCTAGGGATCACTTGAACTGTCTTGGTTACCTAGCGGGCACTTAGACTATGTAGGTTAACTAGCGGGCACTTGGACTATCTAGGTTAACTAGTGGGCATTTGGACTATTTAGGTTACCTAGCGGGCACTTGGACTATGTAGGCTTACTAGGGGGCCCTTTGACGATCTAGGTTACCTAGCAGGTACTTGAACTATGTAGGTTACCTAGCGGGGACTTGAACTATCTAGGTTACCTAGCGGGCACTTGGATTATGTACATTCCCTAGTGGGCACTTGGACTATCCAGGTTAACTAGCGGACACTTGGACTATCTAGGTTAACTAGTGGGCCCTTGGACTATGTACGTTCCCTAGCGGGCACTTGGACTATCTATGTTACCTAGCGGGCACTTGGACTATGTACGTTTCCTAGCGGGTACTTGGACTAGATATGTTCCCTAGCGGGCACTTGGTCTATCTAGGTTAACTAGTGAGCACTTGGACTATCTAGGTTAACTAGCGGGCATTTGGACTATTAGGGCCCCTAGCGGGCATTTGGACTATATTGGTTACCTAGCGGGCACTTGGACTATATAGGTTAACTAGCGGGCACTTGGACTATCTAGGTTAACTAGCAGGCCCTTGGACGATGTAGGTTAACTAACGGTCCCTTGGAATATGTAGGTTAACTAGCGGGCCCTTGGACTATGTAGGTTACCTAGCGGGCACTTGGACGATCTAGGTTAACTAGCGGGTACTTGGACTTTGTAGGTTAACTATCGGGCCCTTGCACTATGTGGATTAACTAGTGGCACTTGGACTATCTACGTTAACTAGCGGGCCCTTGGACTATGTAGATTCCCTAGCGAGCACTTGGACAATGTATGTTCCAGCGCGGGCACTTGGAATATGTAGGTTCCCTGGCAGGCACTTGGACTATGTAGGTTCCAGAGTGGGCACTTGGACTAACTAGATTCCTGAGCGGGCACTTGTACTATGTAGATTAACTAGCGGACACTTGGACGATCTAGGTTAACTAGCGGGTACTTGGACTATGTAGGTTAACTAGCGGGCCCTTGAACTCTGTAGATTAACTAGCGGAACTTGGACTATCTACATTAACTAGCGGGCCCTTGGACTATGTAGATTCCCTAGCGGGCACTTGGACTATGTATGTTCCCTAGCGGGCACTTGGGCTATGTATGTTCCCTATGGACACTTGAACTATGTAATTTAACTAACGGGCACTTAGACTATGTAGGTTAACTAGCGGGCCCTTGGACTATCTAGGTTACCTAGCGGGCCCTTGGACTATGTAGATTAACTAGCAGCACTTGGACTATCTACATTAACTAGCGGGCACTTGGACTATGTAGGCTAACTAGGGGGGCCTTGGACTATGTAGGTTCCCTAGCGGGCACTTGGACTCTATATGTTCCCTACGGACACTTGAACTATGTAAGTTAACTACCGGGCACTTGGACTATGTAGGTTAACTAAAGGGCCCTTGGACTATCTAGGTTACCTAGCGGGCACTTGGACTATGTAGGTTAACTACCGGGCACTTGCACTATCTAGGTTACCGAACGGGCATTTGGACTATGTAGGCAACCTAGCGGGCACTTGGAGAGTCTAGGTTACCTAGCGGGCACTTGGACTTCTAGGTTAAAGAACGGGCACTTGGACTATGTATGTTGCATAGCGGGCAATTGGACTATCTAGGTTAGGTAACGGGCACAAGAACTATCTAGGTTACCTAGCTGGCACTTGAACTATCTACGTTATAGCGGGTTCTTGGAGTATGTAGGTTACCTAGCGGGCTGTTGGACTATCTAGTTTAACTAACGGACACTTGGACTATGTAGGTTCCCTAGCGGGCCCTTGGACTATGTAAATTCCCTAGCGGGCACTTGGAATATGTGGGTTTCATGGCGGGCATTTGGACTATCTAGGTTACCTAACGGGCACTTGGACTATGTAGGTTCCCTAGCGGGCACTTGGATTATGTAGGTTCCCTATCGGGCACTTGGACAATATAGGTTACCTAGCGGGCACTTGGACTATGTAGGTTCCCTATCGGGCACTTGGAGAATGTAGGTTAACTAGGGGGCACTTGGACTATGTAGGTTTCCTAGCGGGCCCTTGGACTACCTAGGTTACCTAGCGGGCATTTGGACTATGTAGACTCCCTAGTGGTCATTTGGACTATTTAGATTACCTAGCGGGCACTTAGATTTTGTAGGTTACCTTGCGGGCACTTGAACTATCTACTTTACCTAGCGGGTAATTGGAGTATGTAGGTTACCTACCGGGCTGTTGGACTTTCTAGGTTACCTAGCGGGCACTGGGACTATCTAGGTTAACTAACGGGCACTTGGACTATGTAGGTTCCCTAGCGGGCCCTTGGACTATGTAAGTTCCCTAGCGGGCACTTGGATTATGTGGGTTCCCTACCGGGCATTTGGACTATCTAGGTTACCTAACGGGCACTTGGACAATGTAGGTTCCCTAGCGGGCACTTGGATTATGTAGGTTCCCTATCGGGCACTTGGACTATGTAGGTTAAGTAGCGGGCATTTGGACTATGTAGGTTCCCTAGCGGGCATTTGGACTATGTAGGTTACCTAGCGGGCACTTGGACTATGTAGGTTCCCTAGCGGGCCCTTGGACTATGTAAATTCCCTAGCGGGCACTTGGACTATGTGGGTTTCATGGCGGGCATTTGGACTATCTAGGTTACCTAACGGGCACTTGGACTATGTAGGTTCCCTAGCGGGCACTTGGATTATGTAGGTTCCCTATCGGGCACTTGGACAATATAGGTTACCTAGCGGGCACTTGGACTATGTAGGTTCCCTATCGGGCACTTGGAGAATGTAGGTTAACTAGGGGGCACTAGGACTATGTAGGTTTCCTAGCGGGCCCTTGGACTACCTAGGTTACCTAGCGGGCATTTGGACTATGTAGGCTCCCTAGTGGTCATTTGGAGTACATAGATTACCTAGCGGGCACTTAGACTTTGTAGGTTACCTAGCGGGCACTTGAACTATCTACGTTACCTAGCGGGTACTTGGAGTATGTAGGTTACCTACCGGGCTGTTGGACTTTCTAGGTTACCTAGCAGGCACTGGGACTATCCAGGTTAACTAACGGGCACTTGGACTATGTAGGTTCCCTAGCGGGCCCTTGTACTATGTAAGTTCCCTAGCGGGCACTTGGACTATGTGGGTTCCCTAGCGAGCATTTGGACTATCTAGGTTACCTAACGGGCACTTGGACAATGTAGGTTCCCTAGCGGGCACTTGGATTATGTAGGTTCCCTATAGGGCACTTGGACTATGTAGGTTAAGTAGCGGGCATTTGGACTATGTAGGTTACCTAGCGGGCACTTGGACTATGTAGGTTCCCTATCGGGCACTTGGACTATGTAGGTAACCTAGCGGGCACTTGGACAGTCTAGGTTACCTAGCGGGCACTTGGACTATCTACGTTCCCTAGCGGGCACTTGGACTATCTATGTTACCTAGCGGGCACTTGGACTATGTACGTTTCCTAGAGGGTACTTGGACTAGATAGGTTCCCTAGCGGGTACTTGGTCTATCTAGGTTAACTAGCGGGCACTTGGACTATCTAGGTTAACTAGCGAGCACTTGGACTATCTAGGTTAACGAACGGGCACTTGGACTATGTAGGTAACCTAGCGGGCACGTGGACAGTCTAGGTTACCTAGCGGGCACTTGGACTATATAGGTTAACGAAAGGCACTTGGACTATGTAGGTTACCTAGCGGGCACTTGGACTATGTAGGATCCCTATCGGACATTTGGACTTCTTAGGTTACCTAGCGGGCACTTGGAATTTCTAGGTTAACTAGCGGGCACTTGGACTATCTAGGTCAACTAGCGGGCCCTTGTACTATGTAGGTTAACTAGCGAGCACTTGGACTACGTAGGTTAACTAGCGTGCACTTGGACTATCTAGGTTAACTAGCGGGCACTTGGATGCTCAGTGTTAACTAGCGGTCACTTGGACTATCTAGGTTAGCTAACGGGCACTTGGACTAAGTCCGTCCCCTAGTGGGCACTTGGACACTCTAGGTTAACTAACGGGCACTAGGACTATCTAGGTTAACTAGCGGGCACTTGGACTATCTAGGTTACCTAGCTGGCACTAGGACTATGAAGGTATCCTAGCGGGCACTAGGATTATCTTGGTTACCTAGCGGGCACTTGGACTATGTAGGTCAACTAGCGGGCACTTGGATTATGTAGGTTCCCTATCGGGCCCTTGGACTATGTAGGTTAACTAGAGGGCATTTGGAATATGTAGGTTACCTAGCAGGCACTTGGACTATGTAGGTTTCCTATCGGGCACTTGGTAAATGTAGGTTAAGTAGGGGGCACTAGGACTATGTAGGTTACCTAGCGGGCCCATAGACTATCTAGGTTACCTAGCGGGCATTTGGACTGTGTAGGCTCCCTAGCGTTTATTTGGACAATATAGATTATTTAGCGGGCAATTAGACTTTGTAGGTTACCTAGCGGGCACTTTGACTATCTAGGTTACCTAGCAGGCACTTGAACTATCTATGTTACCTAGCGGGTACTTGGAGTATGTAGGTTACCTACCGGGCTGTTGGACAATATAGGTTACCTCGCGGGCACTTGGACTATGTAGGTTAACTAGCGGGCAGTTGGAAAATCTAGGTTAACTAGCAGGCCCTTGGACGATGTAGGTTAACTAGCGGGCCCTTGGACTATGTAGGTTAACTAGCGGGCCCTTGGAGTTTGTAGGTGACATAGAGGGCACTTGGACGATCTAGGTTAACTAGCGGGTACTTGGACTATGTAGGTTAACTAGCATGCCCTTGGACTATGTAGATTACCTAGCGGCACTTGGACTATCTACATTAACTAGCGGGCCCTTGGACTATGTAGATTCCCTTGCGGGCACTTGGACTATATATGTTCCAGAGCGGGCACTTGGACTATGTAGGTTCCCTAGCAGTCACTTGGACTATGTAGGTTCCAGAGCGGGCACTTGGACTATCTAGGTTCCCTAGCGGGCACTTGTACTATGTAGGTTAATTAGCGGACACTTGGACGATCTAGGTTAACTAGTGGGTACTTGGATTATGTAGGTTAACCAGCGGGCCCTTGAACTATGTAGATTTACTCGCGGCACTTGGACTATCTACATTAACTAGCGGGCACTTGGACTATGTAGGCTAACTAGGGGGGCCTTGGACTATGTAGGTTCCCTAGCGGGCACTTGGACTCTATATGTTCCCTACGGACACTTGAACTATGTAAGTTAACTACCGGGCACTTGGACTATGTAGGTTAACTAAAGGGCCCTTGGACTATCTAGGTTACCTAGCGGGCACTTGGACTATGTAGGTTAACTACCGGGCACTTGCACTATCTAGGTTACCGAACGGGCATTTGGACTATGTAGGCAACCTAGCGGGCACTTGGAGAGTCTAGGTTACCTAGCGGGCACTTGGACTTCTAGGTTAAAGAACGGGCACTTGGACTATGTATGTTGCATAGCGGGCAATTGGACTATCTAGGTTAGGTAACGGGCACAAGAACTATCTAGGTTACCTAGCTGGCACTTGAACTATCTACGTTATAGCGGGTTCTTGGAGTATGTAGGTTACCTAGCGGGCTGTTGGACTATCTAGTTTAACTAACGGACACTTGGACTATGTAGGTTCCCTAGCGGGCCCTTGGACTATGTAAATTCCCTAGCGGGCACTTGGACTATGTGGGTTTCATGGCGGGCATTTGGACTATCTAGGTTACCTAACGGGCACTTGGACTATATAGGTTCCCTAGCGGGCACTTGGATTATGTAGGTTCCCTATCGGGCACTTGGACAATATAGGTTACCTAGCGGGCACTTGGACTATGTAGGTTCCCTATCGGGCACTTGGAGAATGTAGGTTAACTACGGGGCACTAGGACTATGTAGGTTTCCTAGCGGGCCCTTGGACTACCTAGGTTACCTAGCGGGCATTTGGACTATGTAGGCTCCCTAGTGGTCATTTGGAGTACATAGATTACCTAGCGGGCACTTAGACTTTGTAGGTTACCTAGCGGGCACTTGAACTATCTACGTTACCTAGCGGGTACTTGGAGTATGTAGGTTACCTACCGGGCTGTTGGACTTTCTAGGTTACCTAGCGGGCACTGGGACTATCCAGGTTAACTAACGGGCACTTGGACTATGTAGGTTCCCTAGCGGGCCCTTGGATTATGTAAGTTCCCTAGCGGGCACTTGGACTATGTGCGTTCCCTAGCGAGCATTTGGACTATCTAGGTTACCTAACGGGCACTTGGACAATGTAGGTTCCCTAGCGGGCACTTGGATTATGTAGGTTCCCTATAGGGCACTTGGACTATGTAGGTTAAGTAGCGGGCATTTGGACTATGTAGGTTACCTAGCGGGCACTTGGACTATGTAGGTTCCCTATCGGGCACTTGGACTATGTAGGTAACCTAGCGGGCACTTGGACAGTCTAGGTTACCTAGCGGGCACTTGGACTATCTACGTTCCCTAGCGGACACTTGGATTATCTATGTTACCTAGCGGGCACTTGGACTATGTACGTTTCCTAGAGGGTACTTGGACTAGATAGGTTCCCTAGCGGGTACTTGGTCTATCTAGGTTAACTAGCGGGCACTTGGACTATCTAGGTTAACTAGCGAGCACTTGGACTATCTAGGTTAATGAACGGGCACTTGGACTATGTAGGTAACCTAGCGGGCACGTGGACAGTCTAGGTTACCTAGCGGGCACTTGGACTATATAGGTTAACGAAAGGCACTTGGACTATGTAGGTTACCTAGCGGGCACTTGGACTATGTAGGATCCCTATCGGACATTTGGACTTCTTAGGTTACCTAGCGGGCACTTGGAATTTCTAGGTTAACTAGCGGGCACTTGGACTATCTAGGTCAACTAGCGGGCCCTTGTACTATGTAGGTTAACTAGCGAGCACTTGGACTACGTAGGTTAACTAGCGTGCACTTGGACTATCTAGGTTAACTAGCGGGCACTTGGATGCTCAATGTTAACTAGCGGTCACTTGGACTATCTAGGTTAGCTAACGGGCACTTGGACTAAGTCCGTCCCCTAGTGGGCACTTGGACACTCTAGGTTAACTAACGGGCACTAGGACTATCTAGGTTAACTAGCGGGCACTTGGACTATCTAGGTTACCTAGCTGGCACTAGGACTATGAAGGTATCCTAGCGGGCACTAGGATTATCTTGGTTACCTAGCGGGCACTTGGACTATGTAGGTCAACTAGCGGGCACTTGGATTATGTAGGTTCCCTATCGGGCCCTTGGACTATGTAGGTTAACTAGAGGGCATTTGGAATATGTAGGTTACCTAGCAGGCACTTGGACTATGTAGGTTTCCTATCGGGCACTTGGTAAATGTAGGTTAAGTAGGGGGCACTAGGACTATGTAGGTTACCTAGCGGGCCCATAGACTATCTAGGTTACCTAGCGGGCATTTGGACTGTGTAGGCTCCCTAGCGTTTATTTGGACAATATAGATTATTTAGCGGGCAATTAGACTTTGTAGGTTACCTAGCGGGCACTTTGACTATCTAGGTTACCTAGCAGGCACTTGAACTATCTATGTTACCTAGCGGGTACTTGGAGTATGTAGGTTACCTACCGGGCTGTTGGACAATATAGGTTACCTCGCGGGCACTTGGACTATGTAGGTTAACTAGCGGGCAGTTGGAAAATCTAGGTTAACTAGCAGGCCCTTGGACGATGTAGGTTAACTAGCGGGCCCTTGGACTATGTAGGTTAACTAGCGGGCCCTTGGAGTTTGTAGGTGACATAGAGGGCACTTGGACGATCTAGGTTAACTAGCGGGTACTTGGACTATGTAGGTTAACTAGCGTGCCCTTGGACTATGTAGATTACCTAGCGGCACTTGGACTATCTACATTAACTAGCGGGCCCTTGGACTATGTAGATTCCCTTGCGGGCACTTGGACTATATATGTTCCAGAGCGGGCACTTGGACTATGTAGGTTCCCTAGCAGTCACTTGGACTATGTAGGTTCCAGAGCGGGCACTTGGACTATCTAGGTTCCCTAGCGGGCACTTGTACTATGTAGGTTAATTAGCGGACACTTGGACGATCTAGGTTAACTAGTGGGTACTTGGATTATGTAGGTTAACCAGCGGGCCCTTGAACTATGTAGATTTACTCGCGGCACTTGGACTATCTACATTAACTAGCGGGCACTTGGACTATGTAGGCTAACTAGGGGGGCCTTGGACTATGTAGGTTCCCTAGCGGGCACTTGGACTCTATATGTTCCCTACGGACACTTGAACTATGTAAGTTAACTACCGGGCACTTGGACTATGTAGGTTAACTAAAGGGCCCTTGGACTATCTAGGTTACCTAGCGGGCACTTGGACTATGTAGGTTAACTACCGGGCACTTGCACTATCTAGGTTACCGAACGGGCATTTGGACTATGTAGGCAACCTAGCGGGCACTTGGAGAGTCTAGGTTACCTAGCGGGCACTTGGACTTCTAGGTTAAAGAACGGGCACTTGGACTATGTATGTTGCATAGCGGGCAATTGGACTATCTAGGTTAGGTAACGGGCACAAGAACTATCTAGGTTACCTAGCTGGCACTTGAACTATCTACGTTATAGCGGGTTCTTGGAGTATGTAGGTTACCTAGCGGGCTGTTGGACTATCTAGTTTAACTAACGGACACTTGGACTATGTAGGTTCCCTAGCGGGCCCTTGGACTATGTAAATTCCCTAGCGGGCACTTGGACTATGTGGGTTTCATGGCGGGCATTTGGACTATCTAGGTTACCTAACGGGCACTTGGACTATATAGGTTCCCTAGCGGGCACTTGGATTATGTAGGTTCCCTATCGGGCACTTGGACAATATAGGTTACCTAGCGGGCACTTGGACTATGTAGGTTCCCTATCGGGCACTTGGAGAATGTAGGTTAACTACGGGGCACTAGGACTATGTAGGTTTCCTAGCGGGCCCTTGGACTACCTAGGTTACCTAGCGGGCATTTGGACTATGTAGGCTCCCTAGTGGTCATTTGGAGTACATAGATTACCTAGCGGGCACTTAGACTTTGTAGGTTACCTAGCGGGCACTTGAACTATCTACGTTACCTAGCGGGTACTTGGAGTATGTAGGTTACCTACCGGGCTGTTGGACTTTCTAGGTTACCTAGCGGGCACTGGGACTATCCAGGTTAACTAACGGGCACTTGGACTATGTAGGTTCCCTAGCGGGCCCTTGGATTATGTAAGTTCCCTAGCGGGCACTTGGACTATGTGCGTTCCCTAGCGAGCATTTGGACTATCTAGGTTACCTAACGGGCACTTGGACAATGTAGGTTCCCTAGCGGGCACTTGGATTATGTAGGTTCCCTATAGGGCACTTGGACTATGTAGGTTAAGTAGCGGGCATTTGGACTATGTAGGTTACCTAGCGGGCACTTGGACTATGTAGGTTCCCTATCGGGCACTTGGACTATGTAGGTAACCTAGCGGGCACTTGGACAGTCTAGGTTACCTAGCGGGCACTTGGACTATCTACGTTCCCTAGCGGACACTTGGATTATCTATGTTACCTAGCGGGCACTTGGACTATGTACGTTTCCTAGAGGGTACTTGGACTAGATAGGTTCCCTAGCGGGTACTTGGTCTATCTAGGTTAACTAGCGGGCACTTGGACTATCTAGGTTAACTAGCGAGCACTTGGACTATCTAGGTTAATGAACGGGCACTTGGACTATGTAGGTAACCTAGCGGGCACTTGGACAGTCTAGGTTACCTAGCGGGCACTTGGACTATATAGGTTAACGAAAGGCACTTGGACTATGTAGGTTACCTAGCGGGCACTTGGACTATGTAGGATCCCTATCGGACATTTGGACTTCTTAGGTTACCTAGCGGGCACTTGCAATTTCTAGGTTAACTAGCGGGCACTTGGACTATCTAGGTCAACTAGCGGGCCCTTGTTCTATGTAGGTTAACTAGCGAGCACTTGGACTACGTAAGTTAACTAGCGTGCACTTGGACTATCTAGGTTAACTAGCGGGCACTTGGATGCTCAATGTTAACTAGCGGTCACTTGGACTATCTAGGTTAGCTAACGGGCACTTGGACTAAGTCCGTCCCCTAGTGGGCACTTGGACACTCTAGGTTAACTAACGGGCACTAGGACTATCTAGGTTAACTAGCGGGCACTTGGACTATCTAGGTTACCTAGCTGGCACTAGGACTATGAAGGTTCCCTAGCGGGCACTAGGATTATCTAGGTTACCTAGCGGGCACTTGGACTATGTAGGTCAACTAGCGGGCACTTGGATTATGTAGGTTCCCTATCGGGCCCTTGGACTATGTAGGTTAACTAGAGGGCATTTGGACTATGTAGGTTACCTAGCAGGCACTTGGACTATGTAGGTTTCCTATCGGGCACTTGGAAAATGTAGGTTAAGTAGGGGGCACTAGGACTATGTAGGTTACCTAGCGGGCCCATAGACTATCTAGGTTACCTAGCGGGCATTTGGACTGTGTAGGCTCCCTAGCGTTTATTTGGACTATATAGATTATTTAGCGGGCAATTAGACTTTGTAGGTTACCTAGCGGGCACTTTGACTATCTAGGTTACCTAGCAGGCACTTGAACTATCTACGTTACCTAGCGGGTACTTGGAGTATGTAGGTTACCTACCGGGCTGTTGGACAATCTAGGTTACCTAGCGGGCACATGCACTATCTAGGTTAACTAACGGGCACTTGGACTATGTAGGTTCCTTAGCGGGCACTTGGATTATGTAGGTTCCCTATCGGGCACTAGGACAATGTAGGTTACCTAGCGGGCCCTTGGATCATCTAGGTTACCTAGGGGGAAGCTGGACTATGTAGGTTAACTAGTGGGCACTTGGACTATCTACGTTACCTAGCAGGCACTTGGACTATGTACGTTCCAAAGCAGGCCCTTGGACTATCTACGTTACCTAGCGGGCACTTAGACTATGTACGTTACCTAGCGAGCACTTGGAGTATGTACGTTTCCTAGCGGGTACTTGGACTAGATTGGTTCCCTAGCGGGCACTTGGTCTATCTAGGTTAACTAGCGGGCACTTGGACTATCTAGGTTAACTAGCGGACATTTGGACTATTAGGGCCCCTAGCGGGCATTTGGACTATATTGGTTACCTAGCAGGCACTTGGACTATGTAGGTTAACGAAAGGGCACTTGGACTATGTAGGTAACCTAGTGGTCACTTGAAATGTCTAGGTTACCTCGCGGGCACTTGGACTATGTAGGTTAACTAGCGGGCACTTGAACTATCTAGGTTAACTAGCAGGCCCTTGGACGATGTAGGTTAACTAGCGGGCCCTTGGACTATGTAGGTTAACTAGCGGGCCCTTGGACTATGTAGGTGACATAGAGGGCACTTGGACGATCTAGGTTAACTAGCGGGTACTTGGACTATGTAGGTTAACTAGCGGGCCCTTGGACTATGTAGATTAACTAGCGGCACTTGGACTATCTACATTAACTAGCAGGCCCTTGGACTCTGTAGATTCCCTAGCGGGCACTTGGACTGTATATGTTCCAGAGCGGGCACTTGGACTATGTAGGTTCCCTAGCAGTCACTTGGACTATGTAGGTTCCAGAGCGGGCACTTGGACTATCTAGGTTCCCTAGCGGGCACTTGTACTATGTAGGTTAATTAGCGGACACTTGGACGATCTAGGTTAACTAGCGGGTACTTGGATTATGTAGGTTAACCAGCGGGCCCTAGAACTATGTAGATTAACTAGTGGCACTTGGACTATCTACTTTAACTAGCGGGCACTTGGACTATGTAGCCTAACTAGGAGGGTCTTGGACTATGTAGGTTCCCTAGCGGGCACTTGGACTCTATATGTTCCCTACGGACACTTGAACTATGTAAGTTAACTACCGGGTACTTGGACTATGTAGGTTAAGTAGAGGGCCCTTAGACTATCTAGGTTACCTAGCGGGCACTTGGACTATGTAGGTTAACTACCGGACACTTGCACTATCTAGGTTACCGAACGGGCATTTGGACTATGTAGGTAACCTAGCGGGCACTTGGAGAGTCTAGGTTACCTAGCGGGCACTTGGACTTCTAGGTTAAAGAACGGGCACTTGGACTATGCATGTTGCATAGCGGGCAATTGGACTATCTAGGTTAGGTAACGGGCACGAGAACTATCTAGGTTACCTAGCTGGCACTTGAACTATCTACGTTATAGCGGGTTCTTGGAGTATGTAGGTTACCTAGCGGGCTGTTGGACTATCTAGGTTACCAAGCGGGAACTTGGGCTATCTAGTTTAACTAACGGACACTTGGACTATGTAGGTTCCCTAGCGGGCCCTTGGTCTATGTAAATTCCCTAGCGGGCACTTGGACTATGTGGGTTTCATGGCGGGCATTTGGACTATCTAGGTTACCTAACGGGCACTTGGACTATATAGGTTCCCTAGCGGACACTTGAATTATGTAGGTTCCCTATCGGGCACTTGGACTATGTAGGTTACCTAGCGGGCACTTGGACTATGTAGGTTCCCTATCGGGCACTTGGAGAATGTAGGTTAACAAGGGGGCACTAGGACTATGTAGGTTTCCTAGCGGGCCCATGGACTACCTAGGTTACCTAGCGGGCATTTGGACTATGTAGGCTCCCTAGTGGTCAATTGGACTATATAGATTACCTAGCGGGCACTTAGACTTTGTAGGTTACCTAGCGGGCACTTGAACTATCTACGTTACCTAGCGGGTACTTGGAGTATGTAGGTTACCTACCGGGCTGTTGGACTTTCTAGGTTACCTAGCGGGCACGGGGACTATGAAGGTTCCCCAGCGGGCACTAGGATTATCTAGGTTACCTAGCGGGCACTTGGACTATGTACGTCAACTAGCGGGCACTTGGATTATGTAGGTTAACTATCGGGCCCTTGAACTATGTAGGTTAACTAGTGGGCATTTGGACTATGTAGGTTACCTAGCAGGCACTTGGACTATGTAGGTTTCCTATCAGGCACTTGGAAAATGTAGGTTAACTAGGGGGCACTAGGACTATGTAGGTTACCTAGCGGGCCCATAGACTATCCAGGTTACCTAGCGGGCATTTGGTCTATGTAGGCTCCCTAGCGTTTATTTGGACTATATAGATTATTTAGCGGGCACTTAGACTTTGTAGGTTACCTAGCGGGCACTTTGACTATCTAGGTTACCTAGCAGGCACTTGAACTATCTACGTTACCTAGCGGGTACTTGGAGTATGTAGGTTACCTACCGGGCTGTTGGACAATCTAGGTTACCTAGCGGGCACATGGACTATCTAGGTTAACTAACGGGCACTTGGACTATGTAGGTTCCCTAGCGGGCACTTGGATTATGTAGGTTCCCTATCGGGCACTAGGACAATGTAGGTTACCTAGTGGGCCCTTGGACTATCTAGGCTACCTAGGGGGAACCTGGACTATGTAGGTTAACTAGTGGGCACTTGGACTATCTACGTTACCTAGCAGGCACTTGGACTATGTACGTTCCCAAGCAGGCCCTTGGACTATCTACGTTACCTAGCGGGCACTTAGACTATGTACGTTACGTAGCGAGCACTTGGAGTATGTACGTTTCCTAGTGGGTACTTGGACTAGATTGGTTCCCTAGCGGGCACTTGGTCTATCTAGGTTAACTAGTGGGCACTTGGACTATCTAGGTTAACTAGCGGACATTTGGACTATTAGGGCCCCTAGCGGGCATTTGGACTATATTGGTTACCTAGCGGGCACTTGGACTATGTAGGTTAACGAAATGGCACTTGGACTATGTAGGTAACCTAGTGGTCACTTGAAATGTCTAGGTTACCTCGCGGGCACTTGGACTATGTTGGTTAACTAGCGGGCACTTGGACTATCTAGGTTAACTAGCAGGCCCTTGGACGATGTAGGTTAACTAGCGGGCCCTTGGACTATGTAGGTTAACCAGCGGGCCCTTGGACTATGTAGGTGACATAGAGGGCACTTGGACGATCTAGGTTAACTAGCGGGTACTTGGACTATGTAGGTAAACTAGCGGGCCCTTGGTCTATGTAGATTAACTAGCGGCACTTGGACTATCTACATTAACTAGCGGGCCCTTGGACTATGTAGATTCCCTTGCGGGCACTTGGACTATATATGTTCCAGAGCGGGCACTTGGACTATGTAGGTTCCCTAGCAGTCACTTGGACTATGTAGGTTCCAGAGCGGGCACTTGGACTATCTAGGTTCCCTAGCGGGCACTTGTACTATGTAGGTTAATTAGCGGACATGGACGATCTAGGTTAACTAGCAGGTACGTGGATTATGTAGGTTAACCAGCGGGCCCTTGAACTATGTAGATTAACTAGCGTCACTTGGGTTATCTACATTAACTAGCGGGCACTTGGACTATGTAGGCTAACTAGGGGGACCTTGGACTATGTAGGTTACTTAGCGGGCACTTGGACTCTATATGTTCCCTACGGACACTTGAACTATGTAAGTTAACTACCGGGCACTTGGACTATGTAGGTTAACCAAAGGGCCCTTGGACTATCTAGGTTACCGAACGGGCATTTGGACTATGTAGGTAACCTAGCGGGCACTTGGAGAGTCTAGGTTACCTAGCGGGCACTTGGACTTCTAGGTTAAAGAACGGGCACTAGGACTATGTATGTTGCATAGCGGGCAATTGGACTATCTAGGTTAGGTAACGGGCACAAGAACTATCTAGGTTACCTAGCTGGCACTTGAACTATCTACGTTATAGCGGGTTCTTGGAGTATGTAGGTTACCTAGCGGGCTGTTGGACTATCTAGTTTAACTAATGGACACTTGGACTATGTAGGTTCCCTAGCGGGGCCTTGGTCTATGTAAATTCCCTAGCGGGCACTTGGACTATGTGGGTTTCATGGCGGGCATTTGGACTATCTAGGTTACCTAACGGGCACTTGGACTATGTAGGTTCCCTAGCGGGCACTTGGATTATGTAGGTTCCCTATCGGGCACTTGGACAATATAGGTTACCTAGCGGGCACTTGGACTATGTATGTTCCCTATCGGGCACTTGGAGAATGTAGGTTAACTAGGGGGCACTAGGACTATGTAGGTTTCCTAGCGGGCCCTTGGACTACCTAGGTTACCTAGCGGGCATTTGGACTATGTAGACTCCCTAGTGGTCATTTGGACTATTTAGATTACCTAGCGGGCACTTAGATTTTGTAGGTTACCTTGCGGGCACTTGAACTATCTACTTTACCTAGCGGGTAATTGGAGTATGTAGGTTACCTACCGGGCTGTTGGACTTTCTAGGTTACCTAGCGGGCACTGGGACTATCTAGGTTAACTAACGGGCACTTGGACTATGTAGGTTCCCTAGCGGGCCCTTGGACTATGTAAGTTCCCTAGCGGGCACTTGGATTATGTGGGTTCCCTACCGGGCATTTGGACTATCTAGGTTACCTAACGGGCACTTGGACAATGTAGGTTCCCTAGCGGGCACTTGGATTATGTAGGTTCCCTATCGGGCACTTGGACTATGTAGGTTAAGTAGCGGGCATTTGGACTATGTAGGTTCCCTAGCGGGCATTTGGACTATGTAGGTTACCTAGCGGGCACTTGGACTATGTAGGTTCCCTATCGGGCATTTGGACTATGTAGGTTACCTAGTGGGCCCTTGGACTATCTAGGTTACCTAGGGGGAACCTGGACTATGTAGGTTAACTAGTGGGCACTTGGACTATCTAGGTTACCTAGCAGGCACTTGGAGTATGTAGGTTAACTAGCGAGCACTTGGACTATCTAGGTTACCTAGCGGGCACTTGGACTATGTACGTTCCCTAGCGGGCACTTGGACTATCTATGTTACCTAGCGGGCACTTGGACTATGTACGTTTCCTAGAGGGTACTTGGACTAGATAGGTTCCCTAGCGGGTACTTGGTCTATCTAGGTTAACTAGAGGGCACTTGAACTATCTAGGTTAACTAGCGAGCACTTGGACTATCTAGGTTAACGAACGGGCACTTGGACTATGTAGGTAACCTAGCGGTCACTTGGACAGTCTAGGTTACCTAGCGGCACTTGGACTATATAGGTTAACGAACGGGCACTTGGACTATGTAGGTTACCTAGCGGGCACTTGGACTATGTAGGATCCCTATGGGACATTTGGACTTCTTAGGTTACCTAGCGGGCACTTGGAATTTCTAGGTTAACTAGCGGGCACTTGGACTATCTAGGTCAACTAGCGGGCCCTTGTACTATGTAGGTTAACTAGCGAGCACTTGGACTACGTAGGTTAACTAGCGTGCACTTGGACTATCTAGGTTAACTAGCGGGCACTTGGATGCTCAATGTTAAATAGCGGTCACTTGGACTATCTAGGTTAGCTAACGGGCACTTGGACTAAGTACGTCTCCTAGTGGGCACTTGGACACTCTAGGTTAACTAACGGGCACTAGGACTATCTAGGTTAACTAGCGGGCACTTGGACTATCTAGGTTACCTAGCTGGCACTAGGACTATGAAGGTTCCCTAGCGGGCACTCGGATTATCTAGGTTACCTAGCGGGCACTTGGACTATATAGGTCAACTAGCGGGCACTTGGATTATGTAGGTTCCCTATCGGGCCCTTGGACTATGTAGGTTAACTAGAGGGCATTTGGACTATGTAGGTTACCTAGCAGGCACTTGGACTATGTAGGTTTCCTATCGGGCACTTGGAAAATGTAGGTTAAGTAGGGGGCACTAGGACTATGTAGGTTACCTAGCGGGCCCATAGACTATCTAGGTTACCTAGTGGGCATTTGGACTATGTAGGCTCCCTAGCATTTATTTGGACTATATAGATTATTTAGCGGGCACTTAGACTTTGTAGGTTACCTAGCGGGCACTTTGACTATCTAGGTTACCTAGCAGGCACTTGAACTATCTACGTTACCTAGCGGGTACTTGGAGTATGTAGGTTACCTACCGGGCTGTTGGACAATCTAGGTTACCTAGCGCGCACATGCACTATCTAGGTTAACTAATGGGCACTTGGACTATGTAGGTTCCCTAGCGGGCACTTGGATTATGTAGGTTCCCTATCGGGCACTAGGACAATGTAGGTTACCTAGCGGGCCCTTGGACTATCTAGGTTACCTAGGGGGAACATGGACTATGTAGGTTAACTAGTGGGCACTTGGATTATCTACGTTACCTAGCAGGCACTTGGACTATGTACGTTCCCAAGCAGGCCCTTGGACTATCTACGTTACCTAGCGGGCACTTAGAGTATGTACGTTACCTAGCGAGCACTTGGAGAATGTACGTTTCCTAGCGGGTACTTGGAATAGATTGGTTCCCTAGGGGGCACTTGGTCTATCTAGGTTAACTAGCGGGCACTTGGACTATCTAGGTTAACTAGCGGACATTTGGACTATTAGGGCCCCTAGCGGGCATTTGGACTATATTGGTTACCTAGCGGGCACTTGGACTATGTAGGTTAACTAGCGGGCACTTGAATTATCTTGGTTAACTAGAAGGCCCTTGGACGATGTAGGTTAACTAGCTGGCCCTTGGACTATGTAGGTTAACTAGCGGGCCCTTGGACTATGTAGGTGACATAGAGGGCACTTGGACGATCTAGTTTAACTAGCGGGTACTTGGACTATGTAGGTTAACTAGCGGGCCCTTGGACTATGTAGATTAACTAGCGGCACTTGGACTATCTACATTAACTAGCGGTCCTTTGGACTATGTAGATTCCCTAGCGGGCACCTCGACTCTATATGTTCCAGAGCGGGCACTTGGACTATGTAGGTTCCCTAGCAGTCACTTGGACTATGTAGGTTCCAGAGCGGGCACTTAGACTATCTAGGTTCCCTAGCGGGCACTTGTACTATGTAGGTTAATTAGCGGACACCTGGACGATCTAGGTTAACTAGCGGGTACTTGGATTATGTAGGTTAACCAGCGGGCCCTTGAACTATGTAGATTAACTAGCGGCACTTGGGTTATCTACATTAACTAGCGGGCACTTGGACTATGTAGGCTAACTAGGGGGGCCTTGGACTATGTAGGTTCCCTAGCGGGCACTTGGACTCTATATGTTCCCTACGGACACTTGAACTATGTAAGTTAACTACCGGGCACTTGGACTATGTAGGTTAACTAGAGGGCCCTTGGACTACCTAGGTTACCTAGCGGGCACTTGGACTATGTAGGTTAACTACCGGGCACTTGCACTATCTAGGTTACCGAACGGGCATTTAGACTATGTAGGTAACCTAGCGGGCACTTGGAGAGTCTAGGTTACCTAGCGGGCACTTGGACTTCTAGGTTAAAGAACGGGCACTTGGACTATGTATGTTGCATAGCGGGCAATTGGACTATCTAGGTAAGGTAACGGGCACGAGAACTATCTAGGTTACCTAGCTGGCACTTGAACTATCTACGTTATAGCGGGTTCTTGGAGTATGTAGGTTACCTTGCGGGCTGTTGGAGTATCTAAGTTACCAAGCGGGCACTGGGAATATCTAGGTTAACTAACGGGCACTTGGAATATGTAGGTTCCCTAGCGGGCCCTTGGAATATGTAGGTTACCTACCGGGCTGTTGGACTATGTGGGTTCCCTAGCGGGCATTTGGACTATCTAGGTTAAATAACGGGCACTTGGACTATGTAGGATCCCTAGCGGGCACTTGGATTATGTAGGTTCCCTATCAGGCACTTGGACTATGTAGGTTACCTAGCGGGCATTAGGACTATGTAAGTTACCTAGCGGGCACTTGGTCTATATAGGTTACCTAGCAGGCACTTTGGCTCTCTAGGTTAACAAACGGGCACTTGGACTATGCAGGTTGCCTAGCAGGTACTTGGATTATGTAGGTTCCCTATCGGGCACTTGGACTATGTAGGTTAACTAGCAGGCATTTGGACGATGTAGGTTAACTAGCGGTCATTTGGACTATGTAGGTTACCTAGCGGGCACTTGGACTATATAGGTTCCCTATCGGGCATTTGGACTATGTAGGTTAACTAGTGGGCACTTGGAATATCTAGGTTAACTAGCAGGCACTTGGACTATGTAGGTTAACTAGCGGGCACTTGGACTATCTAGGTTACCTAGCGGGCACTTGGACTATGTACGTTCCCTAGCGGGCACTTCGACTATCTACGTTACCTAGCGAGCACTTGGACTATGTACGTTACCTAGCGGGCACTTGGACTATGTACGTTTCCTAGCGGGTACTTGGACTAGTAGGTTCCCAGCGGGCACTTAGTCTATCTAGGTTAACTAGCGGGCACTTGGACAGTCTAGGTTAACTAGCGGGCATTTGGACTATTACGGCCCCTAGCGGGCATTTGGACTATATTGGTTACCTTGTGGGCACTTGGACTATGTAGGTTAATGAACGGGCACATGGACTATGTAGGTAACCTAGGGATCACTTGAACTGTCTTGGTTACCTAGCGGGCACTTAGACTATGTAGGTTAACTAGAGGGCACTTGGACTATCTAGGTTAACTAGTGGGCATTTGGACTATTTAGGTTACCTAGCGGGCACTTGGACTATGTAGGCTTACTAGGGGGCCCTTTGACGATCTAGGTTACCTAGCAGGTACTTGAACTATGTAGGTTACCTAGCGGGGACTTGAACTATCTTGGTTACCTAGCGGGCACTTGGATTATGTACATTCCCTAGTGGGCACTTGGACTATCCAGGTAACTAGCGGACACTTGGACTATCTAGGTTAACTAGTGGGCCCTTGGACTATGTACGTTCCCTAGCGGGCACTTGGACTATCTATGTTACCTAGCGGGCACTTGGACTATGTACGTTTCCTAGCGGGTACTTGGACTAGATATGTTCCCTAGCGGGCACTTGGTCTATCTAGGTTAACTAGTGAGCACTTGGACTATCTAGGTTAACTAGCGGGCATTTGGACTATTAGGGCCCCTAGCGGGCATTTGGACTATATTGGTTACCTAGCGGGCACTTGGACTATATAGGTTAACTAGCGGGCACTTGGACTATCTAGGTTAACTAGCAGGCCCTTGGACGATGTAGGTTAACTAACAGTCCCTTGGAATATGTAGGTTAACTAGCGGGCCCTTGGACTATGTAGGTTACCTAGCGGGCACTTGGACGATCTAGGTTAACTAGCGGGTACTTGGACTTTGTAGGTTAACTATCGGGCCCTTGCACTATGTGGATTAACTAGCGGCACTTGGACTATCTACGTTAACTAGCGGGCCCTTGGACTATGTAGATTCCCTAGCGAGCACTTGGACAATGTATGTTCCAGCGCGGGCACTTGGAATATGTAGGTTCCCTGGCAGGCACTTGGACTATGCAGGTTCCAGAGTGGGCACTTGGACTAACTAGATTCCTGAGCGGGCACTTGTACTATGTAGATTAACTAGCGGACACTTGGACGATCTAGGTTAACTAGCGGGTACTTGGACTATGTAGGTTAACTACCGGGCACTTGGACTATGTAGGTTAACTAGAGGGCCCTTGGACTACCTAGGTTACCTAGCGGGCACTTGGACTATGTTGGTTAACTACCGGGCACTTGCACTATCTAGGTTACCGAACGGGCATTTGGACTATGTAGGTAACCTAGCGGGCACTTGGAGAGTCTAGGTTACCTAGCGGGCACTTGGACTTCTAGGTTAAAGAACGGGCACTTGGACTATGTATGTTGCATAGCGGGCAATTGGACTATCTAGGTTAGGTAACGGGCACGAGAACTATCTAGGTTACCTAGCAGGCACTTGAACTATCTACGTTATAGCGGGTTCTTGGAGTATGTAGGTTACCTTGCGGGCTGTTGGAGTATCTAAGTTACCAAGCGGCACTGGGACTATCTAGGTTAACTAACGGGCACTTGGAATATGTAGGTTCCCTAGTGGGCCCTTGGAATATGTAGGTTACGTACCGGGCTGTTGGACTATGTGGGTTCCCTAGCGGGCATTTGGACAATCTAGGTTAAATAACGGGCACTTGGACTATGTAGGATCCCTAGCGGGCACTTGGATTATGTAGGTTCCCTATCAGGCACTTGGACTCTGTAGGTTACCTAGCGGGCATTAGGACTATGTAAGTTACCTAGCGGGCACTTGGTCTATATAGGTTACCTAGCAGGCACTTTGACTCTCTAGGTTAACAAACGGGCACTTGGACTATGCAGGTTGCCTAGCAGGTACTTGGATTATGTAGGTTCCCTATCGGGCACTTGGACTATGTAGGTTAACTAGCAGGCATTTGGACTATGTAGGTTAACTAGCGGGTATTTGGACTATGTAGGTTACCTAGCGGGCACTTGGACTATATAGGTTCCCTATCGGGCATTTGGACTATGTAGGTTAACTAGTGGGCACTTGGACTATCTAGGTTACCTAGCAGGCACTTGGACTATGTAGGTTAACTAGCGGGCACTTGGACTATCTAGGTTACCTAGCGGGCACTTGGACTATGTACGTTCCCTAGCGGGCACTTGGACTATCTACGTTACCTAGCGAGCACTTGGACTATGTACGTTACCTAGCGGGCACTTGGACTATGTACGTTTCCTAGCGGGTACTTGGACTAGTAGGTTGCCAGCTGGCACTTAGTCTATCTACGTTAACTAGCCGGCACTTGGACTGTCTAGGTTAACTAGCGGGCATTTGGACTATTACGGCCCCTAGCGGACATTTGGACTATATTGGTTACCTCGCGGGCACTTGGACAATGTAGGTTAACGAACGGGCACATGGACTATGTAGGTAACCTAGTGATCACTTGAACTGTCTTGGTTACCTAGCGGGCACTTAGACTATGTAGGTTAACTAGCGGGCACTTGGACTATCTAGGTTAACTAGTGGGCATTTGGACTATTTAGGTTACCTAGCGGGCACTTGGACTATGTAGGCTTACTAGGGGGCCTTTTGATGATCTAGGTTACCTAGCGGGTACTTGAACTATCTAGGTTACCTAGCGGGCACTTGGATTATGTACATTCCCTAGTGGGCACTTGGACTATCCAGGTTAACTAGCGGACACTTGGACTATCTAGGTTAACTAGTGGGCCCTTGGACTATGTACGTTCCCTAGCGGGCACTTGGACTATCTATGTTACCTAGCGGGCACTTGGACTATGTACGTTTCCTAGCGGGTACTTGGACTAGATATGTTCCCTAGCGGGCACTTGGTCTATCTAGGTTAACTAGCGGGCACTTGGACTATCTAGGTTAACTAGTGAGCACTTGGACTATCTAGGTTAACTAGCGGGCATTTGGAGTATTAGGGCCCCTAGCGGGCATTTGGACTATATTGGTTACCTAGCGGGCACTTGGACTATGTAGGTTAACTAGCGGGCACTTGGACTATCTAGGTTACCTAGCGGACACTTGGACTATGTACGTTCCCTAGCGGGCACTTGGACTATCTACGTTACCTAGCGAGCACTTGGACTATGTACGTTACCTAGCGGGCACTTGGACTATGTACGTTTCCTAGCGGGTACTTGGATTAGTAGGTTCCCAGCGGGCACTTAGTCTATCTACGTTAACTAGCCGGCACTTGGACTGTCTAGGTTAACTAGTGAGCACTTGGACTATCTAGGTTAACTAGCGGGCATTTGGACTATTAGGGCCCCTAGCGGGCATTTGGACTATATTGGTTACCTAGCGGGCACTTGGACTATGTAGGTTAACTAACGGGCACTTGGACTATCTAGGTTAACTAGCAGGCCCTTGGACGATGTAGGTTAACTAGCGGTCCCTTGGAATATGTAGGTTAACTAGCGGGCCCTTGGACTATGTAGGTTACCTAGCGGGCACTTGGACGATCTAGGTTAACTAGCGGGTACTTGGACTTTGTAGGTTAACTATCGGGCCCTTGCACTATGTGGATTAACTAGCGGCACTTGGACTATCTACATTAACTAGCGGGCCCTTGGACTATGTAGATTCCCTAGCGAGCACTTGGACAATGTATGTTCCAGCGCGGGCACTTGGAATATGTAGGTTCCCTGGCAGGCACTTGGACTATGTAGGTTCCAGAGTGGGCACTTGGACTAACTAGATTCCCGAGCGGGCACTTGTACTATGTAGATTAACTAGTGGACACTTGGACGATCTAGGTTAACTAGCGGGTACTTGGACTATGTAGGTTAACTAGCGGGCCCTTGAACTCTGTAGATTAACTAGCGGAACTTGGACTATCTACATTAACTAGCGGGCCCTTGGACTATGTAGATTCCCTAGCGGGCACTTGGACTATGTATGTCCCCTAGCGGGCACTTGGGCTATGTATGTTCCCTATGGACACTTGAACGATGTAAGTTAACTACCGGGCACTTGGACTATGTAGGTTAACTAGCGGGCCCTTGGACTATCTAGGTTACCTAGCGGGCTCTTGGACTATGTAGATTAACTAGCGGCATTTGGACTATCTACGTTAACTAGCGGGCCCTTGGACTATGTAGATTCCCTAGCGGGCATTTGAACTATATAGATATACTAGCGGGCACTTAGACTTTTTAGGTTACCTAGCGGACACTTGGACTATATAGGTTACCTAGCTGGCACATGAACTATCTACGTTACCTAGCGGGTTCTTGGAGTATGTAGGTTACCTAGCGGGCTGTTGGACTATCTAGGTTACCAAGCGGGCACTTGGACTATCTAGGTTAACTAAAGGACACTTGGACTATGTAGGTTCCAGAGCGGGCACTTGGACTATCTAGGTACCCTAGCGGGCACTTGTACTATGTAGGTTAATTAGCGGACACCTGGATGATCTAGGTGAACTAGCGGGTACTTGGATTATGTAGGTTAACCAGCGGGCCCTTGAACTATGTAGATTAACTAGCGGCACTTGGACTATCTACATTAACTAGCAGGCACTTGGACTATGTAGGCTAACTAGGGGGCCTTGGGCTATGTAGGTTCCCTAGCGGGCACTTGGACTCTATATGTTCCCTACGGACACTTGAACTATGTAAGTTAACTACCGGGCACTTGGACTATGTAGGTTAACTAGAGGGCCCTTGGACTACCTAGGTTACCTAGCGGGCACTTGGACTATGTAGGTTAACTACCGGGCACTTGCACTATCTAGGTTACCGAACGGGCATTTAGACTATGTAGGTAACCTAGCGGGCACTTGGAGAGTCTAGGTTACCTAGCGGGCACTTGGACTTCTAGGTTAAAGAACGGGCACTTGGACTATGTATGTTGCATAGCGGGCAATTGGACTATCTAGGTTAGGTAACGGGCACGAGAACTATCTAGGTTACCTAGCTGGCACTTGAACTATCTACGTTATAGCGGGTTCTTGGAGTATGTAGGTTACCTTGCGGGTTGTTGGAGTATCTATGTTACCAAGCGGGCACTGGGACTATCTAGGTTAACTAACGGGCACTTGGAATATGTAGGTTCCCTAGCAGGCCCTTGGAATATGTAGGTTACGTACCGGGCTGTTGGACTATGTGGGTTCCCTAGCGGGCATTTGGACTATCTAGGTTAAATAACGGGCACTTGGACTATGTAGGATCCCTAGCGGGCACTTGGATTATGTAGGTTCCCTATCAGGCACTTGGACTATGTAGGTTACCTAGCGGGCATTAGGACTATGTAAGTTACCTAGCGGGCACTTGGTGTATATAGGTAACCTAGCAGGCAATTTGACTCTCTAGGTTAACTAACGGGCACTTGGACTATGCAGGTTGCCTAGCAGGTACTTGGATTATGTAGGTTCCCTATCGGGCACTTGGACTATGTAGGTTAACTAGCAGGCATTTGGACTATGTAGGTTAACTAGCGGGTATTTGGACTATGTAGGTTACCTAGCGGGCACTTGGACTATATAGGTTCCCTATCGGGCATTTGGACTATGTAGGTTAACTAGTGGGCACTTGGACTATCTAGGTTACCTAGCAGGCACTTGGACTATGTAGGTTAACTAGCGGGCACTTGGACTATCTAGGTTACCTAGCGGACACTTGGACTAAGTACGTTCCCTAGCGGGCACTTGGACTATCTACGTTACCTAGCGAGCACTTGGACTATGTACGTTACCTAGCGGGCACTTGGACTATGTACGTTTCCTAGCGGGTACTTGGATTAGTAGGTTCCCAGCGGGCACTTAGTCTATCTACGTTAACTAGCCGGCACTTGGTCTGTCTAGGTTAACTAGCGGGCATTTGGACTATTACGGCCCCTAGCGGGCATTTGGACTATATTGGTTACCTTGCGGGCACTTGGACTATGTAGGTTAACGAACGGGCACATGGACTATGTAGGTAACCTAGTGATCACTTGAACTGTCTTGGTTACCTAGCGGGCACTTAGACTATGTAGGTTAACTAGCGGGCACTTGGACTATCTAGGTTAACTAGTGGGCATTTGGACTATTTAGGTTACCTAGCGGGCACTTGGACTATGTAGGCTTACTAGGGGGCCTTTTGATGATCTAGGTTACCTAGCGGGTACTTGAACTATCTAGGTTACCTAGCGGGCACTTGGATTATGTACATTCCCTAGTGGGCACTTGGACTATCCAGGTTAACTAGCGGACACTTGGACTATCTAGGTTAACTAGTGGGCCCTTGGACTATGTACGTTCCCTAGCGGGCACTTGGACTATCTATGTTACCTAGCGGGCACTTGGACTATGTACGTTTCCTAGCGGGTACTTGGACTAGATATGTTCCCTAGCGGGCACTTGGTCTATCTAGGTTAACTAGCGGGCACTTGGACTATCTAGGTTAACTAGTGAGCACTTGGACTATCTAGGTTAACTAGCGGGCATTTGGAGTATTAGGGCCCCTAGCGGGCATTTGGACTATATTGGTTACCTAGCGGGCACTTGGACTATGTAGGTTAACTAGCGGGCACTTGGACTATCTAGGTTACCTAGCGGACACTTGGACTATGTACGTTCCCTAGCGGGCACTTGGACTATCTACGTTACCTAGCGAGCACTTGGACTATGTACGTTACCTAGCGGGCACTTGGACTATGTACGTTTCCTAGCGGGTACTTGGATTAGTAGGTTCCCAGCGGGCACTTAGTCTATCTACGTTAACTAGCCGGCACTTGGACTGTCTAGGTTAACTAGCGGGCATTTGGACTATTACGGCCCCTAGCGGGCATTTGGACTATATTGGTTACCTTGCGGGCACTTGGACTAAGTAGGTTAACGAACGGGCACATGGACTATGTAGGTAACCTAGTGATCACTTGAACTGTCTTGGTTACCTAGCGGGCACTTAGACTATGTAGGTTAACTAGCGGGCACTTGGACTATCTAGGTTAACTAGTGGGCATTTGGACTATTTAGGTTACCTAGCGGGCACTTGGACTATGTAGGCTTACTAGGGGGCCTTTTGATGATCTAGGTTACCTAGCGGGTACTTGAACTATCTAGGTTACCTAGCGGGCACTTGGATTATGTACATTCCCTAGTGGGCACTTGGACTATCCAGGTTAACTAGCGGACACTTGGACTATCTAGGTTAACTAGTGGGCCCTTGGACTATGTACGTTCCCTAGCGGGCACTTGGACTATCTATGTTACCTAGCGGGCACTTGGATGTTGTACGTTTCCTAGCGGGTACTTGGACTAGATATGTTCCCTAGCGGGCACTTGGTCTATCTAGGTTAACTAGCGGGCACTTGGACTATCTAGGTTAACTAGTGAGCACTTGGACTATCTAGGTTAACTAGCGGGCATTTGGAATATTAGGGCCCCTAGCGGGCATTTGGACTATATTGGTTACCTAGCGGGCACTTGGACTATGTAGGTTAACTAGCGGGCACTTGGACTATCTAGGTTAACTAGCAGGCCCTTGGACGATGTAGGTTAACTAGCGGTCCCTTGGAATATGTAGGTTAACTAGCGGGCCCTTGGACTATGTAGGTTACCTAGCGGGCACTTGGACGATCTAGGTTAACTAGCGGGTACTTGGACTTTGTAGGTTAACTATCGGGCCCTTGCACTATGTGGATTAACTAGCGGCACTTGGAGTATCTACATTAACTAGCGGGCCCTTGGACTATGTAGATTCCCTAGCGAGCACTTGGACAATGTATGTTCCAGCGCGGGCACTTGGAATATGTAGGTTCCCTGGCAGGCACTTGGACTATGTAGGTTCCAGAGTGGGCACTTGGACTAACTAGATTCCCGAGCGGGCACTTGTACTATGTAGATTAACTAGCGGACACTTGGACGATCTAGGTTAACTAGCGGGTACTTGGACTATGTAGGTTACCTAGCGGGCCCTTGAACTCTGTAGATTAACTAGCAGAACTTGGACTATCTACATTAACTAGCGGGCCCTTGGACTATGTAGATTCCCTAGCGGGCACTTGGACTATGTATGTTCCCTAGCGGGCACTTGGGTTATGTATGTTCCCTATGGACACTTGAACGATGTAAGTTAACTACCGGGCACTTGGACTATGTAGGTTAACTAGCGGGCCCTTGGACTATCTAGGTTACCTAGCGGGCCCTTGGACTATGTAGATTAACTAGCGGCATTTGGACTATCTACGTTAACTAGCGGGCCCTTGGTCTATGTAGATTCCCTAGCGGGCATTTGGACTTTATAGATATACTAGCGGGCACTTAGACTTTGTAGGTTACCTAGCAGACACTTGGACTATCTAGGTTACCTAGCTGGCACTTGAACTATCTTCGTTACCTAACGGGCACTTGGACTATGTAGGTTCCCTAGCGGGCACTTGGATTATGTATGTTCCCTATCGGGCACTTGGACTATGTAGGTTCCCTATCGGGCACTTGGAGAATGTAGGTTAACTAGGGGGCACTAGGACTATGTAGGTTTCCTAGCGGGCCCTTGGACTACCTAGGTTACCGAGCGGGCATTTGGACTATGTATGCTCCCTAGTGGTCATTTGGACTACATAGATTACCTAGCGGGCACTTAGACTTTGTAGGTTACCTAGCGGGCACTTAGACTAGGTTACCTAGCTGGCACTTGAACTATCTTCGTTACCTAGTGGGTACTTGGAGTATGTAGGTTACCTACCGTGCTGTTGGACTATCTAGGTTACCTAGCGGGGACTGGGACTATCTAGGTTAACTAACGGGCACTTGGACTATGTATGATCCAGCGCGGGCACTTGGACTATGTAGGTTCCCTAGCAGGCACTTGGACTATGTAGGTTCTAGAGTGGGCACTTGGACTAACTAGATTCCCGAGCGGGCTCTTGTACTATGTAGATTAACTAGCGGACACTTGGACGATCTAGGTTAACTAGTGGGTACTTGGACTATGTAGGTTAACTAGCGGGTCCTTGAACTATGCAGATTAACTAGCGGAACTTGGACTATCTACATTAACTAGCGGGCCCTTGGACTATGTAGATTCCCTAGCGGGCACTTGGACTATGTATGTTCCCTAGCGGGCACGTGGACTATGTATGTTCCCTATGGACACTTGAACTATGTAAGTTAACTACCGGGCACTTGGACTATGTAGGTTAACTAGCGGGCCCTTGGACTATCTAGGTTACCTAGCGGGCACTTGGACTATGTAGGTAAGCTAGCGGGCACTTGGACAGTCTAGGTTACCTAGCGGGCACTTGGACTTCTAGGTTAACGAACGGGCACTTGGACTATGTATGTTGCATAGCGGGCAATTGGACTATCAGGTTAGGTAATGGGCACATGGACTATCTAGGTTACCTAGTGGGAACTTGGACTATGTAGGTTACCTAGCGGGCACTTGGACTATCTATGTTACTTACCGGGCACTTGAACTGTCTAGGTTTCTTAGCGAGCACTTGGACGATCTAGGGTAACTAGAAGGCACTTGGACTATCTAGGTTAACTAGCGTGCACTTGGACTATCTAGGTTAACTAGCGGGCACTTGGATGATCAATGTTAACTAGCGGGCACTTGGACTATCTAGGTTAGCTAACGGGCACTTGGACTAAATACATCCCCTACAGGGCACTTGGACACTCTAGGTTAACTAACAGGCACTAGGAATATCTAGGTTAACTAGCGGGGACTAGGACTATCAAAGTTAACAAGTGAGCCCTTGGACTATGTAGGCTAACTAGCGGGCCCTTGGACTATCTAGGTTACCTAGCGGGCACTTGGACTATATAGGTTACCTAGCGGGCACTTGGACTATGTAGGTTACCAAGTGGGCACTTGGACTATCTAGGTTAACGAACGGGCACTTGGAATATGCAGGTAACCTAGCGGGCACTTGGACTGTCTAGGTTACCTAGCGGGCACTTGGACTTCTAGGTTAACTAACGGGCACTTGGACTATGTAGGTTGCTTAGCGGGCACTTGGACTATCTAGGTTAGGTAACGGGCACTTTGAGTTTCTAGGTTACCTAGCGGGCACTTGGACTATCTAGGTTACCTAACGGGCACTTTGACTATCTAGGTTACATAGCGGGCACATGGACTATGTAGGTTAACTAGCGAGCACTTGGACTATCTAGGTTAACTAGCGGACCTTGGACTACGTAGGTTAACTAGCGTGCACTTGGACTATCTAGGTTAACTAGCGGGCACTTGGATGCTCAATGTTAACTAGCGGTCACTTGGACTATCTAGGTTAGCTAACGGGCACTTGGACTAAGTACGTCTCCTAGTGGGCACTTGGACACTCTAGGTTAACTAACGGGCACTAGGACTATCAAGGTTAACTAGCGGGCACTTGGACTATCTAGGTTACCTAGCTGGCACTAGGACTATGAAGGTTCCCTAGTGGGCACAAGGATTATCTAGGTTAACTAGCGGGCACTTGGACTATCTAGGTTACCTAGCTGGCACTAGGACTATGAAGGTTCCCTAGCGGGCACTAGGATTATCTAGGTTCCCTATCGGGCCCTTGGACTATGTAGGTTAACTAGAGGGCATTTGGACTATGTAGGTTACCTAGCAGGCACTTGGACTATGTAGGTTTCCTATAGGGCTCTTGGAAAATGTAGGTTAACTAGGGGGCACTAGGACTATGTAGGTTACCTAGCGGGCCCATAGACTATCTAGGTTACCTAGCGGGCATTTGGACTATGTAGGCTCCCTAGCGTTTCTTTTACTATATAGATTATTTAGCGGGCACTTAGACTTTGTAGGTTACCTAGCGGGCACTTTGACTATCTAGGTTACCTAGCAGGCACTTGAACTATCTACGTTACCTAGCGGGTACTTGGTGTATGTAGGTTACCTACCGGGCTGTTGGACAATCTAGGTTACCTAGCGGGCACATGGACTATCTAGGTTAACTAACGGGCACTTGGACTATGTAGGTTCCCTAGCGGGCACTTGGATTATGTAGGTTCCCTATCGGGCACTAGGACAATGTAGTTTACCTAGCGGGCCCTTGGACTATCTAGGTTACCTAGGGGGAACCTGGACTATGTAGGTTAACTAGTGGGCACTTGGACTATCTACGTTACCTAGCAGGCACTTGGACTATGTACGTTCCCAAGCAGGCCCTTGGACTATCTACGTTACCTAGCGGGCACTTAGACTATGTGGGTTACCTAGCGAGCACTTGGAGTATGTACGTTTCCTAGCGGGTACTTGGACTAGATTGGTTCCCTAGCGGGCACTTGGTCTATCTAGGTTAACTAGCGGGCACTTGGTCTATCTAGGTTAACTAGCGGACATTTGGACTATTAGGGCCCCTAGCGGGCATTTGGACTATATTGGTTACCTAGCGGGCACTTGGACTATGTAGGTTAAGGAAAGGGCACTTGGACTATGTAGGTAACCTAGTGGTCACTTGAAATGTCTAGGTTACCTCGCGGGCACTTGGACTATGTAGGTTAACTAGCGGGCATTGAATTATCTATGTTAACTAGCAGGCCCTTGGACGATGTAGGTTAACTAGCGGGCCCTTGGACTATGTAGGTTAACTAGCGGGCCCTTGGACTATGTAGGTGACATAGAGGGCACTTGGACGATCTAGGTTAACTAGCGGGTACTTGGACTATGTAAGTTAACTAGCGGGCCCTTGGACTATGTAGATTAACTAGCGGCACTTGGACTATCTACATTAACTAGCGGTCCCTTGGACTATGTAGATTCCCTAGCGGGCACCTCGATTGTATATGTTCCAGAGCGGGCACTTGGACTATGTAGGTTCCCTAGCAGTCACTTGGACTATGTAGGTTCCAGAGCGGGCACTTGGACTATCTAGGTTCCCTAGCGGGCACTTGTACTATGTAGGTTAATTAGCGGACACCTGGACGATCTAGGTTAACTAGCGGGTACTTGGATTATGTAGGTTAACCAGCGGGCCCATGAACTATGTAGATTAACTAGCGGCACTTGGACTATCTACATTAACTAGCAGGCACTTGGACTTAGTAGGCTAACTAGGGGGGCCTTGGACTATGTAGGTTCCCTAGCGGGCACTTGGACTCTATATGTTCCCTACGGACACTTGAACTATGTAAGTTAACTACCGGGCACTTGGACTATGTAGGTTAACTAGAGGGCCCTTGGACTACCTAGGTTACCTAGCGGGCACTTGGACTATGTAGGTTAACTACCGGGCACTTGCACTATCTAGGTTACCGAACGGGCATTTGGACTATGTAGGTAAACTAGCGGGCACTTGGAGAGTCTAGGTTACCTAGCGGGCACTTGGACTTCTAGGATAAAGAATGGGCACTTGGACTATGCATGTTGCATAGCGGGCAATTGGACTATCTAGGTTAGGTAACGGGCATGAGAACTATCTAGGTTACCTAGCTGGCACTTGAACTATCTACGTTATAGCGGGTTCTTGGAGTATGTAGGTTACCTTGCGGGTTGTTGGAGTATCTAAGTTACCAAGCGGGCACTGGGACTATCTATGTTAACTAACGGGCACTTGGAATATGTAGGTTCCCTAGCAGGCCCTTGGAATATGTAGGTTACGTACCGGGCTGTTGGACTATGTGGGTTCCCTAGCGGGCATTTGGACTATCTAGGTTAAATAACGGGCACTTGGACTATGTAGGATCCCTAGCGGGCACTTGGATTATGTAGGTTCCCTATCAGGCACTTGGACTATGTAGGTTAACTAGAGGGCCCTTGGACTACCTAGGTTACCTAGCGGGCACTTGGACTATGTAGGTTAACTACCGGGCACTTGCACTATCTAGGTTACCGAACGGGCATTTGGATTTTTGTAGGTAACCTAGCGGGCACTTGGAGAGTCTAGGTTACCTAGCGGGCACTTGGACTTCTAGGGTAAAGAACGGGCACTTGGACTATGCATGTTGCATAGCGGGCAATTGGACTATCTAGGTTAGGTAACGGGCACGAGAACTATCTAGGTTACCTAGCTGGCACTTGAACTATCTACGTTATAGCGGGTTCTTGGAGTATGTAGGTTACCTTGCGGGTTGTTTGAATATCTAAATTACCAAGCGGGCACTGGGACTATCGAGGTTAACTAACGGGCACTTGGAATATGTAGGTTCCCTAGCAGGCCCTTGGAATATGTAGGTTACGTACCGGGCTGTTGGACTATGTGGGTTCCCTAGCGGGCATTTGGACTATCTAGGTTAAATAACGGGCACTTGGACTATGTAGGATCCCTAGCGGGCACTTGGATTATGTAGGTTCCCTATCAGGCACTTGGACTATGTAGGTTACCTAGCGGGCATTAGGACTTTGTAAGTTACCTAGCGGGCACTTGGTCTATATAGGTTACCTAGCAGGCACTTTGACTCTCTAGGTTAACAAACGGGCACTTGGACTATGCAGGTTGCCTAGCAGGTACTTGGATTATGTAGGTTCCCTATCGGGCACTTGGACTATGTACGTTCCCAAGCAGGCCCTTGGACTATCTTCGTTACCTAGCGGGCACTTAGACTATGTGGGTTACCTAGCGAGCACTTGGAGTATGTACGTTTCCTAGCGGGTACTTGGACTAGATTGGTTCCCTAGCGGGCACTTGGTCTATCTAGGTTAACTAGCGGGCACTTGGTCTATCTAGGTTAACTAGCGGACATTTGGACTATTAGGGCCCCTAGCGGGCATTTGGACTATATTGGTTACCTAGCGGGCACTTGGACTATGTAGGTTAAGGAAAGGGCACTTGGACTATGTAGGTAACCTAGTGGTCACTTGAAATGTCTAGGTTACCTCGCGGGCACTTGGACTATGTAGGTTAACTAGCGGGCACTTGAATTACCTATGTTAACTAGCAGGCCCTTGGACGATGTAGGTTAACTAGCGGGCCCTTGGACTATGTAGGTTAACCAGCGGGCCCTTGGACTATGTAGGTGACATAGAGGGCACTTGGACGATCTAGGTTAACTAGCGGGTACTTGGACTATGTAGGTTAACTAGCGGGCTCTTGGACTACGTAGATTAACTAGCGGCACTTGGACTATCTACATTAACTAGCGGTCCCTTGGACTATGCAGATTCCCTAGCGGGCACCTCGACTGTATATGTTCCAGAGCGGGCACTTGGACTATGTAGGTTCCCTAGCAGTCACTTGGACTATGTAGGTTCCAGAGCGGGCACTTGGACTATCTAGGTTCCCTAGCGGGCACTTGTACTATGTAGGTTAATTAGTGGACACCTGGACGATCTAGGTGAACTAGCGGGTACTTGGATTATGTAGGTTAACCAGCAGGCCCATGAACTATGTAGATTAACTAGCGGCACTTGGACTATCTACATTAACTAGCAGGCACTTGGACTATGTAGGCTAACTAGGGGGGCCTTGGACTATGTAGGTTCCCTAGCGGGCACTTGGACTCTATATGTTCCCTACGGACACTTGAACTATGTAAGTTGACTACCGGGCACTTGGACTATGTAGGTTAACTAGAGGGCCCTTGGACTACCTAGGTTACCTAGCGGGCACTTGGACTATGTAGGTTAACTACCGGGCACTTGCACTATCTAGGTTACCGAACGGGCATTTGGACTATGTAGGTAACCTAGCGGGCACTTGGAGAGTCTAGGTTACCTAGCGGGCACTTGGACTTCTAGGAAAAAGAATGGGCACTTGGACTATGCATGTTGCATAGCGGGCAATTGGACTATCTAGGTTAGGTAACGGGCACGAGAACTATCTAGGTTACCTAGCTGGCACTTGAACTATCTACGTTATAGCGGGTTCTTGGAGTATGTAGGTTACCTTGCGGGTTGTTGGAGTATCTATGTTACCAAGCGGGCACTGGGACTATCTAGGTTAACTAACGGGCACTTGGAATATGTAGGTTCCCTAGCAGGCCCTTGGAATATGTAGGTTACGTACCGGGCTGTTGGACTATGTGGGTTCCCTAGCGGGCATTTGGACTATCTAGGTTAAATAACGGGCACTTGGACTATGTAGGATCCCTAGCGGGCACTTGGATTATGTAGGTTCCCTATCAGGCACTTGGACTATGTAGGTTACCTAGCGGGCATTAGGACTATGTAAGTTACCTAGCGGGCACTTGGTCTATATAGGTAACCTAGCAGGCAATTTGACTCTCTAGGTTAACTAACGGGCACTTGGACTATGCAGGTTGCCTAGCAGGTACTTGGATTATGTAGGTTCCCTATCGGGCACTTGGACTATGTAGGTTAACTAGCAGGCATTTGGACTATGTAGGTTAACTAGCTGGTATTTGGACTATGTAGGTTACCTAGCGGGCACTTGGACTATATAGGTTCCCTATCGGGCATTTGGACTATGTAGGTTAACTAGTGGGCACTTGGACTATCTAGGTTACCTAGCAGGCACTTGGACTATGTAGGTTAACTAGCAGGCACTTGGACTATCTAGGTTACCTAGCGGACACTTGGACTATGTACGTTCCCTAGCGGGCACTTGGACTATCTACGTTACCTAGCGAGCACTTGGACTATGTACGTTACCTAGCGGGCACTTGGACTATGTACGTTTCCTAGCGGGTACTTGGATTAGTAGGTTCCCAGCGGGCACTTAGTCTATCTACGTTAACTAGCCGGCACTTGGACTGTCTAGGTTAACTAGCGGGCATTTGGACTATTACAGCCCCTAGCGGGCATTTGGACTATATTGGTTACCTCGCGGGCACTTGGACTATGTAGGTTAACGAACGGGCACATGGACTATGTAGGTAACCTAGTGATCACTTGAACTGTCTTGGATTCCTAGCGGGCACTTAGACTATGTAGGTTAACTAGCGGGCCCTTGGACTATCTAGGTTAACTAGTGGGCATTTGGACTATTTAGGTTACCTAGCGGGCACTTGGACTATGTAGGCTTACTAGGGGGCCCTTTGACGATCTAGGTTACCTAGCGGGTACTTGAACTATGTAGGTTACCTAACGGGTACTTGAACTATCTAGGTTACCTAGCGGGCACTTGGATTATGTACATTCCCTAGTGGGCACTTGGACTATCCAGGTTAACTAGCGGACACTTGGACTATCTAGGTTAACTAGTGGGCCCTTGGACTATGTACGTTCCCTAGCGGGCACTTGGACTATCTATGTTACCTAGCGGGCACTTGGACTATGTACGTTTCCTAGCGGGTACTTGGACTAGATATGTTCCCTAGCGGGCACTTGGACTATCTAGGTTAACTAGCGGGTACTTGGACTATCTAGGTTAACTAGTGAGCACTTGGACTATCTAGGTTAACTAGCGGGCATTTGGACTATTAGGGCCCCTAGCGGGCATTTGGACTATATTGGTTACCTAGCGGGCACTTGGACTATGTAGGTTAACTAGCAGGCACTTGGACTATCTAGGTTAACTAGCAGGCCCTTGGACGATGTAGGTTAACTAGCGGTCCCTTGGAATATGTAGGTTAACTAGCGGGCCCTTGGACTATGTAGGTTACCTAGCGGGCACTTGGACGATCTAGGTTAACTAGTGGGTACTTGGACTTTGTAGGTTAACTATCTGGCCCTTGCACTATGTGGATTAACTAGCTGCACTTGGACTATCTACATTAACTAGCGGGCCCTTGGACTATGTAGATTCCCTAGCGAGCACTTGGACAATGTATGTTCCAGCGCGGGCACTTGGAATATGTAGGTTCCCTGGCAGGCACTTGGACAATGTAGGTTCCAGAGTGGGCACTTGGACTAACTAGATACCCGAGCGGGCACTTGTACTATGTAGATTAACTAGCGGACACTTGGACGATCTAGGTTAACTAGCGGGTACTTGGACTATGTAGGTTAACTAGCGGGCCCTTGAACTCTGTAGATTAACTAGCGGAACTTGGACTATCTACATTAACTAGCGGGCCCTTGGACTATGTAGATTCCCTAGCGGGCACTTGGACTATGTATGTTCCCTAGAGGGCACTTGGGCTATGTATGTTCCCTATGGACACTTGAACTATGTAAGTTAACTACCGGGCACTTGGACTATGTAGGTTAACTAGCGGGCCCTTGGACTATCTAGGTTACCTAGCGGGCCCTTGGACTAATTAGATTAACTAGCGGCATTTGGACTATCTACGTTAACTAGCGGGCCATTGGACTATGTAGATTCCCTAGCGGGCATTTGGACTTTATAGATATACTAGCGGGCACTTAGACTTTGTAGGTTACCTAGCAGACACTTGGACTATCTAGGTTACCTAGCTGGCACTTGAACTATCTTCGTTACCTAACGGGCACTTGGACTATGTAGGTTCCCTAGCGGGTACTTGGATTATGTATGTTCCCTATCGGGCACTTGGACTATGCAGGGTACCTAGCGGGCACTTGGACTATGTAGGTTCCCTATCGGGCACTTGGAGAATGTAGGTTAACTAGGGGGCACTAGGACTATGTAGGTTTCCTAGCGGGCCCTTGGACTACCTAGGTTACCGAGCGGGCATTTGGACTATGTATGCTCCCTAGTGGTCATTTGGACTATATAGATTACCTAGCGGGCACTTAGACTTTGTAGGTTACCTAGCGGGCACTTAGACTATCTAGGTTACCTAGCTGGCACTTGAACTATCTTCGTCCCTAGCGGGTACTTGGAGTATGTAGGTTACCTATCGGGCTGTTGGACTATCTAGGTTACCTAGCGGGGACTGGGACTATCTAGGTTAACTAACGGGCACTTGGACTATGTAGGATCCCTAGCGGGCCCATGGACTATTTAAGTTCCCTAGCGGGCACTTGGACTATGTGGGTTCCCTAGCGGGCATTTGGACTATCTAGGTTACCTAACGGGCACTTGGACAATGTAGGTTCCCTAGCGGGCACTGGATTATGTAGGTTGCCTATCGGGCACTTGTACTATGTAGGTTAACTAGCGGGCATTTGGACTATGTAGGTTACCTAGCAGGCACTTGGACTATGTAGGTTCCCTATCGGGCATTTTGACTATGTAGGTTACCTAGCGGGCCCTTGGACTATCTAGGTTACCTAGGGGGAACCTGGACTATGTAGGTTAACTACTGGGCACTTGGACTACCTAGGTTACTTAGCAGGCACTTGGACTATCTAGGTTACCTAGCGGGCACTTGGACTATGTACGTTCCCTAGCGGGCACTTGGACTATCTATGTTACCTAGCGGGCACTTGGCCTATGTACGTTTCCTAGCGGGTACTTGGAGTAGATAGGTTCCCTAGCGGGCACTTGGTCTATCTAGGTTAACTAGCGGGCACTTGGACTATCTAGGTTAACTAGTGAGCACTTGGACTATCTAGGTTAACTAGCGGGCATTTGGACTATTAGGGCCCCTAGCAAGCATTTGGACTATACTGGGTACCTAGCGGTCATTTGGACTATGTAGGTTAACGAACGGGCACTTGGACTATGTAGGTAACCTAGTGGTCCCTTGAACTGTCTAGGTTACCTCGCGGGCACTTGGACTATGTAGGTTAACTACCGGGCACTTGGATTATCTAGGTTAACTAGCGGGCCCTTGGACGATGTAGGTTAATTAGCGGGCCCTTGGACTATGTAGGTCAACTAGCGGGCCCTTGGACTATGTAGGTTACCTAGCGGGCACTTGGACGATCTAGGTTAACTAGCAGGCCCTTGGACTATGTTGATTAACTAGCGGCACTTGGACTATCTACGTTAACTAGCGGGCCCTTGGACTATGTAGATTCCCTAGCGGGCACTTGGACTATGTATGATCCAGCGCGGGCACTTGGACTATGTAGGTTCCCTAGCTTGCACTTGGACTATGTAGGTTCTAGAGCGGGCACTTGGACTAACTAGATTCCCGAGCGGGCTCTTGTACTATGTAGATTAACTAGCGGACACTTGGACGATCTAGGTTAACTAGTGGGTACTTGGACTATGTAGGTTAACTAGCGGGCCCTTGAACTATGCAGATTAACTAGCGGAACTTGGACTATCTACATTAACTCGCGGGCCCTTGGACTATGTAGATTCCCTAGCGGGCACTTGGACTATGTATGTTCCCTAGCGGGCACGTGGACTATGTATGTTCCCTATGGACACTTGAACTATGTAAGTTAACTACCGGGCACTTGGACTATGTAGGTTAACTAGCTGTCCCTTGGACTATCTAGGTTACCTAGCGGGCACTTGGACTATGTAGGTAAGCTAGCGGGCACTTGGACAGTCTAGGTTACCTAGCGGGCACTTGGACTTCTAGGTTAACGAACGGGCACTTGGACTATGTATGTTGCATAGCGGGCAATTGGACTATCAGGTTAGGTAATGGGCACTTGGACTATCTAGGTTACCTAGTGGGAACTTGGACTATGTAGGTTACCTAGCGGGCACTTGGACTATCTAGGTTACTTAACGGGCACTTGAACTGTCTAGGTTTCTTAGCGAGCACTTGGACGATCTAGGGTAACTAGAAGGCACTTGGACTATCTAGGTTAACTAGCGTGCACTTGGACTATCTAGGTTAACTAGCGGGCACTTGGATGATCAATGTTAACTAGCGGGCACTTGGACTATCTAGGTTAGCTAACGGGCACTTGGACTAAGTACATCCCCTGGAGGGCACTTGGACACTCTAGGTTATCTAACAGGCACTAGGAATATCTAGATTAACTAGCGGGGACTAGGACTATCAAAGTTAACAAGTGAGCCCTTGGAATATGTAGGCTAACTAGCGGGCCCTTGGACTATCTAGGTTACCTAGCGGGCACTTGGACTATATAGGTTACCTAGCGGGCACTTGGACTATGTAGGTTACCTAGTGGGCACTTGGACTATCTAGGTTAACGAACGGGCACTTGGAATATGCAGGTAACCTAGCTTGCACTTGGACTGTCTAGGTTACCTAGCGGGCACTTGGACTTCTAGGTTAACGAACGGGCACTTGGACTATGTAGGTTGCTTAGCGGGCACTTGGACTATCTAGGTTAGGTAACGGGCACTTTGAGTATCTAGGTTACCTAGGGGGCACTTCGACTATCTAGGTTACCTAACGGGCACTTTGACTATCTAGGTTACATAGCGGGCACTTGGACTATCTAGGTTAACTAGCGAGCAGTTGGACTATCTATGTTAACTAGCGGACCTTGGACTACGTAGGTTAACTAGCGTGCACTTGGACTATCTAGGGTAACTAGCGGGCACTTGGATGCTCAATGTTAACTAGCGGTCACTTGGACTATCTAGGTTAGCTAACGGGCACTTGGACTAAGTACGTCCCCTAGTGGGCACTTGGACACTCTAGGTTAACTAACGGGCAGTAGGACTATCTAGGTTAACTAGCGGACACTTGGACTATCTAGGTTACCTAGCTGGCACTAGGACTATGAAGGTTCCCTAGCGGGCACTAGCAGTATCTAGGTTACCTAGCGGGCACTTGGACTATGTAGGTTAACTAGAGGGCATTTGGACTATGTAGGTTACCTAGCAGGCACTTGGATTATATAGGTTCCCTATCGGTCACTTGGAAAATGTAGGTTAACTAGGGGGCACTAGGACTATGTAGGTTACCTAGCGGGCCCATAGACTATCTAGGTTACCTTGCGGGCATTTGGACTGTATAGGCTCCCTAGCGTTTATTTGGACTATAAAGATTATTTAGCGGGCACTTAGATTTTGTAGGTTACCTAGCGGGCACTTGGACTATCTAGGTTACCTAGCAGGCACTTGAACTATCTACGTTACCTAGCGGGTACTTGGAGTATGTATGTTACCTACCGGGCTGTTGGACAATCTAGGTTACCTAGCGGGCACTTGGACTATCTAGGTTAACTAACGGTCACTTGGACTATGTAGGTTCCCTAGCGGGCACTTGGATTATGTAGGTTCCGTGTCGGGCACTTGGGCTATGTAGGTTAACTAGCAGGCATTTGGAACATGTTGGTTACCTAGCGGGCACTTGGACTATGTAGGTTCCCTATCGGGCACTTGGAGAATGTAGGTTAACTAGGGGGCACTCGGACAATGTAGGTTACCTAGCGGGCCCTTGGACTATCTAGGTTACCTAGGGGGAACCTGGACTATGTAGGTTAACTAGTGGGCACTTGGACTATTTAGGTTACCTAGCAGGCACTTGGACTATGTACGTTCCCAAACAGGCCCTTGGACTATCTACGTTACCTAGCGGGCACTTGGACTATGTACGTTCCCAAACAGGCCCTTGGAGTATCTACGTTACCTAGCGGGCACTTAGACTATGTACGTTACCTAGCGGGCACTTGGAGTATGTACGTTTCCTAGCGGGTACTAGGACTAGATAGGTTCCCTAGCGGGCACTTGGTCTATCTAGGTTAACTAGCGGGCACTTGGACGGTCTAGGTTAACTAGCGGACATTTGGACTATTAGGGCTCCTAGCGGGTATTTGGATTATATTGGTTACCTAGCGGGCAATTGGACTATGTAGGTTTCCTATTGGGCACTTGGAAAATGTAGGTTAACTAGGGGGCACTAGGACTATGTAGGTTACCTAGCGGGCCCATAGACTATCTAGGTTACCTAGCGGGCATTTGGACTATGTAGGCTCCCTAGCGTTTATTTGGACTATATAGATTATTTAGCGGGCACTTAGACTTTGTAGGTTACCTAGCGGGCACTTGGACTATATAGGTTACCTAGCAGCCACTTGAACTATCTACATTACCTAGCGGGTACTTGGAGTATGTAGGTTACCTACCGGGCTGTTGGACAATCTAGGTTACCTAGCGGGCACTTGGACTATCTAGGTTAACTAACGGTCACTTGGACTATGTAGGTTCCCTAGCGGGCACTTGGATTATGTAGGTTCCGTATCGGGCACTTGGACTATGTAGGTTAACTAGCGGGCATTTCGAACATGTTGGTTACCTAGCGGGCACTTGGACTATGTAGGTTCCCTATCGGGCACTTGGAGAATGTAGGTTAACTAGGGGGCACTAGGACAATGTAGGTTACCTAGCGGGCCCTTGGACTATCTAGGTTACCTAGGGGGAACCTGGACTATGTAGGTTAACTAGTGGGCACTTGGACTATCTAGGTTACCTAGCAGGCACTTGGACTATGTACGTTCCCAAACAGGCCCTTGGACTATCTACGTTACCTAGCGGGCACTTGGACTATGTACGTTCCCAAACAGGCCCTTGGACTATCTACGTTACCTAGCGGGCACTTAGACTATGTACGTTACCTAACGGGCACTTGGAGTATGTACGTTTCCTAGCGGGTACTTGGACTAGATAGGTTCCCTAGCGGGCACTTGGTCTATCTAGGTTAACTAGCGGGCACTTGGACTATCTAGGTTAACTAGCGGACATTTGGACTATGTAGGTTAGGTAACGGGCACTTGGACTATATAGGTTACGTAGCGGGAACTTGGACAATGTAGGTTACCTAGCGGGCCCTTGGACTATGTAGGTTACCTTGCGGGCACTTGGACGATCTAGGTTAACGAACGTGCACTTGGACTATGTAGGTAACCTAGAGGGCACTTGGACAGTCTAGGTTACCTAGCGGGCACTTGGACTATCTAGGTTAAGGAATGGGCACTTGGACTATGTAGGTTACCTAGCAGGCACTTGGACAATCTAGGTTAGCTAACAGGAACTTGGAATATCTAGGTTACCTAGCGGGCACTTGGATTATGTAGGTTACCTTGCGGGCACTTGGACTATCTAGGTTACCTAACGGGAACTTGGACTATGTAGGTTAACAAGCGGACTCTTGGATGATCTAGGTTAACTAGCGTGCACTTGGAATATCTAGGTTAACTAGTGGGCCCTTGGACTATATAGGTTATCTAGCGGGCACTTGGACTATCTAGGTAAACTAGCGGGTTCTGGACTATGTAGGTTAACTAGCAGGCACTTGGACAATGCAGGTTCCCTAGTGGGCACTTTGACTATGTAGGCTCCCTAGCGGGCACTCGGACTATATATGTTCCCTACGGGCACTTGGAATATCTAAGTTCCCTAACAGGCACTTGGAATATGTAGGTTCCCTATCGGGCACTTGGACTATGTAGGTTCCTCAGCGGGCACTTGGACTATGTAGGTTCCCTATCGGGCACTTGGACTATCTAGGTTAACTAGCGGGCACTTGGACGATCTAGGTTAACTAGCGGGCACGTGTACAATGCAGGTTCCCTAGCGGGCACTTTGACTATGTAGGTTCCCTAGCGGGCACTTGGACTATATAGGTTCCCTACGGGCACTTGGACTATCTAGGTTCCCTAACGGGCACTTGGAATATGTAGGTTCCCTATCGGGCACTTGGACTATGTAGGTTCCTCACGGGCACTTGGACTATGTAGGTTAACTAGCGGGCACTTGGACTATCTAGGTTAACTAGCAGGCCCTGGGCTATGTAGGTTAACCAGCGGTCACTTGGACTATGTAGGTAACCTAGCGGGAACTTGTACTGTCTAGGTTACCTAGTGGGCACTTGGACTATCTAGGATAACAAACAGGAACTTGGACTATGTACGTCCCCTAGCGGGCACTTGGAATATCTAGGTTAACTAGAGGGCACTTGGACTATGTAGGTTAACTAGCGGGCACTTGGACTATCTAGGTTAAGTAGAGGACCTTGGACTATGTAGGTTAACTAGCGGGCACTTGGACTATCTAGATTAACTAGCGGGCACTTGGATGATGCAGGTTCCCTAGTGGGCACTTGGATGATGCAGGTTCCCTAGTGGGCACTTGGACTATCTAGGTTCCCTAATGGGCACATGGACTATGTAGGTTCCCTAGCGGGCACTTAGACTATGTAAGTCCCTTAGCGGGCGCTTGGACTATGTAGGTTCCCTATTGCGCACTTGGACTATGTAGGTTAACTTGCTGGCCCTTGGACTATGTAGGTTAACTGGCGAGCACTTAGACTATCTAGGTTACCTAGCAGGCACTTGGACTATCTAGGTTAACTAGCGGGCCCATGGACTATCTAGGATAACTAACGGGCACTTGGACTATCTAGGTTAACCTACGGGCACTTGGACTATCTAGGTTACCTAGCGGGCACTTGGACTATGTAGGTTACCTAGCGGGCACTTGGACTATCTAGGTTAGCTAACGGGCACTTGGACTATGCAGGATACCTAGTGGGCCCTTGGACTATATAGGTTAACGAACGGGCACTTGGACTATGTAGGTTACCTAGCAGGCACTTGGACTGTCTAGGGTACCTAGCAGGCACTTGGACTATCTAGGATAACATACGGGCACTTGGACTATCTAGGTTACCTAGCGGGCACTTGGACTATCTAGGTTACCTAACGGGCACTTGGACTATGCAGGATACCTAGTGGGAACTTGGACTGTCTAGGTTACCTAGCGGGCACTTTGACTACGTAAGTTAACTAGCGGGCACTTGGACTATCTAGGTTACCTAACGGGCACTTGGACTATGTAGGTTACCTAGCAGGCACTTGGACTCTAAAGGTTACCTTGCGGGACCTTGGACTATGTAGGTTACCTAGCGGGCACTTGGACTATCTATGCTATTAACGGGCACTTGGACTATGTAAGTAACCTAGTGGGCACTTGGACAGTCTAGGTTACCTAGCGGGCACATGGACTTCTAGGTTAACGAACGGGCACTTGGATTATGTAGGTTAGGTAGCGGGCACTTGGACTATCTATGCTATTAACGGGCAGTTGGACTATGTAGGTAACCTAGCGGGCACTTGGACAGTCTAGGTTACCTAGCGGGCACTTGGACTATCTAGATTAACGAACGGGCACTTGGGCTATCTAGGTTAGGTAACGGGCATTTGGACTATCTAGGTTACCTAGCGGTAGCTTGGACAATGTAGGTTACCTAGGGGGAACTTGGACTATCTAGGTTACCTAACGGGCACTTGGACTATCTCGGTTACATAGCGGGTACTTGGAGTATGTAGGTTACCTAGCGGGCCTTTGGACTATGTAGGTTACCTTGCGGGCACTTGGACTATCTAGGTAAACTAGCGGATTCTGGACTATGTAGATTAACTAGCGGGCATTTGGACAATGCAGGTTCCCTTGCGGGCACTTTGACTATGTAGGTTCCCTAGCGGGCACTTGGACTATATATGTTCCCTACGGGTACTTGGAATATCTAAGTTCCCTAACAGGCACTTGGAATATGTAGTTTCCCTATCGGGCACTTGGATTATGTAAGTTCCCTAGCGGGCACTTGGACTATGTGGGTTTCCTGGCGGGCATTTGGGCTATCTATGTTACCTACCGGGCACTTGGACTATGTAGGTTCCCCAGCGGGCACTTGGATTATGTATGTTCCCTATCGGGCACTTGGACTATGTAGGGTACCTAGCGGGCACTTGCACTATGTAGGTTCCCTATCGGGCACTTGGAGAATGTAGGTTAACTAGGCGGCACTAGGACTATGTAGGTTTCCTAGCGGGCCCTTGGACTACCTAGGTTACCGAGCGGGCATTTGGACTATGTATGCTCCCTAGTGGTCATTTGGACTATATAGATTACCTAGCGGGCACTTAGACTTTGTAGGTTACCTAGCGGGCACTTAGACTATCTAGGTTACCTAGCTGGCACTTGAACTATCTTCGTTACCTAGCGGGTACTTGGAGTATGTAGGTTACCTACCGGGCTGTTGGACTATCTAGGTTACCTAGCGGGGACTGGGACTATCTAGGTTAACTAATGGGCACTTGGACTATGTAGGTTCCCTAGCGGGCCCATGGACTATTTAGGTTCCCTAGCGGGCACTTGGACTATGTGGGTTCCCTAGCAGGCATTTGGACTATCTAGGTTACCTAACGGGCACTTGGACAATGTAGGTTCCCTAGCGGGCACTTGGATTATGTAGGTTGCCTATCGGGCACTTGTACTATGTAGGTTAACTAGCGGGCATTTGGACTATGTAGGTTACCTAGCAGGCACTTGGACTATGTAGGTTCCCTATCGGGCATTTTGACTATGTAGGTTTCCTAGCGGGCCCTTGGACTATCTAGGTTACCTAGGGGGAACCTGGACTATGTAGGTTAACTACTGGGCACTTGGACTACCTAGGTTACTTAGCAGGCACTTGCACTATCTAGGTAACCTAGCGGGCACATGGACTATGTACGTTCCCTAGCGGGCACTTGGACTATCTATGTTACCTAGCGGGCACTTGGACTATGTACGTTTCCTAGCGGGTACTTGGAGTAGATAGGTTCCCTAGCGGGCACTTGGTCTATCTAGGTTAACTAGCGGGCACTTGGACTATCTTGGTTAACTAGCGAGCACTTGGACTATCTAGGTTAACTAGCGGGCATTTGGACTATTAGGGCCCCTAGCAAGCATTTGGACTATATTGGTTACCTAGCGGTGATTTGGACTATGTAGGTTAACGAACGGGCACTTGGACTATGTAGGTAACCTAGTGGTCACTTGAACTGTCTAGGTTACCTCGCGGGTAGTTGGACTATGTAGGTTAACTAGTGGGCACTTGGACTATCTAGGTTAACTAGCGGGCCCTTGGACGATGTAGGTTAACTAGCGGGCCCTTGGACTATGTAGGTCAACTAGCGGGCCCTTGGACTATGTAGGTTACCTAGCGGGCACTTGGATGATCTAGGTTAACTAGCGGGTACTTGGACTATTTAGGTTAACTAGCAGGCCCTTGGAATATGTTGATTAACTAGCGGCACTTGGACTATCTACGTTAACTAGCGGGCCCTTGGACTATGTAGATTCCCTAGCGGGCACTTGGACTATGTATGATCCAGCGCGGGCACTTGGACTATGTAGGTTCCCAGGCAGGCACTTGGACTATGTAGGTTCTAGAGCGGGCACTTGGACTAACTAGATTCCCGAGCGGGCTCTTGTACTATGTAGATTAACTAGCGGACACTTGGACGATCTAGGTTAACTAGTGGGTACTTGGACTATGTAGGTTAACTAGCGGGCCCTTGAACTATGCAGATTAACTAGCGGAACTTGGACTATCTACATTAACTAGCGGGCCCTTGGACTATGTAGATTCCCTAGCGGGCACTTGGACTATGTATGTTCCCTAGCGTGCACTTGGGCTATGTATGTTCCCTATGGACACTTGAACTATGTAAGTTAACTACCGGGCACTTGGACTATGTAGGTTAACTAGCGGGCCCTTGGACTATGCAGATTAACTAGCGGAACTTGGACTATCTACATTAACTAGCGGGCCCTTGGACTATGTAGATTCCCTAGCGGGCACTTGGACTATGTATGTTCCCTAGCGGGCACTTGGGCTATGTATGTTCCCTATGGACACTTGAACTATGTAATTTAACTACCGGGCACTTGGACTATGTAGGTTAACTAGCGGGCCCTTGGACTATCTAGGTTACCTAGCGGGCCCTTGGACTAATTAGATTAACTAGCGGCATTTGGACTATCTACGTTAACTAGCGGGCCATTGGACTATGTAGATTCCCTAGCGGGCATTTGGACTATATAGATATACTAGCGGGCACTTAGACTTTGTAGGTTACCTAGCAGACACTTGGAATATCTAGGTTACCTAGCTGGCACTTGAACTATCTTCGTTACCTAACGGGCACTTGGACTATGTAGGTTCCCTAGCGGGCACTTGGATTATGTATGTTCCCTATCGGGCACTTGGACTATGTAGGGTACCTAGCGGGCACTTGGACTATGTAGGTTCCCTATCGGGCACTTGGAGAATGTAGGTTAACTAGGGGGCACTAGGACTATGAAGGTTTCCTAGCGGGCCCTTGGACTACCTAGGTTACCGAGCGGGCATTTGGACTATGTATGCTCCCTAGTGGTCATTTGGACTATATAGATTACCTAGCGGGCACTTAGACTTTGTAGGTTACCTAGCGGGCACTTAGACTATCTAGGTTACCTAGCTGGCACTTGAACTATCTTTGTTACCTAGCGGGTACTTGGAGTATGTAGGTTACCTACCGGGCTGTTGGACTATCTAGGTTACCTAGCGGGGACTGGGACTATCTAGGTTAACTAACGGGCACTTGGACTATGTAGGTTCCCTAGCGGGCCCATGGACTATTTAAGTTCCCTAGCGGGCACTTGGACTATGTGGGTTCCCTAGCGGGCATTTGGACTATCTAGGTTACCTAACGGGCACTTGGACAATGTAGGTTCCCTAGCGGGCACTTGGATTATGTAGGTTGCCTATCGGGCACTTGTACTATGTAGGTTAACTAGCGGGCATTTGGACTATGTAGGTTACCTAGCAGGCACTTGGACTATGTAGGTTCCCTATCGGGCATTTTGACTATGTAGGTTACCTAGCGGGCCCTTGGACTATCTAGGTTACCTAGGGGGAACCTGGACTATGTAGGTTAACTACTGGGCACTTGGACTACCTAGGTTACTTAGCAGGCACTTGGACTATCTAGGTTACCTAGCGGGCACTTGGACTATGTACGTTCCGTAGCGGGCACTTGGACTATCTATGTTACCTAGCGGGCACTTGGCCTATGTACGTTTCCTAGCGGGTACTTGGAGTAGATAGGTTCCCTAGCGGGCACTTGGTCTATCTAGGTTAACTAGCGGGCACTTGGATTATCTAGGTTAACTAGCGAGCACTTGGACTATCTAGGTTAACTAGCGGGCATTTGGACTATTAGGGCCCCTAGCAAGCATTTGGACTATATTGGTTACCTAGCGGTCATTTGGACTATGTAGGTTAACGAACGGGCACTTGGACTATGTAGGTAACCTAGTGGTCACTTGCACTGTCTAGGTTACCTCGCGGGCACTTGGACTATGTAGGTTAACTAGCGGGCACTTGGACTATCTAGGTTAACTAGCGGGCCCTTGGACGATGTAGGTTAACTAGCGGGCCCTTGGACTATGTAGGTCAACTAGCGGGCCCTTGGACTATGTAGGTTACCTAGCGGGCACTTGGACGATCTACGTTAACTAGCGGGTACTTGGACTATGTAGGTTAACTAGCAGGCCCTTGGACTATTTTGATTAACTAGCGGCACTTGGACTATCTACGTTAACTAGCGGGCCCTTGGACTATGTAGATTCCCTAGCGGGCACTTGGACTATGTATGATCCAGCGCGGGCACTTGGACTATGTAGGTTTCCTAGCAGGCACTTGGACTATATAGGTTCTAGAGCGGGCACTTGGACTAACTAGATTCCCGAGCGGGCTCTTGTACTATGTAGATTAACTAGCGGACACTTGGACGATCTAGGTTAACTAGTGGGTACTTGGACTATGTAGGTTAACTAGCGGGCCCTTGAACTATGCAGATTAACTAGCGGAACTTGGACTATCTACATTAACTAGCGGGCCCTTGGACTATGTAGATTCCCTAGCGGGCACTTGGACTATATATGTTCCCTAGCGGGCACGTGGACTATGTATGTTCCCTATGGACACTTGAACTATGTAAGTTAATACCGGGCACTTGGACTATGTAGGTTAACTAGCTGTCCCTTGGACTATCTAGGTTACCTAGCGGGCACTTGGACTTCTAGGTTAACGAACGGGCACTTGGACTATGTATGTTGCATAGCGGGCAATTGGACTATCAGGTTAGGTAATGGGCACTTGGACTATCTAGGTTAACTAGCGTGCACTTGGACTATCTAGGTTAACTAGCGGGCACTTGGATGATCAATGTTAAATAGCGGGCACTTGGACACTCTAGGTTAACTAACAGGCACTAGGAATATCTAGGTTAACTAGCGGGGACTAGGACTATCAAAGTTAACAAGTGAGCCCTTGGAATATGTAGGCTAACTAGCGGGCCCTTGGACTATGTAGGTTACCTAGTGGGCACTTGGACTATCTAGGTTAACGAACGGGCACTTGGAATATGCAGGTAACCTAGCGTGCACTTGGACTGTCTAGGTTACCTAGCGGGCACTTGGACTTCTAGGTTAACGAACGGGCACTTGGACTATGTAGGTTGCTTAGCGGGCACTTGGACTATCTAGGTTAGGTAATGGGCACTTTGAGTATCTAGGTTACCTAGGGGGCACTTGGACTATCTAGGTTACCTAACGGGCACTTTGACTATCTAGGTTACATAGCGGGCACTTGGACTATGTAGGTTAACTAGCGAGCAGTTGGACTATCTAGGTTAACTAGCGGACCTTGGACTACGTAGGTTAACTAGCGTGCACTTGGACTATCTAGGGTAACTAGCGGGCACTTGGATGCTCAATGTTAACTAGCGGTCACTTGGACTATCTAGGTTAGCTAACGGGCACTTGGACTAAGTACGTCCCCTAGTGGGCACTTGGACACTCTAGGTTAACTAACGGGCAGTAGGACTATCTAGGTTAACTAGCGGACACATGGACTATCTAGGTTACCTAGCTGGCACTAGGACTATGAAGGTTCCCTAGTGGGCACTAAGAGTATCTAGGTTACCTAGCGGGCACTTGGACTATGTAGGTTAACTAGAGGGCATTTGGACTATGTAGGTTACCTAGCAGGCACTTGGATTATTTAGGTTCCCTATCGGGCACTTGGAAAATGTAGGTTAACTAGGGGGCACTAGGACAATGTAGGTTACCTAGCGGGCCCATAGACTATCTAGGTTACCTAGCGGGCATTTGGACTGTATAGGCTCCCTAGCGTTTATTTGGACTATAAAGATTATTTAGCGGGCACTTAGACTTTGTAGGTTACCTAGCGGGCACTTGGACTATCTAGGTTACCTAGCAGGCACTTGAACTATCTACGTTACCTAGCGGGTTCTTGGAGTATGTAGGTTACCTACCGGGCTGTTGGACAATCTAGGTTACCTAGCGGGCACTTGGACTATCTAGGTTAACTAACGGGCACTTGGACTATGTAGGTTACCTAGGGGAAACCTGGACTATGTAGGTTAACTAGTGGGCACTTGGACTATCTAGGTTACCTAGCAGGCACTTGGACTATTTACGTTCCCAAACAGGCCCTTGGACTATCTACGTTACCTAGCGGGCACTTAGTCTATGTACGTTACCTAGCGGGCACTTGGAGTATGTACGTTTCCTAGCGGGTACTAGGACTAGATAGGTTCCCTAGCGGGCACTTGGTCTATCTAGGTTAACTAGCGGGCACTTGGACTGTCTAGGTTAACTAGCGGACATTTGGACTATTAGGGCCCCTAGCGGTTATTTGGATTATATTGGTTACCTAGCGGGCACTTGGACTATGTAGGTTTCCTATTGGGCACTTGGAAAATGTAGGTTAACTAGGGGGCACTAGGACTATGTAGGTTACCTAGCGGGCCCATAGACTATCTAGGTTACCTAGTGGGCATTTGGACTATGTAGGCTCCCTAGCGTTTATTTGGACTATATAGATTATTTAGCGGGCACTTAGACTTTGTAGGTTACCTAGCGGGCACTTGGACTATCTAGGTTACCTAGCAGGCACTTGAACTATCTACGTTACCTAGCGGGTACTTGGAGTATGTAGGTTACCTACCGGGCTGTTGGACAATCTAGGTTACCTAGCGGGCACTTGGACTATCTAGGTTAACTAACGGGCACTTGGACTATGTAGGTTTCCTAGCGGGCACTTGGATTATGTAGGTTCCGTATCGGGCACTTGGACTATGTAGGTTAACTAGGGGGCATTTCGAACATGTTGGTTACCTAGCGGGCACTTGGACTATGTAGGTTCCCTATCGGGCACTTGGAGAATGTAGGTTAACTAGGGGGCACTAGGACAATGTAGGTTACCTAGCGGGCCCTTGAACTATCTAGGTTACCTAGGGGGAACCTGGACTATGTAGGTTAACTAGTGGGCACTTGGACTATCTAGGTTACCTAGCAGGCACTTGGACTATGTACGTTCCCAAACAGGCCCTTGGACTATCTACGTTACCTAGTGGGCACTTGGACTATGTACGTTCCCAAACAGGCCCTTGGACTATCTACGTTACCTAGCGGGCACTTAGACTATGTACGTTACCTAACGGGCACTTGGAGTATGTACGTTTCCTAGCGGGTACTTGGACTAGATAGGTTCCCTAGCGGGCACTTGGTCTATCTAGGTTAACTAGCGGGCACTTGGACTATCTAGGTTAACTAGCGGACATTTGGACTATGTAAGTTAGGTAACGGGCACTTGGACTATCTAGGTTACATAGCGGGAACTTGGACAATGTAGGTTACCTAGCTGGCCCTTGGACTATGTAGGTTACCTTGCGGGCACTTGGACGATCTAGGTTAACGAACGTGCACTTGGACTATGCAGGTAACCTAGAGGGCACTTGGACAGTCTAGGTTACCTAGCGGGCACTTGGACTATCTAGGTTAAGGAATGGGCACTTGGACTATGTAGGTTACCTAGCAGGCACTTGGACTATCTAGGTTAGCTAACAGGAACTTGGAATATCTAGGTTACCTAGCGGGCACTTGGATTATGTAGGTTACCTTGCGGGCACTTGGACTATCTAGGTTACCTAACGGGAACTTGGACTATGTAGGTTAACAAGCGGACTCTTGGATGATCTAGGTTAACTAGCGGGCACTTGGAATATCTTGGTTAACTAGTGGGCCCTTGGACTATATACGTTATCTAGCGGGCACTTGGACTATCTAGGTAAACTAGCGGGTTCTGGACTATGTAGGTTAACTAGCGGGCACTTGGACAATGCAGGTTCCCTAGTGGGCACTTTGACTATGTAGGCTCCCTAGCGGGCACTTGGACTATATATGTTCCCTACGGGCACTTGGACTATCTAAATTCCCTAACAGGCACTTGGAATATGTAGGTTCCCTATCGGGCACTTGGACTATGTAGGTTCCTCAGCGGGCACTTGGACTATGTAGGTTCCCTATCGGGCACTTGGACTATCTAGGTTAACTAGCGGGCACTTGGACGATCTAGGTTAACTAGCAGGCACGTGTACAATGCAGGTTCCCTAGCGGGCACTTTGACTATGTAGGTTCCCTAGCGGGCACTTGGACTATATAGGTTCCCTACGGGCACTTGGACTATCTAGGTTCCCTAACGGGCACTTGGAATATGTAGGTTCCCTATCGGGCACTTGGACTATGTAGGTTCCTCACGCGCACTTGGACTATGTAGGTTCCTCACGCGCACTTGGACTATGTAGGTTAACTAGCGGGCACTTGGACAATCTAGGTTAACTAGCAGGCCCTGGGCTATGTAGATTAACTAGCGGGCACTTGGACTATGTAGGTTAACTAGCAGGCACTTGAACTATCAGGTTAACCAGCGGTCACTTGGACTATGTAGGTAACCTAGCGGGAAGTTGGACTGTCTAGGTTACCTAGTGGGCACTTGGACTATCTAGGATAACAAACGGGCACTTGGACTATGTACGTCCCCTAGCGGGCACTTGGAATATCTAGGTTAACTAGAGGGCACTTGGACTATGTAGGTTAACTAGCGGGCACTTGGACTATCTAGGTTAAGTAGAGGACCTTGGACTATGTAGGTTAACTAGCGGGCACTTGGACTATCTAGATTAACTAGCGGGCACTTGGATGATGCAGGTTCCCTAGTGGGCACTTGGACTATCTAGGTTCCCTAACGGGCACTTGGACTATGTAGGTTCCCTAGCGGGCACTTAGACTATGTAAGTCCCTTAGCGGGCGCTTGGACTATGTAGGTTCCCTATTGCGCACTTGGACTATGTAGGTTAACTTGCAGGCCCTTGGACTATGTAGGTTAACTGGCGAGCACTTAGACTATCTAGGTTACCTAGCAGGCACTTGGACTATGTACGTCCCCTAGTGGGCACTTGGACTATCTAGGATAACTAACGGGCACTTGGACTATGTAGGTTACCTAGCGGGCACTTGGACTATCTAGGTTAGCTAACGGGCACTTGGACTATGTAGGTTACCTAGCGGGCACTTGGACTATCTAGGTTACCTAACGGGCACTTGGACTATGCAGGATACCTAGTGGGCCCTTGGACTATATAGGTTAACGAACGGGCACTTAGACTATGTAGGTTACCTAGCAGGCACTTGGACTGTCTAGGGTACCTAGCAGGCACTTGGACTATCTAGGATAACATACGGGCACTTGGACTATCTAGGTTACCTAGCGGGCACTTGGACTATCTAGGTTACCTAACGGGCACTTGGACTATGCAGGATACCTAGTGGGAACTTGGACTGTCTAGGTTACCTAGCGGGCACTTGGACTATCTAGGTTACCTAGCGGGCACTTGGACTCTAAAGGTTACCTTGCGGGACCTTGGACTATGTAGGTTACCTAGCGGGCACTTGGACTATCTATGCTATTAACGGGCACTTGGACTATGTAAGTAACCTAGCGGGCACTTGGACAGTCTAGGTTACCTAGAGGGCACATGGATTTCTAGGTTAACGAACGGGCACTTGGACTATGTAGGTTAGGTAGCGGGCACTTGGACTATCTATGCTATTAACGGGCACTTGGACTATGTAGGTAACCTAGCGGGCACTTGGCAAGTCTAGGTTACCTAGCGTGCACTTGGACTATCTAGATTAACGAACGGGCACTTGGGCTATCTAGGTTAGGTAACGGGCATTTGGACTATCTAGGTTACCTAGCGGTAACTTGGACAATGTAGGTTACCTAGGGGGAACTTGGACTATCTAGGTTACCTAACGGGCACGTGGACTATCTCGGTTACATAGCGGGTACTTGGAGTAGGTAGGTTACCTAGCGGGCCTTTGGACTATGTAGGTTACCTTGCGGGCACTTGGACTATCTAGGTAAACTAGCGGATTCTGGACTATGTAGATTAACTAGCGGGCATTTGGACAATGCAGGTTCCCTTGCGGGCACTTTGACTATGTAGGTTCCCTAGCGGGCACTTGGACTATATATGTTCCCTACGGGCACTTGGACTATCTAAGTTCCCTAACAGGCACTTGGAATATGTAGGTTCCCTATCGGGCACTTTGATTATGTAAGTTCCCTAGCGGGCACTTGGACTATGTGGGTTTCCTGGCGGGCATTTGGGCTATCTAGGTTACCTACCGGGCACTTGGACTCTATCGGTTCCCTAGCGGGCACTTGGATTATATAGGTTCCCTATCGGCCACTTGGACTATGTAGGTTAACTAGAGGGCATTTGGACTATGTAGGTAACCTTGCGGGCACTTGGACTCTGTAGGCTCCCTATCGGGAACTTGGAGAATGTAGGTTAACTAGGGGGCACTAGGACTATGTAGGTTACATAGCGGGCTCTTGGAATATCTAGGTTACCTAGCGGGCATTTGGACTATGTAGGCTCCCTAGCGGTAATTTGGAGTATATAAATTACCTAGCGGGCACTTAGAATTTGTAGGTTACCTAGTGGGCACTTGGACTATCTAGGTTACCTATCGGGCACTAGGACTATCTAGGTTAACTAAAAGTCACTTGGAGTATGTAGGTTCCCTAGTGGGCCCTTGGACTATGTGGGTTCCCTAGCGGGCATTTGGACTATCTAGGTTACCTAACGGGCACTTGGACTATGTAGGTTCCCTAGCGAGCACTTGGATTATGTAGGTTCCCTATCGGGCACTTGGAATATGTAGGTTAACTAGCGGGCATTTGGACTATGTAGGTTACCTAGCGGGCACTTGGAGTATCTACGTTAGCTAACAGGAACTTGGACTATCTAGGTTACCTAGCGGGCACTTTGACTATCTAGGTTATCTAACGGGCACTTTGACTACCTAGGTTACCTAGCGGGCACTTGGACTATCTTAGTTAGCTAAAATGAACTTGGACTATCTAGGTTACCTAGCGGGCACTAGGACTATGTAGGTTACCTAACGGGCACTTGGACTATGTAGGTTAACTAGCGGACACTTGGACGATCTAGGTTAACTAGCCGGCACTTGGAATATCTAGGTTAACTAGCGGGCACTTGGACTATCTAGGTTACCTAGCGGGCACTTGGACTATGTAGGTTAACTAGCGGGCCCTTGGACTATGTAGGTTAACAAACGGGCACTTGGATGATCTAGGTTAACTAGCGGGCAATTGGACTATCTAGTTTAACTAGCGGGCACTTGGACTATCTAGGTTAACTAGCGGGCACTTGAACGATGCAGGTTCCCTAACGGGTACTTTGAATATGTAGGTTCCCTAGCGGGAACTTGGACTATATAGGTTCCCTATGGGCACTTGGACTCTCTAGTTTCCCTAAAGGGCACTTGGATTATGTAGGTTCCCTAGCGGGCACTTGGACTATGCAGATTCCGTATCGGGCACTTGGACTATGTAGGTTATCTAGCTGGCCCTTGGACTCTCTAGGTTACCTGGAGAGCACTTGGACGATGCAGGTTCCCTAGTGGGCACTTGGGCTGTCTAGGTTCCCTAACGGGCACTTGGACTGTGTAGGTTCCATAGGGGTCACTTGGACTATTTAGGTTCCCTATTGGGCACTTGGACTATGTAGGTTTGTATCGGGCATTGGGACTATGTAGGTTAACTACCCGGCACTTGGACTATGTAGGTTACCTAGCGGGCACTTGCTCTATGTACATACCCTAGCTGGCACTTGGACTATGTAGGTTACCTAGCGGGCCCTTGGACTATCTAGGTTAGCTAGCGGGCACTTGAACTATGTAGGTTAACTAGTGGGCCCTTAGACTATCTAGGTTAGCTAACGGACACTTGGACAATATAGGTTAATTAGCCCGTACTTGGACTATGTAGGTCAACTAATGGGCCCTTGGACTATCTAGGTTAGCTAAGGGGCACTTGGATTATGTAGGTTAACTAGCGGGCACTTGGAAAATGTAGGTTAACTAGCGGACACTTGGACGATCTAGGTTAACTAGCGGGCCCTTTCACTATGTAGGTTAACTAGCGGTCCCTTGGACTATGTAGGTTAACTAGCGGGCACTTGGACGATCTAGGTTAACTAGCGGGCACTTGGACTATGTAGGTTAGCTAGCGGGCACTTGAACTATGTAGGTTAACTAGTGGGCTCTTAGACTATCTAGGTTAGCTAGCGGGCACTTGGACTATGTAGGTTAAAGAGCGGGTATTTCGACTATGTAGGTGCCCTAGCGGGCATTTGGACTAAATAGATTACCTAGGGGGCACTTGGACATTGTAGGTTACATAACGGGCACTTGGACTATCTAGGTTACCTAGCGTGCACTTGAACTATCTACGTTACCTAGCGGGTACTTGGACTATCTAGGTTAACTAGCGGGCACTTGGACTATCTAGGTTAACTAACGGGCACTTGGACTATGTAAGTTCCCTAGCGGGCACTTGGATTATGTAGGTTCCCTATCAGGCACTTGGACTATGTAGGTTACTAGCGGGCATTTGGACTATGTAGGTTACTTAACGGGCACTTGGACTATCTAGGTTATGTAACGGGCACTTGGACTATCTAGGTTACCTAGAGGGAACTTGGACTATGTAGGTTACTTAGCGGGCACTTTGACTATCTTGGTTATTTAGCGGGCTCTTGGACTATGTAGGTTAACTAGCGGACACTTGGACGAACTAGGTTAAGGAGCGGGTCCTTGGACTATGTAGGTTACCTAGCGGGCACATGGACTATCTAGGTTAGCTAACAGGAACTTGGACTATCTAGGTTACCTAGCGGGCACTTTGACTATTTAGGTCACCTAGCGGGCACTTGGACTATCTAGGTTACCTAACGGGCACTTGGACTATGCCGGTAACCTAGCGGGCACTTGGACTGTCTAGGTAACATAGCGGCGACATGGATTTCTAGGTTAACGAACGGGCACTTGTACTATGTAGGTTGCCTAGCGGGTACTTGGACGATCTATGTTAGGTAACGGGCACTAGGACTATCTAGGTTACCTAGCGGGAACTAGGACTATGTAGGTAACCTAGCGGGCACTTGGACTATCTAGGTTTCTTAACGGGCACTTGGATGATCTAGGTTAACTAGCGGGCACTTGGACTATTTAGGTTAACTAGCGGGCACTTGGACTATCTAAGTTAACTAGCGGGCACTTGGGCGATGCAGGTTCTCTTGCGGGCACTTGGACTATCTAGGTTCCCTAACGGGCACTTGGACTATGTAGGTTCCCTAGCGGGCACTTGGACTATGTAAGTCCCTTAGCGGGCACTTGGACTATGTTTGTTTCCTATCTGGCACTTGGACTATGGTGGTTAACTAGCGGGCCCTTGGACTATGTAGGTTAACTAGCGGGCACTTAGACTATCTAGGTTACCTAGCGGGCACTTGGACTATGTACATACCCTAGCGGGCACTTTGACTATCTAAGTTACCTAGCGGGCACATGGACAATGTACGTCCCCTAGTGGGCACTTGGACTATCTAAGTTACTTAGCGGGCACTTGGACTATGTAGGTTAACTAGAGGGCACTGGGAATATGTAGGTTAACTAGCGGACACTTGGACGATCTAGGTTAACTAGGGGGCCCTTGCACTATGTAGGTTAACTAGCGGGTCCTTGGATTATGTAGGTTTACTAGCAGGCACTTGGACTATCTAGGTTAACTAGCGGGCACTTGGACTATGTAGTTTCCCTAGCGGGCATTTGGACTATTTAGGTTACCTAGCGGGAAATTGGACTATGTAGGTTGCCTAGCGGGCACTTGGATTATGTAGGTTCCCTATCGGGCACTTGGACTATGTAGGTTAACTAGCGGGCACTTGGATTGTCAAGGTTACCTAGTGGGCACTTTGAAGATCTAGGTTAGCAAACGGGCACTTGGAATATGTAGGTTACCTAGCAGGCACTTGGACTGTCTAGGTTACTTAGCGGGCACTTGGACTATCTAGGTTAACGAACGGGCACTTGGACTATGTGGTTACCTAGCGGGCACTTGGACTATCTCTGTTAGCTAACGGGCACTTGGACTATCTAAGTTACCTAGTTGGCACTTGGACTACGTAGGTTCCCTAGCGGGCACTTGGTCTCTGTATGTTCCCTAGCGGGCACTTGGACTATGTATGTTCCCTACGGACACTTGAACTATGTAAGTTAACTACCGGGCACTTGGACTATGTAGGTTAACAAGCGGGCCTTTGGACTATCTAGGTTACTTAGCGGGCACTTGGACTATGTAGGTTAACTACCGGGCACTTGCACTATCTAGGTTCCCGAACGGGCATTTGGACTATGTAGGTAACCTAGCGGGCACATGGACAGTCTAGGTTACCTAGCGGGCACTTGGACTTATAGGTTAACGAACGGGCACTTGGACTATGTATGTTGCGTAGCGGGAAATTGGACTATCAAGGTTAGGTAACGGGCACTTGGACTATCTAGGTTACCTAGCGGGAACTAGGACTATGTAAGTAACCTAGCGGGCACTTGGACTATCTAGGTTACCTAACGGGCACTTGGACTATCTAGGTTACCTAGCGGGAACTTGGACTATGTAGGTTACCTAGCGGGCACTTGGACTATCTAGGTTACCTAACGGGCACTTGGACTATCTAGGTTTCTTAGCGGGCACTTGGACTATGTAGGTTAACTAGCGGGACCTTCGACTATCTAGGTTACCTAGCGGGCAGTTGAACTATGTAGGTTACGTAGCGGGCACGTGGACTATCTAGGTTAACGAAAGGGCACTTGGACTATGTAGGTTACCTAGAGGGCACTTGGATTTTCTAGGTTAGCTAACAGGAACTTGGAATATCTAGGTTACCTAGCGGGCACTAGGACTATGAAGGTTCCCTAGCGGTCACAAGGATTATCTAGGTTACCTAGCGGGCACTTGGACTATGTATGTTAACTAGAGGGCATTTGGACTATGTAGGTTACCTAGCAGGCACTTGGACTATATAGGTTCCCTATCGGGCACTTGGAAAATGTAGGTTAACTAGGGGGCACTAGGAGTATGTAGGTTACCTAGCGGGGCCATAGACTATCTAGGTTACCTAGCCGGCATTTGGACTGTATAGGCTCCCTAGCGTTTATTTGGACTATAAAGATTATTTAGCGGGCACTTAGACTTTGTAGGTTACCTAGCGGGCACTTGGACTATCTAGGTTACCTAGCAGGCACTTGAACTATCTACGTTACCTAGCGGGTTCTTGGAGTATGTAGGTTACCTACCGGGCTGTTGGACAATCTAGGTTACCTAGCGGGCACTTGGACTATCTAGGTTAACTAACGGGCACTTGGACTATGTAGGTTCCCTAGCGGGCACTTGGATTATGTAGTTTGTCGGGCACTTGGGCTATGTAGGTTAACTAGCGGGCATTTGGAACATGTTGGTTACCTAGCGGGCACTTGGACTATGTAGGTTCCCTATCGGGCACTTGGAGAATGTAGGTTAACTAGGGGGCACTAGGACAATGTAGGTTACCTAGCGGGCCCTTGGACTATCTAGGTTACCTAGGGAGAACCTGGACTATGTAGGTTAACTAGTGGGCACTTTGACTATCTAGGTTACCTAGCAGGCATTTGGACTATGTACGTTCCCAAACAGGCCCTTGGACTATCTACGTTACCTAGCGGGCACTTAGACTATGTACGTTACCTAGCGGGCACTTGGAGTATGTACGTTTCCTAGCGGGTACTAGGACTAGATAGGTTCCCTAGCGGGCACTTGGTCTATCTAGGTTAACTAGCGGGCACTTGGACTATCTAGGTTCACTAGCGGACATTTGGACTATTAGGGCCCCTAGCGGGTATTTGGATTATATTGGTTACCTAGCGGGCACTTGGACTATGTAGGTTTCCTATCGGGCACTTGGAAAATGTAGGTTAACTAGGGGGCACTAGGACTATGTAGGTTACCTAGCGGGCCCATAGACTATCTAGGTTACCTAGCGGGCATTTGGACTATGTAGGCTCCCTAGCGTTTATTTGGACTATATAGATTATTTAGCGGGCACTTAGACTTTGTAGGTTACCTAGCGGGCACTTGGACTATCTAGGTTACCTAGCAGGCACTTGAACTATCTACATTACCTAGCAGGTACTTGGAGTATGTAGGTTACCTACCGGGCTGTTGGACAATCTAGGTTACCTAGCGGGCACATGGACTATCTAGGTTAACTAACGGGCACTTGGACTATGTAGGTTCCCTAGCGGGCACTTGGATTATGTAGGTTCCGTATCGGGCACTTGGACTATGTAGGTTAAGTAGCGCGCATTTGGACTATGTAGGTTACCTAGCGGGCACTTGGACTATGTAGGTTCCCTATCGGGCATTTGGACTATGTAGGTTACCTAGTGGGCCCTTGGACTATCTAGGTTACCTAGGGGGAACCTGGACTATGTAGGTTAACTAGTGGGCACTTGGACTATCTAGGTTACCTAGCAGGCACTTGGAGTATGTAGGTTAACTAGTGAGCACTTGGACTATCTAGGTTACCTAGCGGGCAGTTGGACTATGTACGTTCCCTAGCGGGCACTTGGACAATCTATGTTACCTAGCGGGCACTTGGACTATGTACGTTTCCTAGAGGGTACTTGGACTAGATAGGTTCCCTAGCGGGTACTTGGTCTATCTAGGTTAACCAGCGGGCACTTGGACTATCTAGGTTAACTAGCGAGCACTTGGACTATCTAGGTTAATGAACGGGCACTTGGACTATGTACGTAACCTAGCGGGCACTTGGACAGTCTAGGTTACCTAGCGGGCACTTGGACTATTAGGGCCCCTAGCGGGCATTTGGACTATATTGGTTACCTAGCAGGCACTTGGACTATGTAGGTTAACGAAAGGGCACTTGGACTATGTAGGTAACCTAGTGGTCACTTGAAATGTCTAGGTTACCTCGCGGGCACTTGGACTATGTAGGTTAACTAGCGGGCACTTGAACTATCTAGGTTAACTAGCAGGCCCTTGGACGATGTAGGTTATCTAGCGGGCCCTTGGACTATGTAGGTGACATAGAGGGCACTTGGACGATCTAGGTTAACTAGCGGGTACTTGGACTATGTAGGTTAACTAGCGGGCCCTTGGACTATGTAGATTAACTAGCGGCACTTGGACTATCTACATTAACTAGCGGGCCCTTGGACTATGTAGATTTCCTAGCGGGCACTTGGACTGTATATGTTCCAGAGCGGGCACTTGGACTATGTAGGTTCCCTAGCAGTCACTTGGACTATGTAGGTTCCAGAGCGGGCACTTGGACTATCTAGGTTCCCTAGCGGGCACTTGTACTATGTAGGTTAATTAGCGGACACTTGGACGATCTAGGTTAACTAGCGGGTACTTGGATAATGTAGGTTAACCAGCGGACCCTTGAACTATGTAGATTAAGTAGCGGCACTTGGACTATCTACATTAACTATCGGGCACTTGGACTATGTAGGCTAACTAGGGGGGCCTTGGACTATGTAGATTCCTAGCGGGCACTTGGACTCTATATGTTCCCTACGGACACTTGAACTATGTAAGTTAACTACCGGGCACTTGGACTATGTAGGTTAACTAGCGGGCCCTTGGACTATCTAGGTTACCTAGCGGGCACTTGGACTATGTAGGTTAACTACCGGGCACTTGCACTATCTAGGTTACCGAACGGGCATTTGGACTATGTAGGTAACCTAGCGGGCACTTGGAGAGTCTAGGTTACCTAGCGGGCAGTTGGACTTCTAGGTTAAAGAACGGGTACTTGGACTATGTATGTTGCATAGCGGGCAATTGGACTATGTAGGTTAGGTAACGGGCACAAGAACTATCTAGGTTACCTAGCTGGCACTTGAACTATCTACGTTATAGCGGGTTCTTGGAGTATGTAGGTTACCTAGCGGGCTGTTGGACTATCTAGTTTAACTAACGGACACTTGGACTATGTAGGTTCCCTAGCGGGCCCTTGGACTATGTAAATTCCCTAGCGGGCACTTGGACTATGTGGGTTTCATGGCGGGCATTTGGACTATCTAGGTTACCTAACGGGCACTTGGACTATGTAGGTTCCCTAGCGGGCACTTGGATTATGTAGGTTCCCTATCGGGCACTTGGACAATATAGGTAACCTAGCGGGCACTTGGACTATGTAGGTTCCCTATCGGGCACTTGGAGAATGTAGGTTAACTAGGGGGCACTAGGACTATGTAGGTTTCCTAGCGGGCCCTTGGACTACCTAGGTTACCTAGCTGGCATTTGGACTATGTAGGCTCCCTAGTGGTCATTTGGACTATATAGATTACCTAGCGGGCACTTAGACTTTGTAGGTTACCTAGCGGGCACTTGAACTATCTACGTTACCTGGCGGGTACTTGGAGTATGTAGGTTACCTAGCGGGCTGTAGGACTTTCTAGGTTACCTAGCGGGCACTGGGACAATCTAGGTTAACTAACGGGCACTTGGACTATGTAGGTTCCCTAGCGGGCCCTTGGACTATGTAAGTTCCCTAGCGGGCACTTGGACTATGTGGGTTCACTAGCGGGCAATTGGACTATCTAGATTACATAACGGGCACTTGGACAATATAGGTTCCCTAGCGGGCACTTGGATTATGTAGGTTCCCTATCGGGCACTTGGACTATGTAGGTTAACTAGCGGGCATTTGGACTATGTAGGTTACCTAGCGGGCACTTGGACTATGTAGGTTCCCTATCGGGCACTTGGATTATGTAGGTTAACTAGCGGGCATTTGGACTATGTAGGTTACCTAGCGGGCACTTGGACTATGTAGGTTCCCTATCGGGCATTTGGACTATGTAGGTTACCTAGTGAGCCCTTGTACTATCTAGGTTACCTAGGGGGAACCTGGACTATGTAGGTTAACTAGTGGGCACTTGGACTATCTAGGTTACCTAGCAGGCACTTGGAGTATGTAGGTTAACTAGCGAGCACTTGGACTATCTAGGTTACCTAGCGGGCACTTGGACTATGTACGTTCCCTAGCGGGCACTTGGACTATCTATGTTACCTAGCGGGCACTTGGACTATGTACGTTTCCTAGAGGGTACTTGGACTAGATAGGTTCCCTAGCGGGTACTTGGTCTATCTAGGTTAACCAGCGGGCACTTGGACTATCTAGGTTAACTAGCGAGCACTTGGACTATCTAGGTTAATGAACGGGCACTTGGACTATGTACGTAACCTAGCGGGCACTTGGACAGTCTAGGTTACCTAGCGGGCACTTGGACTATTAGGGCCCCTAGCGGGCATTTGGACTATATTGGTTACCTAGCAGGCACTTGGACTATGTAGGTTAACGAAAGGGCACTTGGACTATGTAGGTAACCTAGTGGTCACTTGAAATGTCTAGGTTACCTCGCGGGCACTTGGACTATGTAGGTTAACTAGCGGGCACTTGAACTATCTAGGTTAACTAGCAGGCCCTTGGACGATGTAGGTTATCTAGCGGGCCCTTGGACTATGTAGGTGACATAGAGGGCACTTGGACGATCTAGGTTAACTAGCGGGTACTTGGACTATGTAGGTTAACTAGCGGGCCCTTGGACTATGTAGATTAACTAGCGGCACTTGGACTATCTACATTAACTAGCGGGCCCTTGGACTATGTAGATTTCCTAGCGGGCACTTGGACTGTATATGTTCCAGAGCGGGCACTTGGACTATGTAGGTTCCCTAGCAGTCACTTGGACTATGTAGGTTCCAGAGCGGGCACTTGGACTATCTAGGTTCCCTAGCGGGCACTTGTACTATGTAGGTTAATTAGCGGACACTTGGACGATCTAGGTTAACTAGCGGGTACTTGGATAATGTAGGTTAACCAGCGGGCCCTTGAACTATGTAGATTAAGTAGCGGCACTTGGACTATCTACATTAACTATCGGGCACTTGGACTATGTAGGCTAACTAGGGGGGCCTTGGACTATGTAGATTCCTAGCGGGCACTTGGACTCTATATGTTCCCTACGGACACTTGAACTATGTAAGTTAACTACCGGGCACTTGGACTATGTAGGTTAACTAGCGGGCCCTTGGACTATCTAGGTTACCTAGCGGGCACTTGGACTATGTAGGTTAACTACCGGGCACTTGCACTATCTAGGTTACCGAACGGGCATTTGGACTATGTAGGTAACCTAGCGGGCACTTGGAGAGTCTAGGTTACCTAGCGGGCAGTTGGACTTCTAGGTTAAAGAACGGGTACTTGGACTATGTATGTTGCATAGCGGGCAATTGGACTATGTAGGTTAGGTAACGGGCACAAGAACTATCTAGGTTACCTAGCTGGCACTTGAACTATCTACGTTATAGCGGGTTCTTGGAGTATGTAGGTTACCTAGCGGGCTGTTGGACTATCTAGTTTAACTAACGGACACTTGGACTATGTAGGTTCCCTAGCGGGCCCTTGGACTATGTAAATTCCCTAGCGGGCACTTGGACTATGTGGGTTTCATGGCGGGCATTTGGACTATCTAGGTTACCTAACGGGCACTTGGACTATGTAGGTTCCCTAGCGGGCACTTGGATTATGTAGGTTCCCTATCGGGCACTTGGACAATATAGGTAACCTAGCGGGCACTTGGACTATGTAGGTTCCCTATCGGGCACTTGGAGAATGTAGGTTAACTAGGGGGCACTAGGACTATGTAGGTTTCCTAGCGGGCCCTTGGACTACCTAGGTTACCTAGCTGGCATTTGGACTATGTAGGCTCCCTAGTGGTCATTTGGACTATATAGATTACCTAGCGGGCACTTAGACTTTGTAGGTTACCTAGCGGGCACTTGAACTATCTACGTTACCTGGCGGGTACTTGGAGTATGTAGGTTACCTAGCGGGCTGTAGGACTTTCTAGGTTACCTAGCGGGCACTGGGACAATCTAGGTTAACTAACGGGCACTTGGACTATGTAGGTTCCCTAGCGGGCCCTTGGACTATGTAAGTTCCCTAGCGGGCACTTGGACTATGTGGGTTCACTAGCGGGCAATTGGACTATCTAGATTACATAACGGGCACTTGGACAATATAGGTTCCCTAGCGGGCACTTGGATTATGTAGGTTCCCTATCGGGCACTTGGACTATGTAGGTTAACTAGCGGGCATTTGGACTATGTAGGTTACCTAGCGGGCACTTGGACTATGTAGGTTCCCTATCGGGCACTTGGATTATGTAGGTTAACTAGCGGGCATTTGGACTATGTAGGTTACCTAGCGGGCACTTGGACTATGTAGGTTCCCTATCGGGCATTTGGACTATGTAGGTTACCTAGTGAGCCCTTGTACTATCTAGGTTACCTAGGGGGAACCTGGACTATGTAGGTTAACTAGTGGGCACTTGGACTATCTAGGTTACCTAGCAGGCACTTGGAGTATGTAGGTTAACTAGCGAGCACTTGGACTATCTAGGTTACCTAGCGGGCACTTGGACTATGTACGTTCCCTAGCGGGCACTTGGACTATCTATGTTACCTAGCGGGCACTTGGACTATGTACGTTTCCTAGAGGGTACTTGGACTAGATAGGTTCCCTAGCGGGTACTTGGTCTATCTAGGTTAACTAGCGGGCACTTGAACTATCTAGGTTAACTAGTGAGCACTTGGACTATCTAGGTTAACGAACGGGCACTTGGACTATGTAGGTAACCTAGCGGGCATTTGGACAGTCTAGGTTACCTAGCGGGCACTTGGACTATATAGGTTAACGAACGGGCACTTGGACTATGTAGGTTACCTAGCGGGCACTTGGACTATGTAGGATCCCTATCGGACATTTGGACTTCTTAGGTTACCTAGCGGGCACTTGGAATTTCTAGGTTAACTAGCGGGCACTTGGACTATCTAGGTCAACTAGCGGGCCCTTGTACTATGTAGGTTAACTAGCGAGCACTTGGACTACGTAGGTTAACTAGCGTGCACTTGGACTATCTAGGTTAACTAGCGGGCACTTGGATGCTCAATGTTAACTAGCGGTCACTTGGACTATCTAGGTTAGCTAACGGGCACTTGGACTAAGTAGGTCCCCTAGTGGGTACTTGGACACTCTAGGTTAACTAACGGGCACTAGGACTATCTAGGTTAACTAGCGGGCACTTGGACTATCTAGGTTACCTAGCTGGCACTAGGACTATGAAGGTTCCCTAGCGGGCACTAGGATTATCTAGGTTACCTAGTGGGCACTTGGACTATGTAGGTCAACTTGCGGGCACTTGGATTATGTAGGTTCCCTATCGGGCCCTTGGACTATGTAGGTTAACTAGAGGGCATTTGGACTATGTAGGTTACCTAGCAGGCACTTGGACTATGTAGGTTTCCTATCGGGCACTTGGAAAATGTAGGTTAACTAGGGGGCACTAGGAGTATGTAGGTTACCTAGCGGGCCCTTGGACTATCTAGGTTACCTAGGGGGAACCTGGACTATGTAGGTTAACTAGTGGGCACTTGGACTATCTACGTTACCTAGCAGGCACTTGGACTATGTACGTTCCCAAGCAGGCCCTTGGACTATCTACGTTACCTAGTGGGCACTTAGACTATGTACGTTACCTAACGAGCACTTGGAGTATTTACGTTTCCTAGCGGGTACTTGGACTAGATTGGTTCCCTAGCGGGCACTTGGTCTATCTAGGTTAAGTAGCGGGCACTTGGACTATCTAGGTTAACTAGCGGACATTTGGACTATTAGGGCCCCTTGCGGGCATTTGGGCTATATTGGTTACCTAGCGGGCACTTGGACTATGTAGGTTAAGGAAAGGGCACTTGGACTATGTAGGTAACCTAGTGGTCACGTGAAATGTCTAGGTTACCTCGCGGGCACTTGGACTATGTAGGTCAACTAACGGGCCCTTGGACTATCTAGGTTAGCTAAGGGGCACTTGGATTATGTAGGTTAACTAGCGGGCACTTGGAAAATGTAGGTTAACTAGCGGACACTTGGACGATCTAGGTTAACTAGCGGGCCCTTTCACTATGTAGGTTAACTAGCGGTCCCTTGGACTATGTAGGTTAACTAGCGGGCACTTGGATGATCTAGGTTAACTAGCGGGCACTTGGACTATGTAGGTTAGCTAGCGGGCACTTGAACTATGTAGGTTAACTAGTGGGCCCTTAGACTATCTAGGTTAGCTAGCGGGCACTTGGACTATGTAGGTTAAAGAGCGGGTATTTCGACTATGTAGGTGCCCTAGCGGGCATTTGGACTAAATAGATTACCTAGGGGGCACTTGGACATTGTAGGTTACATAACGGGCACTTGGACTATCTAGGTTACCTAGCGTGCACTTGAACTATCTACGTTACCTAGCGGGTACTTGGACTATCTAGGTTAACTAGCGGGCACTTGGACTATCTAGGTTAACTAACGGGCACTTGGACTATGTAAGTTCCCTAGCGGGCACTTGGATTATGTTGGTTCCCTATCAGGCACTTGGACTATGTAGGTTACTAGCGGGCATTTGGACTATGTAGGTTACCTAAAGGGCACTTGGACTATCTAGGTTATGTAACGGGCACTTGGACTATCTAGGTTACCTAGTGGGAACTTGGACTATGTAGGTTACTTAGCGGGCACTTTGACTATCTTGGTTATTTAGCGGGCACTTGGACTATGTAGGTTAACTAGCGGACACTTGGACGAACTAGGTTAAGGAGCGGGTCCTTGGACTATGTAGGTTACCTAGCGGGCACATGGACTATCTAGGTTAGCTAACAGGAACTTGGACTATCTAGGTTACCTAGCGGGCACTTTGACTATTTAGGTCACCTAGCGGGCACTTGGACTATCTAGGTTACCTAACGGGCACTTGGACTATGCAGGTAACCTAGCGGGCACTTGGACTGTCTAGGTAACATAGCGGCGACATGGATTTCTAGGTTAACGAACGGGCACTTGTACTATGTAGGTTGCCTAGCGGGTACTTGGACGATCTATGTTAGGTAACGGGCACTAGGACTATCTAGGTTACCTAGCGGGAACTAGGACTATGTAGGTAACCTAGCGGGCACTTGGACTATCTAGGTTTCTTAACGGGCACTTGGATGATCTAGGTTAACTAGCGGGCACTTGGACTATTTAGGTTAACTAGCGGGCACTTGGACTATCTAAGTTAACTAGCGGGCACTTGGGCGATGCAGGTTCTCTTGCGGGCACTTGGACTATCTAGGTTCCCTAACGGGCACTTGGACTATGTAGGTTCCCTAGCGGGCACTTGGACTATGTAAGTCCCTTAGCGGGCACTTGGACTATGTTTGTTTCCTATCTGGCACTTGGACTATGGTGGTTAACTAGCGGGCCCTTGGACTATGTAGGTTAACTAGCGGGCACTTAGACTATCTAGGTTACCTAGCGGGCACTTGGACTATGTACATACCCTAGCGGGCACTTTGACTATCTAAGTTACCTAGCGGGCACATGGACAATGTACGTCCCCTAGTGGGCACTTGGACTATCTAAGTTACTTAGCGGGCACTTGGACTATGTAGGTTAACTAGAGGGCACTGGGAATATGTAGGTTAACTAGCGGACACTTGGACGATCTAGGTTAACTAGGGGGCCCTTGCACTATGTAGGTTAACTAGCGGGTCCTTGGATTATGTAGGTTTACTAGCAGGCACTTGGACTATCTAGGTTAACTAGCGGGCACTTGGACTATGTAGTTTCCCTAGCGGGCATTTGGACTATTTAGGTTACCTAGCGGGAAATTGGACTATGTAGGTTGCCTAGCGGGCACTTGGATTATGTAGGTTCCCTATCGGGCACTTGGACTATGTAGGTTAACTAGCGGGCACTTGGATTGTCAAGGTTACCTAGTGGGCACTTTGAAGATCTAGGTTAGCAAACGGGCACTTGGAATATGTAGGTTACCTAGCAGGCACTTGGACTGTCTAGGTTACTTAGCGGGCACTTGGACTATCTAGGTTAACGAACGGGCACTTGGACTATGTGGTTACCTAGCGGGCACTTGGACTATCTCTGTTAGCTAACGGGCACTTGGACTATCTAAGTTACCTAGTTGGCACTTGGACTACGTAGGTTCCCTAGCGGGCACTTGGTCTCTGTATGTTCCCTAGCGGGCACTTGGACTATGTATGTTCCCTACGGACACTTGAACTATGTAAGTTAACTACCGGGCACTTGGACTATGTAGGTTAACAAGCGGGCCTTTGGACTATATAGGTTACTTAGCGGGCACTTGGACTATGTAGGTTAACTACCGGGCACTTGCACTATCTAGGTTCCCGAACGGGCATTTGGACTATGTAGGTAACCTAGCGGGCACATGGACAGTCTAGGTTACCTAGCGGGCACTTGGACTTATAGGTTAACGAACGGGCACTTGGACTATGTATGTTGCGTAGCGGGCAATTGGACTATCAAGGTTAGGTAACGGGCACTTGGACTATCTAGGTTACCTAGCGGGAACTAGGACTATGTAAGTAACCTAGCGGGCACTTGGACTATCTAGGTTACCTAACGGGCACTTGGACTATCTAGGTTACCTAGCGGGAACTTGGACTATGTAGGTTACCTAGCGGGCACTTGGACTATCTAGGTTACCTAGCAGGCACTTGGACTATGTACGTTCCCAAACAGGCCCTTGGACTATCTACGTTACCTAGCGGGCACTTAGACTATGTGCGTTAACTAGCGGGCACTTGGAGTATGTACGTTTCCTAGCGGGTACTAGGACTAGATAGGTTCCCTAGCGGGCACTTGGTCTATCTAGGTTAACTAGCGGGCACTTGGACTATCTAGGTTCACTAGCGGACATTTGGACTATTAGGGCCCCTAGCGGGTATTTGGATTATATTGGTTACCTAGCGGGCACTTGGACTATGTAGGTTTCCTATCGGGCACTTGGAAAATGTAGGTTAACTAGGGGGCACTAGGACTATGTAGGTTACCTAGCGGGCCCATAGACTATCTAGGTTACCTAGCGGGCATTTGGACTATGTAGGCTCCCTAGCGTTTATTTGGACTATATAGATTATTTAGCGGGCACTTAGACTTTGTAGGTTACCTAGCGGGCACTTGGACTATCTAGGTTACCTAGCAGGCACTTGAAATATCTACATTACGTAGCAGGTACTTGGAGTATGTAGGTTACCTACCGGGCTGTTGGACAATCTAGGTTACCTAGCGGGCACATGGACTATCTAGGTTAACTAACGGGCACTTGGACTATGTAGGTTCCCTAGCGGGCACTTGGATTATGTAGGTTCCGTATCGGGCACTTGGACTATGTAGGTTAAGTAGCGCGCATTTGGACTATGTAGGTTACCTAGCGGGCACTTGGACTATGTAGGTTCCCTATCGGGCATTTGGACTATGTAGGTTACCTAGTGGGCCCTTGGACTATCTAGGTTACCTAGGGGGAACCTGGACTATGTAGGTTAACTAGTGGGCACTTGGACTATCTAGGTTACCTAGCAGGCACTTGGAGTATGTAGGTTAACTAGCGAGCACTTGGACTATCTAGGTTACCTAGCGGGCAGTTGGACTATGTACGTTCCCTAGCGGGCACTTGGACTATCTATGTTACCTAGCGGGCACTTGGACTATGTACGTTTCCTAGAGGGTACTTGGACTAGATAGGTTCCCTAGCGGGTACTTGGTCTATCTAGGTTAACCAGCGGGCACTTGGACTATCTAGGTTAACTAGCGAGCACTTGGACTATCTAGGTTAACGAACGGGCACTTGGACTATGTAGGTATCCTAGTGGGCACTTGGACAGTCTAGGTTACCTAGCGGGCACTTGGACTATATAGGTTAACGAACGGGCACTTGGACAGTCTAGGTTACCTAGCGGGCACTTGGACTATATAGGTTAACGAACGGGCACTTGGACTATGTAGGTTACCTAGCGGGCACTTGGACTATGTAGGATCCCTATCGGACATTTGGACTTCTTAGGTTACCTAGCGGGCACTTGGAATTTCTAGGTTAACTAGCGGGCACTTGGAGTATCTAGGTCAACTAGCGGGCCCTTGCACTATGTAGGTTAACTAGCGAGCACTTGGACTATCTAGGTTAACTAGCGGGCACTGGGACTATCTAGGTTAACTAGCGGACACTTGGACTATCTAGGTTACCGAGCTGGCACTAGGACTATGAAGGTTCCCTAGCGGGCACTAGGATTATCTAGGTTACCTAGTGGGCACTTGGACTATGTAGGTCAACTTGCGGGCACTTGGATTATGTAGGTTCCCTATCGGGCCCTTGGACTATGTAGGTTAACTAGAGGGCATTTGGACTATGTAGGTTACCTAGCAGGCACTTGGACTATGTAGGTTTCCTATCGGGCACTTGGAAAATGTAGGTTAACTAGGGGGCACTAGGAGTATGTAGGTAACCTAGCGGGCCCATAGACTATCTAGGTTACCTAGCAGGCATTTGGACTATGTAGGCTCCCTAGCGTTTATTTGGACTATATAGATTATTTAGCGGGCACTTAGACTTTGTAGGTTATCTAGCGGGCACTTTGACTATCTAGGTTACCTAGCAGGCACTTGAACTATCTACGTTACCTAGCGGGTACTTGGAGTATGTAGGTTACCTACCGGGCTGTTGGACAATCTAGGTTACCTAGCGGGCACATGGACTATCTAGGTTAACTAACGGGCACTTGGACTATGTAGGTTCCCTAGCGGGCACTTGGATTATGTAGGTTCCCTATCGGGCACTAGGACAATGTAAGTTACCTAGCGGGCCCTTGGACTATCTAGGTTACCTAGGGGGAAGCTGGACTATGTAGGTTAACTAGTGGGCACTTGGACTATCTACGTTACCTAGCAGGCACTTGGACTATGTACGTTCCCAAGCAGGCCCTTGGACTATCTACGTTACCTAGCGGGCACTTAGACTATGTACGTTACCTAACGAGCACTTGGAGTATTTACGTTTCCTAGCGGGTACTTGGACTAGATTGGTTCCCTAGCGGGCACTTGGTCTATCTAGGTTAAGTAGCGGGCACTTGGACTATCTAGGTTAACTAGCGGACATTTGGACTATTAGGGCCCCTTGCGGGCATTTGGACTATATTGGTTACCTAGCGGGCACTTGGACTATGTAGGTTAAGGAAAGGGCACTTGGACTATGTAGGTAACCTAGTGGTCACGTGAAATGTCTAGGTTACCTCGCGGGCACTTGGACTATGTAGGTTAACTAGCGGGCACTTGGACTATCTAGGTTAACTAGCAGGCCCTTGGACGATGTAGGTTAACTAGCGGGCCCTTGGACTATGTAGGTTAACTAGCGGGCCCTTGGACTATGTAGGTGACATAGAGGGCACTTGGACGATCTAGGTTAACTAGCGGGTACTTGGACTATGTAGGTTAACTAGCGGGCCCTTGGACTATGTAGATTAACTAGCCGCACTTGGACTATCTACATTAACTAGCGGGCCCTTGGACTATGTAGATTCCCTTGCGGGCACTTGGACTATATATGTTCCAGAGCGGGCACTTGGACTATTTAGGTTCCCTAGCAGTCACTTGGACTATGTAGGTTCCAGAGCGGGCACTTGGACTATCTAGGTTCCCTAGCGGGCACTTGTACTATGTACGTTAATTAGCGGACACTTGGACGATCTAGGTTAACTAGCGGGTACTTGGATTATGTAGGTTAACCAGAGGGCCCTTGAACTATGTAGATTAACTAGCGGCACTTGGACTATCTACATTAACTAGCCCGCTCTTGGACTATGTAGGCTAACTAGGGGGGCCTTGCACTATGCAGATTCCCTAGCGGGCACTTGGACTCTATATGTTCCCTACGGACACTTGAACTATGTAAGTTAACTACCGGGCACTTGGACTATGTAGGTTAACTAGCGGGCCCTTGGACTATCTAGGTTACCTAGCGGGCACTTGGACTATGTAGGTTAACTACCGGGCACTTGCACTATCTAGGTTACCGAACGGGCATTTGGATTATGTAGGTAACCTAGCGGGCACTTGGAGAGTCTAGGTTACCTAGCTGGCAGTTGGACTTCTAGGTTAAAGAACGGGTACTTGGACTATGTATGTTGCATAGCGGGCAATTGGACTATGTAGGTTAGGTAACGGGCACAAGAACTATCTAGGTTACCTAGCTGGCACTTGAACTATCTACGTTATAGCGGGTTCTTGGAGTATGTAGGTTACCTAGCGGGCTGTTGGACTATCTAGTTTAACTAACGGACACTTGGACTATGTAGGTTCCCTAGCGGGCCCTTGGACTATGTAAATTCCCTAGCGGGCACTTGGACTATGTGGGTTTCATGGCGGGCATTTGGACTATCTAGGTTACCTAACGGGCACTTGGACTATGTAGGTTCCCTAGCGGGCACTTGGATTATGTAGGTTCCCTATCGGGCACTTGGACAATATAGGTAACCTAGCGGGCACTTGGACTATGTAGGTTCCCTATCGGGCACTTGGAGAATGTAGGTTAACTAGGGGGCACTAGGACTATGTAGGTTTCCTAGCGGGCCCTTGGACTACCTAGGTTACCTAGCTGGCATTTGGACTATGTAGGCTCCCTAGTGGTCATTTGGACTATATAGATTACCTAGCGGGCACTTAGACTTTGTAGGTTACCTAGCGGGCACTTGAACTATCTACGTTACCTGGCGGGTACTTGGAGTATGTAGGTTACCTAGCGGGCTGTTGGACTTTCTAGGTTACCTAGCGGGCACTGGGACAATCTAGGTTAACTAACGGGCACTTGGACTATGTAGGTTCCCTAGCGGGCCCTTGGACTATGTAAGTTCCCTAGCGGGCACTTGGACTATGTGGGTTCACTAGCGGGCAATTGGACTATCTAGATTACATAACGGGCACTTGGACAATATAGGTTCCCTAGCGGGCACTTGGATTATGTAGGTTCCCTATCGGGCACTTGGACTATGTAGGTTAACTAGCGGGCATTTGGACTATGTAGGTTACCTAGCGGGCACTTGGACTATGTAGGTTCCCTATCGGGCACTTGGATTATGTAGGTTAACTAGCGGGCATTTGGACTATGTAGGTTACCTAGCGGGCACTTGGACTATGTAGGTTCCCTATCGGGCATTTGGACTATGTAGGTTACCTAGTGAGCCCTTGTACTATCTAGGTTACCTAGGGGGAACCTGGACTATGTAGGTTAACTAGTGGGCACTTGGACTATCTAGGTTACCTAGCAGGCACTTGGAGTATGTAGGTTAACTAGCGAGCACTTGGACTATCTAGGTTACCTAGCGGGCACTTGGACTATGTACGTTCCCTAGCGGGCACTTGGACTATCTATGTTACCTAGCGGGCACTTGGACTATGTACGTTTCCTGGAGGGTACTTGGACTAGATAGGTTCCCTAGCGGGTACTTGGTCTATCTAGGTTAACTAGCGGGCACTTGAACTATCTAGGTTAACTAGTGAGCACTTGGACTATCTAGGTTAACGAACGGGCACTTGGACTATGTAGGTAACCTAGCGGGCATTTGGACAGTCTAGGTTACCTAGCGGGCACTTGGACTATATAGGTTAACGAACGGGCACTTGGACTATGTAGGTTACCTAGCGGGCACTTGGACTATGTAGGATCCCTATCGGACATTTGGACTTCTTAGGTTACCTAGCGGGCACTTGGAATTTCTAGGTTAACTAGCGGGCACTTGGACTATCTAGGTCAACTAGCGGGCCCTTGTACTATGTAGGTTAACTAGCGAGCACTTGGACTACGTAGGTTAACTAGCGTGCACTTGGACTATCTAGGTTAACTAGCGGGCACTTGGATGCTCAATGTTAACTAGCGGTCACTTGGACTATCTAGGTTAGCTAACGGGCACTTGGACTAAGTAGGTCCCCTAGTGGGTACTTGGACACTCTAGGTTAACTAACGGGCACTAGGACTATCTAGGTTAACTAGCGGGCACTTGGACTATCTAGGTTACCTAGCTGGCACTAGGACTATGAAGGTTCCCTAGCGGGCACTAGGATTATCTAGGTTACCTAGTGGGCACTTGGACTATGTAGGTCAACTTGCGGGCACTTGGATTATGTAGGTTCCCTATCGGGCCCTTGGACTATGTAGGTTAACTAGAGGGCATTTGGACTATGTAGGTTACCTAGCAGGCACTTGGACTATGTAGGTTTCCTATCGGGCACTTGGAAAATGTAGGTTAACTAGGGGGCACTAGGAGTATGTAGGTTACCTAGCGGGCCCTTGGACTATCTAGGTTACCTAGGGGGAACCTGGACTATGTAGGTTAACTAGTGGGCACTTGGACTATCTACGTTACCTAGCAGGCACTTGGACTATGTACGTTCCCAAGCAGGCCCTTGGACTATCTACGTTACCTAGTGGGCACTTAGACTATGTACGTTACCTAACGAGCACTTGGAGTATTTACGTTTCCTAGCGGGTACTTGGACTAGATTGGTTCCCTAGCGGGCACTTGGTCTATCTAGGTTAAGTAGCGGGCACTTGGACTATCTAGGTTAACTAGCGGACATTTGGACTATTAGGGCCCCTTGCGGGCATTTGGGCTATATTGGTTACCTAGCGGGCACTTGGACTATGTAGGTTAAGGAAAGGGCACTTGGACTATGTAGGTAACCTAGTGGTCACGTGAAATGTCTAGGTTACCTCGCGGGCACTTGGACTATGTAGGTCAACTAACGGGCCCTTGGACTATCTAGGTTAGCTAAGGGGCACTTGGATTATGTAGGTTAACTAGCGGGCACTTGGAAAATGTAGGTTAACTAGCGGACACTTGGACGATCTAGGTTAACTAGCGGGCCCTTTCACTATGTAGGTTAACTAGCGGTCCCTTGGACTATGTAGGTTAACTAGCGGGCACTTGGACGATCTAGGTTAACTAGCGGGCACTTGGACTATGTAGGTTAGCTAGCGGGCACTTGAACTATGTCGGTTAACTAGTGGGCCCTTAGACTATCTAGGTTAGCTAGCGGGCACTTGGACTATGTAGGTTAAAGAGCGGGTATTTCGACTATGTAGGTGCCCTAGCGGGCATTTGGACTAAATAGATTACCTAGGGGGCACTTGGACATTGTAGGTTACATAACGGGCACTTGGACTATCTAGGTTACCTAGCGTGCACTTGAACTATCTACGTTACCTAGCGGGTACTTGGACTATCTAGGTTAACTAGCGGGCACTTGGACTATCTAGGTTAACTAACGGGCACTTGGACTATGTAAGTTCCCTAGCGGGCACTTGGATTATGTAGGTTCCCTATCAGGCACTTGGACTATGTAGGTTACTAGCGGGCATTTGGACTATGTAGGTTACCTAAAGGGCACTTGGACTATCTAGGTTATGTAACGGGCACTTGGACTATCTAGGTTACCTAGTGGGAACTTGGACTATGTAGGTTACTTAGCGGGCACTTTGACTATCTTGGTTATTTAGCGGGCACTTGGACTATGTAGGTTAACTAGCGGACACTTGGACGAACTAGGTTAAGGAGCGGGTCCTTGGACTATGTAGGTTACCTAGCGGGCACATGGACTATCTAGGTTAGCTAACAGGAACTTGGACTATCTAGGTTACCTAGCGGGCACTTTGACTATTTAGGTCACCTAGCGGGCACTTGGACTATCTAGGTTACCTAACGGGCACTTGGACTATGCAGGTAACCTAGCGGGCACTTGGACTGTCTAGGTAACATAGCGGCGACATGGATTTCTAGGTTAACGAACGGGCACTTGTACTATGTAGGTTGCCTAGCGGGTACTTGGACGATCTATGTTAGGTAACGGGCACTAGGACTATCTAGGTTACCTAGCGGGAACTAGGACTATGTAGGTAACCTAGCGGGCACTTGGACTATCTAGGTTTCTTAACGGGCACTTGGATGATCTAGGTTAACTAGCGGGCACTTGGACTATTTAGGTTAACTAGCGGGCACTTGGACTATCTAAGTTAACTAGCGGGCACTTGGGCGATGCAGGTTCTCTTGCGGGCACTTGGACTATCTAGGTTCCCTAACGGGCACTTGGACTATGTAGGTTCCCTAGCGGGCACTTGGACTATGTAAGTCCCTTAGCGGGCACTTGGACTATGTTTGTTTCCTATCTGGCACTTGGACTATGGTGGTTAACTAGCGGGCCCTTGGACTATGTAGGTTAACTAGCGGGCACTTAGACTATCTAGGTTACCTAGCGGGCACTTGGACTATGTACATACCCTAGCGGGCACTTTGACTATCTAAGTTACCTAGCGGGCACATGGACAATGTACGTCCCCTAGTGGGCACTTGGACTATCTAAGTTACTTAGCGGGCACTTGGACTATGTAGGTTAACTAGAGGGCACTGGGAATATGTAGGTTAACTAGCGGACACTTGGACGATCTAGGTTAACTAGGGGGCCCTTGCACTATGTAGGTTAACTAGCGGGTCCTTGGATTATGTAGGTTTACTAGCAGGCACTTGGACTATCTAGGTTAACTAGCGGGCACTTGGACTATGTAGTTTCCCTAGCGGGCATTTGGACTATTTAGGTTACCTAGCGGGAAATTGGACTATGTAGGTTGCCTAGCGGGCACTTGGATTATGTAGGTTCCCTATCGGGCACTTGGACTATGTAGGTTAACTAGCGGGCACTTGGATTGTCAAGGTTACCTAGTGGGCACTTTGAAGATCTAGGTTAGCAAACGGGCACTTGGAATATGTAGGTTACCTAGCAGGCACTTGGACTGTCTAGGTTACTTAGCGGGCACTTGGACTATCTAGGTTAACGAACGGGCACTTGGACTATGTGGTTACCTAGCGGGCACTTGGACTATCTCTGTTAGCTAACGGGCACTTGGACTATCTAAGTTACCTAGTTGGCACTTGGACTACGTAGGTTCCCTAGCGGGCACTTGGTCTCTGTATGTTCCCTAGCGGGCACTTGGACTATGTATGTTCCCTACGGACACTTGAACTATGTAAGTTAACTACCGGGCACTTGGACTATGTAGGTTAACAAGCGGGCCTTTGGACTATATAGGTTACTTAGCGGGCACTTGGACTATGTAGGTTAACTACCGGGCACTTGCACTATCTAGGTTCCCGAACGGGCATTTGGACTATGTAGGTAACCTAGCGGGCACATGGACAGTCTAGGTTACCTAGCGGGCACTTGGACTTATAGGTTAACGAACGGGCACTTGGACTATGTATGTTGCGTAGCGGGCAATTGGACTATCAAGGTTAGGTAACGGGCACTTGGACTATCTAGGTTACCTAGCGGGAACTAGGACTATGTAAGTAACCTAGCGGGCACTTGGACTATCTAGGTTACCTAACGGGCACTTGGACTATCTAGGTTACCTAGCGGGAACTTGGACTATGTAGGTTACCTAGCGGGCACTTGGACTATCTAGGTTACCTAGCAGGCACTTGGACTATGTACGTTCCCAAACAGGCCCTTGGACTATCTACGTTACCTAGCGGGCACTTAGACTATGTGCGTTAACTAGCGGGCACTTGGAGTATGTACGTTTCCTAGCGGGTACTAGGACTAGATAGGTTCCCTAGCGGGCACTTGGTCTATCTAGGTTAACTAGCGGGCACTTGGACTATCTAGGTTCACTAGCGGACATTTGGACTATTAGGGCCCCTAGCGGGTATTTGGATTATATTGGTTACCTAGCGGGCACTTGGACTATGTAGGTTTCCTATCGGGCACTTGGAAAATGTAGGTTAACTAGGGGGCACTAGGACTATGTAGGTTACCTAGCGGGCCCATAGACTATCTAGGTTACCTAGCGGGCATTTGGACTATGTAGGCTCCCTAGCGTTTATTTGGACTATATAGATTATTTAGCGGGCACTTAGACTTTGTAGGTTACCTAGCGGGCACTTGGACTATCTAGGTTACCTAGCAGGCACTTGAAATATCTACATTACGTAGCAGGTACTTGGAGTATGTAGGTTACCTACCGGGCTGTTGGACAATCTAGGTTACCTAGCGGGCACATGGACTATCTAGGTTAACTAACGGGCACTTGGACTATGTAGGTTCCCTAGCGGGCACTTGGATTATGTAGGTTCCGTATCGGGCACTTGGACTATGTAGGTTAAGTAGCGCGCATTTGGACTATGTAGGTTACCTAGCGGGCACTTGGACTATGTAGGTTCCCTATCGGGCATTTGGACTATGTAGGTTACCTAGTGGGCCCTTGGACTATCTAGGTTACCTAGGGGGAACCTGGACTATGTAGGTTAACTAGTGGGCACTTGGACTATCTAGGTTACCTAGCAGGCACTTGGAGTATGTAGGTTAACTAGCGAGCACTTGGACTATCTAGGTTACCTAGCGGGCAGTTGGACTATGTACGTTCCCTAGCGGGCACTTGGACTATCTATGTTACCTAGCGGGCACTTGGACTATGTACGTTTCCTAGAGGGTACTTGGACTAGATAGGTTCCCTAGCGGGTACTTGGTCTATCTAGGTTAACCAGCGGGCACTTGGACTATCTAGGTTAACTAGCGAGCACTTGGACTATCTAGGTTAACGAACGGGCACTTGGACTATGTAGGTATCCTAGTGGGCACTTGGACAGTCTAGGTTACCTAGCGGGCACTTGGACTATATAGGTTAACGAACGGGCACTTGGACTATGTAGGTTACCTAGCGGGCACTTGGACTATGTAGGATCCCTATCGGACATTTGGACTTCTTAGGTTACCTAGCGGGCACTTGGAATTTCTAGGTTAACTAGCGGGCACTTGGAGTATCTAGGTCAACTAGCGGGCCCTTGCACTATGTAGGTTAACTAGCGAGCACTTGGACTATCTAGGTTAACTAGCGGGCACTGGGACTATCTAGGTTAACTAGCGGACACTTGGACTATCTAGGTTACCGAGCTGGCACTAGGACTATGAAGGTTCCCTAGCGGGCACTAGGATTATCTAGGTTACCTAGTGGGCACTTGGACTATGTAGGTCAACTTGCGGGCACTTGGATTATGTAGGTTCCCTATCGGGCCCTTGGACTATGTAGGTTAACTAGAGGGCATTTGGACTATGTAGGTTACCTAGCAGGCACTTGGACTATGTAGGTTTCCTATCGGGCACTTGGAAAATGTAGGTTAACTAGGGGGCACTAGGAGTATGTAGGTAACCTAGCGGGCCCATAGACTATCTAGGTTACCTAGCAGGCATTTGGACTATGTAGGCTCCCTAGCGTTTATTTGGACTATATAGATTATTTAGCGGGCACTTAGACTTTGTAGGTTATCTAGCGGGCACTTTGACTATCTAGGTTACCTAGCAGGCACTTGAACTATCTACGTTACCTAGCGGGTACTTGGAGTATGTAGGTTACCTACCGGGCTGTTGGACAATCTAGGTTACCTAGCGGGCACATGGACTATCTAGGTTAACTAACGGGCACTTGGACTATGTAGGTTCCCTAGCGGGCACTTGGATTATGTAGGTTCCCTATCGGGCACTAGGACAATGTAAGTTACCTAGCGGGCCCTTGGACTATCTAGGTTACCTAGGGGGAAGCTGGACTATGTAGGTTAACTAGTGGGCACTTGGACTATCTACGTTACCTAGCAGGCACTTGGACTATGTACGTTCCCAAGCAGGCCCTTGGACTATCTACGTTACCTAGCGGGCACTTAGACTATGTACGTTACCTAACGAGCACTTGGAGTATTTACGTTTCCTAGCGGGTACTTGGACTAGATTGGTTCCCTAGCGGGCACTTGGTCTATCTAGGTTAAGTAGCGGGCACTTGGACTATCTAGGTTAACTAGCGGACATTTGGACTATTAGGGCCCCTTGCGGGCATTTGGACTATATTGGTTACCTAGCGGGCACTTGGACTATGTAGGTTAAGGAAAGGGCACTTGGACTATGTAGGTAACCTAGTGGTCACGTGAAATGTCTAGGTTACCTCGCGGGCACTTGGACTATGTAGGTTAACTAGCGGGCACTTGGACTATCTAGGTTAACTAGCAGGCCCTTGGACGATGTAGGTTAACTAGCGGGCCCTTGGACTATGTAGGTTAACTAGCGGGCCCTTGGACTATGTAGGTGACATAGAGGGCACTTGGACGATCTAGGTTAACTAGCGGGTACTTGGACTATGTAGGTTAACTAGCGGGCCCTTGGACTATGTAGATTAACTAGCCGCACTTGGACTATCTACATTAACTAGCGGGCCCTTGGACTATGTAGATTCCCTTGCGGGCACTTGGACTATATATGTTCCAGAGCGGGCACTTGGACTATTTAGGTTCCCTAGCAGTCACTTGGACTATGTAGGTTCCAGAGCGGGCACTTGGACTATCTAGGTTCCCTAGCGGGCACTTGTACTATGTACGTTAATTAGCGGACACTTGGACGATCTAGGTTAACTAGCGGGTACTTGGATTATGTAGGTTAACCAGAGGGCCCTTGAACTATGTAGATTAACTAGCGGCACTTGGACTATCTACATTAACTAGCCCGCTCTTGGACTATGTAGGCTAACTAGGGGGGCCTTGCACTATGCAGATTCCCTAGCGGGCACTTGGACTCTATATGTTCCCTACGGACACTTGAACTATGTAAGTTAACTACCGGGCACTTGGACTATGTAGGTTAACTAGCGGGCCCTTGGACTATCTAGGTTACCTAGCGGGCACTTGGACTATGTAGGTTAACTACCGGGCACTTGCACTATCTAGGTTACCGAACGGGCATTTGGATTATGTAGGTAACCTAGCGGGCACTTGGAGAGTCTAGGTTACCTAGCTGGCAGTTGGACTTCTAGGTTAAAGAACGGGTACTTGGACTATGTATGTTGCATAGCGGGCAATTGGACTATGTAGGTTAGGTAACGGGCACAAGAACTATCTAGGTTACCTAGCTGGCACTTGAACTATCTACGTTATAGCGGGTTCTTGGAGTATGTAGGTTACCTAGCGGGCTGTTGGACTATCTAGTTTAACTAACGGACACTTGGACTATGTAGGTTCCCTAGCGGGCCCTTGGACTATGTAAATTCCCTAACGGGCACTTGGACTATGTGGGTTTCATGGCGGGCATTTGGACTATCTAGGTTACCTAACGGGCACTTGGACTATGTAGGTTCCCTAGCGGGCACTTGGATTATGTAGGTTCCCTATCGGGCACTTGGACAATATAGGTAACCTAGCGGGCACTTGGACTATGTAGGTTCCCTATCGGGCACTTGGAGAATGTAGGTTAACTAGGGGGCACTAGGACTATGTAGGTTTCCTAGCGGGCCCTTGGACTACCTAGGTTACCTAGCTGGCATTTGGACTATGTAGGCTCCCTAGTGGTCATTTGGACTATATAGATTACCTAGCGGGCACTTAGACTTTGTAGGTTACCTAGCGGGCACTTGAACTATCTACGTTACCTGGCGGGTACTTGGAGTATGTAGGTTACCTAGCGGGCTGTTGGACTTTCTAGGTTACCTAGCGGGCACTGGGACAATCTAGGTTAACTAACGGGCACTTGGACTATGTAGGTTCCCTAGCGGGCCCTTGGACTATGTAAGTTCCCTAGCGGGCACTTGGACTATGTGGGTTCACTAGCGGGCAATTGGACTATCTAGATTACATAACGGGCACTTGGACAATATAGGTTCCCTAGCGGGCACTTGGATTATGTAGGTTCCCTATCGGGCACTTGGACTATGTAGGTTAACTAGCGGGCATTTGGACTATGTAGGTTACCTAGCGGGCACTTGGACTTATAGGTTAACGAACGGGCACTTGGACTATGTATGTTGCGTAGCGGGCAATTGGACTATCAAGGTTAGGTAACGGGCACTTGGACTATCTAGGTTACCTAGCGGGAACTAGGACTATGTAAGTAACCTAGCGGGCACTTGGACTATCTAGGTTACCTAACGGGCACTTGGACTATCTAGGTTACCTAGCGGGAACTTGGACTATGTAGGTTACCTAGCGGGCACTTGGACTATCTAGGTTACCTAGCAGGCACTTGGACTATGTACGTTCCCAAACAGGCCCTTGGACTATCTACGTTACCTAGCGGGCACTTAGACTATGTGCGTTACCTAGCGGGCACTTGGAGTATGTACGTTTCCTAGCGGGTACTAGGACTAGATAGGTTCCCTAGCGGGCACTTGGTCTATCTAGGTTAACTAGCGGGCACTTGGACTATCTAGGTTCACTAGCGGACATTTGGACTATTAGGGCCCCTAGCGGGTATTTGGATTATATTGGTTACCTAGCGGGCACTTGGACTATGTAGGTTTCCTATCGGGCACTTGGAAAATGTAGGTTAACTAGGGGGCACTAGGACTATGTAGGTTACCTAGCGGGCCCATAGACTATCTAGGTTACCTAGCGGGCATTTGGACTATGTAGGCTCCCTAGCGTTTATTTGGACTATATAGATTATTTAGCGGGCACTTAGACTTTGTAGGTTACCTAGCGGGCACTTGGACTATCTAGGTTACCTAGCAGGCACTTGAAATATCTACATTACGTAGCAGGTACTTGGAGTATGTAGGTTACCTACCGGGCTGTTGGACAATCTAGGTTACCTAGCGGGCACATGGACTATCTAGGTTAACTAACGGGCACTTGGACTATGTAGGTTCCCTAGCGGGCACTTGGATTATGTAGGTTCCGTATCGGGCACTTGGACTATGTAGGTTAAGTAGCGCGCATTTGGACTATGTAGGTTACCTAGCGGGCACTTGGACTATGTAGGTTCCCTATCGGGCATTTGGACTATGTAGGTTACCTAGTGGGCCCTTGGACTATCTAGGTTACCTAGGGGGAACCTGGACTATGTAGGTTAACTAGTGGGCACTTGGACTATCTAGGTTACCTAGCAGGCACTTGGAGTATGTAGGTTAACTAGCGAGCACTTGGACTATCTAGGTTACCTAGCGGGCAGTTGGACTATGTACGTTCCCTAGCGGGCACTTGGACTATCTATGTTACCTAGCGGGCACTTGGACTATGTACGTTTCCTAGAGGGTACTTGGACTAGATAGGTTCCCTAGCGGGTACTTGGTCTATCTAGGTTAACCAGCGGGCACTTGGACTATCTAGGTTAACTAGCGAGCACTTGGACTATCTAGGTTAACGAACGGGCACTTGGACTATGTAGGTATCCTAGTGGGCACTTGGACAGTCTAGGTTACCTAGCGGGCACTTGGACTATATAGGTTAACGAACGGGCACTTGGACTATGTAGGTTACCTAGCGGGCACTTGGACTATGTAGGATCCCTATCGGACATTTGGACTTCTTAGGTTACCTAGCGGGCACTTGGAATTTCTAGGTTAACTAGCGGGCACTTGGAGTATCTAGGTCAACTAGCGGGCCCTTGCACTATGTAGGTTAACTAGCGAGCACTTGGACTATCTAGGTTAACTAGCGGGCACTGGGACTATCTAGGTTAACTAGCGGACACTTGGACTATCTAGGTTACCGAGCTGGCACTAGGACTATGAAGGTTCCCTAGCGGGCACTAGGATTATCTAGGTTACCTAGTGGGCACTTGGACTATGTAGGTCAACTTGCGGGCACTTGGATTATGTAGGTTCCCTATCGGGCCCTTGGACTATGTAGGTTAACTAGAGGGCATTTGGACTATGTAGGTTACCTAGCAGGCACTTGGACTATGTAGGTTTCCTATCGGGCACTTGGAAAATGTAGGTTAACTAGGGGGCACTAGGAGTATGTAGGTAACCTAGCGGGCCCATAGACTATCTAGGTTACCTAGCAGGCATTTGGACTATGTAGGCTCCCTAGCGTTTATTTGGACTATATAGATTATTTAGCGGGCACTTAGACTTTGTAGGTTATCTAGCGGGCACTTTGACTATCTAGGTTACCTAGCAGGCACTTGAACTATCTACGTTACCTAGCGGGTACTTGGAGTATGTAGGTTACCTACCGGGCTGTTGGACAATCTAGGTTACCTAGCGGGCACATGGACTATCTAGGTTAACTAACGGGCACTTGGACTATGTAGGTTCCCTAGCGGGCACTTGGATTATGTAGGTTCCCTATCGGGCACTAGGACAATGTAAGTTACCTAGCGGGCCCTTGGACTATCTAGGTTACCTAGGGGGAAGCTGGACTATGTAGGTTAACTAGTGGGCACTTGGACTATCTACGTTACCTAGCAGGCACTTGGACTATGTACGTTCCCAAGCAGGCCCTTGGACTATCTACGTTACCTAGCGGGCACTTAGACTATGTACGTTACCTAACGAGCACTTGGAGTATTTACGTTTCCTAGCGGGTACTTGGACTAGATTGGTTCCCTAGCGGGCACTTGGTCTATCTAGGTTAAGTAGCGGGCACTTGGACTATCTAGGTTAACTAGCGGACATTTGGACTATTAGGGCCCCTTGCGGGCATTTGGACTATATTGGTTACCTAGCGGGCACTTGGACTATGTAGGTTAAGGAAAGGGCACTTGGACTATGTAGGTAACCTAGTGGTCACGTGAAATGTCTAGGTTACCTCGCGGGCACTTGGACTATGTAGGTTAACTAGCGGGCACTTGGACTATCTAGGTTAACTAGCAGGCCCTTGGACGATGTAGGTTAACTAGCGGGCCCTTGGACTATGTAGGTTAACTAGCGGGCCCTTGGACTATGTAGGTGACATAGAGGGCACTTGGACGATCTAGGTTAACTAGCGGGTACTTGGACTATGTAGGTTAACTAGCGGGCCCTTGGACTATGTAGATTAACTAGCCGCACTTGGACTATCTACATTAACTAGCGGGCCCTTGGACTATGTAGATTCCCTTGCGGGCACTTGGACTATATATGTTCCAGAGCGGGCACTTGGACTATTTAGGTTCCCTAGCAGTCACTTGGACTATGTAGGTTCCAGAGCGGGCACTTGGACTATCTAGGTTCCCTAGCGGGCACTTGTACTATGTACGTTAATTAGCGGACACTTGGACGATCTAGGTTAACTAGCGGGTACTTGGATTATGTAGGTTAACCAGAGGGCCCTTGAACTATGTAGATTAACTAGCGGCACTTGGACTATCTACATTAACTAGCCCGCTCTTGGACTATGTAGGCTAACTAGGGGGGCCTTGCACTATGCAGATTCCCTAGCGGGCACTTGGACTCTATATGTTCCCTACGGACACTTGAACTATGTAAGTTAACTACCGGGCACTTGGACTATGTAGGTTAACTAGCGGGCCCTTGGACTATCTAGGTTACCTAGCGGGCACTTGGACTATGTAGGTTAACTACCGGGCACTTGCACTATCTAGGTTACCGAACGGGCATTTGGATTATGTAGGTAACCTAGCGGGCACTTGGAGAGTCTAGGTTACCTAGCTGGCAGTTGGACTTCTAGGTTAAAGAACGGGTACTTGGACTATGTATGTTGCATAGCGGGCAATTAGACTATGTAGGTTAGGTAACGGGCACAAGAACTATCTAGGTTACCTAGCTGGCACTTGAACTATCTACGTTATAGCGGGTTCTTGGAGTATGTAGGTTACCTAGCGGGCTGTTGGACTATCTAGTTTAACTAACGGACACTTGGACTATGTAGGTTCCCTAGCGGGCCCTTGGACTATGTAAATTCCCTAGCGGGCACTTGGACTATGTGGGTTTCATGGCGGGCATTTGGACTATCTAGGTTACCTAACGGGCACTTGGACTATGTAGGTTCCCTAGCGGGCACTTGGATTATGTAGGTTCCCTATCGGGCACTTGGACAATATAGGTAACCTAGCGGGCACTTGGACTATGTAGGTTCCCTATCGGGCACTTGGAGAATGTAGGTTAACTAGGGGGCACTAGGACTATGTAGGTTTCCTAGCGGGCCCTTGGACTACCTAGGTTACCTAGCTGGCATTTGGACTATGTAGGCTCCCTAGTGGTCATTTGGACTATATAGATTACCTAGCGGGCACTTAGACTTTGTAGGTTACCTAGCGGGCACTTGAACTATCTACGTTACCTGGCGGGTACTTGGAGTATGTAGGTTACCTAGCGGGCTGTTGGACTTTCTAGGTTACCTAGCGGGCACTGGGACAATCTAGGTTAACTAACGGGCACTTGGACTATGTAGGTTCCCTAGCGGGCCCTTGGACTATGTAAGTTCCCTAGCGGGCACTTGGACTATGTGGGTTCACTAGCGGGCAATTGGACTATCTAGATTACATAACGGGCACTTGGACAATATAGGTTCCCTAGCGGGCACTTGGATTATGTAGGTTCCCTATCGGGCACTTGGACTATGTAGGTTAACTAGCGGGCATTTGGACTATGTAGGTTACCTAGCGGGCACTTGGACTATGTAGGTTCCCTATCGGGCACTTGGATTATGTAGGTTAACTAGCGGGCATTTGGACTATGTAGGTTACCTAGCGGGCACTTGGACTATGTAGGTTCCCTATCGGGCATTTGGACTATGTAGGTTACCTAGTGAGCCCTTGTACTATCTAGGTTACCTAGGGGGAACCTGGACTATGTAGGTTAACTAGTGGGCACTTGGACTATCTAGGTTACCTAGCAGGCACTTGGAGTATGTAGGTTAACTAGCGAGCACTTGGACTATCTAGGTTACCTAGCGGGCACTTGGACTATGTACGTTCCCTAGCGGGCACTTGGACTATCTATGTTACCTAGCGGGCACTTGGACTATGTACGTTTCCTAGAGGGTACTTGGACTAGATAGGTTCCCTAGCGGGTACTTGGTCTATCTAGGTTAACTAGCGGGCACTTGAACTATCTAGGTTAACTAGTGAGCACTTGGACTATCTAGGTTAACGAACGGGCACTTGGACTATGTAGGTAACCTAGCGGGCATTTGGACAGTCTAGGTTACCTAGCGGGCACTTGGACTATATAGGTTAACGAACGGGCACTTGGACTATGTAGGTTACCTAGCGGGCACTTGGACTATGTAGGATCCCTATCGGACATTTGGACTTCTTAGGTTACCTAGCGGGCACTTGGAATTTCTAGGTTAACTAGCGGGCACTTGGACTATCTAGGTCAACTAGCGGGCCCTTGTACTATGTAGGTTAACTAGCGAGCACTTGGACTACGTAGGTTAACTAGCGTGCACTTGGACTATCTAGGTTAACTAGCGGGCACTTGGATGCTCAATGTTAACTAGCGGTCACTTGGACTATCTAGGTTAGCTAACGGGCACTTGGACTAAGTAGGTCCCCTAGTGGGCACTTGGACACTCTAGGTTAACTAACGGGCACTAGGACTATCTAGGTTAACTAGCGGGCACTTGGACTATCTAGGTTACCTAGCTGGCACTAGGACTATGAAGGTTCCCTAGCGGGCACTAGGATTATCTAGGTTACCTAGTGGGCACTTGGACTATGTAGGTCAACTTGCGGGCACTTGGATTATGTAGGTTCCCTATCGGGCCCTTGGACTATGTAGGTTAACTAGAGGGCATTTGGACTACGTAGGTTACCTAGCAGGCACTTGGACTATGTAGGTTTCCTATCGGGCACTTGGAAAATGTAGGTTAACTAGGGGGCACTAGGAGTATGTAGGTTACCTAGCGGGCCCTTGGACTATCTAGGTTACCTAGGGGGAACCTGGACTATGTAGGTTAACTAGTGGGCACTTGGACTATCTACGTTACCTAGCAGGCACTTGGACTATGTACGTTCCCAAGCAGGCCCTTGGACTATCTACGTTACCTAGTGGGCACTTAGACTATGTACGTTACCTAACGAGCACTTGGAGTATTTACGTTTCCTAGCGGGTACTTGGACTAGATTGGTTCCCTAGCGGGCACTTGGTCTATCTAGGTTAAGTAGCGGGCACTTGGACTATCTAGGTTAACTAGCGGACATTTGGACTATTAGGGCCCCTTGCGGGCATTTGGGCTATATTGGTTACCTAGCGGGCACTTGGACTATGTAGGTTAAGGAAAGGGCACTTGGACTATGTAGGTAACCTAGTGGTCACGTGAAATGTCTAGGTTACCTCGCGGGCACTTGGACTATGTAGGTCAACTAACGGGCCCTTGGACTATCTAGGTTAGCTAAGGGGCACTTGGATTATGTAGGTTAACTAGCGGGCACTTGGAAAATGTAGGTTAACTAGCGGACACTTGGACGATCTAGGTTAACTAGCGGGCCCTTTCACTATGTAGGTTAACTAGCGGTCCCTTGGACTATGTAGGTTAACTAGCGGGCACTTGGACGATCTAGGTTAACTAGCGGGCACTTGGACTATGTAGGTTAGCTAGCGGGCACTTGAACTATGTAGGTTAACTAGTGGGCCCTTAGACTATCTAGGTTAGCTAGCGGGCACTTGGACTATGTAGGTTAAAGAGCGGGTATTTCGACTATGTAGGTGCCCTAGCGGGCATTTGGACTAAATAGATTACCTAGGGGGCACTTGGACATTGTAGGTTACATAACGGGCACTTGGACTATCTAGGTTACCTAGCGTGCACTTGAACTATCTACGTTACCTAGCGGGTACTTGGACTATCTAGGTTAACTAGCGGGCACTTGGACTATCTAGGTTAACTAACGGGCACTTGGACTATGTAAGTTCCCTAGCGGGCACTTGGATTATGTTGGTTCCCTATCAGGCACTTGGACTATGTAGGTTACTAGCGGGCATTTGGACTATGTAGGTTACCTAAAGGGCACTTGGACTATCTAGGTTATGTAACGGGCACTTGGACTATCTAGGTTACCTAGTGGGAACTTGGACTATGTAGGTTACTTAGCGGGCACTTTGACTATCTTGGTTATTTAGCGGGCACTTGGACTATGTAGGTTAACTAGCGGACACTTGGACGAACTAGGTTAAGGAGCGGGTCCTTGGACTATGTAGGTTACCTAGCGGGCACATGGACTATCTAGGTTAGCTAACAGGAACTTGGACTATCTAGGTTACCTAGCGGGCACTTTGACTATTTAGGTCACCTAGCGGGCACTTGGTCTATCTAGGTTACCTAACGGGCACTTGGACTATGCAGGTAACCTAGCGGGCACTTGGACTGTCTAGGTAACATAGCGGCGACATGGATTTCTAGGTTAACGAACGGGCACTTGTACTATGTAGGTTGCCTAGCGGGTACTTGGACGATCTATGTTAGGTAACGGGCACTAGGACTATCTAGGTTACCTAGCGGGAACTAGGACTATGTAGGTAACCTAGCGGGCACTTGGACTATCTAGGTTTCTTAACGGGCACTTGGATGATCTAGGTTAACTAGCGGGCACTTGGACTATTTAGGTTAACTAGCGGGCACTTGGACTATCTAAGTTAACTAGCGGGCACTTGGGCGATGCAGGTTCTCTTGCGGGCACTTGGACTATCTAGGTTCCCTAACGGGCACTTGGACTATGTAGGTTCCCTAGCGGGCACTTGGACTATGTAAGTCCCTTAGCGGGCACTTGGACTATGTTTGTTTCCTATCTGGCACTTGGACTATGGTGGTTAACTAGCGGGCCCTTGGACTATGTAGGTTAACTAGCGGGCACTTAGACTATCTAGGTTACCTAGCGGGCACTTGGACTATGTACATACCCTAGCGGGCACTTTGACTATCTAAGTTACCTAGCGGGCACATGGACAATGTACGTCCCCTAGTGGGCACTTGGACTATCTAAGTTACTTAGCGGGCACTTGGACTATGTAGGTTAACTAGAGGGCACTGGGAATATGTAGGTTAACTAGCGGACACTTGGACGATCTAGGTTAACTAGGGGGCCCTTGCACTATGTAGGTTAACTAGCGGGTCCTTGGATTATGTAGGTTTACTAGCAGGCACTTGGACTATCTAGGTTAACTAGCGGGCACTTGGACTATGTAGTTTCCCTAGCGGGCATTTGGACTATTTAGGTTACCTAGCGGGAAATTGGACTATGTAGGTTGCCTAGCGGGCACTTGGATTATGTAGGTTCCCTATCGGGCACTTGGACTATGTAGGTTAACTAGCGGGCACTTGGATTGTCAAGGTTACCTAGTGGGCACTTTGAAGATCTAGGTTAGCAAACGGGCACTTGGAATATGTAGGTTACCTAGCAGGCACTTGGACTGTCTAGGTTACTTAGCGGGCACTTGGACTATCTAGGTTAACGAACGGGCACTTGGACTATGTGGTTACCTAGCGGGCACTTGGACTATCTCTGTTAGCTAACGGGCACTTGGACTATCTAAGTTACCTAGTTGGCACTTGGACTACGTAGGTTCCCTAGCGGGCACTTGGTCTCTGTATGTTCCCTAGCGGGCACTTGGACTATGTATGTTCCCTACGGACACTTGAACTATGTAAGTTAACTACCGGGCACTTGGACTATGTAGGTTAACAAGCGGGCCTTTGGACTATATAGGTTACTTAGCGGGCACTTGGACTATGTAGGTTAACTACCGGGCACTTGCACTATCTAGGTTCCCGAACGGGCATTTGGACTATGTAGGTAACCTAGCGGGCACATGGACAGTCTAGGTTACCTAGCGGGCACTTGGACTTATAGGTTAACGAACGGGCACTTGGACTATGTATGTTGCGTAGCGGGCAATTGGACTATCAAGGTTAGGTAACGGGCACTTGGACTATCTAGGTTACCTAGCGGGAACTAGGACTATGTAAGTAACCTAGCGGGCACTTGGACTATCTAGGTTACCTAACGGGCACTTGGACTATCTAGGTTACCTAGCGGGAACTTGGACTATGTAGGTTACCTAGCGGGCACTTGGACTATCTAGGTTACCTAGCAGGCACTTGGACTATGTACGTTCCCAAACAGGCCCTTGGACTATCTACGTTACCTAGCGGGCACTTAGACTATGTGCGTTAACTAGCGGGCACTTGGAGTATGTACGTTTCCTAGCGGGTACTAGGACTAGATAGGTTCCCTAGCGGGCACTTGGTCTATCTAGGTTAACTAGCGGGCACTTGGACTATCTAGGTTCACTAGCGGACATTTGGACTATTAGGGCCCCTAGCGGGTATTTGGATTATATTGGTTACCTAGCGGGCACTTGGACTATGTAGGTTTCCTATCGGGCACTTGGAAAATGTAGGTTAACTAGGGGGCACTAGGACTATGTAGGTTACCTAGCGGGCCCATAGACTATCTAGGTTACCTAGCGGGCATTTGGACTATGTAGGCTCCCTAGCGTTTATTTGGACTATATAGATTATTTAGCGGGCACTTAGACTTTGTAGGTTACCTAGCGGGCACTTGGACTATCTAGGTTACCTAGCAGGCACTTGAAATATCTACATTACGTAGCAGGTACTTGGAGTATGTAGGTTACCTACCGGGCTGTTGGACAATCTAGGTTACCTAGCGGGCACATGGACTATCTAGGTTAACTAACGGGCACTTGGACTATGTAGGTTCCCTAGCGGGCACTTGGATTATGTAGGTTCCGTATCGGGCACTTGGACTATGTAGGTTAAGTAGCGCACATTTGGACTATGTAGGTTACCTAGCGGGCACTTGGACTATGTAGGTTCCCTATCGGGCATTTGGACTATGTAGGTTACCTAGTGGGCCCTTGGACTATCTAGGTTACCTAGGGGGAACCTGGACTATGTAGGTTAACTAGTGGGCACTTGGACTATCTAGGTTACCTAGCAGGCACTTGGAGTATGTAGGTTAACTAGCGAGCACTTGGACTATCTAGGTTACCTAGCGGGCAGTTGGACTATGTACGTTCCCTAGCGGGCACTTGGACTATCTATGTTACCTAGCGGGCACTTGGACTATGTACGTTTCCTAGAGGGTACTTGGACTAGATAGGTTCCCTAGCGGGTACTTGGTCTATCTAGGTTAACCAGCGGGCACTTGGACTATCTAGGTTAACTAGCGAGCACTTGGACTATCTAGGTTAACGAACGGGCACTTGGACTATGTAGGTATCCTAGTGGGCACTTGGACAGTCTAGGTTACCTAGCGGGCACTTGGACTATATAGGTTAACGAACGGGCACTTGGACTATGTAGGTTACCTAGCGGGCACTTGGACTATGTAGGATCCCTATCGGACATTTGGACTTCTTAGGTTACCTAGCGGGCACTTGGAATTTCTAGGTTAACTAGCGGGCACTTGGAGTATCTAGGTCAACTAGCGGGCCCTTGCACTATGTAGGTTAACTAGCGAGCACTTGGACTATCTAGGTTAACTAGCGGGCACTGGGACTATCTAGGTTAACTAGCGGACACTTGGACTATCTAGGTTACCGAGCTGGCACTAGGACTATGAAGGTTCCCTAGCGGGCACTAGGATTATCTAGGTTACCTAGTGGGCACTTGGACTATGTAGGTCAACTTGCGGGCACTTGGATTATGTAGGTTCCCTATCGGGCCCTTGGACTATGTAGGTTAACTAGAGGGCATTTGGACTATGTAGGTTACCTAGCAGGCACTTGGACTATGTAGGTTTCCTATCGGGCACTTGGAAAATGTAGGTTAACTAGGGGGCACTAGGAGTATGTAGGTAACCTAGCGGGCCCATAGACTATCTAGGTTACCTAGCAGGCATTTGGACTATGTAGGCTCCCTAGCGTTTATTTGGACTATATAGATTATTTAGCGGGCACTTAGACTTTGTAGGTTATCTAGCGGGCACTTTGACTATCTAGGTTACCTAGCAGGCACTTGAACTATCTACGTTACCTAGCGGGTACTTGGAGTATGTAGGTTACCTACCGGGCTGTTGGACAATCTAGGTTACCTAGCGGGCACATGGACTATCTAGGTTAACTAACGGGCACTTGGACTATGTAGGTTCCCTAGCGGGCACTTGGATTATGTAGGTTCCCTATCGGGCACTAGGACAATGTAAGTTACCTAGCGGGCCCTTGGACTATCTAGGTTACCTAGGGGGAAGCTGGACTATGTAGGTTAACTAGTGGGCACTTGGACTATCTACGTTACCTAGCAGGCACTTGGACTATGTACGTTCCCAAGCAGGCCCTTGGACTATCTACGTTACCTAGCGGGCACTTAGACTATGTACGTTACCTAACGAGCACTTGGAGTATTTACGTTTCCTAGCGGGTACTTGGACTAGATTGGTTCCCTAGCGGGCACTTGGTCTATCTAGGTTAAGTAGCGGGCACTTGGACTATCTAGGTTAACTAGCGGACATTTGGACTATTAGGGCCCCTTGCGGGCATTTGGACTATATTGGTTACCTAGCGGGCACTTGGACTATGTAGGTTAAGGAAAGGGCACTTGGACTATGTAGGTAACCTAGTGGTCACGTGAAATGTCTAGGTTACCTCGCGGGCACTTGGACTATGTAGGTTAACTAGCGGGCACTTGGACTATCTAGGTTAACTAGCAGGCCCTTGGACGATGTAGGTTAACTAGCGGGCCCTTGGACTATGTAGGTTAACTAGCGGGCCCTTGGACTATGTAGGTGACATAGAGGGCACTTGGACGATCTAGGTTAACTAGCGGGTACTTGGACTATGTAGGTTAACTAGCGGGCCCTTGGACTATGTAGATTAACTAGCCGCACTTGGACTATCTACATTAACTAGCGGGCCCTTGGACTATGTAGATTCCCTTGCGGGCACTTGGACTATATATGTTCCAGAGCGGGCACTTGGACTATTTAGGTTCCCTAGCAGTCACTTGGACTATGTAGGTTCCAGAGCGGGCACTTGGACTATCTAGGTTCCCTAGCGGGCACTTGTACTATGTACGTTAATTAGCGGACACTTGGACGATCTAGGTTAACTAGCGGGTACTTGGATTATGTAGGTTAACCAGAGGGCCCTTGAACTATGTAGATTAACTAGCGGCACTTGGACTATCTACATTAACTAGCCCGCTCTTGGACTATGTAGGCTAACTAGGGGGGCCTTGCACTATGCAGATTCCCTAGCGGGCACTTGGACTCTATATGTTCCCTACGGACACTTGAACTATGTAAGTTAACTACCGGGCACTTGGACTATGTAGGTTAACTAGCGGGCCCTTGGACTATCTAGGTTACCTAGCGGGCACTTGGACTATGTAGGTTAACTACCGGGCACTTGCACTATCTAGGTTACCGAACGGGCATTTGGATTATGTAGGTAACCTAGCGGGCACTTGGAGAGTCTAGGTTACCTAGCTGGCAGTTGGACTTCTAGGTTAAAGAACGGGTACTTGGACTATGTATGTTGCATAGCGGGCAATTGGACTATCTAGGTTAGGTAACGGGCACAAGAACTGTCTAGGTTACCTAGCTGGCACTTGAACTATCTACGTTATAGCGGGTTCTTTGAGTATGTAGGTTACCTAGCGGGCTGTTGGACTATCTAGTTTAACTAACGGACACTTGGACTATGTAGGTTCCCTAGCGGGCCCTTGGACTATGTAAATTCCCTAGCGGGCACTTGGACTATGTGGGTTTCATGGCGGGTATTTGGACTATCTAGGTTACCTAACGGGCACTTGGACTATGTAGGTTCCCTAGCGGGCACTTGGATTATGTAGGTTCCCTATCGGGCACTTGGACAATATAGGTTACCTAGCGGGCACTTGGACTATGTAGGTTCCCTATCGGGCACTTGGAGAATGTAGGTTAACTAGGGGGCACTAGGACTATGTAGGTTTCCTAGCGGGCCCTTGGACTACCTAGGTTACTTAGCGGGCATTTGGACTATGTAGGCTCCCTAGTGGTCATTTGGACTATATAGATTACCTAGCGGGCACTTAGACTTTGTAGGTTACCTAGCGGGCACTTGAACTATCTACGTTACCTAGCGGGTACTTGGAGTATGTAGGTTACCTACCGGGCTGTTGGACTTTCTAGGTTACCTAGCGGGCACTGGGACTATCTAGGTTAACTAACGGGCACTTGGACTATGTAGGTTCCCTAGCGGGCCCTTGGACTATGTAAGTTCCCTATCGGGCACTTGGACTATGTAGGTAAACTAGCGGGCATTTGGACTATGTAGGTTACCTAGCGGGCACTTGGACTATGTAGGTTCCCAATCGGGCACTTGGACTATGTAGGTTAACTATCGGGCATTTGGACTATGTAGGTTATCTAGCGGGCACTTGGACTATAAAGGTTCCCTATCGGGCATTTGGACTATGTAGGTTACCTAGTGAGCCCTTGGACTATCTAGGTTACCTAGGGGGAACCTGGACTATGTAGGTTAACTAGTGGGCACTTGGACTATCTAGGTTACCTAGCAGGCACTTGGAGTATGTAGGTTAACTAGCGAGCACTTGGACTATCTATGTTACCTAGTGGGCACTTGGACTATGTACGTTTCCTAGAGGGTACATGGACTAGATAGGTTCCCTAGCTGGTACTTGGTCTATCTAGGTTAACTAGCGGGCACTTGAACTATCTAGGTTAACTAGCGAGCACTTGGACTATCTAGGTTAACGAACGGGCACTTGGACTATGTAGGTAACCTAGCGGGCACTTGGACAGTCTAGGTTACCTAGCGGGCACTTGGACTATATAGGTTAATGAACGGGCACTTGGACTATGTAGGTTACCTAGCGGGCACATGGACTATGTAGGATCCCTATCGGACATTTGGACTTCTTAGGTTACCTAGCGGGCACTTGGAATTTCTAGGTTAACTAGCGGGCACTTGGAGTATCTAGGTCAACTAGCAGGCTCTTGTACTATGTAGGTTAACTTGCGAGCACTTGGACTACGTAGGTTAACTAGCGCGCACTTGGACTATCTAGGTTAACTAGCAGGCACTTGGATGCTCAATGTTAACTAGCGGTCACTTGGATTATCTAGGTTAGCTAACGGGCACTTGGACTAAGTACGTCCCCTAGTGGGCACTTGGACACTCTAGGTTAACTAACGGGCACTAGGACTATCTAGGTTAACTAGCGGGCACTTGGACTATCTAGGTTACCTAGCTGGCACTAGGACTATGAAGGTTCCCTAGCGGGCACTAGGATTATCTAGGTTACCTAGCGGGCACTTGGACTATGTAGGTCAACTAGCGGGCACTTGGATTATGTAGGTTCCCTGTCGGGCCCTTGGACTATGTAGGTTAACTAGAGGGCATTTGGACTATGTAGGTTACCTAGCAGGCACTTGGACTATGTAGGTTTCCTATCGGGCACTTAGACTATGTGGGTTACCTAGCGAGCACTTGGAGTATGTACATTTCCTAGCGGGTACTTGGACTAGATTGGTTCCCTAGCGGGCACTTGGTCTATCTAGGTTAACTAGCGGGCACTTGGACTATCTAGGTTAACTAGCGGACATTTGGACTATTAGGGCCCCTAGCGGGCATTTTGACTATATTGGTTACCTAGCGGGCACTTGGACTATGTAGGTTAACGAAAGGGCACTTGGACAATGTAGGTAACCTAGTGGTCACTTGAAATGTCTAGGTTACCTCGCGGGCACTTGGACTATGTAGGTTAACTAGCGGGCACTTGAACTATCTAGGTTAACTAGTAGGCCCTTGGACGATGTAGGTTAACTAGCGGGCCCTTGGACTATGTAGATTAACTAGCGGCACTTGGACTATCTACATTAACTAGCGGTCCATTGGACAATGTAGATTCCCTAGCGGGCACCTCGACTGTATATGTTCCAGAGCGCGCACTTGGACTATGTAGGTTCCCTAGCAGTCACTTGGACTATGTAGGTTCCAGAGCGGGCACTTGGACTATCTAGGTTCCCTAGCGGGCACTTGTACTATGTAGGTTAATTAGCGGACACCTGGACGATCTAGGTTAACTAGCGGGTACTTGGATTATGTAGGTTAACCAGCGGGCCCTTGAACTATGTAGATTAACTAGCGGCACTTGGACTATCTACATTAACTAGCGGGCACTTGGACTATGTAGGCTAACTAGGGGGGCCTTGGACTATGTAGGTTCCCTAGCGGGCACTTGGACTCTATATGTTCCCTACGGACACTTGAACTATGTAAGTTAACTACCGGGCACTTGGACTATGTAGGTTAACTAGAGGGCCCTTGGACTACCTAGGTTACCTAGCGGGCACTTGGACTATGTAGGTTAACTTCCGGGCACTTGCACTATCTAGGTTACCGAACGGGCATTTGGACTATGTAGGTAACCTAGCGGGCACTTGGAGAGTCTAGGTTACCTAGCGGGCACTTGGACTTCTAGGTTAAAGAACGGGCACTAGGACTATGTATGTTGCATAGCGGGCAATTGGACTATCTAGGTTAGGTAACGGGCACGAGAACTATCTAGGTTACCTAGCTGGCACTTGAACTATCTACGTTATAGCGGGTTCTTGGAGTATGTAGGTTACCTTGCGGGCTGTTGGAGTATCTAAATTTCCAAGCGGGCCCTGGGACTATCTAGGTTAACTAACGGACACTTGGAATATGTAGGTTCCCTAGCGGCCTCTTGGAATATGTAGGTTCCCTAGCGAGCACTTGGACTATGTACGTTCCCTAGCGGGCACTTGGACTATCTACGTTACCTAGCGAGCACTTGGACTATGTACGTTACCTAGCGGGCACTTGGACTATGTACGTTTCCTAGCGGGTACTTGGACTAGTAGGTTCCCAGCGGGCACTTAGTCTATCTAGGTTAACTAGCGGGCACTTGGTCTGTCTAGGATAACTAGCGGGCATTTGGACTATTACGGCCCCTAGCGGGCATTTGGACTATATTGGTTACCTCGCGGGCACTTGGACTATGTAGGTTAACGAACGGGCACATGGACTATGTAGGTAACCTAGTGATCACATGAACTGTCTTGGTTACCTAGCGGGCACTTAGACTATGTAGGTTAACTAGCGGGCACTTGGACTATCTAGGTTAACTAGTGGGCATTTGGACTATTTAGGTTACCTAGCGGGCACTTGGACTATGTAGGTTAACTAGCGGGCACTTGGACTATCTAGGTTACCTAGCGGGCACTTGGACTATGTACGTTCCCTAGCGGGCACTTGGAGTATCTACGTTACCTAGCGAGCACTTGGACTATGTACGTTTCCTAGCGGGTACTTGGACTAGTAGGTTCCCAGCGGGCACTTAGTCTATCTAGGTAAACTAGCGGGCACTTGGACTGTCTAGGTTAACTAGCGGGCATTTGGACTATTACGGCCCCTAGCGGGCATTTGGACTATATTGGTTACCTCGCGGGCACTTGGACTATGTAGGTTAACGAACGGGCACATGGACTATGTAGGTAACCTAGTGATCACTTGAACTGTCTTGGTTACCTAGCGGGCACTTAGACTATGTAGGTTAACTAGCGGGCACTTGGACTATCTAGGTTAACTAGTGGGCATTTGGACTATTTAGGTTATCTAGCGGGCACTTGGACTATGTAGGTTACCTAGCGGGCACTTGGAATATCTAGGTTACCTAGCAGGCACTTTGACTATCTAGGTTAACTAACGGGCCTTGGACTATGTAGGTTAACTAGCTGGCACTTTGACTGTCTAGGTTACCTAGTGGGCATTTGGATTATCTACGTCAAAGAACGGGCACTTGGATTATCTAGGTTAACGAACGGGCACTTGGACTATGTAGGTTACCTAGCCTCCACTTGGACTATCTAGGTTAGCTTACAGGCACTTGGACTATCTAGGTTACCTAGCTGGCACTTTGACTATATAGGTCAACTAGCGGGACTTTGGACTATCTAGGTTAGCCAACGGGCACTTAGATTATGTAGGTTAACTAGCGGGAACTTGGAATATGTAGGTTAAGTAGCGGACACTTGCACTATGAAGGTTAACTAGCGGGCCCATGGACTATGTAGGTTTACTATCGGGCCCTTGGACTATCTAGGTTACCTAGCGGGCACTTGGACTATGTAGGCTTACTAGGGGGCCCTTTGACGATCTAGGTTACCTAGCGGGTACTTGAACTATGTAGGTTACCTAGCGGGTACTTGAACTATCTAGGTTACCTAGCGGGCACTTGGATTATGTACATTCCCTAGTGGGCACTTGGACTATCCAGGTTAACTAGCGGACACTTGGACTATCTAGGTTAACTAGTGGGTCCTTGGACTATGTACGTTCCCTAGCGGGCACTTGGACTATCTATGTTACCTAGCGGGCACTTGGACTATGTACGTTTCCTAGCGGGTACTTGGACTAGATATGTTCCCTAGCGGGCACTTGGTCTATCTAGGTTAACTAGCGGGCACTTGGACTATGTAGGTTAACTTCCGGGCACTTGCACTATCTAGGTTACCGAACGGGCATTTGGACTATGTAGGTAACCTAGCGGGCACTTGGAGAGTCTAGGTTACCTAGCGGGCACTTGGACTTCTAGGTTAAAGAACGGGCACTAGGACTATGTATGTTGCATAGCGGGCAATTGGACTATCTAGGTTAGGTAACGGGCACGAGAACTATCTAGGTTACCTAGCTGGCACTTGAACTATCTACGTTATAGCGGGTTCTTGGAGTATGTAGGTTACCTTGCGGGCTGTTGGAGTATCTAAGTTTCCAAGCGGGCCCTGGGACTATCTAGGTTAACTAACGGACACTTGGAATATGTAGGTTCCCTAGCGGCCTCTTGGAATATGTAGGTTCCCTAGCGAGCACTTGGACTATGTACGTTCCCTAGCGGGCACTTGGACTATCTACGTTACCTAGCGAGCACTTGGACTATGTACGTTACCTAGCGGGCACTTGGACTATGTACGTTTCCTAGCGGGTACTTGGACTAGTAGGTTCCCAGCGGGCACTTAGTCTATCTAGGTTAACTAGCGGGCACTTGGTCTGTCTGGGATAACTAGCGGGCATTTGGACTATTACGGCCCCTAGTGGGCATTTGGACTATATTGGTTACCTCGCGGGCACTTGGACTATGTAGGTTAACGAACGGGCACATGGACTATGTAGGTAACCTAGTGATCACTTGAACTGTCTTGGTTACCTAGCGGGCACTTAGACTATGTAGGTTAACTAGCGGGCACTTGGACTATCTAGGTTAACTAGTGGGCATTTGGACTATTTAGGTTACCTAGCGGGCACTTGGACTATGTAGGTTAACTAGCGGGCACTTGGACTATCTAGGTTACCTAGCGGGCACTTGGACTATGTACGTTCCCTAGCGGGCACTTGGAGTATCTACGTTACCTAGCGAGCACTTGGACTATGTACGTTTCCTAGCGGGTACTTGGACTAGTAGGTTCCCAGCGGGCACTTAGTCTATCTAGGTAAACTAGCGGGCACTTGGACTGTCTAGGTTAACTAGCGGGCATTTGGACTATTACGGCCCCTAGCGGGCATTTGGACTATATTGGTTACCTCGCGGGCACTTGGACTATGTAGGTTAACGAACGGGCACATGGACTATGTAGGTAACCTAGTGATCACTTGAACTGTCTTGGTTACCTAGCGGGCACTTAGACTATGTAGGTTAACTAGCGGGCACTTGGACTATCTAGGTTAACTAGTGGGCATTTGGACTATTTAGGTTACCTAGCGGGCACTTGGACTATGTAGGTTACCTAGCGGGCACTTGGAATATCTAGGTTACCTAGCAGGCACTTTGACTATCTAGGTTAACTAACGGGCCTTGGACTATGTAGGTTAACTAGCTGGCACTTTGACTGTCTAGGTTACCTAGTGGGCATTTGGATTATCTACGTCAAAGAACGGGCACTTGGATTATCTAGGTTAACGAACGGGCACTTGGACTATGTAGGTTACCTAGCCTCCACTTGGACTATCTAGGTTAGCTTACAGGCACTTGGACTATCTAGGTTACCTACCTGGCACTTTGACTATATAGGTCAACTAGCGGGACTTTGGACTATCTAGGTTAGCCAACGGGCACTTAGATTATGTAGGTTAACTAGCGGGAACTTGGAATATGTAGGTTAAGTAGCGGACACTTGCACTATGAAGGTTAACTAGCGGGCCCATGGACTATGTAGGTTTACTATCGGGCCCTTGGACTATCTAGGTTACCTAGCGGGCACTTGGACTATGTAGGCTTACTAGGGGGCCCTTTGACGATCTAGGTTACCTAGCGGGTACTTGAACTATGTAGGTTACCTAGCGGGTACTTGAACTATCTAGGTTACCTAGCGGGCACTTGGATTATGTACATTCCCTAGTGGGCACTTGGACTATCCAGGTTAACTAGCGGACACTTGGACTATCTAGGTTAACTAGTGGGTCCTTGGACTATGTACGTTCCCTAGCGGGCACTTGGACTATCTATGTTACCTAGCGGGCACTTGGACTATGTACGTTTCCTAGCGGGTACTTGGACTAGATATGTTCCCTAGCGGGCACTTGGTCTATCTAGGTTAACTAGCGGGCACTTGGACTATCTAGGATAACTAGTGAGCACTTGGACTATGTAGGTTAACTAGCGGGCATTTGGACTATTAGGGCCCCTAGCGGGCATTTGGACTATATTGGTTACCTAGCGGGCACTTGGACTATGTAGGTTAACTAGCGGGCACTTGGACTATCTAGGTTAACTAGCAGGCCCTTGGACGATGTAGGTTAACTAGCGGTCCCTTGGACTATGTAGGTTAACTAGCGGGCCCTTGGACTATGTAGGTTACCTAGCGGGCACTTGGACGATCTAGGTTAACTAGCGGGTACTTGGACTTTGTAGGTTAACTAGCGGGCCCTTGCACTATGTGGATTAGCTAGCGGCACTTGGACTATCTACATTAACTAGCGGGCCCTTGGACTATGTAGATTCCCTAGCGAGCACTTGGACAATGTATGTTCCAGCACAGGCACGTGGAATATGTAGGTTCCCTGGCAGGCATTTGGACTACGTAGGTTCCAGAGTGGGCACTTGGACTAACTAGATTCCCGAACGGGCACTTGTACTATGCAGATTAACTAGCGGACACTTGGACGATCTAGGTTAACTAGCGGGTACTTGGACTATGTAGGTTAACTAGCGGGCCCTTGAACTAGGTAGATTAACTAGCGGAACTTGGACTATCTACATTAACTAGCGGGCCCTTGGACTATGTAGATTCCCTAGCGGGCACTTGGACTATGTATGTTCCCTAGCGGGCACTTGGGCTATGTATGTTCCCTATGGACACTTGAACTATGTAATTTAACTACCGGGCACTTGGACTATGTAGGTTAACTAGCGGGCCCTTGGACTATCTTGGTTACCTAGCAGGCCCTTGGACTATGTAGATTAACTAGCGGCATTTGGACTATCTACGTTAACTAGCGGGCCCTTGGACTATGTAGATTCCCTAGCGGACATTTGGACTATATAGATATACTAGCGGGCACTTAGACTTTGTAGGTTACCTAGCGGACACTTGGACTATCTAGGTTACCTAGCAGGCACTTGAACTATCTACGTTACCTAGCGGGTACTTGGAGTATGTAGGTTACCTACCGGGCTGTTGGACAATCTAGGTTACCTAGCGGGCACATGCACTATCTAGGTTAACTAACGGGCACTTGGACTACGTAGGTTCCCTAGCGGGCACTTGGATTATGTAGGTTCCCTATCGGGCACTAGGAGAATGTAGGTTACCTAGCGGGCACTTGGACTATGTAGGTTCCCTATCGGGCACTTGGAGAATGTAGGTTAACTAGGGGGCACTAGGACTATCTACGTTACCTAGCAGGCACTTGGACTATGTACATTCCCAAGCAGGCCTTTGGACTATCTACGTTACCTAGCGGGCACTTAGACTATGTACGTTACCTAGCGAGCACTTGGAGTATGTACGTTTCCTAGCGGGTACTTGGACTAGATTGGTTCCCTAGCGGGCACTTGGTCTATCTAGGTTAACTAGCGGGCACTTGGACTATCTAGGTTAACTAGCGGACATTTGGACTATTAGGGCCCCTAGCGGGCATTTTGACTATATTGGTTACCTAGCGGGCACTTGGACTATGTAGGTTAACGAAAGGGCACTTGGACAATGTAGGTAACCTAGTGGTCACTTGAAATGTCTAGGTTACCTCGCGGGCACTTGGACTATGTAGGTTAACTAGCGGGCACTTGAACTATCTAGGTTAACTAGTAGGCCCTTGGACGATGTAGGTTAACTAGCGGGCCCTTGGACTATGTAGATTAACTAGCGGCACTTGGACTATCTACATTAACTAGCGGTCCATTGGACAATGTAGATTCCCTAGCGGGCACCTCGACTGTATATGTTCCAGAGCGCGCACTTGGACTATGTAGGTTCCCTAGCAGTCACTTGGACTATGTAGGTTCCAGAGCGGGCACTTGGACTATCTAGGTTCCCTAGCGGGCACTTGTACTATGTAGGTTAATTAGCGGACACCTGGACGATCTAGGTTAACTAGCGGGTACTTGGATTATGTAGGTTAACCAGCGGGCCCTTGAACTATGTAGATTAACTAGCGGCACTTGGACTATCTACATTAACTAGCGGGCACTTGGACTATGTAGGCTAACTAGGGGGGCCTTGGACTATGTAGGTTCCCTAGTGGGCACTTGGACTCTATATGTTCCCTACGGACACTTGAACTATGTAAGTTAACTACCGGGCACTTGGACTATGTAGGTTAACTAGAGGGCCCTTGGACTACCTAGGTTACCTAGCGGGCACTTGGACTATGTAGGTTAACTACCGGGCACTTGCACTATCTAGGTTACCGAACGGGCATTTGGACTATGTAGGTAACCTAGCGGGCACTTGGAGAGTCTAGGTTACCTAGCGGGCACTTGGACTTCTAGGTTAAAGAACGGGCACTAGGACTATGTATGTTGCATAGCGGGCAATTGGACTATCTAGGTTAGGTAACGGGCACGAGAACTATCTAGGTTACCTAGCTGGCACTTGAACTATCTACGTTATAGCGGGTTCTTGGAGTATGTAGGTTACCTTGCGGGCTGTTGGAGTATCTAAGTTTCCAAGCGGGCCCTGGGACTATCTAGGTTAACTAACGGGCACTTGGAATATGTAGGTTCCCTAGCGGCCTCTTGGAATATGTAGGTTCCCTAGCGAGCACTTGGACTATGTACGTTCCCTAGCGGGCACTTGGACTATCTACGTTACCTAGCGAGCACTTGGACTATGTACGTTACCTAGCGGGCACTTGGACTATGTACGTTTCCTAGCGGGTACTTGGACTAGTAGGTTCCCAGCGGGCACTTAGTCTATCTAGGTTAACTAGCGGGCACTTGGTCTGTCTAGGATAACTAGCGGGCATTTGGACTATTACGGCCCCTAGCGGGCATTTGGACTATATTGGTTACCTCGCGGGCACTTGGACTATGTAGGTTAATGAACGGGCACATGGACTATGTAGGTAACCTAGTGATCACTTGAACTGTCTTGGTTACCTAGCGGGCACTTAGACTATGTAGGTTAACTAGCGGGCACTTGGACTATCTAGGTTAACTAGTGGGCATTTGGACTATTTAGGTTACCTAGCGGGCACTTGGACTATGTAGGTTACCTAGCGGGCACTTGGAATATCTAGGTTACCTAGCAGGCACTTTGACTATCTAGGTTAACTAACGGGCCTTGGACTATGTAGGTTGCCTAGCAGGCACTTGGATTATGTAGGTTCCCTATCTGGCACTTGGACTATGTAGGTTAACTAGCTGGCACTTTGACTGTCTAGGTTACCTAGTGGGCATTTGGATTATCTACGTCAAAGAACGGGCACTTGGATTATCTAGGTTAACGAACGGGCACTTGGACTATGTAGGTTACCTAGCCTCCACTTGGACTATCTAGGTTAGCTTACAGGCACTTGGACTATCTAGGTTACCTAGCTGGCACTTTGACTATATAGGTCAACTAGCGGGACTTTGGACTATCTAGGTTAGCCAACGGGCACTTAGATTATGTAGGTTAACTAGCGGGAACTTGGAATATGTAGGTTAAGTAGCGGACACTTGCACTATGAAGGTTAACTAGCGGGCCCATGGACTATGTAGGTTTACTATCGGGCCCTTGGACTATCTAGGTTACCTAGCGGGCACTTGGACTATGTAGGCTTACTAGGGGGCCCTTTGACGATCTAGGTTACCTAGCGGGTACTTGAACTATGTAGGTTACCTAGCGGGTACTTGAACTATCTAGGTTACCTAGCGGGCACTTGGATTATGTACATTCCCTAGTGGGCACTTGGACTATCCAGGTTAACTAGCGGACACTTGGACTATCTAGGTTAACTAGTGGGCCCTTGGACTATGTACGTTCCCTAGCGGGCACTTGGACTATCTATGTTACCTAGCGGGCACTTGGACTATGTACGTTTCCTAGCGGGTACTTGGACTAGATATGTTCCCTAGCGGGCACTTGGTCTATCTAGGTTAACTAGCGGGCACTTGGACTATCTAGGTTAACTAGTGAGCACTTGGACTATCTAGGTTAACTAGCGGGCATTTGGACTATTAGGGCCCCTAGCGGGCATTTGGACTATATTGGTTACCTAGCGGGCACTTGGACTATGTAGGTTAACTAGCGGGCACTTGGGACTATCTAGGTTAACTAGCAGGCCCTTGGACGATGTAGGTTAACTAGCGGTCCCTTGGACGATGTAGGTTAACTAGCGGTCCCTTGGACTATGTAGGTTACCTAGCGGGCACTTGGACGATCTAGGTTAACTAGCGGGTACTTGGACTTTGTAGGTTAACTAGCGGGCCCTTGCACTATGTGGATTAGCTAGCGGCACTTGGACTATCTACATTAACTAGCGGGCCCTTGGACTATGTAGATCCCTAGCGAGCACTTGGACAATGTATGTTCCAGCGCGGGCACGTGGAATATGTAGGTTCCCTGGCAGGCATTTGGACTATGTAGGTTCCAGAGTGGGCACTTGGACTAACTAGATTCCCGAACGGGCACTTGTACTATGCAGATTAACTAGCGGACACTTGGACGATCTAGGTTAACTAGCGGGTACTTGGACTATGTAGGTTAACTAGCGGGCCCTTGAACTCTGTAGATTAACTAGCGGAACTTGGACTATCTACATTAACTAGCGGGCCCTTGGACTATGTAGATTCCCTAGCGGGCACTTGGACTATGTATGTTCCCTAGCGGGCACTTGGGCTATGTATGTTCCCTATGGACACTTGAACTATGTAATTTAACTACCGGGCACTTGGACTATGTAGGTTAACTAGCGGGCCCTTGGACTATCTAGGTTACCTAGCGGGTCCTTGGACTATGTAGATTAACTAGCGGCATTTGGACTATCTACGTTAACTAGCGGGCCCTTGGACTATGTAGATTCCCTAGCGGGCATTTGGACTATATAGATATACTAGCGGGCACTTAGACTTTGTAGGTTACCTAGCGGACACTTGGACTATCTAGGTTACCTAGCTGGCACTTGAACTATCTTCGTTACCCAACGGGCACTTGGACTATGTAGGTTCCCTAGCGGGCACTTGGATTATGTATGTTCCCTATCGGGCACTTGGACTATGTAGGGTACCTAGCGGGCACTTGGACTATGTAGGTTCCCTATCGGGCACTTGGAGAATGTAGGTTAACTAGGGGGCACTAGGACTATGTAGGTTTCCTAGCGGGCCCTTGGACTACCTAGGTTACCGAGCGGGCATTTGGACTATGTATGCTCCCTAGTGGTCATTTGGACTATATAGATTACCTAGCGGGCACTTAGACTTTGTAGGTTAACTAGCGGGCACTTAGACTATCTAGGTTACCTAGCTGGCACTTGAACTATCTTCGTTACCTAGCGGGTACTTGGAGTATGTAGGTTACCTACCGGGCTGTTGGACAATCTAGGTTACCTAGCGGGCACTTGGACTATCTAGGTTAACTAACGGGCACTTGGACTATGTAGGTTCCCTAGCGGGCACTTGGATTATGTAGGTTCCGTATCGGGCACTTGGACTATGTAGGTTAACTAGGGGGCATTTCGAACATGTTGGTTACCTAGCGGGCACTTGGACTATGTAGGTTCCCTATCGGGCACTCGGAAAATGTAGGTTAACTAGGGGGCACTAGGACTATGTAGGTTACCTAGCGGGCCCATAGACTATCTAGGTTACCTAGCGGGCATTTGGACTGTATAGGCTCCCTAGCGTTTATTTGGACTATAAAGATTATTTAGCGGGCACTTAGACTTTGTAGGTTACCTAGCAGGAACTTGAACTATCTCCGTCACCTAGCGGTTACTTGGAGTATGTATGTTACCTACCGGGCTGTTGGACAATCTAGGTTACCTAGCGGGCACTTGGACTATCTAGGTTAACTAACGGGCACTTGGACTATGTAGGTTCCCTAGCGGGCACTTGGATTATGTAGGTTCCGTATTGGGCACTTGGACTATGTAGGTTAACTAGCGGGCATTTGGAACATGTTGATTACCTAGCGGGCACTTGGACTATGTAGGTTCCCTATCGGGCACTTGGAGAATGTAGGTTAACTAGGGGGCACTAGGACAATGTAGGTTACCTAGCGGGCCCTTGGACTATCTAGGTTACCTAGGGGGAACCTGGACTATGTAGGTTAACTAGCGGGCACTTGGACTATCTAGGTTAACTAGTGAGCACTTGGACTATCTAGGTTAACTAGCGGGCATTTGGACTATTAGGGCCCCTAGCGGGCATTTGGACTATATTGGTTACCTAGCGGGCACTTGGACTATGTAGGTTAACTAGCGGGCACTTGGGACTATCTAGGTTAACTAGCAGGCCCTTGGACGATGTAGGTTAACTAGCGGTCCCTTGGACGATGTAGGTTAACTAGCGGTCCCTTGGACTATGTAGGTTACCTAGCGGGCACTTGGACGATCTAGGTTAACTAGCGGGTACTTGGACTTTGTAGGTTAACTAGCGGGCCCTTGCACTATGTGGATTAGCTAGCGGCACTTGGACTATCTACATTAACTAGCGGGCCCTTGGACTATGTAGATCCCTAGCGAGCACTTGGACAATGTATGTTCCAGCGCGGGCACGTGGAATATGTAGGTTCCCTGGCAGGCATTTGGACTATGTAGGTTCCAGAGTGGGCACTTGGACTAACTAGATTCCCGAACGGGCACTTGTACTATGCAGATTAACTAGCGGACACTTGGACGATCTAGGTTAACTAGCGGGTACTTGGACTATGTAGGTTAACTAGCGGGCCCTTGAACTCTGTAGATTAACTAGCGGAACTTGGACTATCTACATTAACTAGCGGGCCCTTGGACTATGTAGATTCCCTAGCGGGCACTTGGACTATGTATGTTCCCTAGCGGGCACTTGGGCTATGTATGTTCCCTATGGACACTTGAACTATGTAATTTAACTACCGGGCACTTGGACTATGTAGGTTAACTAGCGGGCCCTTGGACTATCTAGGTTACCTAGCGGGTCCTTGGACTATGTAGATTAACTAGCGGCATTTGGACTATCTACGTTAACTAGCGGGCCCTTGGACTATGTAGATTCCCTAGCGGGCATTTGGACTATATAGATATACTAGCGGGCACTTAGACTTTGTAGGTTACCTAGCGGACACTTGGACTATCTAGGTTACCTAGCTGGCACTTGAACTATCTTCGTTACCCAACGGGCACTTGGACTATGTAGGTTCCCTAGCGGGCACTTGGATTATGTATGTTCCCTATCGGGCACTTGGACTATGTAGGGTACCTAGCGGGCACTTGGACTATGTAGGTTCCCTATCGGGCACTTGGAGAATGTAGGTTAACTAGGGGGCACTAGGACTATGTAGGTTTCCTAGCGGGCCCTTGGACTACCTAGGTTACCGAGCGGGCATTTGGACTATGTATGCTCCCTAGTGGTCATTTGGACTATATAGATTACCTAGCGGGCACTTAGACTTTGTAGGTTAACTAGCGGGCACTTAGACTATCTAGGTTACCTAGCTGGCACTTGAACTATCTTCGTTACCTAGCGGGTACTTGGAGTATGTAGGTTACCTACCGGGCTGTTGGACAATCTAGGTTACCTAGCGGGCACTTGGACTATCTAGGTTAACTAACGGGCACTTGGACTATGTAGGTTCCCTAGCGGGCACTTGGATTATGTAGGTTCCGTATCGGGCACTTGGACTATGTAGGTTAACTAGGGGGCATTTCGAACATGTTGGTTACCTAGCGGGCACTTGGACTATGTAGGTTCCCTATCGGGCACTCGGAAAATGTAGGTTAACTAGGGGGCACTAGGACTATGTAGGTTACCTAGCGGGCCCATAGACTATCTAGGTTACCTAGCGGGCATTTGGACTGTATAGGCTCCCTAGCGTTTATTTGGACTATAAAGATTATTTAGCGGGCACTTAGACTTTGTAGGTTACCTAGCAGGAACTTGAACTATCTCCGTCACCTAGCGGTTACTTGGAGTATGTATGTTACCTACCGGGCTGTTGGACAATCTAGGTTACCTAGCGGGCACTTGGACTATCTAGGTTAACTAACGGGCACTTGGACTATGTAGGTTCCCTAGCGGGCACTTGGATTATGTAGGTTCCGTATTGGGCACTTGGACTATGTAGGTTAACTAGCGGGCATTTGGAACATGTTGATTACCTAGCGGGCACTTGGACTATGTAGGTTCCCTATCGGGCACTTGGAGAATGTAGGTTAACTAGGGGGCACTAGGACAATGTAGGTTACCTAGCGGGCCCTTGGACTATCTAGGTTACCTAGGGGGAACCTGGACTATGTAGGTTAACTAGTGGGCACTTGGACTATCTAGGTTCCCTAGCAGGCACTTGGACTATGTACGTTCCCAAACAGGCCCTTGGACTATCTACGTTACCTAGCGGGCACTTAGACTATGTACGTTACCTAGAGGGCACTTGGAGTATGTACGTTTCCTAGCGGGTACTTGGACTAGATAGGTTCCCTAGCGGGCACTTGGTCTATTTAGGTTAACTAGCGGGCACTTGGACTATCTAGGTTAACTAGCGGATATTTGGACTATTAGGGCCCCTAGCGGGTATTTGGATTATATTGGTTACCTAGCGGGCACTTGGACTATGTAGGTTAGGTAACGGGCACTTGGACTATCTAGGTTACCTAGCGGGAACTTTGACTATTTAGGTTACCTAGCGGGCCCTTGGACTATGTAGGTTACCTTGCGGGCACTTGGACGATCTAGGCTAACGAACATGCACTTGGACTATGTAGGTAACCTAGAGGGCATTTGGACAGTCTAGGTTACCTAGCGGGCACTTGGACTATCTAGGTTAAGGAATGGGCACTTGGACTATGTAGGTTACCTAGCAGGCACTTGGACTATCTAGGTTAGCTAACAGGAACTTGGAATATCTAGGTTACCTAGCGGGCACTTGGATTATGTAGGTTACCTTGCGGGCACTTGGACTATCTAGGTTACCTAACGGGAACTTGGACTATGTAGGTTAACTAGCGGACTCTTTTATGATCTAGGTTAACTAGCGGGCACTTGGAATATCTAGGTTAACTAGCGGGCCCTTGGACTATATAGGTTATCTAGCGGGCACTTGGACTATCTAGGTAAACTAGTGGGTTCTGGACTATGTAGGTTAACTAGCGGGCACTTGGACAATGCAGGTTCCCTAGCGGGCACTTGGACTATATATGTTCCCTACGGGCACTTGGACTATCTAAGTTCCCTAACAGGCACTTGGAATATGTAGGTTCCCTATCGGACACTTGGACTGTGTAGGTTCCTCAGCGGGCACTTGGACTATGTAGGTTCCCTATCGGGCACTTGGACTATCTAGGTTAACTAGCGGGCACTTGGACGATCTAGGTTAACTAACGGGCACTTGTACAATGCAGGTTCCCTAGCGGGCACTTGGACTATATAGGTTCCCTACGGGCACTTGGATTATCTAGGTTCCCTAACGGGCACTTGGAATATGTAGGTTCCCTATCGGGCACTTGGACTATGTAGGTTCCTCAGCGGGCACATGGACTATGTAGGTTAACTAGCGGGCCCTTGGACTATGTAGATTAACTAGCGGCACTTGGACTATCTACATTAACTAGCGGTCCATTGGACAATGTAGATTCCCTAGCGGGCACCTCGACTGTATATGTTCCAGAGCGGGCACTTGGACTATGTAGGTTCCCTAGCAGTCACTTGGACTATGTAGGTTCCAGAGCGGGCACTTGGACTATCTAGGTTCCCTAGCGGGCACTTGTACTATGTAGGTTAATTAGCGGACACCTGGACGATCTAGGTTAACTAGCGGGTACTTGGATTATGTAGGTTAACCAGCGGGCCCTTGAACTATGTAGATTAACTAGCGGCACTTGGACTATCTACATTAACTAGCGGGCACTTGGACTATGTAGGCTAACTAGGGGGGCCTTGGACTATGTAGGTTCCCTAGCGGGCACTTGGACTCTATATGTTCCCTACGGACACTTGAACTATGTAAGTTAACTACCGGGCACTTGGACTATGTAGGTTAACTAGAGGGCCCTTGGACTACCTAGGTTACCTAGCGGGCACTTGGACTATGTAGGTTAACTACCGGGCACTTGCACTATCTAGGTTACCGAACGGGCATTTGGACTATGTAGGTAACCTAGCGGGCACTTGGAGAGTCTAGGTTACCTAGCGGGCACTTGGACTTCTAGGTTAAAGAACGGGCACTAGGACTATGTATGTTGCATAGCGGGCAATTGGACTATCTAGGTTAGGTAACGGGCACGAGAACTATCTAGGTTACCTAGCTGGCACTTGAACTATCTACGTTATAGCGGGTTCTTGGAGTATGTAGGTTACCTTGCGGGCTGTTGGAGTATCTAAGTTTCCAAGCGGGCCCTGGGACTATCTAGGTTAACTAACGGGCACTTGGAATATGTAGGTTCCCTAGCGGCCTCTTGGAATATGTAGGTTCCCTATCGGGCACTTGGACTATGTAGGTTCCTCAGCGGGCACTTGGACTATGTAGGTTAACTAGCGGGCCCTTGGACTATGTAGATTAACTAGCGGCACTTGGACTATCTACATTAACTAGCGGTCCATTGGACAATGTAGATTCCCTAGCGGGCACCTCGACTGTATATGTTCCAGAGCGGGCACTTGGACTATGTAGGTTCCCTAGCAGTCACTTGGACTATGTAGGTTCCAGAGCGGGCACTTGGACTATCTAGGTTCCCTAGCGGGCACTTGTACTATGTAGGTTAATTAGCGGACACCTGGACGATCTAGGTTAACTAGCGGGTACTTGGATTATGTAGGTTAACCAGCGGGCCCTTGAACTATGTAGATTAACTAGCGGCACTTGGACTATCTACATTAACTAGCGGGCACTTGGACTATGTAGGCTAACTAGGGGGGCCTTGGACTATGTAGGTTCCCTAGCGGGCACTTGGACTCTATATGTTCCCTACGGACACTTGAACTATGTAAGTTAACTACCGGGCACTTGGACTATGTAGGTTAACTAGAGGGCCCTTGGACTACCTAGGTTACCTAGCGGGCACTTGGACTATGTAGGTTAACTACCGGGCACTTGCACTATCTAGGTTACCGAACGGGCATTTGGACTATGTAGGTAACCTAGCGGGCACTTGGAGAGTCTAGGTTACCTAGCGGGCACTTGGACTTCTAGGTTAAAGAACGGGCACTAGGACTATGTATGTTGCATAGCGGGCAATTGGACTATCTAGGTTAGGTAACGGGCACGAGAACTATCTAGGTTACCTAGCTGGCACTTGAACTATCTACGTTATAGCGGGTTCTTGGAGTATGTAGGTTACCTTGCGGGCTGTTGGAGTATCTAAGTTTCCAAGCGGGCCCTGGGACTATCTAGGTTAACTAACGGGCACTTGGAATATGTAGGTTCCCTAGCGGCCTCTTGGAATATGTAGGTTCCCTAGCGAGCACTTGGACTATGTACGTTCCCTAGCGGGCACTTGGACTATCTACGTTACCTAGCGAGCACTTGGACTATGTACGTTACCTAGCGGGCACTTGGACTATGTACGTTTCCTAGCGGGTACTTGGACTAGTAGGTTCCCAGCGGGCACTTAGTCTATCTAGGTTAACTAGCGGGCACTTGGTCTGTCTAGGATAACTAGCGGGCATTTGGACTATTACGGCCCCTAGCGGGCATTTGGACTATATTGGTTACCTCGCGGGCACTTGGACTATGTAGGTTAACGAACGGGCACATGGACTATGTAGGTAACCTAGTGATCACTTGAACTGTCTTGGTTACCTAGCGGGCACTTAGACTATGTAGGTTAACTAGCGGGCACTTGGACTATCTAGGTTAACTAGTGGGCATTTGGACTATTTAGGTTACCTAGCGGGCACTTGGACTATGTAGGTTAACTAGCGGGCACTTGGACTATCTAGGTTACCTAGCGGGCACTTGGACTATGTACGTTCCCTAGCGGGCACTTGGAGTATCTACGTTACCTAGCGAGCACTTGGACTATGTACGTTTCCTAGCGGGTACTTGGACTAGTAGGTTCCCAGCGGGCACTTAGTCTATCTAGGTTAACTAGCGGGCACTTGGACTGTCTAGGTTAACTAGCGGGCATTTGGACTATTACGGCCCCTAGCGGGCATTTGGACTATATTGGTTACCTCGCGGGCACTTGGACTATGTAGGTTAACGAACGGGCACATGGACTATGTAGGTAACCTAGTGATCACTTGAACTGTCTTGGTTACCTAGCGGGCACTTAGACTATGTAGGTTAACTAGCGGGCACTTGGACTATCTAGGTTAACTAGTGGGCATTTGGACTATTTAGGTTACCTAGCGGGCACTTGGACTATGTAGGTTACCTAGCGGGCACTTGGAATATCTAGGTTACCTAGCAGGCACTTTGACTATCTAGGTTAACTAACGGGCCTTGGACTATGTAGGTTGCCTAGCAGGCACTTGGATTATGTAGGTTCCCTATCTGGCACTTGGACTATGTAGGTTAACTAGCTGGCACTTTGACTGTCTAGGTTACCTAGTGGGCATTTGGATTATCTACGTCAAAGAACGGGCACTTGGATTATCTAGGTTAACGAACGGGCACTTGGACTATGTAGGTTACCTAGCCTCCACTTGGACTATCTAGGTTAGCTTACAGGCACTTGGACTATCTAGGTTACCTAGCTGGCACTTTGACTATATAGGTCAACTAGCGGGACTTTGGACTATCTAGGTTAGCCAACGGGCACTTAGATTATGTAGGTTAACTAGCGGGAACTTGGAATATGTAGGTTAAGTAGCGGACACTTGCACTATGAAGGTTAACTAGCGGGCCCATGGACTATGTAGGTTTACTATCGGGCCCTTGGACTATCTAGGTTACCTAGCGGGCACTTGGACTATGTAGGCTTACTAGGGGGCCCTTTGACGATCTAGGTTACCTAGCGGGTACTTGAACTATGTAGGTTACCTAGCGGGTACTTGAACTATCTAGGTTACCTAGCGGGCACTTGGATTATGTACATTCCCTAGTGGGCACTTGGACTATCCAGGTTAACTAGCGGACACTTGGACTATCTAGGTTAACTAGTGGGCCCTTGGACTATGTACGTTCCCTAGCGGGCACTTGGACTATCTATGTTACCTAGCGGGCACTTGGACTATGTACGTTTCCTAGCGGGTACTTGGACTAGATATGTTCCCTAGCGGGCACTTGGTCTATCTAGGTTAACTAGCGGGCACTTGGACTATCTAGGTTAACTAGTGAGCACTTGGACTATCTAGGTTAACTAGCGGGCATTTGGACTATTAGGGCCCCTAGCGGGCATTTGGACAATATTGGTTACCTAGCGGGCACTTGGACTATGTAGGTTAACTAGCGGGCACTTGGGACTATCTAGGTTAACTAGCAGGCCCTTGGACGATGTAGGTTAACTAGCGGTCCCTTGGACTATGTAGGTTAACTAGCGGGCCCTTGGACTATGTAGGTTACCTAGCGGGCACTTGGACGATCTAGGTTAACTAGCGGGTACTTGGACTTTGTAGGTTAACTAGCGGGCCCTTGCACTATGTGGATTAGCTAGCGGCACTTGGACTATCTACATTAACTAGCGGGCCCTTGGACTATGTAGATTCCCTAGCGAGCACTTGGACAATGTATGTTCCAGCGCGGGCACGTGGAATATGTAGGTTCCCTGGCAGGCATTTGGACTATGTAGGTTCCAGAGTGGGCACTTGGACTAACTAGATTCCCGAACGGGCACTTGTACTATGCAGATTAACTAGCGGACACTTGGACGATCTAGGTTAACTAGCGGGTACTTGGACTATGTAGGTTAACTAGCGGGCCCTTGAACTCTGTAGATTAACTAGCGAAACTTGGACTATCTACATTAACTAGCGGGCCCTTGGACTATGTAGATTCCCTAGCGGGCACTTGGACTATGTATGTTCCCTAGCGGGCACTTGGGCTATGTATGTTCCCTATGGACACTTGAACTATGTAATTTAACTACCGGGCACTTGGACTATGTAGGTTAACTAGCGGGCCCTTGGACTATCTAGGTTACCTAGCGGGTCCTTGGACTATGTAGATTAACTAGCGGCATTTGGACTATCTACGTTAACTAGCGGGCCCTTGGACTATGTAGATTCCCTAGCGGGCATTTGGACTATAGAGATATACTAGCGGGCACTTAGACTTTGTAGGTTACCTAGCGGACACTTGGACTATCTAGGTTACCTAGCTGGCACTTGAACTATCTTCGTTACCTAACGGGCACTTGGACTATGTAGGTTCCCTAGCGGGCACTTGGATTATGTATGTTCCCTATCGGGCACTTGGACTATGTAGGGTACCTAGCGGGCACTTGGACTATGTAGGGTACCTAGCGGGCACTTGGACTATGTAGGTTCCCTATCGGGCACTTGGAGAATGTAGGTTAACTAGGGGGCACTAGGACTATGTAGGTTTCCTAGCGGGCCCTTGGACTACCTAGGTTACCGAGCGGGCATTTGGACTATGTATGCTCCCTAGTGGTCATTTGGACTATATAGATTACCTAGCGGGCACTTAGACTTTGTAGGTTAACTAGCGGGCACTTAGACTATCTAGGTTACCTAGCTGGCACTTGAACTATCTTCGTTACCTAGCGGGTACTTGGAGTATGTAGGTTACCTACCGGGCTGTTGGACTATCTAGGTTACCTAGAGGGCATTGCGACTATCTAGGTTAACTAACGGGCACTTGGACTATGTAGGTTCCCTAGCGGGCCCATGGACTATTTAAGTTCCCTAGCGGGCACATGGACTATGTGGGTTCCCTAGCGGGCATTTGTACTATCTAGGTTACCTAGCGGGCACTTGGACTATGTAGGTAACCTAGCGGGCACTTGGACAGTCTAGGTTACCTAGCGGGCACTTGGACTTCTAGGTTAACTAACGGGCACTTGGACTATGTATGTTGTATAGCGGGCAATTGGACTATCAGGTTAGGTAATGGGCACTTGGACTATCTAGGTTACCTAGTGGGAACTTGGACTATGTAGGTTACCTAGCGGGCACTTGGACTATCTAGGTTACTTAACGGGCACTTGAACTGTCTAGGTTTCTTAGCGAGCACTTGGACGATCTAGGGTAACTAGAAGGCACTTGGACTATCTAGGTTAACTAGCGTGCACTTGGACTATCTAGGTTAACTAGCGGGCAATTGGATGATCAATGTTAACTAGCGGGCGCTTGGACTATCTAGGTTAGCTAACGGGCACTTGGACTAAGTACATCCCCTGGTGGGCACTTGGACACTCTAGGTTAACTAACGGGCACTAGGACTATCTAGGTTAACTAGCGGGGACTAGGACTATCAAAGTTAACAAGTGAGCCCTTGGACTATGTAGGCTAACTAGCGGGCCCTTGGACTATCTAGGTTACCTAGCGGGCACTTGGACTATATAGGTTACCTAGCGGGCACTTGGACTATGTAGGTTACCTAGTGGGCACTTGGACTATCTAGGTTAAGGAACGGGCACTTGGAATATGCAGGTAACCTAGCGGGCACTTGGACTGTCTAGGTTACCTAGCGGGCACTTGGACTTCTAGGTTAACGAACGGGCACTTGGACTATGTAGGTAGCTTAGCGGGCACTTGGACTATCTAGGTTAGGTAACGGGCACTTTGAGTATCTAGGTTACCTAGCGGGCACTTGGACTTTCTAGGTTACCTAACGGGCACTTTGACTATCTAGTTTACATAGCGGGCACTTGGACTATGTAGGTTAACTAGCGAGCACTTGGAGTATCTAGGTTAACTAGCGGACCTTGGACTACGTAGGTTAACTAGCGTGCACTTGGACTATCTAGGGTAACTAGCGGGCACTTGGATGCTCAATGTTAAATAGCGGTCACATGGACTATCTAGGTTAGCTAACGGGCACTTGGACTAAGTACGTCCCCTAGTGGGCACTTGGACACTCTAGGTTAACTAACGGGCAGTAGGACTATCTAGGTTAACTAGCGGACACTTGGACTATCTAGGTTACCTAGCTGCCACTAGGACTATGAAGGTTCCCTAGCGGGCATTAGGATTATCTAGGTTACCTAGCGGGCACTTGGACTATGTAGGTTAACTAGAGGGCATTTGGACTATGTAGGTTACCTAGCAGGCACTTGGACTATATAGGTTCCCTATCGGGCACTCGGAAAATGTAGGTTAACTAGGGGGCACTAGGACTATGTAGGTTACCTAGCGGGCCCATAGACTATCTAGGTTACCTAGCGGGCATTTGGACTGTATAGGCTCCCTAGCGTTTATTTGGACTATAAAGATTATTTAGCGGGCACTTATACTTTGTAGGTTACCTAGCGGGCACTTTGACTATCTAGGTTACCTAGCAGGAACTTGAACTATCTCCGTCACCTAGCGGGTACTTGGAGTATGTATGTTACCTACCGGGCTGTTGGACAATCTAGGTTACCTAGCGGGCACTTGGACTATCTAGGTTAACTAACGGGCACTTGGACTATGTAGGTTCCCTAGCGGGCACTTGGATTATGTAGGTTCCGTATCGGGCACTTGGACTATGTAGGTTAACTAGCGGGCATTTGGAACATGTTGATTACCTAGCGGGCACTTGGACTATGTAGGTTCCCTATCGGGCACTTGGAGAATGTAGGTTAACTAGGGGGCACTAGGACAATGTAGGTTACCTAGCGGGCCCTTGGACTATCTAGGTTACCTAGGGGGAACCTGGACTATGTAGGTTAACTAGTGGGGACTTGGACTATCTAGGTTCCCTAGCAGGCACTTGGACTATGTACGTTCCCAAACAGGCCCTTGGACTATCTACGTTACCTAGCGGGCACTTAGACTATGTACGTTACCTAGAGGGCACTTGGAGTATGTACGTTTCCTAGCGGGTACTTGGACTAGATAGGTTCCCTAGCGGGCACTTGGTCTATTTAGGTTAACTAGCGGGCACTTTGACTATCTAGGTTAACTAGCGGGCACTTGGACTATCTAGGTTAAGTAGCGGACCTTGGACTATGTAGGTTAACTAGCGGGCACTTGGACGATCTAGGTTATCTACCGGGCACTTGGACTATCTTGGTTAACTAGCGGGCACATGGACTATCTAGATTAACTACCGGGCACTTGGATGATGCAGGTTCCCTAGTGGGCACTTGGACTAACTAGGTTCCCTAACGGGCACTTGGACTATGTAGGTTCCTTAGCGGGCACTTGGACTATTTACGTCCCTTAGCGGGCACGTGGACTATGTAGGTTAACTAGCGTGCCCTTGGACTATGTAGGTTATCTAGCCGGCAATTAGACTATCTAGGTTACCTAGCGGGCACTTGGACTATGTACATATCCTAGTGGGCACTTGGACTATCTAGGTTACCTAGCGGGCACTTGTACTATGTACGTCCCCTAGTGGGCACAAGGACTATCTACGATAACTAACGGGCACTAGGAATATCTAGGTTACCTAGCGGGCACTTGGACTATGTACGTTCCCTAGTGGGCACTTGGACTATTTAGGATAATTAATGGGCACTCGGACTTTCTAGGTTAACTAGCGGGCACCTGGTCTATCTAGGTCAACTAGCGGGCCCTTGGACTATGTAGGTTTAATAGCGGACACTTGGAAGATCTAGGTTAACTAGCGAGCCCTTGCACTATGTCGTTAACTATCGGGTACTTGGACAATCTAGGTTAACTAATGAGCACTTGGACGATATAGGTTAACTAGCGGGCACTTGTTTTAGCTAGGTTACCTAGTGGGCCCTTGAACTATGTAGGTTAACTAGTTGACCCTTGGACTATCTAGGTTAGCTAACGGGCACTTGGACTATATAGGTTACTTAGCGGGCACTTGGACTATGTGGGTGCCATAGTGGGCATTTGGACTATATAGATTACCTAGCAGGCACTTGGACTTTGTAGGTTACCTACCGGGCACTTGGACTATCTAGGTTTTCGAGCGGGCACTTGGACTATGTAGGTTACCTAGCGGGCACTTGGACTATGTAGGTTACCTAATGGGCACTTGGACTATATAGTTTACCTAGCGTGCGCTGGGACTATGTAGGTTACCTAGCGGGCACTTGGACAGTCTAGGTTAACTAGCGGGCACTTGGACTATCTAGGTTAACGAATGGGCACTTGGACTATGTAGGTTACCTAGCGGGCACTTGGAGTATCTAAGTTAGCGAACAGGAACTTGGAATATCTAGGTTACCTAGCGGGCACTTGGACTATATAGGTTACCTAGCGGGAACTTGGACTATCTATGTTACCTAACAGGAACTTGGACTATGTAGGTTAACTGGCGGACACTTGGACGATCTAGGTTAACGAACGGGCACTTGGACTATGTAGGTTAACTAGCGGGCACTTAGACTATCTAGGTTACCTAGCAGGCACTTGGACTATGTACATACCCTAGCGGGCACTTGGACTATCTAGGTTACCTAGGGGGCACTTGGACTGTGTACGTCCCCTAGAGGGCACTTGGACTATCTAGGATAACTAACGTGCACTAGGACTATCCAGGTTAACTAGCGGGCACATGGACTATCTAGGTTACCTAGCGGGCACTTGGACTATGTAGGTAACCTAGCGGGCACTAGACTGTCTAGGTTACCTAGCGGGTACTTGGACTATCTAGGTTAATGAATGGGCACTTGTACTATGTAGGTTACCTAGGGGCACTTGGACTATCTAGGTTAGCTAATAGGAAATTGGATTATCTAGGTTCCCTTGCGTGCCCTTGGACCATATAGGTTAACTAGCAGGGAATTGGACGATGAAGGTTAACTAGCGGGCACATGGACGATCTAGGTTAACTAGAGGGCCTTTGGACGATCTAGGTTAACTAGCCGGCACTTGGACTATCAAGGTTAACTAGCGAGCCCTTGGACTATGTAGGTTAACTAGCGGGCTCTTGGACTTGTAGCTTACCTAGCGGGCACTTGGACTATGTAGGTTACCTAGCGGGCATTTGGACTATCTAAATTAGCGAACGGGGACTTGGACTATCTAGGTTACCTAGCGGGCACTTGAACTATGTAGGTTACCGAGAGGGCACTTGGACTACCTAGGTTGGCGAACGGGGACTTGGACTTTGTATGTTACCTAGCAGGCACTTGGATTGTCTAGGTTACCTAGCGGTCACTTGGACTATCTAGGTTAACGAACGGGCACTTGGACTATGTAGGTTACCGAGCAGGCACTTGGACTATGTATGTTCGCTAACGGGCACTTGGACTATGTATGTTAGCTAATGGGCACTTGGACTATGTAGGTTACCTAGCGGGCACTTGGACTATCTAGGTTACGTAACGGGCACTTGGACTATGTAGGTGAACTAGAGGACATTAGGATGGTCTAGATTAACTAGTGGGCCCTTGGACTATGTAGGTTAACTAGCGGGAACTTGGACAATCTAGGTTAACTAGCGGGCACTTGTACGATCTAGGTTAACTAGCCGGCACTTGGACTATCAAGGTTAACTAGCGAGTCCTTGGACTATGTAGGTTAACTAGCGGGCCCTTGGACTTGTAGCTTACCTAGCGGGCACTTGGACTATGTAGGTTACCTAGCGGGCATTTGGACTATCTAGGTTAGCGAACGGGGACTTGGACTATGTAGGTGACCTAGCAGGCACTTGTACTGTCTAGGTTACCTAGCGGGCACTTGGACTATCTAGGTTAACGAACGGGCACTTGGACTATGTAGGTTACCTAGCGGGCACTTGAACTATGTAGGTTACCTAGCGGGCAATTGGACTATCTAGGTTACCTAATGGGCACTTGGACTATCTAGGTTACCTAGCGGGAACTTTGACTATATAGGTTACCTAGAGGGCCCTTGGACTATGTAGGTTACCTAACGGGCACTTGGTCTATCTAGGTTACCTAGCGGCCACTTGGACTATGTAGGTAACCTAGCGGGCACTTGGACTTTGTGGGTTAGCTAACAGCAACTTTGAATATCTAGGTTACCTACCGGGCCCTTGGAATATGTAGGTTAACTAGCGGGCACTTGGACTATGTAGGTTAACTAGCGGGCACTTGGACGATGCAGGTTCTCTAGCGGGCACTTGGACTATCTAGGTTAACTGGCGGGCCCTTGGACTATGTAGGTTAACTAGCGGTCCCTTGGACTTGATGGTTACCTAGCGAGCACTTGGACTATATAGGTTACCTAGAGGACACTTGGACTATGTAGGTTACCTAGTGGGCACTTGGACTATCTAGGTTACCTAGCGGGCCCTTGGACTATGTAGGTTACCTAGAGGGCACTTGGACTACCTAGGTTGGCGAACGGGGACTTGGACTTTGTATGTTACCTAGCAGGCACTTGGACTGTCTAGGTTACCTAGCGGTCACTTGGACTATCTAGGTTAACGAACGGGCACTTGGACTATGTAGGTTACCTAGCAGGCACTTGGACTATGTATGTTAGCTAACGGGCACTTGGACTATGTATGTTAGCTAATGGCCACTTGGACTATGTAGGTTACCTAGCGGGCACTTGGACTATCTAGGTTACGTAGCGGGCACTTGGACTATGTAGGTGAACTAGAGGACATTAGGATGGTCTAGATTAACTAGTGGGCCCTTGGACTATGTAGGTTAACTAGCGGGAACTTGGACAGTCTAGGTTAACTAGCGGGCACTTGTACGAGCTAGGGTAACTAGCCGGCACTTGGACTATCAAGGTTAACTAGCGAGTCCTTGGACTATGTAGGTTAACTAGCGGGCCCTTGGACTTGTAGCTTACCTAGCGGGCACTTGGACTATGTAGTTTACCTAGCGGGCACTTGGACTATCTAGGTTAGCGAACGGGGAATTGGACTATGTAGGTGACCTAGCAGGCACTTGTACTGTCTAGGTTACCTAGCGGGCACTTGGACTATCTAGGTTAACGAACGGGCACTTGGACTATGTAGGTTACCTAGCGAGCTCTTGGATTATGTGTGTTAGCAAACGGGCACTTGGACTATCTAGGTTACCTAGCGGGCACTTGGAATATGTAGGTTACCTAGCGGGCACTTGGACTATCTAGGTTACCTAACGGGCACTTCGACTATCTAGGTTACGTAGCGGGCACTTGGACTATGTAGGTAACCTACAGGACATTTGGATGATCTAGGTTAACTAGTGGGCCCTTGGACTATGTAGGTTAACTAGCGGGCACTTGGACGATCTAGGTTAACCAGCAGGCATTTGGACTATGTAGGTTACCTAGCAGGCACTTGCACTATCTAGGTTAGCGAACGGGGACTTGGACTATGTAGGTGACCTAGCAGGCACTTGGACTGTCTAAGTTACCTAGCGGGCACTTGGAATATCTAGGTTAATGAACGGGCACTTGGACTATGTAGGTTACCTAGCGGGCACATGGACTATGTATGTTAGCTAACGGGAACTTGGACTATCTAGGCTACCTAGCGGTCACTTGGACTATGTAGGTTACCTAGCGGACACTTGGACTATCTAGGTTACCTAACGGGCACTAGGACTTTGCAGGTAACCTAGCAGGCACTTGGACGAACTAGATTAACGAGCGGGCCCTTAGACTATGTAGGTTACCTAGCGGGCACTTAGACTATCTAGGTTAGCTAACAGGAACTTGGACTATCTAGGTTACCTAGCAGGCACTTTGACTATGTAGGTTACCTAGTGGCACTTGGACTATGTGTGGTTCCCTATCAGGCATTTGGACTATGTAGGTTACTAGCGGGCATTTGGACTATGTAGGTTACCTAAAGGGCACTTGGACTATCTAGGTTATGTAACGGGCACTTGGACTATCTAGGTTACCTAGTGGGAACTTGGACTATGTAGGTTACCTAGCGGGCACTTTGACTATCTTGGTTATTTAGCGGGCACTTGGACTATGTAGGTTAACTAGCGGACACTTGGACGAAATAGGTTAAGGAGCGGGTCCTTGCACTATGTAGGTTACCTAGCGGGCACTTGGACTATCTAGGTTAGCTAACAGGAACTTGGACTATCTAGGTTACATAGCGGGCACTTTGACTATTTAGGTCACCTAGCGGGCACTTGGACTATCTAGGTTACCTAACCGGCACTTGGACTATGCAGGTAACCTAGCGGGCACTTGGACTGTCTAGGTTACCTAGGGGCGACATGGATTTCTAGGTTAACGAACGGGCACTTGGACTATGTAGGTTACCTAGCGGGCACTTGGACGATCTATGTTAGGTAACGGGCACTAGGACTATCTAGGTTACCTAGCGGGAACTAGGACTATGTAGGTAACCTAGCGGGCACTTGGACTATCTAGGTTTCTTAACGGGCACTTGGACGATCTAGGTTAACTAGAGGGCACTTGGACTATGTAGGTTAACTAGCGGGCACTTGGGCGATGCAGGTTGTCTAGCGGGCACTTGGACTATCTAGGTTCCCTAACGTGCACTTGGACTTTGTAGGTTCCCTAGCGGGCACTTGGACTATGTAAGTCCCTTAGCGGGCACTTGGACTATGTTTGTTTCCTATCTGGCACTTGGACTATGGTGGTTAACTAGCGGGCCCTTGGACTATGTAGGTTAACTAGCGGGCACTTAGACTATCTAGGTTACCTAGCAGGCACTTTGACTATGTAGGTTACCTAGTGGCACTTGGACTATGTGTGGTTCCCTATCAGGCATTTGGACTATGTAGGTTACTAGCGGGCATTTGGACTATGTAGGTTACCTAACGGGCACTTGGACTATCTAGGTTATGTAACGGGCACTTGGACTATCTAGGTTACCTAGTGGGAATTTGGACTATGTAGGTTACCTAGCGGGCACTTTGACTATCTTGGTTATTTAGCGGGCACTTGGACTATGTAGGTTAACTAGCGGACACTTGGACGAAATAGGTTAAGGAGCGGGCACTTGGACTATGTAGGTTGCCTAGCGGGCACTTGGACGATCTATGTTAGGTAACGGGCACTAGGACTATCTAGGTTACCTAGCGGGAACTAGGACTATGTAGGTAACCTAGCGGGCACTTGGACTATCTAGGTTTCTTAACGGGCACTTGGACGATCTAGGTTAACTAGCGGGCATTGGACTATGTAGGTTAACTAGCGGGCACTTGGGCGATGCAGGTTGTCTAGCGGGCACTTGGACTATCTAGGTTCCCTAACGTGCACTTGGACTTTGTAGGTTCCCTAGCGGGCACATGGACTATGTAAGTCCCTTAGCGGGCACTTGGACTATGTTTGTTTCCTATCTGGCACTTGGACTATGGTGGTTAACTAGCGGGCCCTTGGACTATGTAGGTTAACTAGCGGGCACTTAGACTATCTAGGTTACCTAGCGGGCACTTGGACTATGTACATACCCTAGCGGGCACTAGGACTATCTAGGTTACTTAGCGGGAACTAGGACTATGTAGGTAACCTAGCGGGCACTTGGACTATCTAGGTTTCTTAACGGGCACTTGGACGATCTAGGTTAACTAGCGGGCACTTGGACTATGTAGGTTACCTAGCAGGCACTTGGACTATGTATGTTAGCTAATGGGCACTTGGACTATGTAGGTTACCTAGCGGGCACTTGGACTATCTAGGTTACGTAGCGGGCACTTGGACTATGTAGGTGAACTAGAGGACATTAGGATGGTCTAGATTAACTAGTGGGCCCTTGGACTATGTAGGTTAACTAGCGGGCACTTGGACAATCTAGGTTAACTAGCGGGCACTTGTACGATCTAGGTTAACTAGCGGCCAATTGGACTATCAAGGTTAACTAGCGAGTCCTTGGACTATGTAGGTTAACTAGCGGGCCCTTGGACTTGTAGCTTACCTAGCAGGCACTTGGACTATGTAGTTTACCTAGCGGGCACTTGGACTATCTAGGTTAGCGAACGGGGAATTGGACTATGTAGGTGACCTAGCAGGCACTTGTACTGTCTAGGTTACCTAGCGGGCACTTGAACTATCTAGGTTAACGAACGGGCACTTGGCCTATGTAGGTTACCTAGCCAGCTCTTGGATTATGTGTGTTAGCAAACGGGCACTTGGACTATCTAGGTTACCTAGCGGGCACTTGGAATATGTAGGTTACCTAGCGGGCACTTGGACTATCTAGGTTACCTAACGGGCACTTCGACTATCTAGGTTACGTAGCGGGCACTTGGACTATGTAGGTTACCTACAGGACATTTGGATGATCTAGGTTAACTAGTGGGCCCTTGGACTATGTAGGTTAACTAGCGGGCACTTGGACGATCTAGGTTAACCAGCAGGCACTTGGACTATGTAGGTTACCTAGCAGGCACTTGCACTATCTAGGTTAGCGAACGGGGACTTGGACTATGTAGGTGACCTAGCAGGCACTTGGACTGTCTAAGTTACCTAGCGGGCACTTGGAATATCTAGGTTAATGAACGGGCACTTGGACTATGTAGGTTACCTAGCGGGCACATGGACTATGTATGTTAGCTAACGGGAACTTGGACTATCTAGGCTACCTAGAGGTCACTTGGACTATGTAGGTTACCTAGCGGGCACTTGGACTATCTAGGTTACCTAACGGGCACTAGGGCTTTGCATGTAACCTAGCAGGCACTTGGACGAACTAGGTTAACGAGCGGGCCCTTAGACTATGTAGGTTACCTAGCGGGCACTTAGACTATCTAGGTTAGCTAACAGGAACTTGGACTATCTAGGTTACCTAGCAGGCACTTTGACTATGTAGGTTACCTAGTGGCACTTGGACTATGTAGGTTCCCTATCAGGCATTTGGACTATGTAGGTTACTAGCGGGCATTTGGACTATGTAGGTTACCTAACGGGCACTTGGACTATCTAGGTTATGTAACGGGCACTTGGACTATCTAGGTTACCTAGTGGGAACTTGGACTATGTAGGTTACCTAGCGGGCACTTTGACTATCTTGGTTATTTAGCGGGCACTTGGACTATGTAGGTTAACTAGCGGACATTTGGACGAAATAGGTTAAGGAGCGGTTCCTTGGACTATGTAGGTTACCTAGCGGGCACTTGGACTATCTAGGTTAGCTAAAAGGAACTTGGACTATCTAGGTTACATAGCGGGCACTTTGACTATTTAGGTCACCTAGTGGCACTTGGACTATCTAGGTTACCTAACGGGCACTTGGACTATGCAGGTAACCTAGCGGGCACTTGGACTGTCTTGGTTACCTAGGGGCGACATGGATTTCTAGGTTAACGAACGGGCACTTGGACTATGTAGGTTGCCTAGCGGGCACTTGGACGATCTATGTTAGGTAACGGGCACTAGGACTATCTAGGTTACCTAGCGGGAACTAGGACTATGTAGGTAACCTAGCGGGCACTTGGACTATCTAGGTTAACTAGCGGGCACTTGGACTATCTAGGTTAGCTAACGGGCACTTGGACTATCTAGGTTACCTAGCGGGCACTTGGACTATGTACATCCCCTAGCGGGCACTTTGACTATCTAGGTTAACTAGCGGGCACTTGGACTATCTAGGTTAAGTAGCGGACCTTGGACTATGTAGGTTAACTAGCGGGCACTTGGACGATCTAGGTTATCTACCGGGCACTTGGACTATCTTGGTTAACTAGCGGGCACATGGACTATCTAGATTAACTACCGGGCACTTGGATGATGCAGGTTCCCTAGTGGGCACTTGGACTAACTAGGTTCCCTAACGGGCACTTGGACTATGTAGGTTCCATAGCGGGCACTTGGACTATTTACGTCCCTTAGCGGGCACGTGGACTATGTAGGTTAACTAGCGTGCCCTTGGACTATGTAGGTTATCTAGCCGGCACTTAGACTATCTAGGTTACCTAGCGGGCACTTGAACTATGTACATATCCTAGTGGGCACTTGGACTATCTAGGTTACCTAGCGGGCACTTGCACTATGTACGTCCCCTAGTGGGCACAAGGACTATCTACGATAACTAACGGGCACTAGGAATATCTAGGTTACCTAGCGGGCACTTGGACTATGTACGTTCCCTAGTGGGCACTTGGACTATTTAGGATAATTAACGGGCACTCGGACTATCTAGGTTTACTAGCGGGCACCTGGTCTATCTAGGTCAACTAGCGGGCCCTTGGACTATGTAGGTTTAATAGCGGACACTTGGACGATCTAGGTTAACTAGCGAGCCCTTGCACTATGTCGTTAACTATCGGGTACTTGGACAATCTAGGTTAACTAGTGAGCACTTGGACGATATAGGTTAACTAGCGGGCACTTGTTTTAGCTAGGTTACCTAGTGGGCCCTTGAACTATGTAGGTTAACTAGTTGACCCTTGGACTATCTAGGTTAGCTAACGGGCACTTGGACTATATAGGTTACTTAGCGGGCACTTGGACTATGTGGGTGCCATAGTGGGCATTTGGACTATATAGATTACCTAGCAGGCACTTGGACTTTGTAGGTTACCTACCGGGCACTTGGACTATCTAGGTTTTCGAGCGGGCACTTGGACTATGTAGGTTACCTAGCGGTCACTTGAACTATGTAGGTTACCTAATGGGCACTTGGACTATATAGTTTACCTAGCGTGCGCTGGGACTATGTAGGTTACCTAGCGGGCACTTGGACTATCTAGGTTAATGAATGGGCACTTGGACTATGTAGGTTACCTAGCGGGCACTTGGAGTATCTAAGTTAGCGAACAGGAACTTGGAATATCTAGGTTACCTAGCGGGCACTTGGACTATATAGGTTACCTAGCGGGCACTTGGACTCTCTATGTTACCTAACAGGAACTTGGACTATGTAGGTTAACTGGCAGACACTTGGACGATCTAGGTTAACGAACGGGCACTTGGACTATGTAGGTTAACTAGCGGGCACTTAGACTATCTAGGTTACCTAGCAGGCACTTGGACTATGTACATACCCTAGCGGGCACTTGGACTATCTAGGTTACCTAGGGGGCACTTGGACTGTGTACGTCCCCTAGAGGTCACTTGGACTATCTAGGATAACTAACGTGCACTAGGACTATCCAGGTTAACTAGCGGGCACATGGACTATCTAGGTTACCTAGCGGGCACTTGGACTATGTAGGTAACCTAGCGGGCACTAGACTGTCTAGGTTACCTAGCGGGCACTTGGACTATCTAGGTTATGTAACGGGCACTTGGACTATCTAGGTTACCTAGTGGGAACTTGGACTATGTAGGTTACCTAGCGGGCACTTTGACTATCTTGGTTATTTAGCGGGCACTTGGACTATGTAGGTTAATAGCGGACACTTGGACGAAATAGGTTAAGGAGCGGGTCCTTGGACTATGTAGGTTACCTAGCGGGCACTTGGACTATCTAGGTTAGCTAACAGGAACTTGGACTATCAAGGTTACATAGCGGGCACTTTGACTATTTAGGTCACCTAGCGGGCACTTGGAGTATCTAGGTTAGCGAACGGGGACTTGGACTATGTAGGTGACCTAGCAGGCACTTGGACTGTCTAAGTTACCTAGCGGGCACTTGGAATATCTAGGTTAATGAACGGGCACTTGGACTATGTAGGTTACCTAGCGGGCACATGGACTATGTATGTTAGCTAACGGGAACTTGGACTATCTAGGCTACCTAGCGGTCACTTGGACTATGTAGGTTACCTAGCGGGCACTTGGACTATCTAGGTTACCTAACGGGCACTAGGGCTTTGCATGTAACCTAGCAGGCACTTGGACGAACTAGGTTAACGAGCGGGCCCTTAGACTATGTAGGTTACCTAGCGGGCACTTAGACTATCTAGGTTAGCTAACAGGAACTTGGACTATCTAGGTTACCTAGCAGGCACTTTGACTATGTAGGTTACCTAGTGGCACTTGGACTATGTAGGTTCCCTATCAGGCATTTGGACTATGTAGGTTACTAGCGGGCATTTGGACTATGTAGGTTACCTAACGGGCACTTGGACTATCTAGGTTATGTAACGGGCACTTGGACTATCTAGGTTACCTAGTGGGAACTTGGACTATGTAGGTTACCTAGCGGGCACTTTGACTATCTTGGTTATTTAGCGGGCACTTGGACTATGTAGGTTAACTAGCGGACACTTGGACGAAATAGGTTAAGGAGCGGGTCCTTGGACTATGTAGGTTACCTAGCGGGCACTTGGACTATCTAGGTTAGCTAACAGGAACTTGGACTATCTAGGTTACATAGCGGGCACTTTGACTATTTAGGTCACCTAGCGGGCACTTGGAGTATCTAGGTTAGCGAACGGGGACTTGGACTATGTAGGTGACCTAGCAGGCACTTGGACTGTCTAAGTTACCTAGCGGGCACTTGGAATATCTAGGTTAATGAACGGGCACTTGGACTATGTAGGTTACCTAGCGGGCACATGGACTATGTATGTTAGCTAACGGGAACTTGGACTATCTAGGCTACCTAGCGGTCACTTGGACTATGTAGGTTACCTAGCGGGCACTTGGACTATCTAGGTTACCTAACGGGCACTAGGGCTTTGCAGGTAACCTAGCAGGCACTTGGACGAACTAGGTTAACGAGCGGGCCCTTAGACTATGTAGGTTACCTAGCGGGCACTTAGACTATCTAGGTTAGCTAACAGGAACTTGGACTATCTAGGTTACCTAGCAGGCACTTTGACTATGTAGGTTACCTAGTGGCACTTGGACTATGTAGGTTCCCTATCAGGCATTTGGACTATGTAGGTTACTAGCGGGCATTTGGACTATGTAGGTTACCTAACGGGCACTTGGACTATCTAGGTTATGTAACGGGCACTTGGACTATCTAGGTTACCTAGTGGGAACTTGGACAATGTAGGTTACCTAGCGGGCACTTTGACTATCTTGGTTATTTAGCGGGCACTTGGACTATGTAGGTTAACTAGCGGACACTTGGACGAAATAGGTTAAGGAGCGGGTCCTTGGACTATGTAAGTTACCTAGCGGGCACTTGGACTATCTAGGTTAGCTAAAAGGAACTTGGACTATCTAGGTTACATAGCGGGCACTTTGACTATTTAGGTCACCTAGCGGGCACTTGGACTATCTAGGTTACCTAACGGGCACTTGGACTATGCAGGTAACCTAGCGGGCACTTGGACTGTCTAGGTTACCTAGGGGCGACATGGATTTCTAGGTTAACGAACGGGCACTTGGACTATGTAGGTTGCCTAGCGGGCACTTGGACGATCTATGTTAGGTAACGGGCACTAGGACTATCTAGGTTACCTAGCGGGAACTAGGACTATGTAGGTAACCTAGCGGGCACTTGGACTATCTAGGTTAACTAGCGGGCACTTGGACTATCTAGGTTAGCTAACGGGCACTTGGACTATCTAGGTTACCTAGCGGGCACTTGGACTATGTACATCCCCTAGCGGGCACTTTGACTATCTAGGTTAACTAGCGGGCACTTGGACTATCTAGGTTAAGTAGCGGACCTTGGACTATGTAGGTTAACTAGCGGGCACTTGGACGATCTAGGTTATCTACCGGGCACTTGGACTATCTTGGTTAACTAGCGGGCACATGGACTATCTAGATTAACTACCGGGCACTTGGATGATGCAGGTTCCCTAGTGGGCACTTGGACTAACTAGGTTCCCTAACGGGCACTTGGACTATGTAGGTTCCTTAGCGGGCACTTGGACTATTTACGTCCCTTAGCGGGCACGTGGACTATGTAGGTTAACTAGCGTGCCCTTGGACTATGTAGGTTATCTAGCCGGCACTTAGACTATCTAGGTTACCTAGCGGGCACTTGGACTATGTACATACCCTAGTGGGCACTTGGACTATCTAGGTTACCTAGCGGGCACTTGTACTATGTACGTCCCCTAGTGGGCACAAGGACTATCTACGATAACTAACGGGCACTAGGAATATCTAGGTTACCTAGCGGGCACTTGGACTATGTACGTTCCCTAGTGGGCACTTGGACTATTTAGGAAAATTAACGGGCACTCGGACTATCTAGGTTAACTAGCGGGCACCTGGTCTATCTAGGTCAACTAGCGGGCCCTTGGACTATGTAGGTTTAATAGCGGACACTTGGACGATCTAGGTTAACTAGCGAGCCCTTGCACTATGTCGTTAACTATCGGGTACTTGGACAATCTAGGTTAACTAGTGAGCACTTGGACGATATAGGTTAACTAGCGGGCACTTGTTTTAGCTAGGTTACTTAGTGGGCCCTTGAACTATGTAGGTTAACTAGTTGACCCTTGGACTATCTAGGTTAGCTAACGGGCACTTGGACTATATAGGTTACTTAGCGGGCACTTGGACTATGTGGGTGCCATAGTGGGCATTTGGACTATATAGATTACCTAGCAGGCACTTGGACTTTGTAGGTTACCTACCAGGCACTTGGACTATCTAGGTTTTCGAGCGGGCACTTGGACTATGTAGGTTACCTAGCGGGCACTTGGACTATGTAGGTTACCTAATGGGCACTTGGACTATATAGTTTACCTAGCGTGCGCTTGGACTATGTAGGTTACCTAGCGGGCACTTGGACAGTCTAGGTTAACTAGCGGGCACTTGGACTATCTAGGTTAACGAATGGGCACTTGGACTATGTAGGTTACCTAGCGGGCACTTGGAGTATCTAAGTTAGCGAACAGGAACTTGGAATATCTAGGTTACCTAGCGGGCACTTGGACTATATAGGTTACCTAGCGGGCACTTGGACTATCTATGTTACCTAACAGGAACTTGGACTATGTAGGTTAACTGGCGGACACTTGGACGATCTAGGTTAACGAACGGGCACTTGGACTATGTAGGTTAACTAGCGGGCACTTAGACTATCTAGGTTACCTAGCAGGCACTTGGACTATGTACATACCCTAGCGGGCACTTGGACTATCTAGGTTACCTAGGGGGCACTTAGACTGTGTACGTCCCCTAGAGGGCACTTGGACTATCTAGGATAACTAACGTGCACTAGGACTATCCAGGTTAACTAGCGGGCACATGGACTATCTAGGTTACATAGCGGGTACATGGACTATGTAGGTAACCTAGCGGGCACTAGACTGTCTAGGTTACCTAGCGGGCACTTGGACTATCTAGGTTAATGAATGGGCACTTGTACTATGTAGGTTACCTAGGGGCACTTGGACTATCTAGGTAAGCTAACAGGAAATTGGATTATCTAGGTTACCTTGCGTGCCCTTGGACCATATAGGTTAACTAGCAGGGAATTGGACGATGAAGGTTAACTAGCGGGCACATGGACGATCTAGGTTAACTAGAGGGCCTTTGGACGATCTAGGTTAACTAGCCGGCACTTGGACTATCAAGGTTAACTAGCGAGCCCTTGGACTATGTAGGTTAACTAGCGGGCCCTTGGACTTGTAGCTTACCTAGCGGGCACTTGGACTATGTAGGTTACCTAGCGGGCAATTGGACTATCTAGATTAGCGAACGGGGACTTGGACTATCTAGGTTACCTAGCGGGCACTTGAACTATGTAGGTTACCTAGAGGGCACTTGGACTACCTAGGTTGGCGAACGGTGACTTGGACTTTGTATGTTACCTAGCAGGCACTTGGAATGTCTAGGTTACCTAGCGGTCACTTGGACTATCTAGGTTAACGAACGGGCACTTGGACTATGTAGGTTACCTAGCGGGCACTTGAACTATGTAGGTTACCTAGCGGGCACTTTGACTATCTTGGTTATTTAGCGGGCACTTGGACTATGTAGGTTAACTAGCGGACACTTGGACGAAATAGGTTAAGGAGCGGGTCCTTGGACTATGTAGGTTACCTAGCGGGCACTTGGACTATCTAGGTTAGCTAACAGGAACTTGGACTATCTAGGTTACATAGCGGGCACTTTGACTATTTAGGTCACCTAGCGGGCACTTGGAGTATCTAGGTTAGCGAACGGGGACTTGGACTATGTAGGTGACCTAGCAGGCACTTGGACTGTCTAAGTTACCTAGCGGGCACTTGGAATATCTAGGTTAATGAACGGGCACTTGGACTATGTAGGTTACCTAGCGGGCACATGGACTATGTATGTTAGCTAACGGGAACTTGGACTATCTAGGCTACCTAGCGGTCACTTGGACTATGTAAGTTACCTAGCGGGCACTTGGACTATCTAGGTTACCTAACGGGCACTAGGGCTTTGCAGGTAACCTAGCAGGCACTTGGACGAACTAGGTTAACGAGCGGGCCCTTAGACTATGTAGGTTACCTAGCGGGCACTTAGACTATCTAGGTTAGCTAACAGGAACTTGGACTATCTAGGTTACCTAGCAGGCACTTTGACTATGTAGGTTACCTAGTGGCACTTGGACTATGTAGGTTCCCTATCAGGCATTTGGACTATGTAGGTTACTAGCGGGCATTTGGACTATGTAGGTTACCTAACGGGCACTTGGACTATCTAGGTTATGTAACGGGCACTTGGACTATCTAGGTTACCTAGTGGGAACTTGGACTATGTAGGTTACCTAGCGGGCACTTTGACTATCTTGGTTATTTAGCGGGCACTTGGACTATGTAGGTTAACTAGCGGACACTTGGACGAAATAGGTTAAGGAGCGGGTCCTTGGACTATGTAGGTTACCTAGCGGGCACTTGGACTATCTAGGTTAGCTAAAAGGAACTTGGACTATCTAGGTTACATAGCGGGCACTTTGACTATTTAGGTCACCTAGCGGGCACTTGGACTATCTAGGTTACCTAACGGGCACTTGGACTATGCAGGTAACCTAGCGGGCACTTGGACTGTCTAGGTTACCTAGGGGCGACATGGATTTCTAGGTTAACGAACGGGCACTTGGACTATGTAGGTTGCCTAGCGGGCACTTGGATGATCTATGTTAGGTAACGGGCACTAGGACTATCTAGGTTACCTAGCGGGAACTAGGACTATGTAGGTAACCTAGCGGGCACTTGGACTATCTAGGTTAACTAGCGGGCACTTGGACTATCTAGGTTAGCTAACGGGCACTTGGACTATCTAGGTTACCTAGCGGGCACTTGGACTATGTACGTCCCCTAGCGGGCACTTTGACTATCTAGGTTAACTAGCGGGCACTTGGACTATCTAGGTTAAGTAGCGGACCTTGGACTATGTAGGTTAACTAGCGGGCACTTGGACGATCTAGGTTATCTACCGGGCACTTGGACTATCTTGGTTAACTAGCGGGCACATGGACTATCTAGATTAACTACCGGGCACTTGGATGATGCAGGTTCCCTAGTGGGCACTTGGACTAACTAGGTTCCCTAACGGGCACTTGGACTATGTAGGTTCCTTAGCGGGCACTTGGACTATTTACGTCCCTTAGCGGGCACGTGGACTATGTAGGTTAACTAGCGTGCCCTTGGACTATGTAGGTTATCTAGCCGGCACTTAGACTATCTAGGTTACCTAGCGGGCACTTGGACTATGTACATACCCTAGTGGGCACTTGGACTATCTAGGTTACCTAGCGGGCACTTGTACTATGTACGTCCCCTAATGGGCACAAGGACTATCTACGATAACTAACGGGCACTAGGAATATCTAGGTTACCTAGCGGGCACTTGGACTATGTACGTTCCCTAGTGGGCACTTGGACTATTTAGGATAATTAACGGGCACTCGGACTATCTAGGTTAACTAGCGGGCACCTGGTCTATCTAGGTCAACTAGCGGGCCCTTGGACTATGTAGGTTTAATAGCGGACACTTGGACGATCTAGGTTAACTAGCGAGCCCTTGCACTATGTCGTTAACTATCGGGTACTTGGACAATCTAGGTTAACTAGTGAGCACTTGGACGATATAGGTTAACTAGCGGGCACTTGTTTTAGCTAGGTTACCTAGTGGGCCCTTGAACTATGTAGGTTAACTAGTTGACCCTTGGACTATCTAGGTTAGCTAACGGGCACTTGGACTATATAGGTTACTTAGCGGGCACTTGGACTATGTGGGTGCCATAGTGGGCATTTGGACTATATAGATTACCTATCAGGCACTTGGACTTTGTAGGTTACCTACCGGGCACTTGGACTATCTAGGTTTTCGAGCGGGCACTTGGACTATGTAGGTTACCTAGCGGGCACTTGGACTATGTAGGTTACCTAATGGGCACTTGGACTATATAGTTTACCTAGCGTGCGCTGGGACTATGTAGGTTACCTAGCGGGCACTTGGACAGTCTAGGTTAACTAGCGGGCACTTGGACTATCTAGGTTAACGAATGGGCACTTGGACTATGTAGGTTACCTAGCGGGCACTTGGAGTATCTAAGTTAGCGAACAGGAACTTGGAATATCTAGGTTACCTAGCGGGCACTTGGACTATATAGGTTACCTAGCGGGCTCTTGTACTATCTATGTTACCTAACAGGAACTTGGACTATGTAGGTTAACTGGCGGACACTTGGACGATCTAGGTTAACGAACGGGCACTTGGACTATGTAGGTTAACTAGCGGGCACTTGGACTGTGTACGTCCCCTAGAGGGCACTTGGACTATCTAGGATAACTAACGTGCACTAGGACTATCCAGGTTAACTAGCGGGCACATGGACTATCTAGGTTACCTAGCGGGCACTTGGACTATGTAGGTAACCTAGCGGGCACTAGACTGTCTAGGTTACCTAGCGGGCACTTGGACTATCTAGGTTAATGAATGGGCACTTGTACTATGTAGGTTACCTAGGGGCACTTGGACTATCTAGGTTAGCTAATAGGAAATTGGATTATCTAGGTTCCCTTGCGTGCCCTTGGACCATATAGGTTAACTAGCAGGGAATTGGACGATGAAGGTTAACTAGCGGGCACATGGACGATCTAGGTTAACTAGAGGGCCTTTGGACGATCTAGGTTAACTAGCCGGCACTTGGACTATCAAGGTTAACTAGCGAGCCCTTGGACTATGTAGGTTAACTAGCGGGCCCTTGGACTTGTAGCTTACCTAGCGGGCACTTGGACTATGTAGTTTACCTAGCGGGCATTTGGACTATCTAGATTAGCGAACGGGGACTTGGACTATCTAGGTTACCTAGCGGGCACTTGAACTATGTAGGTTACCTAGAGGGCACTTGGACTACCTAGGTTGGCGAACGGGGACTTGGACTTTGTATGTTACCTAGCAGGCACTTGGATTGTCTAGGTTACCTAGCGGTCACTTGGACTATCTAGGTTAACGAACGGGCACTTGGACTATGTAGGTTACCTAGAGGGCACTTGGACTATCTAGGTTACGTAGCGGGCACTTGGACTATGTAGGTGAACTAGAGGACATTAGGATGGTCTAGATTAACTAGTGGGCCCTTGGACTATGTAGGTTAACTAGCGGGAACTTGGACAATCTAGGTTAACTAGCGGGCACTTGTACGATCTAGGTTAACTAGCCGGCACTTGGACTATCAAGGTTAACTAGCGAGTCCTTGGACTATGTAGGTTAACTAGCGGGCCCTTGGACTTGTAGCTTACCTAGCAGGCACTTGGACTATCTAGGTTAGCGAACGGGGACTTGGACTATGTAGGTGACCTAGCAGGCACTTGTACTGTCTAGGTTACCTAGCGGGCACTTGGACTATCTAGGTTAACGAACGGGCACTTGGACTATGTAGGTTACCTAGCAGGCACTTGGACTATGTATGTTAGCTAACGGGAACTTGGACTATGTATGTTAGCTAATGGGCACTTGGACTAAGTAGGTTACCTAGCGGGCACTTGGACTATCTAGGTTAACTAGGTAACTAACTAGGTAACTTGGACAAACTAGGTAACTTGGACTATCAAGGTTAACTAGCGAGTCCTTTGACTATGTAGGTTAACTAGCGGGCCCTTGGTTTTGTAGCTTACCTAGCGGGCACTTGGACTATGTAGTTTACCTAGCGGGCACTTGGACTATCTAGGTTAGCGAACGGGGAATTGGACTATGTAGGTGACCTAGCAGGCACTTGTACTGTCTAGGTTACCTAGCGGGCACTTGGACTATCTAGGTTAACGAACGGGCACTTGGACTATGTAGGTTACCTAGCGGGCTCCTGGACTATGTATGTTAGCTAACGGGCACTTGGACTATCTAGGTTACCTAGCGGGCACTTGAACTATGTAGGTTACCTAGCGGGCACTTGGACTATCTAGGTTACCTAATGGGCACTTGGACTATCTAGGTTACCTAGCGGGAACTTTGACTATATAGGTTACCTAGAGGGCCCTTGGACTATGTAGGTTACCTAACGGGCACTTGGACTATCTAGGTTACCTAGCGGGCACTTGGTCTATCTAGGTTACCTAGCGGCCACTTGGACAATGTAGGTCGCCTAGCGGGCACTTGCACTCTGTGGGTTAGCTAAAAGCAACTTTGAATATCTAGGTTACCTACCGGGCCCTTGGAATATGTAGGTTAACTAGCGGGCACTTGGACTATGTAGGTTAACTAGCGGGCACTTGGACGATGCAGGTTCTCTAGCGGGCACGTGGACTATCTAGGTTAACTGGCGGGCCCTTGGACTATGTAGGTTAACTAGCGGTCCCTTGGACTTGATGGTTACCTAGCGAGCACTTGGACTATATAGGTTACCTAGAGGACACTTGGACTATGTAGGTTACCTAGTGGGCACTTGGACTATCTAGGTTACCTAGCGGGCCCTTGGACTATGTAGGTTACCTAGAGGGCACTTGGACTACCTAGGTTGGCGAACGGTGACTTGGACTTTGTATGTTACCTAGCAGGCACTTGGACTGTCTAGGTTACCTAGCGGTCACTTGGACTATCTAGGTTAACGAACGGGCACTTGGACTATGTAGGTTACCTAGCAGGCACTTGGACTATGTATGTTAGCTAACGGGAACTTGGACTATGTATGTTAGCTAATGGGCACTTGGACTAAGTAGGTTACCTAGCGGGCACTTGGACTATCTAGGTTAACTAGGTAACTAACTAGGTAACTTGGACAAACTAGGTAACTTGGACTATCAAGGTTAACTAGCGAGTCCTTGGACTATGTAGGTTAACTAGCGGGCCCTTGGTTTTGTAGCTTACCTAGCGGGCACTTGGACTATGTAGTTTACCTAGCGGGCACTTGGACTATCTAGGTTAGCGAACGGGGAATTGGACTATGTAGGTGACCTAGCAGGCACTTGTACTGTCTAGGTTACCTAGCGGGCACTTGGACTATCTAGGTTAACGAACGGGCACTTGGACTATGTAGGTTACCTAGCGGGCTCCTGGACTATGTATGTTAGCTAACGGGCACTTGGACTATCTAGGTTACCTAGCGGGCACTTGAACTATGTAGGTTACCTAGCGGGCACTTGGACTATCTAGGTTACCTAATGGGCACTTGGACTATCGAGGTTACCTAGCGGGAACTTTGACTATATAGGTTACCTAGAGGGCCCTTGGACTATGTAGGTTACCTAACGGGCACTTGGACTATCTAGGTTACCTAGCGGGCACTTGGTCTATCTAGGTTACCTAGCGGCCACTTGGACAATGTAGGTAGCCTAGCGGGCACTTGCACTCTGTGGGTTAGCTAAAAGCAACTTTGAATATCTAGGTTACCTACCGGGCCCTTGGAATATGTAGGTTAACTAGCGGGCACTTGGACTATGTAGGTTAACTAGCGGGCACTTGGACGATGCAGGTTCTCTAGCGGGCACTTGGACTATCTAGGTTAACTGGCGGGCCCTTGGACTATGTAGGTTAACTAGCGGTCCCTTGGACTTGATGGTTACCTAGCGAGCACTTGGACTATATAGGTTACCTAGAGGACACTTGGACTATGTAGGTTACCTAGTGGGCACTTGGACTATCTAGGTTACCTAGCGGGCCCTTGGACTATGTAGGTTACCTAGAGGGCACTTGGACTACCTAGGTTGGCGAACGGTGACTTGGACTTTGTATGTTACCTAGCAGGCACTTGGACTGTCTAGGTTACCTAGCGGTCACTTGGACTATCTAGGTTAACGAACGGGCACTTGGACTATGTAGGTTACCTAGCAGGCACTTGGACTATGTATGTTAGCTAACGGGAACTTGGACTATGTATGTTAGCTAATGGGCACTTGGACTAAGTAGGTTACCTAGCGGGCACTTGGACTATCTAGGTTAACTAGGTAACTAACTAGGTAACTTGGACTAACTAGGTAACTTGGACTATCAAGGTTAACTAGCGAGTCCTTGGACTATGTAGGTTAACTAGCGGGCCCTTGGATTTGTAGCTTACCTAGCGGGCACTTGGACTATGTAGTTTACCTAGCGGGCACTTGGACTATCTAGGTTAGCGAACGGGGAATTGGACTATGTAGGTGACCTAGCAGGCACTTGTACTGTCTAGGTTACCTAGCGGGCACTTGGACTATCTAGGTTAACGAACGGGCACTTGGACTATGTAGGTTACCTAGCGAGCTCTTGGATTATGTGTGTTAGCAAACGGGCACTTGGACTATCTAGGTTACCTAGCGGGCACTGGGAATATGTAGGTTACCTAGCGGTCACTTGGACTATCTAGGTTACCTAACGGGCACTTCGACTATCTAGGTTACGTAGCGGGCATTTGGACTATGTAGGTTACCTACAGGACATTTGGATGATCTAGGTTAACTAGTGGGCCCTTGGACTATGTAGGTTAACTAGCGGGCACTTGGACGATCTAGGTTAACCAGCAGGCACTTGGACTATGTAGGTTACCTAGCAGGCACTTGGACTGTCTAAGTTACCTAGCGGGCACTTGGAATATCTAGGTTAATGAACGGGCACTTGGACTATGTAGGTTACCTAGCGGGCACATGGACTATGTATGTTAGCTAACGGGAACTTGGACTATCTAGGCTACCTAGCGGTCACTTGGACTATGTAGGTTACCTAGCGGGCACTAGGGCTTTGCAGGTAACCTAGCAGGCACTTGGACGAACTAGGTTAACGAGCGGGCCCTTAGACTATGTAGGTTACCTAGCGGGCACTTAGACTATCTAGGTTAGCTAACAGGAACTTGGACTATCTAGGTTACCTAGCAGGCACTTTGACTATGTAGGTTACCTAGTGGCACTTGGACTATGTGTGGTTCCCTATCAGGCATTTGGACTATGTAGGTTACTAGCGGGCATTTGGACTATGTAGGTTACCTAACGGTTACTTGGACTATCTAGGTTATGTAACGGGCACTTGGACTATCTAGGTTACCTAGTGGGAACTTGGACTATGTAGGTTACCTAGCGGGCAATTTGACTATCTTGGTTATTTAGCGGGCACTTGGACTATGTAGGTTAACTAGCGGACACTTGGACGAAATAGGTTAAGGAGCGGGTCCTTGGACTATGTAGGTTACCTAGCGGGCACTTGGACTATCTAGGTTAGCTAACAGGAACTTGGACTATCTAGGTTACATAGCGGGCACTTTGACTATATAGGTCACCTAGCGGGCACTTGGACTATCTAGGTTACCTAACCGGCACTTGGACTATGCAGGTAACCTAGCGGGCACTTGGACTGTCTAGGTTACCTAGCGGCGACATGGATTTCTAGGTTAACGAACGGGCACTTGGACTATGTAGGTTGCCTAGCGGGCACTTGGACGATCTATGATAGGTAACGGACACTAGGACTATCTAGGTTACCTAGCGGGAACTAGGACTATGTAGGTAACCTAGCGGGCACTTGGACTATCTAGGTTTCTTAACGGGCACTTGGACGATCTAGGTTAACTAGAGGGCACTTGGACTATGTAGGTTAACTAGCGGGCACTTGGGCGATGCAGGTTCTTTAGCGGGCACTTGGACTATCTAGGTTCCCTAACGTGCACTTGGACTTTGTAGGTTCCCTAGCGGGCACTTGGACTATGTAAGTCCCTTAGCGGGCACTTGGACTATGTTTGTTTCCTATCTGGCACTTGGACTATGGTGGTTAACTAGCGGGCCCTTGGACTATGTAGGTTAACTAGCGGGCACTTAGACTATCTAGGTTACCTAGCGGGCACTTGGACTATGTACATACCCTAGCGGGCACTAGGACTATCTAGGTTACTTAGCGGGAACTAGGACTATGTAGGTAACCTAGCGGGCACTTGGACTATCTAGGTTTCTTAACGGGCACTCGGACGATCTAGGTTAACTAGCGGGCACTTGGACTATGTAGGTTACCTAGCAGGCACTTGGACTATGTATGTTAGCTAATGGGCACTTGGACTATGTAGGTTACCTAGCGGGCACTTGGACTATCTAGGTTACGTAGCGGGCACTTGGACTATGTAGGTGAACTAGAGGACATTAGGATGGTCTAGATTAACTAGTGGGCCCTTGGACTATGTAGGTTAACTAGCGGGCACTTGGACAATCTAGGTTAACTAGCGGGCACTTGTACGATCTAGGTTAACTAGCCGCCAATTGGACTATCAAGGTTAACTAGCGAGTCCTTGGACTATGTAGGTTAACTAGCGGGCCCTTGGACTTGTAGCTTACCTAGCGGGCACTTGGACTATGTAGTTTACCTAGCGGGCACTTGGACTATCTAGGTTAGCGAACGGGGAATTGGACTATGTAGGTGACCTAGCAGGCACTTGTACTGTCTAGGTTACCTAGCGGGCACTTGAACTATCTAGGTTAACGAACGGGCACTTGGACTATGTAGGTTACCTAGCCAGCTCTTGGATTATGTGTGTTAGCAAACGGGCACTTGGACTATCTAGGTTACCTAGCGGGCACTTGGAATATGTAGGTTACCTAGCGGGCACTTGGAGTATCTAGGTTACCTAATGGGCACTTCGACTATCTAGGTTACGTAGCGGGCACTTGGACTATGTAGGTTACCTACAGGACATTTGGATGATCTAGGTTAACTAGTGGGCCCTTGGACTATGTAGGTTAACTAGCGGGCACTTGGACGATCTAGGTTAACCAGCAGGCACTTGGACTATGTAGGTTACCTAGCAGGCACTAGCACTATCTAGGTTAGCGAACGGGGACTTGGACTATGTAGGTGACCTAGCAGGCACTTGGACTGTCTAAGTTACCTAGCGGGCACTTGGAATATCTAGGTTAATGAACGGGCACTTGGACTATGTAGGTTACCTAGCGGGCACATGGACTATGTATGTTAGCTAACGGGAACTTGGACTATCTAGGCTACCTAGCGGTCACTTGGACTATGTAGGTTACCTAGCGGGCACTTGGACTATCTAGGTTACCTAACGGGCACTAGGGCTTTGCAGGTAACCTAGCAGGCACTTGGACGAACTAGGTTAACGAGCGGGCCCTTAGACTATGTAGGTTACCTAGCGGGCACTTAGACTATCTAGGTTAGCTAACAGGAACTTGGACTATCTAGGTTACCTAGCAGGCACTTTGAATATGTAGGTTACCTAGTGGCACTTGGACTATGTAGGTTCCCTATCAGGCATTTGGACTATGTAGGTTACTAGCGGGCATTTGGACTATGTAGGTTACCTAACGGGCACTTGGACTATCTAGGTTATGTAACGGGCACTTGGATTATCTAGGTTACCTAGTGCGAACTTGGACTATGTAGGTTACCTAGCGGGCACTTTGACTATCTTGGTTATTTAGCGGGCACTTGGACTATGTAGGTTAACTAGCGGACACTTGGACGAAATAGGTTAAGGAACGGGTCCTTGGACTATGTAGGTTACCTAGCGGGCACTTGGCCTATCTAGGTTAGCTAAAAGGAACTTGGACTATCTAGGTTACATAGCGGGCACTTTGACTATTTAGGTCACCTAGCGGGCACTTGGACTATGCAGGTAACCTAGCGGGCACTTGGACTGTCTAGGTTACCTAGCGGCGACATGGATTTCTAGGTTAACGAACGGGCACTTGGACTATGTAGGTTGCCTAGCGGGCACTTGGACGATCTATGTTAGGTAACGGGCACTAGGACTATCTAGGTTACCTAGCGGGAACTAGGACTATGTAGGTAACCTAGCGGGCACTTGGACTATCTAGGTTTCTTAACGGGCACTTGGACGATCTAGGTTAACTAGCGGGCACTTGGACTATGTAGGTTAACTAGCGGGCACTTGGGCGATGCAGGTTCTCTAGCGGGCACTTGGACTATCTAGGTTCCCTAACATGCACTTGGACTTTGTAGGTTCCCTAGCGGGCACTTGGACTATGTAAGTCCCTTAGCGGGCACTTGGACTATGTTTGTTTCCTATCTGGCACTTGGACTATGGTGGTTAACTAGTGGGCCCTTGGACTATGTAGGTTAACTAGCGGGCACTTAGACTATCTAGGTTACCTAGCGGGCACTTGGACTATGTACATACCCTAGCGGGCACTAGGACTATCTAGGTTACCTAGCGTGATCTAGGACTATGTAGGTAACCTAGCGGGCACTTGGACTATCTAGGTTTCTTAACGGGCAATTGGACGATCTAGGTTAACTAGCGGGCACTTGGACTATGTAGGTTAACTAGCGGGCACTTGTGCGATGCAGGTTCTCTAGCGGGCACTTGGACTATCTAGGTTCCCTAACGGGCACTTGGACTATGTTGGTTACCTAGGGGGCACTTGGACTATGTAAGTCCCTTAGCGGCACTTGGACTATGTTTGTTTCCTATCTGGCACTTGGACTATGGTGGTTAACTAGCGGGCCCTTGGACTATGTAGGTTAACTAGCGGGCACTTAGACTATCTAGGTTACCTAGCGGGCTCTTGGACTATGTACATACCCTAGCGAGCACTTGGACTATCTAAGTTACCTAGCGGGCACATAGACTATGTACGTCCCCTAGTGGGCACTTGGACTATCTAAGTTACTTAGCGGGCACTTGGACTATGTAGGTTAACTAGAGGGCACTGGGACAATGTAGGTTAACTAGCGGACAGTGGACGATCTAGGTTAACTAGCGGGCCCTTGCACTATGTAGGTTAACTAGCGGGTCCTTGGATTATATAGGTTTACTAGCAGGCACTTGGACTATCTAGGTTAACTAGCGGGCACTTGGACTATGTAGTTTCCCTATCGGGCATTTGGACTATTTAGTTTACCTAGCGGGGAATTGGAATATGTAGGTTGCCTAGCGGGCACTTGGATTATGTAGGTTCCCTATCGGGCACTTGGACTATGTATGTTTACTAGCGGGCACTTGGATTGTCAAGGTTACCTAGTGGGCACTTTGAAGATCTAGGTTAGCAAACGGGCACTTGGAATATGTAGGTTACCTAGCAGGCACTTGGACTTTCTAGGTTACTTAGCGGGCACTTGGACTATCTAGGTTAACGAACGGGCACTTGGACTATGTGGTTACCTAGCGGGCACTTGGACTATCTATGTTAGCTAAAGGGCACTTGGACTATCTAAGTTACCTAGCGGGCACTTGGAATATGTAGGTTACCTAGCAGGCACTTGGACTGTCTTGGTTTCCTAGCGGGCACTTGGACTATCTAGGTTAACGAACGGGCACTTGGACTATGTGGTTACCTAGCGGGCACTTGGACTATCTCTGTTAGCTAACGGGCACTTGGACTATCTAAGTTACCTAGCGGGCACTTGGACTACGTAGGTTCCCTAGCGGGCACTTCGACTCTGTATGTTCCCTAGCGGGCACTTGGACTATGTATGTTCCCTACGGACACTTGAACTATGTAAGTTAACTACCGGGCACTTGGACTATGTAGGTTAACAAGCGGGCCCTTGGACTATCTAGGTTACCTAGCGGGCACTTGGACTATGTAGGTTAACTACCGGGCACTTGCACTATCTAGGTTACCGAACGGGCATTTGGACTATGTAGGTAACCTAGCGGGCACTTGGACAGTCTAGGTTACCTAGCGGGCACTTGGACTTATAGGTTAATGAACGGGCACTTGGACTATCTAGGTTACCTAGCGGGAACTAGGACTATGTAGGTTACCTAGCGGGCACTTGGACTATCTAGGTTAGCGAACGGGGAATTGGACTATGTAGGTGACCTAGCAGGCACTTGTACTGTCTAGGTTACCTAGCGGGCACTTGGACTATCTAGGTTAACGAACGGGCACTTGGACTATGTAGGTTACCTAGCGAGCTCTTGGATTATGTGTGTTAGCAAACGGGCACTTGGACTATCTAGGTTACCTAGCGGGCACTGGGAATATGTAGGTTACCTAGCGGTCACTTGGACTATCTAAGTTACCTAACGGGCACTTCGACTATCTAGGTTACGTAGCGGGCACTTGGACTATGTAGGTTACCTACAGGACATTTGGATGATCTAGGTTAACTAGTGGGCCCTTGGACTATGTAGGTTAACTAGCGGGCACTTGGACGATCTAGGTTAACCAGCAGGCACTTGGACTATGTAGGTTACCTAGCAGGCACTTGGACTGTCTAAGTTACCTAGCGGGCACTTGGAATATCTAGGTTAATGAACGGGCACTTGGACTATGTAGGTTACCTAGCGGGCACATGGACTATGTATGTTAGCTAACGGGAACTTGGACTATCTAGGCTACCTAGCGGTCACTTGGACTATGTAGGTTACCTAGCGGGCACTAGGGGTTTGCAGGTAACCTAGCAGGCACTTGGACGAACTAGGTTAACGAGCGGGCCCTTAGACTATGTAGGTTACCTAGCGGGCACTTAGACTATCTAGGTTAGCTAACAGGAACTTGGACTATCTATGTTACCTAGCAGGCACTTTGACTATGTAGGTTACCTAGTGGCACTTGGACTATGTGTGGTTCCCTATCAGGCATTTGGACTATGTAGGTTACTAGCGGGCATTTGGACTATGTAGGTTACCTAACGGTTACTTGGACTATCTAGGTTATGTAACGGGCACTTGGACTATCTAGGTTACCTAGTGGGAACTTGGACTATGTAGGTTACCTAGCGGGCAATTTGACTATCTTGGTTATTTAGCGGGCACTTGGACTATGTAGGTTAATTAGCGGACACTTGGACGAAATAGGTTAAGGAGCGGGTCCTTGGACTATGTAGGTTACCTAGCGGGCACTAGGACTATCTAGGTTAGCTAACAGGAACTTGGACTATCTAGGTTACATAGCGGGCACTTTGACTATATAGGTCACCTAGCGGGCACTTGGACTATCTAGGTTACCTAACCGGCACTTGGACTATGCAGGTAACCTAGCGGGCACTTGGAATGTCTAGGTTACCTAGCGGCGACATGGATTTCTAGGTTAACGAACGGGCACTTGGACTATGTAGGTTGCCTAGCGGGCACTTGGACGATCTATGATAGGTAACGGACACTAGGACTATCTAGGTTACCTAGCGGGAACTAGGACTATGTAGGTAACCTAGCGGGCACTTGGACTATCTAGGTTTCTTAACGGGCACTTGGACGATCTAGGTTAACTAGAGGGCACTTGGACTATGTAGGTTAACTAGCGGGCACTTGGGCGATGCAGGTTCTTTAGCGGGCACTTGGACTATCTAGGTTCCCTAACGTGCACTTGGACTTTGTAGGTTCCCTAGCGGGCACTTGGACTATGTAAGTCCCTTAGCGGGCACTTGGACTATGTTTGTTTCCTATCTGGCACTTGGACTATGGTGGTTAACTAACGGGCCCTTGGACTATGTAGGTTAACTAGCGGGCACTTAGACTATCTAGGTTACCTAGCGGGCACTTGGACTATGTACATACCCTAGCGGGCACTAGGACTATCTAGGTTACTTAGCGGGAACTAGGACTATGTAGGTAACCTAGCGGGCACTTGGACTATCTAGGTTTCTTAACGGGCACTCGGACGATCTAGGTTAACTAGCGGGCACTTGGACTATGTAGGTTACCTAGCAGGCACTTGGACTATGTATGTTAGCTAATGGGCACTTGGACTATGTAGGTTACCTAGCGGGAACTTGGACTATCTAGGTTACGTAGCGGGCACTTGGACTATGTAGGTGAACTAGAGGACATTAGGATGGTCTAGATTAACTAGTGGGCCCTTGGACTATGTAGGTTAACTAGCGGGCACTTGGACAATCTAGGTTAACTAGCGGGCACTTGTACGATCTAGGTTAACTAGCCGCCAATTGGACTATCAAGGTTAACTAGCGAGTCCTTGGACTATGTAGGTTAACTAGCAGGCCCTTGGACTTGTAGCTTACCTAGCGGGCACTTGGACTATGTAGTTTACCTAGCGGGCACTTGGACTATCTAGGTTAGCGAACGGGGAATTGGACTATGTAGGTGACCTAGCAGGCACTTGTACTGTCTAGGTTACCTAGCGGGCACTTGAACTATCTAGGTTAACGAACGGGCACTTGGACTATCTAGGTTACCTAGCGGGCACTTGGAATATGTAGGTTACCTAGCGGGCACTTGGAGTATCTAGGTTACCTAATGGGCCCTTCGACTATCTAGGTTACGTAGCGGGCACTTGGACTATGTAGGTTACCTACAGGACATTTGGATGATCTAGGTTAACTAGTGGGCCCTTGGACTATGTAGGTTAACTAGCGGGCACTTGGACGATCTAGGTTAACCAGCAGGCACTTGGACTATGTAGGTTACCTAGCAGGCACTAGCACTATCTAGGTTAGCGAACGGGGACTTGGACTATGTAGGTGACCTAGCAGGCACTTGGACTGTCTAAGTTACCTAGCGGGCACTTGGAATATCTAGGTTAATGAACGGGCACTTGGACTATGTAGGTTACCTAGCGGGCACATGGACTATGTATGTTAGCTAACGGGAACTTGGACTATCTAGGCTACCTAGCGGTCACTTGGACTATGTAGGTTACCTAGCGGGCACTTGGACTATCTAGGTTACCTAACGGGCACTAGGGCTTTGCAGGTAACCTAGCAGGCACTTGGACGAACTAGGTTAACGAGCGGGCCCTTAGACTATGTAGGTTACCTAGCGGGCACTTAGACTATCTAGGTTAGCTAACAGGAACTTGGACTATCTAGGTTACCTAGCAGGCACTTTGAATATGTAGGTTACCTAGTGGCACTTGGACTATGTAGGTTCCCTATCAGGCATTTGGACTATGTAGGTTACTAGCGGGCATTTGGACTATGTAGGTTACCTAACGGGCACTTGGACTATCTAGGTTATGTAACGGGCACGTGGATTATCTAGGTTACCTAGTGGGAACTTGGACTATGTAGGTTACCTAGCGGGCACTTTGACTATCTTGGTTATTTAGCGGGCACTTGGACTATGTAGGTTAACTAGCGGACACTTGGACGAAATAGGTTAAGGAGCGGGTCCTTGGACTATGTAGGTTACCTAGCGGGCACTTGGACTATCTAGGTTAGCTAAAAGGAACTTGGACTATCTAGGTTACATAGCGGGCACTTTGACTATTTAGGTCACCTAGCGGGCACTTGGACTATCTAGGTTACCTAACGGGCACTTGGACTATGCAGGTAACCTAGCGGGCACTTGGACTGTCTAGGTTACCTAGCGGCGACATGGATTTCTAGGTTAACGAACGGGCACTTGGACTATGTAGGTTGCCTAGCGGGCACTTGGACGATCTATGTTAGGTAACGGGCACTAGGACTATCTAGGTTACCTAGCGGGAACTAGGACTATGTAGGTAACCTAGCGGGCACTTGGACTATCTAGGTTTCTTAACGGGCACTTGGACGATCTAGGTTAACTAGCGGGCACTTGGACTATGTAGGTTAACTAGCGGGCACTTGGGCGATGCAGGTTCTCTAGCGGGCACTTGGACTATCTAGGTTCCCTAACGTGCACTTGGACTTTGTAGGTTTCCTAGCGGGCACTTGGACTATGTAAGTCCCTTAGCGGGCACTTGGACTATGTTTGTTTCCTATCTGGCACTTGGACTATGGTGGTTAACTAGTGGGCCCTTGGACTATGTAGGTTAACTAGCGGGCACTTAGACTATCTAGGTTACCTAGCGGGCACTTGGATTATGTACATACCCTAGCGGGCACTAGGACTATCTAGGTTACCTAGCGTGATCTAGGACTATGTAGGTAACCTAGCGGGCACTTGGACTATCTAGGTTTCTTAACGGGCAATTGGACGATCTAGGTTAACTAGCGGGCACTTGGACTATGTAGGTTAACTAGCGGGCACTTGGGCGATGCAGGTTCTCTAGCGGGCACTTGGAATATCTAGGTTCCCTAACGGGCACTTAGACTATGTTGGTTACCTAGGGAGCACTTGGACTATGTAAGTCCCTTAGCGGGCACTTGGACTATGTTTGTTTCCTATCTGGCACTTGGACTATGGTGGTTAACTAGCGGGCCCTTGGACTATGTAGGTTAACTAGCGGGCACTTAGACTATCTAGGTTACCTAGCGGGCTCTTGGACTATGTACATACCCTAGCGAGCACTTGGACTATCTAAGTTACCTAGCGGGCACATAGACTATGTACGTCCCCTAGTGGGCACTTGGACTATCTAAGTTACTTAGCGGGCACTTGGACTATGTAGGTTAACTAGCGGGCACTGGGACAATGTAGGTTAACTAGCGGACAGTGGACGATCTAGGTTAACTAGCGGGCCCTTGCACTATGTAGGTTAACTAGCGGGTCCTTGGATTATGTAGGTTTACTAGCAGGCACTTGGACTATCTAGGTTAACTAGCGGGCACTTGGACTATGTAGTTTCCCTATCGGGCATTTGGACTATTTAGTTTACCTAGCGGGGAATTGGAATATGTAGGTTGCCTAGCGGGCACTTGGATTATGTAGGTTCCCTATCGGGCACTTGGACTATGTATGTTTACTAGCGGGCACTTGGATTGTCAAGGTTACCTAGTGGGCACTTTGAAGATCTAGGTTAGCAAACGGGCACTTGGAATATGTAGGTTACCTAGCAGGCACTTGGACTTTCTAGGTTACTTAGCGGGCACTTGGACTATCTAGGTTAACGAACGGGCACTTGGACTATGTGGTTACCTAGCGGGCACTTGGACTATCTATGTTAGCTAAAGGGCACTTGGACTATCTAAGTTACCTAGCGGGCACTTGGAATATGTAGGTTACCTAGCAGGCACTTGGACTGTCTAGGTTTCCTAGCGGGCACTTGGACTATCTAGGTTAACGAACGGGCACTTGGACTATGTGGTTACCTAGCGGGCACTTGGACTATCTCTGTTAGCTAACGGGCACTTGGACTATCTAAGTTACCTAGCGGGCACTTGGACTACGTAGGTTCCCTAGCGGGCACTTCGACTCTGTATGTTCCCTAGTGGGCACTTGGACTATGTATGTTCCCTACGGACACTTGAACTATGTAAGTTAACTACCGGGCACTTGGACTATGTAGGTTAACAAGCGGGCCCTTGGACTATCTAGGTTACCTAGCGGGCACTTGGACTATGTAGGTTAACTACCGGGCACTTGCACTATCTAGGTTACCGAACGGGCATTTGGACTATGTAGGTAACCTAGCGGGCACTTGGACAGTCTAGGTTACCTAGCGGGCACTGGGACTTATAGGTTAATGAACGGGCACTTGGACTATCTAGGTTACCTAGCGGGAACTAGGACTATGTAGGTTACCTAGCGGGCACTTGGACTATCTAGGTTACCTAACGGGCACTTGGACTATCTAGGTTACCTAGCGGGAACTTGGACTATGTAGGTTACCTAGCGGGCACTTGGACTATCTAGGTTACCTAACGGGCACTTGGACTATCTAGGTTTCTTAGCGGGCACTTGGACTATGTAGGTTAACTAGCGGGCATTTGGACTATATAGGTTACCTAGAGGGCCCTTGGACTATGTAGGTTACGTACCGGGCACGTGGACTATGTAGGTTAACGAAAAAGCACTTGGACTATGTAGGTTACCTAGCGGGCACTTGGATTTTCAAGGTTAGCTAATAGCAACTTGGAATATCTAGGTTACCTAGCGGGCACTTGGACTATGTAGGTTACCTTGCGGGCACTTGTACTATCTGTGTTACCTAACTGGAACTTGGACTAAGTAGGTTAACTAGCGGACACTTGGACGATCTAGGTAAACTAGCGGGCACTTGGAATATCTAGGTTAACTAGCGGGCCCTTGGACTATGTAGGTTAACTAACGGGCACTTGGACAATCTAGGTTAACTAGCGGGTTCTTGGACTATGTAGATTAACTAGCAGGCAATTGGACTATCTAGGTTAACTAGCAGACCGTGGACTATGTAGGTTAACTAGCGGGCACTTGGACTATCTAGGTTAACTAGCGGGCACTTGGACTATCTAGGTTAACTAGCGGGCACTTGCACAATACAGGTTCCCTAGAGGGCACTTGGAATATATAGGTTCCCTACGGGCACTTGGACTATGTAGGTTCCCTATCAGGCACTTGGACTATGTAGGTTCCCTATCGGGCACTTGGACTATGTCGGTTCCGCAGCGGGCACTTGGACTATGTAGGTTCCCTATCAGGCACTTGGACTATGTAGGTTAACTAGTGGGCACGTGGATGATCAATGTTAACTAGTGGGCACTTTGACTATCTAGGTTAACTAGCGGGCAATTTGACTATCTAGGTTAATTAGCGTGCACTTGAACAATGCAGGTTCCCTAGCGGGCACTTTGACTATGTAGGTTCCCTAGCGGGCACTTGGACTATATAGGTTCCCTATGGGCACTTGGACTATCTAGGTTCCCTAACGGGCACTTGGACTATGTAGGTTCCTCAGCGGGCACTTGGACTATGTAGGTTAACTAGCGGGACCTTGGACTATCTAGGTTACCTAGCGGGCACTTGAACTATGTACATACCCTAGCGGGCACTTGGACTATCTAGGTTACCTAGCGGGCACTTGGACTATGTACGTCCCCTAGCCGGCACTTGGACTAGCTCGGTTAACTAGAGGGCCCCTGGAATATGTAGGTTAACTAGCGGGCACTTGGATTATCTAGGTTAACTAGTGGGCACTTGGACGATCTAGGTTAACTTGCGGGCACTTGGACTATCTAGGTTAACTAGTGGACACTTGGACTATCTATATTAACTAGCGGGCACTTGGACTATGTAGGTTCCCTAGCGGGCACTTGGACTTTGTAGGTTCCACAGCGGTCACTTGGAATATGTAGGTTACCTATCGGGCATTGGATTATGTAGGTTAACTAGCAGGACCTTGGACTATCTAGGTTACGTAGCGGGCACTTAGACAATCTAGGTTACCTAGCAGGCACTTGGACAATCTAGGTTACCTAGCGGGCACTTGAACTATGTACATACCCTAGCGGGCACTTGGACTATCTAGGTTACCTAGCGGACACTTGGACAATGTACGTTCCCTAGCGGGCACTTGGACTAGCTAGGTTCACTAGAGGGCCCTTGGACTATGTAGGTTAACTAGCGGGCACTTGGAATATGTAGGTTAACTAGCGGGCACTTGGACTATGTACGTTCCCTAGCGGGCACTTGGACTATCTAGATTAACTAGCGGGCACTTGGACTATCTAGGTTAACTAGAGGGCACTTGGACTATGTATGTCCCCTAGCGGGCACTTGGACTATCTAGGTTAACTAGAGGCCACTTGGAATATCTAGGTTAACTAGAGGGCACTTGGACTATCTAGGTTAACTAGCGGGCACTTGGACTATCTAGGTTAAATAGCGGACCTTGGACTATGTAGGTTAACTAGTGGGCACTTGGACTATCTAGATTAACTAGCGGGCACTTGGATGATGCAGGTTCCCTAGCGGGCCCTTGGACTATCTAGGTTCCCTTAGCGGGCACTTGGACTATGTAGGTTCCCTATCGCGCACTTGGACTATGTAGGTTAACTTGCGGGCCCTTGGACTATGTAGGTTAACTAGCGGGCACTTAGACTATCTAGGTTACCTAGCGGGCACTTGGACTATGTACGTCCCGTACTGGGCACTTGGACTATCTAGGATAACTAACGGGCACTTAGACTATCTAGGTTAACATACGGGCACTTGGACTATCTAGGTAACCTAACGGGCACTTGGACTATGCAGGATACCTAGTGGGCCCTTGGACTATATAGGTCAACGAACGGGCACTTGGACTATGTAGGTTACCTAGCAGGCACTTGCACTGTCTAGGTTACCTATTGGGCACTTGGACTATCTAGGTTAACGTACGGGCACTTGGACTATCTAGGTTACCTAGCGGGCACATAGACTATCTAGGTTACCTAGCGGGCACTTGGACTATGTACGACCCCTAGCGGGCACCTGGACTATCTAGGTTACCTAGCGGTCACTTGGACTATGTAGGTTACCTAGCGGGCATTTGGACTATCTAGGTTACCTAACGGGCACTTGGACTATGCAGGATACCTAGTGGGCCCTTGGACTATATAGGTTAACGAACGGGCACTTGGATTATGTAGGTTACCTAGCAGGCACTTGCACTGTCTAGGTTACCTATCGGGCACTTGGACTATCTAGGTTAACGTACGGGCACTTGGACTATCTCGGTTACCTAGCGGGCACTTGGACTATGTACGTCCCCTAGTGGGCACTTGGACTATCTAGGATAACTAACGGGCACTAGGACTATCTAGGTTAACTAGCGGGCACTTGGTCTATCTAGGTTACCTAGCGGGCACTTGGACTATGTAGGTAACCTAGCGGGCACTTGGACTGTCTAGGTTAGCTAACAGGAAATTGGAATATCTAGGTTACCTTGCGGGCCCTTGGACTATGTAGGTTCACTAGCGGGCACTTGGACTATCTAGGTTAACTTGCGGGTTCTTGGACTATGTAGCTTAACTAGCGGGCCCTTGGACTATGTAGGTTAACTAGAGGGCACTTGTACTATCTAGGTTAAGTATCGGACCTTGGACTATGTAGGTTAACAAGCGGGCCCTTGGATTATGTAGGTTAACTAGCGGGCACTTGGACTATTTAGGTTTACTAGCAGGCACTTTGACTATCTAGATTAACTACCAGGCAATTGGATGATGCATGTTCCCTAGCGGGCACTTGGATTATCTAGGTTCCCTAACGGACACTTGGACTATGTAGGCTCCTTAGCGGGCACTTGGACTATGTACGTCCCTTAGCGGGCACTTTGACTATGTAGGTTAACTAGCGAGCCCTTGGACTATGTAGGTTAACTAGCCGGCGCTTAGACTATCTAGGTTACCTAGCGGGCAGTTGGATTATGTACGTTCTCTAGCGGGCACTTGGACTATCTAGGTTAACTAGAGGGCCCTTGGTCTATCTAGGTTAACTAACGGGCACTTGGACTATCTAGGTTAAGTAGCGGACCTTGGACTTTGTAGGTTAACAAGCGGGCCCTTGGACTATGTAGGTTAACTAACGGGCTCTTGGACGATGTAGGTTAACTAGCGGGCACTTGGACTATCTAGGTTAACTAAGGGCACTTGGACTATCTAGATTAACTACCGGGCACTTGGATGATCCAGGTTCCCTAGCGCGCACTTGGACTATCTAGGTTCCCTAACGGGCACTTTGACTATGTAGGTTCCCTAGCGGGCTCTGGGACTATATATGTTCCCTACGGGCACTTGAACTATCTAGGTTCCCTAACAGGCACTTGGAATATGTAGGTTCCCTATCGGGCACTTGGACTATGTAGGTTAACTAGCGGGCACTTGGACGATCAAGGTTAACTAGCGGGAACTTGGACTATCTAGGTTAAGTAGCGGGCACTGGGACGATCTAGGTTAACTAGCGGGCACTGGTACAATGCAGGTTCCCTAGCGGGCACTTTGAATATTTAGGTTCCCTAGCGGGCACTTGGACTATATAGGTTCCCTACGGGCACTTGGACTATCTAGGTTCCCTAACGGGCACTTGGAATATGTAGGTTCCCTATCGGGCACTTGGACTATGTAGGTTCCTCAGCGGGCACTTGGACTATGTAGGTTAACTTGCGGGCCCTTGGACTATGTAGGTTAACTAGCAGGCACTTAGACTATCTAGGTTACCTAGCTGGCACTTGGACTATGTACATACCCTAGCGGGTACTTGGTCTATCTAGGTTACCTAGCGGGCACTTGGACTATGTACGTACCCTAGTGGGAACTGCTACTATCTAGGAAAACTAACGGGTACTAGGACTATCTAGGTTAACTAGCGGGCACTTGGTGTATCTAGGTTACCTAGCGGGCACTTGGACTATGTAGGTAACCTAGCGGGCACTGGAAAGTCTAGGGTACCTAGCGGGCACCTGGACTGTCTAGGTTAGCTAACAGGAAATTGGAATATCTAGGTTACCTTGCGGGCACTTGGACTATGTAGGTTAACTAGCGGGCACTTGGACTATCTAGGTTAACTTGCGGGTTCTTGGACTATGTAGGTTAACTAGCGGTCCCTTGGAATATCTAGGTTAACGAATGGTCACTTGGACGATCAAGGTTAACTAGCGGGCACTTGGACTACCTAGGTTAACTAGCGGGCACTTGGACTATCTAGGTTAACTAGCGGGCACTTGGACTATCTAGGTTAGCTAACGGGCACTTGGACTATCTAGGTTACCTAGCGGGCACTTGGACTATGTACGTCCCCTAGCGGGCACTTTGACTATCTAGGTTAACTAGCGGGCACTTGGACTATCTAGGTTAAGTAGCGGACCTTGGACTATGTAGGTTAACTAGCGGGCACTTGGACGATCTAGGTTATCTACCGGGCACTTGGACTATCTTGGTTAACTAGCGGGCACATGGACTATCTAGATTAACTACCGGGCACTTGGATGATGCAGGTTCCCTAGTGGGCACTTGGACTAACTAGGTTCCCTAACAGGCACTTGGACTATGTAGGTTCCTTAGCGGGCACTTGGACTATTTACGTCCCTTAGCGGGCACGTGGACTATGTAGGTTAACTAGCGTGCCCTTGGACTATGTAGGTTATCTAGCCGGCACTTAGACTATCTAGGTTACCTAGCGGGCACTTGGACTATGTACATACCCTAGTGGGCACTTGTACTATCTAGGTTACCTAGCGGGCACTTGTACTATGTACGTCCCCTAGTGGGCACAAGGACTATCTACGATAACTAACGGGCACTAGGAATATCTAGGTTACCTAGCGGGCACTTGGACTATGTACGTTCCCTAGTGGGCACTTGGACTATTTAGGATAATTAACGGGCACTCGGACTATCTAGGTTAACTAACGGGCACCTGGTCTATCTAGGTCAACTAGCGGGCCCTTGGACTATGTAGGTTTAATAGCGGACACTTGGACGATCTAGGTTAACTAGCGAGCCCTTGCACTATGTCGTTAACTATCGGGTACTTGGACAATCTAGGTTAACTAGTGAGCACTTGGACGATATAGGTTAACTAGCAGGCACTTGTTTTAGCTAGGTTACCTAGTGGGCCCTTGAACTATGTAGGTTAACTAGTTGACCCTTGGACTATCTAGGTTAGCTAACGGGCACTTGGACTATATAGGTTACTTAGCGGGCACTTGGACTATGTGGGTGCCATAGTGGGCATTTGGACTATATAGATTACCTAGCAGGCACTTGGACTTTGTAGGTTACCTACCGGGCACTTGGACTATCTAGGTTTTCGAGCGGGCACTTGGACTATGTAGGTTACCTAATGGGCACTTGGACTATATAGTTTACCTAGCGTGCGCTTGGACTATGTAGGTTACCTAGCGGGCACTTGGACAGTCTAGGTTAACTAGCGGGCACTTGGACTATCTAGGTTAACGAATGGGCACTTGGACTATGTAGGTTACCTAGCGGGCACTTGGAGTATCTAAGTTAGCGAACAGGAACTTGGAATATCTAGGTTACCTAGCGGGCACTTGGACTATATAGGTTACCTAGCGGGCACTTGGACTATCTATGTTACCTAACAGGAACTTGGACTATGTAGGTTAACTGGCGGACACTTGGACGATCTAGGTTAACGAACGGGCACTTGGACTATGTAGGTTAACTAGCGGGCACTTAGACTATCTAGGTTACCTAGCAGGCACTTGGACTATGTACATACCCTAGCGGGCACTTGGACTATCTAGGTTACCTAGGGGGCACTTGGACTGTGTACGTCCCCTAGAGGGCACTTGGACTATCTAGGATAACTAACGTGCACTAGGACTATCCAGGTTAACTAGCGGGCACATGGACTATCTAGGTTACCTAGCGGGCACTTGGACTATGTAGGTAACCTAGCGGGCACTAGACTGTCTAGGTTACCTAGCGGGCACTTGGACTATCTAGGTTAATGAATGGGCACTTGTACTATGTAGGTTACCTAGGGGCACTTGGACTATCTAGGTTAGCTAACAGGAAATTGGATTATCTAGGTTACCTTGCGTGCCCTTGGACCATATAGGTTAACTAGCAGGGAATTGGACGATGAAGGTTAACTAGCGGGCACATTGATGATCTAGGTTAACTAGAGGGCCTTTGGACGATCTAGGTTAACTAGCCGGCACTTGGACTATCAAGGTTAACTAGCGAGCCCTTGGACTATGTAGGTTAACTAGCGGGCCCTTGGACTTGTAGCTTACCTAGCGGGCACTTGGACTATGTAGGTTACCTAGCGGGCATTTGGACTATCTAGATTAGCGAACGGGGACTTGGACTATCTAGGTTACCTAGCGGGCACTTGAACTATGTAGGTTACCTAGAGGGCACTTGGACTACCTAGGTTGGCGAACGGGGACTTGGACTTTGTATGTTACCTAGCAGGCACTTGGATTGTCTAGGTTACCTAGCGGTCACTTGGACTATCTAGGTTAACGAACGGGCACTTGGACTATGTAGGTTACCTAGCAGGCACTTGGACTATGTATGTTAGGTAACGGGCACTTGGACTATGTATGTTAGCTAATGGGCACTTGGACTATGTAAGTTACCTAGCGGGCACTTGGACTATCTAGGTTACGTAGCGGGCACTTGGACTATGTAGGTGAACTAGAGGACATTAGGATGGTCTAGATTAACTAGTGGGCCCTTGGACTATGTAGGTTAACTAGCGGGAACTTGGACAATCTAGGTTAACTAGCGGGCACTTGTACGATCTAGGTTAACTAGCCGGCACTTGGACTATGTAGGTTAACTAGCGGGCCTTTGGACTTGTAGCTTACCTAGTGGGCACTTGGACTATGTAGGTTACCTAGCGGGCATTTGGACTATCTAGGTTAGCGAACGGGGACTTGGACTATGTAGGTGACCTAGCAGGCACTTGTACTGTCTAGGTTACCTAGCGGGCACTTGGACTATCTAGGTTAACGAACGGGCACTTGGACTATCTAGGTTACCTAGCGGGCACTTGAACTATGTAGGTTACCTAGCGGGCACTTGGACTATCTAGGTTACCTAATGGGCACTTGGACTATTTAGGTTACCTAGCGGGAACTTTGACTATATAGGTTACCTAGAGGGCCCTTGGACTATGTAGGTTACCTAACGGGCACTTGGACTATCTAGGTTACCTAGCGGGCACTTGGTCTATCTAGGTTACCTAGCGGCCACTTGGACTATGTAGGTAACCTAGCGGGCACTTGGACTTTGTGGGTTAGCTAACAGCAACTTTGAATATCTAGGTTACCTACTGGGCCCTTGGAATATGTAGGTTAACTAGCGGGCACTTGGACTATGTAGGTTAACTAGCGGGCACTTGGACGATGCAGGTTCTCTAGCGGGCACTTGGACTATCTAGGTTAACTGGCGGGCCCTTGGACTATGTAGGTTAACTAGCGGTCCCTTGGACTTGATGGTTACCTAGCGAGCACTTGGACTATATAGGTTACCTAGAGGACACTTGGACTATGTAGGTTACCAAGTGGGCACTTGGACTATCTAGGTTACCTAGCGGGCCCTTGGACTATGTAGGTTACCTAGAGGGCACTTGGACTACCTAGGTTGGCGAACGGTGACTTGGACTTTGTATGTTACCTAGCAGGCACTTGGACTGTCTAGGTTACCTAGCGGGCACTTGGACTATGTACGTCCCGTACTGGGCACTTGGACTATCTAGGATAACTAACGGGCACTTAGACTATCTAGGTTAACATACGGGCACTTGGACTATCTAGGTTACCTAGCGGGCACTTGGACTATGTAGGTTACCTAGCGGGCACTTGGACTATCTAGGTTACCTAACGGGCACTTGGACTATGCAGGATACCTAGTGGGCCCTTGGACTATATAGGTTAACGAACGGGCACTTGGACTATGTAGGTTACCTAGCAGGCACTTGCACTGTCTAGGTTACCTATCGGGCACTTGGACTATCTAGGTTAACGTACGGGCACTTGGACTATCTCGGTTACCTAGCTGGCACTTGGACTATGTACGTCCCCTAGTGGGCACTTGGACTATCTAGGATAACTAACGGGCACTAGGACTATCTAGGTTAACTAGCGGGCACTTGGTCTATCTAGGTTACCTAGCGGGCACTTGGACTATGTAGGTAACCTAGCGGGCACTTGGACTGTCTAGGTTAGCTAACAGGAAATTGGAATATCTAGGTTACCTTGCGGGCCCTTGGACTATGTAGGTTCACTAGCGGGCACTTGGACTATCTAGGTTAACTTGCGGGTTCTTGGACTATGTAGCTTAACTAGCGGGCCCTTGGACTATGTAGGTTAACTAGCGGGCACTTGTACCATCTAGGTTAAGTATCGGACCTTGGACTATGTAGGTTAACAAGCGGGCCCTTGGATTATGTAGGTTAACTAGCGGACACTTGGACTATTTAGGTTTACTAGCAGGCACTTTGACTATCTAGATTAACTACCAGGCAATTGGATGATGCATGTTCCCTAGCGGGCACTTGGATTATCTAGGTTCCCTAACGGGCACTTGGACTATGTAGGCTCCTTAGCGGGCACTTGGACTATGTACGTCCCTTAGCGGGCACTTGGACTATGTAGGTTAACTAGCGAGCCCTTGGACTATGTAGGTTAACTAGCCGGCGCTTAGACTATCTAGGTTACATAGCGGGCAGTTGAATTATGTACGTTCTCTAGCGGGCACTTGGACTATCTAGGTTAAGTAGCGGACCTTGGACTTTGTAGGTTAACAAGCGGGCCCTTGGACTATGTAGGTTAACTAACGGGCACTTGGACGATGTAGGTTAACTAGCGGGCACTTGGACTATCTAGATTAACTACTGGGCACTTGGATGATCCAGGTTCCCTAGCGCGCACTTGGACTATCTAAGTTCCCTAACGGGCACTTTGACTATGTAGGTTCCCTAGCGGGCTCTGGGACTATATATGTTCCCTACGGGCACTTGAACTATCTAGGTACCCTAACAGGCACTTGGAATATGTATTTTCCTTATCGGGCACTTGGACTATGTAGGTTAACTAGCGGGCACTTGGACGATCAAGGTTAACTAGCGGGAACTTGGACTATCTAGGTTAAGTAGCGGGCACTGGGACGATCTCGGTTAACTAGCGGGCACTGGTACAATGCAGGTTCCCTAGCGGGCACTTTGACTATTTAGGTTCCCTAGCGGGCACTTGGACTATATAGGTTCCCTACGGGCACATGGACTATCTAGGTTCCCTAACGGGCACTTGGAATATGTAGGTTCCCTATCGGGCACTTGGACTATGTAGGTTCCTCAGCGGGCACTTGGACTATGTAGGTTAACTTGCGGGCCCTTGGACTATGTAGATTAACTAGCAGGCACTTAGACTATCTAGGTTACCTAGCTGGCACTTGGACTATGTACATACCCTAGCGGGTACTTGGACTATCTAGGTTACCTAGCGGGCACTTGGACTATGTACGTCCCCTAGTGGGAACTGCTACTATTTAGGAAAACTAACGGGTACTAGGACTATCTAGGTTAACTAGCGGGCACTTGGTGTATCTAGGTTACCTAGCGGGCACTTGGACTATGTAGGTAACCTAGCGGGCACTGGACAGTCTAGGGTACCTAGCGGGCACTTGGACTATCTAGGTTAGCTAACAGGAACTTGGACTATCTAGGTTACATAGCGGGCACTTTGACTATTTAGGTCACCTAGCGGGCACTTGGACTATCTAGGTTACCTAACCGGCACTTGGACTATGCAGGTAACCTAGCGGGCACTTGGACTGTCTAGGTTACCTAGCGGCGACATGGATTTCTAGGTTAACGAACGGGCACTTGGACTATGTAGGTTGCCTAGCGGGCACTTGGACGATCTATGTTAGGTAACGGGCACTAGGACTATCTAGGTTACCTAGCGGGAACTAGGACTATGTAGGTAACCTAGCGGGCACTTGGACTATCTAGGTTTCTTAACGGGCACTTGGACGATCTAGGTTAACTAGCGGGTACTTGGAATATGTAGGTTAACTAGCGGGCACTTGGGCGATGCAGGTTCTCTAGCGGGCACTTGGACTATCTAGTTTCCCTAACGGGCACTTGGACTTTGTAGGTTCCCTAGCGGGCACTTGGACTATGTAAGTCCCTTAGCGGGCACTTGGACTATGTTTGTTTCCTATCTGGCACTTGGACTATGGTGGTTAACTAGCGGGCCCTTGGACTATGTAGGTTAACTTGCGGGCACTTAGACTATCTAGGTTACCTAGCGGGCACTTGGACTATGTACATACCCTAGCGGGCACTAGGACTATCTAGGTTACTTAGCGGGAACTAGGACTATGTAGGTAACCTAGCGGGCACTTGGACTATCTAGGTTTCTTAACGGGCACTCGGACGATCTAGGTTAACTAGCGGGCACTTGGACTATGTAGGTTACCTAGCAGGCACGTGGACTATGTATGTTAGCTAATGGGCACTTGGACTATGTAGGTTACCTAGCGGGCACTTGGACTATCTAGGTTACGTAGCGGGCACTTGGACTATGTAGGTGAACTAGAGGACATTAGGATGGTCTAGATTAACTAGTGGGCCCTTGGACTATGTAGGTTAACTAGCGGGCACTTGGACAATCTAGGTTAACTAGCGGGCACTTGTACGATCTAGGTTAACTAGCCGCCAATTGGACTATCAAGGTTAACTAGCGAGTCCTTGGACTATGTAGGTTAACTAGCGGGCCCTTGGACTTGTAGCTTACCTAGCGGGCACTTGGACTATGTAGTTTACCTAGCGGGCACTTGGACTATCTAGGTTAGCGAACGGGGAATTGGACTATGTAGGTGACCTAACAGGCACTTGTACTGTCTAGGTTACCTAGCGGGCACTTGAACTATCTAGGTTAACGAACGGGCACTTGGACTATGTAGGTTACCTAGCCAGCTCTTGGATTATGTGTGTTAGCAAACGGGCACTTGGACTATCTAGGTTACCTAGCGGGCACTTGGAATATGTAGGTTACCTAGCGGGCACTTGGACTATCTAGGTTACCTAACGGGCACTTCGACTATCTAGGTTACGTAGCGGGCACTTGGACTATGTAGGTTACCTACAGGACATTTGGATGATCTAGGTTAACTAGTGGGCCCTTGGACTATGTAGGTTAACTAGCGGGCACTTGGACGATCTAGGTTAACCAGCAGGCACTTGGACTATGTAGGTTACCTAGCAGGCACTTGCACTATCTAGGTTAGCGAACGGGGACTTGGACTATGTAGGTGACCTAGCAGGCACTTGGACTGTCTAAGTTACCTAGCGGGCACTTGGAATATCTAGGTTAATGAACGGGCACTTGGACTATGTAGGTTACCTAGCGGGCACATGGACTATGTATGTTAGCTAACGGGAACTTGGACTATCTAGGCTACCTAGCGGTCACTTGGACTATGTAGGTTACCTAGCGGGCACTTGGACTATCTAGGTTACCTAACGGGCACTAGGGCTTTGCAGGTAACCTAGCAGGCACTTGGACGAACTAGGTTAACGAGCGGGCCCTTAGACTATGTAGGTTACCTAGCGGGCACTTAGACTATCTAGGTTAGCTAACAGGAACTTGGACTATCTAGGTTACCTAGCAGGCACTTTGACTATGTAGGTTACCTAGTGGCACTTGGACTATGTAGGTTCCCTATCAGGCATTTGGACTATGTAGGTTACTAGCGGGCATTTGGACTATGTAGGTTACCTAACGGGCACTTGGACTATCTAGGTTATGTAACGGGCACTTGGACTATCTAGGTTACCTAGTGGGAACTTGGACTATGTAGGTTACCTAGCGGGCACTTTGACTATCTTGGTTATTTAGCGGGCACTTGGACTATGTAGGTTAACTAGCGGACACTTGGACGAAATAGGTTAAGGAGCGGGTCCTTGGACTATGTAGGTTACCTAGCGGGCACTTGGACTATCTAGGTTAGCTAAAAGGAACTTGGACTATCTAGGTTACATAGCGGGCACTTTGACTATTTAGGTCCCCTAGCGGGCACTTGGACTATCTAGGTTACCTAACGGGCACTTGGACTATGCAGGTAACCTAGCGGGCACTTGGACTGTCTAGGTTACCTAGCGGCGACATGGATTTCTAGGTTAACGAACGGGCACTTGGACTATGTAGGTTGCCTAGCGGGCACTTGGACGATCTATGTTAGGTAACGGGCACTAGGACTATCTAGGTTACCTAGCGGGCACTTGGAATATGTAGGTTACCTAGCGGGCACTTGGACTATCTAGGTTAGCTAACGGGCACTTGGACGATCTAGGTTAACTAGCGGGCACTTGGACTATGTAGGTTAACTAGCGGGCACTTGGGCGATGCAGGTTCTCTAGCGGGCACTTGGACTATCTAGGTTCCCTAACGTGTACTTGGACTTTGTAGGTTCCCTAGCGGGCACTTGGACTATGTAAGTCCCTTAGCGGGCACTTGGACTATATTTGTTTCCTATCTGGCACTTGGACTATGGTGGTTAACTAGCGGGCCCTTGGACTATGTAGGTTAACTAGCGGGCACTTAGACTATCTAGGTTACCTAGCGGGCACTTGGACTATGTACATACCCTAGCGGGCACTAGGACTATCTAGGTTACCTAGCGTGATCTAGGACTATGTAGGTAACCTAGCATGCACTTGGACTATCTAGGTTTCTTAACGGGCAATTGGACGATCTAGGTTAACTAGCGGGCACTTGGACTATGTAGGTTAACTAGCGGGCACTTGGGCGATGCAGGTTCTCTAGCGGGCACTTGGACTATCTAGGTTCCCTAACGGGCACTTGGACTATGTAGGTTACCTAGGGGGCACTTGGACTATGTAAGTCCCTTAGCGGGCACTTGGACTATGTTTGTTTCCTATCTGGCACTTGGACTATGGTGGTTAACTAGCGGGCCCTTGGACTATGTAGGTTAACTAGCGGGCACTTAGACTATCTAGGTTACCTAGCGGGCTCTTGGACTATGTACATACCCTAGCGAGCACTTGGACTATCTAAGTTACCTAGCGGGCACATAGACTATGTACGTCCCCTAGTGGGCACTTGGACTATCTAAGTTACTTAGCGGGCACTTGGACTATGTAGGTTAACTAGAGGGCACTGGGACAATGTAGGTTAACTAGCGGACAGTGGACGATCTAGGTCAACTAGCGGGCCCTTGCACTATGTAGGTTAACTAGCGGGTCCTTGGATTATGTAGGTTTACTAGCAGGCACTTGGACTATCTAGGTTAACTAGTGGGCACTTGGACTATGTAGTTTCCCTATCGGGCATTTGGACTATTTAGTTTACCTAGCGGGGAATTGGAATATGTAGGTTGCCTAGCGGGCACTTGGATTATGTAGGTTCCCTATCGGGCACTTGGACTATGTATGTTTACTAGCGGGCACTTGGATTGTCAAGGTTACCTAGTGGGCACTTTGAAGATCTAGGTTAGCAAACGGGCACTTGGAATATGTAGGTTACCTAGCAGGCACTTGGACTTTCTAGGTTACTTAGCGGGCACTTGGACTATCTAGGTTAACGAACGGGCACTTGGACTATGTGGTTACCTAGCGGGCACTTGGACTATCTATGTTAGCTAAAGGGCACTTGGACTATCTAAGTTACCTAGCGGGCACTTGGAATATGTAGGTTACCTAGCAGGCACTTGGACTGTCTAGGTTTCCTAGCGGGCACTTGGACTATCTAGGTTAACGAACGGGCACTTGGACTATGTGGTTACCTAGCGGGCACTTGGACTATCTCAGTTAGCTAACGGGCACTTGGACTATCTAAGTTACCTAGCGGGCACTTGGACTACGTAGGTTCCCTAGCGGACACTTGGACTCTGTATGTTCCCTAGCGGGCACTTGGACTATGTATGTTCCCTACGGACACTTGAACTATGTAAGTTAACTACCGGGCACTTGGACTATGTAGGTTAACAAGCGGGCCCTTGGACTATCTAGGTTACCTAGCGGGCACTTGGACTATGTAGGTTAACTACCGGGCACTTGCACTATCAAGGTTACCGAACGGGCATTTGGACTATGTAGGTAACCTAGCGGGCACTTGGACAGTCTAGGTTACCTAGCGGGCACTGGGACTTATAGGTTAACGAACGGGCACTTGGACTATCTAGGTTACCTAGCGGGAACTAGGACTATGTAGGTTACCTAGCGGGCACTTGGACTATCTAGGTTACCTAACGGGCACTTGGACTATCTAGGTTACCTAGCGGGAACTTGGACTATGTAGGTTACCTAGCGGGCACTTGGACTATCTAGGTTACCTAACGGGCACTTGGACTATCTAGGTTTCTTAGCGGGCACTTGGACTATGTAGGTTAACTAGCGGGCATTTGGACTATATAGGTTACCTAGAGGGCCCTTGGACTATGTAGGTTACGTAGCCGGCACGTGGACTATGTAGGTTAACGAAAAGGCACTTGGACTATGTAGGTTACCTAGCGGGCACTTGGATTTTCAAGGTTAGCTAACAGCAACTTGGAATATCTAGGTTACCTAGCGGGCACTTGGACTATGTAGGTTACCTTGCGGGCACTTTTACTATCTGTGTTACCTAACTGGAACTTGGACAAAGTAGGTTAACTAGCGGACACTTGGACGATCTAGGTAAACTAGCGGGCACTTGGAATATCTAGGTTAACTAGCGGGCCCTTGGACTATGTAGGTTAACTAACGGGCACTTGGACAATCTAGGTTAACTAGCGGGTTCTTGGACTATGTAGATTAACTAGCACGCAATTGGACTATCTAGGTTAACTAGCAGACCGTGGACTATGAAGGTTAACTAGCGGGCACTTGGACTATCTAGGTTAACTAGCGGGCACTTGGACTATCTAAGTTAACTAGCGGGCACTTGCACAATACAGGTTCCCTAGAGGGCACTTGGACTATATAGGTTCCCTACGGGCACTTGGACTATGTAGGTTCCCTATCAGGCACTTGGACTATGTAGGTTCCCTATCGGGCACTTGGACTATGTCGGTTCCGCAGCGGGCACTTGGTCTATGTAGGTTCCCTATCAGGCACTTGGACTATGTAGGTTAACTAGTGGGCACGTGGATGATCAATGTTAACTAGTGGGCACTTTGACTATCTAGGTTAACTAGCGGGCAATTTGACTATCTAGGTTAATTAGCGTGCACTTGTACAATGCAGGTTCCCTAGCGGGCACTTTGACTATGTAGGTTCCCTAGCGGGCACTTGGACTATATAGGTTCCCTATGGGCACTTGGACTATCTAGGTTCCCTAACGGGCACTTGGACTATGTAGGTTCCTCAGCGGGCACTTGGACTATGTAGGTTAACTAGCGGGACCTTGGACTATCTAGGTTACCTAGCGGGCACTTGAACTATGTACATACCCTAGCGGGCACTTGGACTATCTAGGTTACCTAGCGGGCACTTGGACTATGTACGTCCCCTAGCCGGCACTTGGACTAGCTCGGTTAACTAGAGGGCCCCTGGAATATGTAGGTTAACTAGCGGGCACTTGGATTATCTAGGTTAACTAGTGGGCACTTGGACGATCTAGGTTAACTAGCGGGCACTTGCACTATCTAGGTTAACTAGTGGACACTTGGACTATCTAGATTAACTAGCGGGCACTTGGACTATGTAGGTTCCCTAGCGGGCACTTGGACTTTGTAGGTTCCTCAGCGGTCACTTGGAATATGTAAGTTACCTATCGGGCATTGGATTATGTAGGTTAACTAGCAGGACCTTGGACTATCAAGGTTACCTAGCGGGCACTTGGACAATCTAGGTTACCTAGCAGGCACTTGGACAATCTAGGGTACCTAGCGGGCACTTGAACTATGTACATACCCTAGCGGGCACTTGGACTATCTAGGTACCTAGCGGACACTTGGACAATGTACGTTCCCTAGCGGGCACTTGGACTAGCTAGGTTCACTAGAGGGCCCTTGGTCTATGTAGGTTAACTAGCGGGCACTTGGATTATCTAGGTTAACTAGCGGGCACATGGACGATCTAGGTTAACTAGCGGGCACTTGGACAATCTAGCTTAACTAGCGGGCATTGGACGATGCAGGTTCCCTAGGGGGCACTTGGACTACTAAGTTCCCTAATGGGCTTTTGGACTATGTAGGTTCCCTAGCGGGCACTTGGACTATGTACGTCCCTTAGCGGGCACTTGGACTATGTAGGTTCCATATCCGGCACTTGGACTATGTAGGTTAACTAGTGGGTCCTTGGACTATGTACGTTCCCTAGTGGGAATTTGGACTATCTAGGTTAACTAACAGGATGTTGTACTATCTAGGTTACCTAGAGGGCACTTGAATTATGTAGGTTACCTAGCGGGCACTTGGACTATCTAGGTTACCTAACGGGCACTTGGACTATCTAGGTTACCTAACAGGCACTTGGACTATCTAGGTAACCTAGCGAGCACTTGGACTCTAAAAGTTACCTAGCGGGCACTTGGACTATCTATGTTATTAACGGGCACTTGGACTATGTAGGTAACCTAGCGGGCACTTGGACAGTCTAGGTTACCTAGCGGGCACTTGGACTTCTAGGTTAACGAACGGGCACTTGTACTATGTAGGTTGCCTAGCGGGCACTTGGACTATCTAGGTTAGGTAATGGGCACTTGGACTATCTAGGATACCTAGCGGGAACTTGGACTATGTAGGTTACCTAGCGGGCACTTGGACTATCTAGGTTACCTATCGGGCACTTGGACAATCTAGGTTACCTAGTGGGCACTTGGAATATGTAGGTTACCTTGCGGGCACTTGGACTATCTAGGTTACCTGACGGGAACTTGGACTATGTAGGTTATCTAGTGGACTCTTGGACGATCTAGGTTAACTAGCGGGCACTTAGAATATGTAGGTTAATTAGCGGGCCCTTGCACTATGTAGGTTATCTAGCGGGCACTTGGACTATCTAGGTAAACTAGGGTGGTCTGGACTATTTAGGTTAACTAGCGGGCACTTGGACAATGCAGGTTCCCTAGTTGGCACTTTGACTATGTAGGTTCCCTAGCGGGCACTTGGACAATATATGTTCCCTACGGGCACTTGGACTATCTAGGTTCCCTAACAGGCACTTGGAATATGTCGGTTCCCTATCGGGCACTTGGACTATGTAGGTTCCTCAGCGGGTGTTGGACTATGTAGGTTCCCTATCGGGCACTTGGACTATGTAGGTTCCTCAGCGGGCACTTGGACAATGTAGGTTAACTAGCGGGCACTTGGACTATCTAGGCTAACTAGCAAGCACTGGGCTATGTAGGTTAACTAGCGGGTACTTGGACTCTGTAGGTTAAGTAGCAGGCACTTGAACTATCAGGTTAACTAGCGGTCACTTGGACTATCTAGGTTCCCTAGAGGGCACTTGTACTATCTAGGTTACCTAGCGGGCACTTGACTATGTAGGTCAACTAGTGGGCACTTGGACCATCTAGGTTACCTTGCAGGCACTTAGACTATGTAGGATAACTAGCGGGCACTTGGAATATGTAGGTTAACTAGCGGGCACTTGGACTATGTACGTTCCCTAGCGGGCACTTGGACTATCTAGATTAACTAGCGGGCACTTGGACTATCTAGGTTAACTAGAGGACACTTGGACTATGTATGTTCCCTAGCGGGCTCTTGGACTATCTAGGTTAACTAGAGGCCACTTGGAATATCTAGGTTAACTAGAGGGCACTTGGACTATGTAGGTTAACTAGCGGGCACTTGGACTATCTAGGTTAAGTAGCGGACCTTGGACTATGTAGGTTAACTAGCGGGCACTTGGACTATCTAGATTAACTAGCGGGCACTAGGATGATGCAGTTTCCCTAGCGGGCACTTGGGCTATCTAGGTTCCTAACGGGCACTTGGACTATGTAGGTTCCCTAGCGGGCACTTAGACTATGTACGTCCCTTAGCGGGCACTTGGACTATGTAGGTTCCCTATCGCGCACTTGGACTATGTAGGTTAACTTGCGGGCCCTTGGACTATGTAGGTTAACTAGCGGACACTTAGACTATCTAGGTTACCAACGGGCACTTGGACTACGTACGTCCCCTAGTGGGCACTTGGACTATCTAGGATAACTAACGGGCACTTAGACTATCTAGGTTAACATACGGGCACTTGGACTATCTTGGTTACCTAGCGGGCACTTGAACTATGTAGGTTACCTAGCGGGCACTTGGACTATCTAGGTTAACTAACGGCAATTGGACTATGCAGGATACCTAGTGGGCCCTTTGACTATATAGGTTAACGAACGGGCACTTGGACTATGTAGGTTACCTAGCAGGCATTTGCACTGTCTAGGTTACCTATCGGGCACTTGGACTATCTAGGTTAACGTACGGGCACTTAAAATATCTAAGTTAAATTGCGGGCCCTTGCACTATGTAGGTTATCTAGCGGGCACTTGGACTATCTAGGTAAACTAGCGGGTTCTGACTATGTAGGTTAACTAGCGGGCACTTGGACAATGCAGGTTCCCTAGTGGGCACTTTGACTATGTAGGTTCCCTAGCGGGCACTTGGACTATATATGTTCCCTACGGACACTTGGACTATCTAGGTTCCCTAACAGGCACTTGGAATATGTCGGTTCCCTATCGGGCACTTGGACTATGTAGGTTCCTCAGCGGGCACTTGGACTATGAAGGTTCCCTATCGGGCACTTGGACTATGTAGGTTAACTATTGGGCACTTGGACTATCTAGGCTAACTAGCAGGCCCTGGGCTATGTAGGTTAACTAGCGGGTACTTGGACTATGTAGGTTAAGTAGCAGGCACTTGAACTATTAGGTTAACTAGCGGTCACTTGGACTATGTAGGTAACCTAGCGGGAACTTGTACTGTCTAGGTTACCTAGTGGGCACTTGGACTATCTAGGATAACAAACGGGCACATGGACTATGTACGTCCCCTAGCGGGCACTTGGACTATCTAGGTTAACTAGAGGGCACTGGGACTATGTATGTCCCCTGGCGGGCACTTGGACTATCTAGGTTAACTAGAGGCCACTTGGAATATCTAGGTTAACTAGAGGGCACTTGGACTATGTAGGTTAACTAGCGGGCACTTGGACTATCTAGGTTAAGTAGCGGACCTTGGACTATGTATGTTAACTAGTGGGAACTTGGACTATCTATATTAACTAGCGGTCACTTGGATGATGCAGGTTCCTTAGCGGGCACTTGAACTATCTAGGTTCTCTAACGGGCACTTGGACTATGTAGGTTCCCTAGCGGGCACTTAGACTATGTACGTCCCTTAGCGGGCACTTGGACTATGTAGGTTCCCTATCGCGCACTTGGACTATGTAGGTTAACTTGCGGGCCCTTGGACTATGTAGGTTAACTAGCGGGCACTGAGACTATCTAGGTTACCTAGCGGGCACTTGGACTATCTAGGATAACTAACGGGCACTTAGACTATCTAGGTTAACATACGGGGCTTGGACTATCTAGGTAACCTAACGGGCACTTGGACTATGCAGGATACCTAGTGGGCCCTTGGACTATATAGGTCAACGAACGGGCACTTGGACTATGTAGGTTACCTAGCAGGCACTTGCACTGTCTAGGTTACCTATTGGGCACTTGGACTATCT